>NC_140589.1:533888813-534632329 GCF_964204655.1 Triturus cristatus
GGAAAAATATTATTTATTCATTTGGAGACGTGTGGAAATGCATAATGGTAGGACCTTTGCTGGTGGCTTCACATTTCAGAGGTTTTTTTGTAGGGACTTTAAGGGTTTTACCAACAGATTGGCATTTGCAGAACACTGTGGGCAAGAAAACATGCTGAAATCTACATAAGTGAAAACCACCCTGGATATCTCTGGGTCTATAGTTTTTCAGAAATATCCTTTATTGATCGGATTCGCTTGGTGCAAGCTGCCCTAGAACCCAAATAATGTCAGCACTTCATTTTGAAATGCAGAGGAAATTGTTTTTTGATGCATAGTTCTGATATTTGCCATGCATTATGCCAAGGAAATGCATAAAATCCACAGAACCCACACCACTCTTAATTTCGCTGAGTCTCTCGATTTTTTAAAATGTATCATGTTAGTAGGGTTCCTATGATGCCAGCTGACTCTGAACCTAAATACTGTAGCCATCTCCAATGGAAAGACAGAGGAAATTATTTTTTAGGCATATTTTTAATATTTGCAGGGATTTTTGGTCAGGGAAAATTAGTGCGAATCATCAAATCACCACTTTCTGATTAGTCCAGCTTTTCAGGAATGTCTGGGATTGTTAGATTTCCATGGGTGCTGGCTGACCCTAGACCCAAATACCATAGTTACCCACGTCCCTATAACGATTGTAATGCAAAGGGAAAATCTTGATGTTTTACAGTGCATTTTGGGGCCTTTCCGGCCCTGGGTGACTTTCCCACCTACACAAGTGAGTACTGTTTATGTTGCTAGAACTATGGGAATGATTGGTGGTGGAACTTTTATTGATGCCCACAGATTGCAGAACTTTCCTCACAGAAACCTGAGGAAATTCTTTGGTTTTAGGTAAAGGTTGAAGATTGCAGGGCTCCCTGGGTAAGAAAAACGGGTGGGTTAGTTCTCCTTCAGCGTCTAGTTTTCTGAAATGTCTAGAGTTGGTAGGTTACCTTCAGTGCCAGCTGACCCTTGGCACAAATACAGCAGACAACCACCATCACAAGAGGTGATGGCTAAGCACTGGGAATGAGGGCACTTAAGATGGTTAAAGCTGTTGAACTGATTTCTATTCAGTTTGACAACTAAGCTACTGAAGTTAGGAAAACACATTCATGTACCACAGTGGGTAAGCACCAGTAACCTCTGACTGCCGGTGGCCCGCAAAACCAAGATTCACCTTAGTGGCAAGTGGTGAGATCTTTGAATCACTGACTAAGCAGATGGTACATAAAATTTGATAGTGTTAATTTTTAACAAATAAAGTAAACTCAAAATGTCAGACAAGATCTGGGATGAAGCTGAGGTGAGACTTTAGGGTCGATCTCCTGCCTTTTTGTGAGGTCTGGGGATTGTTTTTTTTTTTTAAAGTGAGCAACCACCCTACTTTTCCATTGAGTGCAACCTGTTAGACCCTGAATAAACTTTTCTGTAAGATTTTTAAATGATTTTAATTGTTTACCATTTACAAGTGCAGCCCAATTCTGACTTCCAATTGTTACTGCGGGTTTCTCATGTTTATGCTACATTTTATGTGATTTGTTTATGCTTTCAAATAATACAATGATTTTGCATTTCTGCAATTTCATTTCATTTTGAGTGCAAATGTTTCATGCTCATTTGTACAACTGTAGTTATTTTGAATCAAATTTGCTTTTCTGCAGTTGAAGTTTCCTATTTTTCAGTTGCTAATAGTTTAGGACTTCTTTATGCATTTTATCTAAATATGATCATTATAGAAAGTAATATGCTATTGACAAACCATCACAGACCGTGTTAATAAAAACAGCAAAGGGTCAAACAAATGTTGCTCGAAATAATCAAACATTTATTCTGTTAGCAAATTTAGTATAATGTTATATTACTTTTGAAAATAAATGTTCTTGTGAAGTGAAATATCAATTTTATCACTACTAAATATAGAGGAATGAAAATACCTTATTTTTCTTTTTCATTTCATTACACTTTGATTTTCAAAGTGCTTACTCCATAGAGCTGCACAGAGATGTTGAGTATAGGGTTGCTCTTGTACCAAGCACAGCAGACAAATCAAGAGCAATAAGAAAGAGATTGCATATTTGCACACTAGCAATAGATAGATAGATAGATATCCAAGTAGTACAGTATTCGCGGAGTGGCCAGAAAGTTTGGTCTGGCACAGGAAATGGGCCCGGGAAGCAAAATAGAGTATACATCTGACTGCGCCTTGGCTAGAGCCTCTCAGCCAGTGCCAAGCAACTTTTTTTGTAAGTAAGTGAAAACACATTTAATTGCAGAATAGTGTGGGAAGATTGTTAAATAAGACCTTTTCTTATTTCGACAACAACTCCCCTTGTGCAGCTTACAGACCCTGTACCAAGGCTGGGATACCCCAGACTATGTTTAAAAATGCAGTTCTAGGATTGGAACACAGCAGGCTGGGGCTGCCAGATGTACTAACATTAGGAATACAGATTTCTTAATTGCAATTCTCTCCGAATTGCAATTAGAAAATCGTTATTCCTAATGTATGAAACTCTTTTGACTTTTATTAGAGATTCCTAGTGGGTTGCAAATAAACCTACCTCATGCATCTTAATGAGGTTTGTCGCAATTTACGACCTATTAGATTTCACAACCATCACAGGGATGGTGGCCTGCTGAGGTCAACAGAACACCAAGTCTGTTATCGCTTTTTAGAGGGAAATTGGATGTTTTTAAAAATAAAAAATGAAACTCTGTAGCCTAATTTTTTAAGAGCATGCAGTGATCCATGGAACCACTGCCTCCTCTTAAAAAATATTGGTTTTCCATTCTCAAAGGAGTAGGGGTCCCCTGGGGACCCCTTCCCCTTTGTGAATGGGTTACCACCGTAGTCAGTAAAATATGAGTGTTTTGCGAGCGTAATTTGGTCACACAACATTTATACATTCCATTCAGATTCGGTAAATACAAATTTACAAATTAAAACCCTATTTCTGTAATTTAACCAACCATCCACCTGAAATAACATAGCGCCCATTTATGATCACATCTAAACGATATTAATATGAACTATCACAAATTAACTGGAGTAAATGCATGCATTTTTCCTGAGTGCACATGACTAATCGCAATAACCACTGGATTAACTGCTAACCTTGGATTCCGGAGAAGCGTGCTATTCTCCGTACAGTGCTTCAACGCCTCAGCAGGAGTAGTAATCGCTATATAAATACAATTACAATACAAAATAAAAGTTGCCCCAATAATGAATTAGCTAATAATAATAATAATCCACATTTGTAAAGCGTGAACAATCACCCGTAAGGGTCTCTAGGCGCTGGGGGCCGTCGGGAAGATTAAGCAAGCTATGGCCCAGAGTCACATGGTGCTGGGCTAATCTGCTGCCGGCGCAGGGGATCGAGCCGTGATCCCCAGATTCCAGAGTCAGTCGCCCTGGCGCCACACCTCTTCCCTACGCCACGCTAAAACAAGTGATCCATGTTTACAAACTGGGGCAATTTTGAACTTGTATAGACACACTGTATAAGAGTTTTGCAAGGTATGGAAGAGTGACTGAATTTGAGCTTGCTGCAGGCAATCTTTGTTTATAGCAGGGAAATCTACAGTAAACAAGCATTTGCAATGCAATAGGTCTCGCATTAGTGAAAGTTTGAGTTAATGGCGTTGCAAATGAAAAAGTACGAGTACTTCACATTAAATGACACACTTATATGACATGCCTGCAAATAAGCAGTAACACTGCATAATAAATAAGACATGCCTGTATAGTAGCACTAACACTGCACATTAAAGAAGCACAGTGCTAAGTTGGACAATGGATGCTTCCGGAATACATATTGCCTCTTGTTTGTGCAGTGTATATTTCCAATGAAGGTTGAGGAGTTTGTTGATTGCTGTTGCACAGCTGGTTGCGCTTGGTGATCTGTTAGAGGGAGTGTCTGCTTAACCAAGTGTCATTGGAGAGCAATTTGATTGGTAAATTGGCCAACTTTTGTTTTATTGGTACAGTAGATGATAAAACCGCTGCATGACCACACATGTGATCCTGGAAACACATAACAAATCCTACCTAGGGTCTGAACTGCACACTGTAAAACCCGATAGCTGGGCACAATTACGGCATTCTTGCAGGGCCACCCTGTGTGATCTCTGGAATTTGTCACATCTCTGAGTACTTTTAAGTAGGGCTGCCTGTTTTCGCTTTGACAGATTTTACAGATACAGACAGAAAACATTGTGTTTCCTGTCAGTATTTATTTTTAAAAGTGGAAAAAGACAAATTATTTGGCTTCTTTTGAGTGACTTAATTTCAGGCCAGGAGCTGTACATCTTGGCAGCATGGGGAGTTACAAAGCTGAATGAGATTTGCTTAAATTACTACATATCTCAATACCTGTTGGTGCTATCATGTACATTTGTTTCATGTGGTTTTATTATTTTATTGTTTTTGGCTGTGTAATGTCTTAAAACCTGACTGGTATCAAAGTATGAGCGCATGTTTACCCGTTAAATAAATGCGGAAAAAAAACAGGTTATCACCTCTTCTGTTCACAAAACACAAAATAAATATGGATAAATACTAATAATATGGCTTAAAAAATAAATATGGATAAATACAATAAATTTACTCTAGTGATTAATGTTCCTAATTGTGGGAGATCGGAATTGGCCAACAGACTTTAATGAGAATCCATGGAAGATGCCTGTGTTGACTATTATGTAAATTTTATCACTGTCGGGGCTAAAGTTTAACGCCATTATTATCAGTTTAGCACTTAACTACAGCATTAAACAATTAGAAGGTAAATAGTGAAGAATTGCAAAGGGCCTACCAGTGCAGGATTGGATATGTGGCAGTGCTTTTAATGACTTTTGATGCATAGAAAGTATTTTATTGAAATTTGTAAATGGTGCAGCAGGGGAGGGATTATGTGGCAAACTTTTAATTAAGTGGAAATAGCCACAGCATGGCATAAATACAGTGCCCCTGATATGACTATCACATTACTATGCCCAGCATCCCAAGACAAGGGCAGCTCCCTGGTTGCACCCTATGACACCAAAACATTTTGCATACAGAAGCAACAGAAGCAGACCACTGTCCCAGCCTCATATTGCACCATGGTGTAACTTGCTACTTACCCGACGGTCCAAAACTTAATTCCGCACCCCACATACGGAGATGTGTACATTTAAATCTAAATGTATATGAGACATGACAGCTGCCACAACATGTATAAGAAGCGCTCTGATGATTTGATTAACTGATGTGGTCCGCGCTATAAAAACCTCTTGCTGGAGGGCCTTGGAGGATGCCAGCCCTGTGCCGATGTCTGTCTGTAACACCAAACACAGGGGCATAGCTTCTGCCTGATATGCTGCTCCGGTTTGGTTTTTTCATTGGTGGTGCGACTTGTAGTCCTGTTTTCTAATGCAATGGGCAGGATTGCAGGATGGGCTCAATCTGGAGCGGCGCATCATGCATGGCCCTGGCAGTCTGTGGCAGGACTTTGCAGAGCTTGCAGGGAGCTAGTAGGGGATTGACGGGCTAGCATTGGTTGGATGCTTCGTGCTCCATCGGATGGGGGTATTCGTTCTGTGGTTTGGGGTGCTGTGCAGACTGTTCCACAAGGCAGTGGGGAAGCAGATGTGGCAGTGCCTCTGATGTTGGGTGTGCGCCCTCTTCCTGGGTTGTAGTGTGCAAATGGAGCGGACACATGTTCCTTCGTGGGTGCTGGCTCAAGGGTGGTGCGACCAGCACAACCGCACCTGGCGCCAACTTTGGTAGGGGACATTGTATTTAAAAAAACAATTGGTTTAAAAGCAGTGCACTTCCGGGTGCATCAAGCAGTCTTCAGGCACCAATAAATTAACTCTAGTGATTAATGTTACTAATTGCGGGAGATCGGAATTGGCTAACAGAATTTAATGAGAATCCATGGAGGAGATACCTGTGTTCATGGCTGTGTTCACGTACCCTAGCACAATGAATCCAGACCTGATGGCTTGTTTAAAAATACACTTCTGTAGCCATGTTGCTTCTCTGTGCCACAGTTCCAATGCCCCCAAAGCAGAGCATGATGGAAGCATGTCCACCCCTCTAGCTATTAAAACAAACCCAATCCCCCTTAAAAGGAAGTCCAAAACCTAAAATCTTATCAAATGAAGCCCAACATCAACATTTTGCAAAAAAGACAAAAATAATAAGAAAACGAGCAAGGGAGGGGAGGAGTGGGAGGTAGCACTAACACAACTGTACCATTAAGAGGAGGTGGGAGGAAAGAATGCTATATGCACATATAAGCAGCTATGGCATGGAAGCTGAACACAGGCAAAAAAAACCAGATCAGAAAACCAAGAAAAAAAAGAATCCCCCAAAGAACAGATAAAGAACTATAGCATAATGAGACAGTACTTAGTATCTGCTGCGTGGGAGGAACGGAAGAGAAAAAGGAGAGACAGAGAGACAGGACTGACCACTAGCAAGCAAGAATTTTTAAAGGACACTGACACAGACAAATGAAAAGCAAAGGCAAGTAATGGGCAGAGTTGAAACTCCACAAAGCATCGACAACAGGTTGCCAAATGACAGTGCAAGCGCTGTCTACACTCAACCTAAAAACAGACCCAACAGACCAGAAAACAGCCCCACAAACGGCCAAACAACCAGCCCACACACTGACTTGTCAGGCCAGAACCTCAAATACTGGTTGATTACCCTACAGGCCAGTCAACCCCGGTAGCCAGCGTAGAAATCAGACTTTAGAGGGTGTAGCAAAGAACTAGAGGCAATGAAAGTCCAAAGCTGGTGATGAAATGTGTGTTCCAAGAATTTAAAATGACTAGTTACTTAGGAGATTGGATGAAAGTTAGAAACGACAGAGGCACTGATAAGAAGGTGTTTTTGACTAGTGGAAAAAATTACAGTGGATTTTAAGGAATTATGAAAGGAGCCAGAGGAAATGGTAGAGAAGAAGAGGACAGAGTTACAAGATGAGAAAATCAGGGACAGAGTCAGAGGCAGCTACGGTGGGGCTATCTCACTGAAAAAAGAAGAGCAGTTCAGTTTGTTTGAAGATAAAGAGGAGGAGAGAATTACTGGGGAAGAATCATCAGATTTATTAGACAAAATATGAGTGAAAGAGTAAAAAAACGATTGTTGAATTAATAAATGAAGCAAAAGACTGCTTTAGAAAGTAGAGTTATATATATTTTTGGGAATGTGGGAGTAACACATTTAGGTAGTTCAGTTTACAGTAATTGTTGTAATCACCAAAATGCTGCAAAACAGATGTAATATAGGAGTGTAATTGGTGTCTTGTCATCTCACTTCTGGCTTTTGTTGAATGTTCTTAAATAATTTATAAAGACCAACCTTTTCATTACAGACATAGTACTTGCTAGATCATACAAGTATAAAAAGGTGGATTTTCACATGCTGATGGGTTCAGAGAATATTAGGTGCCAGGCATATCTCAACCGAACCGTAGCAGACTTGTAGATTATGCCCTTTGTAGGTGAAATGTTTCAAACTGTGTTCATGCATTTCAATGGTGGGATGGAAGAATCCCGGTGAACAGCGAGCCTGCTATTGACGTGACGTGCATAAATGTATTTGTCAAGAATTCTAAATATTCCCCGCTGTTCATTCACAGCATAGTCACTCTGTACATATTTTGAATTGTGATTGTCGGATTCTGTGTGAGAGCATATGCTGGCAAACCTATTGAAGCAGTCAACTATAGGTATCGTTGTTGTCCTTTAATTATCTATAAATGGCTTCCTTCTGAGCGATACAACAGTTTGATGCTATGAGACAGAATGATCTGAATCTTGAGCAGGCTTGCATAGAGATTTGGAATGGTGCTATAGCGATGAGGCTGAGAACACAAGGTGCAGCAGGGGTACAGAGAGAAATGGACTATGCCAGCTGTGAAGCAGCAAGCATGCAAATGCACTTGAAGTGATGGTTTGAAACCGGCAGAAAGATCATGAGTCTCAGATGACAGTGAATTGAAGTGAGGGTTTCCTGCTGAAGTAGAAATGGACCACAAATTCAATGTATAGCAAAAGGAAGAGTGGAGCGGAAGACAATTACATGGTAGGAGTGCACAAATACCTGATTTTGGAATCAATCAGTGGGTGACTACTCAATAGCAGCACAGGTGCACAGACAGTGAGTCGATGACCACAAACAGAAGGCATATAGGGAGCAAGTGGCCAACCCATAGGTGATGATCCATAGACATCAGGGACCATATTACACAAGGTGCCTTGGGGGTGCAATGGGCGTTTTCGCCTGCTTTGCGCACCCCGGGGTACTTTGGTATTACAGAAGGGGCCGCATACACCTCTGCGGTCCCTTCTGTAATGCTGAAAGCACTTGTGCACATGCAGTGCCAGCACTTTCTCAAGATTGCATTCCCTCATTTGCACGGGCAGTGGAAATGAGGAAATCCCTTTACCTCTGCGCCCACGCCATATTACAGACGCGGGCGCAGAGGCAAAGAAGCTCTCAGGAGGGGCACTGACAATGCACCACCTCAAAGGTGGCCCACTGTCAGTGGGTCCCCTGATTGCAGCCCTCTGGTGGGGGAAAGGAGATCCCATGGACCCCCCAGAAATCCCCTTGCAGGCGAGTGCAGTCTCTGGCTGCTCCCGCCTGCAAGGGGATCTCTAATACCCTTTAAAAGTGTAGGCGTATTGCCCCCTGCACTGTGAAACTCAGAGCGGCTGCTTTAAAGCTGCTCCGTATTTCATTTGAATGTGCTGCCCCCAGGGCACCACGAGTTTGCGGCTATGTAATAGGGCACACATTTCCTGTTTGCGCCCGACGCACCTGTTTTAAGGTGTGCTGGGAGCAAACAGGTAAGCACTTGTCGTTAAGTCCTGGTTTTCAGCAAGTGAGGAGGAGCGAGACAGAAAGAGGGGGAATAACAGAAAGAAGGAGAGCAAGAGAGAAGAGGAGGGCAGGTGCCAGGTAGAAGTGAACACTGTCCTTGTCTTCTCTGGGCAGGCCGTTCTCTGGGCCCGTCCGCGACGGCCACAAACGAAAAAGCGGCATATTCGCCACAAACAGCCAAGCCTTATCTATAGGCCTTAGCCATTTCTGTCATCCCAGGACGCATTTGTACAATAAACAGGCAGGGGAACGGATTCAATTAAATTAAAGAAGAAGGGGCCCTGCCCTGGTGATCCCTCTCACTTCGATCACTGGGCGAGCCAGAAGCTCACTAGGGAAAAGAAAGCATGCACCACACAAAAAACACAGAGGTGTGTGTCAGCAATGTACTCAACATAGGGCAGACCATCACCAGGAGCTGCAGCACGTCTAACTCTAGCCGCAGAAGACTTGCATATCAAGAAGCAGATAGGACAACAAGGCCCAGAGGCAGTGACTGACAAGGCTGCCGGAGAGGACACTCTAAGACTCAAAGACAGCACAATAGCACATGTCAAGCTCGCAAACTGGGTCAAAAACACTTCAGGCACTAAATTAAATCCTTATTAAGTAGTAAAACATAACAGGGCGTGAGATAATGGAGGACAGCGGAATACCTCAGCCTCGCACCGTAAACCCCCGGAAAATGCTGTTGGAATCCTCTCAGATACTAACCCTCGGCATGCTTTACTGCTGTTCTGAAATGGATGGTAGTTTAGGAGCGCCACCTGTCTGGCAGTTTAATCACAGCACAGGATGGAACGGCCTTGAGAGTGTCCTGAACTGTGCAAGATATGACAGTAGAAACCTTTTATTTGTCTTTTGGTGTCCAGCCACATCTGTTTGGAAAATTCCACTGTGGATGTGTTCTTAGCTAACCATGCAATGTACATAATGTATCTTTATGCTTACTGTTCCTCAGTTCCCTCTGTAGTACTCTTATGAGACTGTGCAGATGGAGCCCCGCTCTGAGCATATACTAATAAACGATTATTGGTGTATATTCTCCACTGTTTCTCTGACTCTTCATTCGGTATGGAAGTCTGTGAGGTGGTCTGTGGTGATCCGGGTGACCCTAAGCGGGTCGCTTCCTTCCATGCTAGTGTGAAAGTACGAAGGCTTGAACAGCAGTTCTGAAGTTGCTTTCTGGAAGAAATGGTCTGAATTTCTTCAGAGGCAGTCTGTTGTTTGGCAATGTGTTGCTTGATGGTAAGGTTGGTGTCCAGTCTGAATCCAATTGACTTGCCATTTTGTGAAAATTGGGTTTCGAAGCAGTCATGGTTCATTCGTTGAACCAGGTTTGTACTGCATCTTGGTTATAGTTCTTGGCAAATGCCAGGAATTCTGTCAAGTGGCTGGGTTGAACTTCAGGTAGGTGTTGGGCATTCAGGTCTGAATTATGTGTTTGACAAAATGAGGTATATTTACGCATAAAGTTTTAAAAATGTACTAGGCTTCTTCTCATTAGTCGGGTACAATGCGTTGGCATGGAACAGTCCTAGAGGTAGTATGAAAAATAAGTTAAGGTAGAAGGCACTTTGCAAGAGAGCGCGCGATGAGGCAGTCGATAAATCAAACAAAATGAAATATTGCTGAAAGATGCACAATAAAACTTTGCAAACATAGGTTGGACATATTGGCGTACAGTTGTGGGAAAGGGCGCAGTGTAAGTTTCATCACGATGATAGGACATGACATATTGTAGTTGTGGGAATGATGCAACGCACGCATAGGTGTGTGGAGGAGGTTACCACATGCCTATGCATAGATATATGCTTTATGAGTTTGATAGGGATTGACTAATGGAATGGGTCAGTGCGGGAATATATTGGTGTTCAGGTAGGAACTGCACGATTTTTCATATTTTTGTGGCAAAAGTCATACTTTAATTCACTGAACCATATTGCCAGCTAAGTGGGGCCTTTAAGGTAAGTATGTCTGGTTAAGAAAGCAATGGTGCCTTCAGGTTTTTCTTAATGTACGTATTGTACCTTGTTTTGATATTAACAAGGTAATGCAAGAATACATCACTCTGAACGTTTTAGGAAGTGGTCAAACAGGTGTAGGTAGACTTTGTAATTTATAATGTATATAAATGCACACTGACATCACAGTTAAAACACCAGGGAGTGCAGTGCAACTTCAAATTTTAGACCGTGCTGCAGAGATGAATTCAAGCGAGAGCCTGCTTGTGGTGGGTGTGAGCTTCAAACATAGAGATTTGGGACACATTGTATTTACATACATTTACTATTTCTAGTCGGATAGGTCTTCTTAAGATGTCGCTGTCGCCATCCTTACTGGCACTGCTATCTTACCAGTGCTTACATACTTTGTGAGTGTACGGTAACAAGAATTATTGTTTTGTGGCCATTGTTGCATGCTGGTATTTCATTATTCAGTGAAGTCCATACGGAATGCTGCAGGGGTGTTTCACCAATGTAGTTTTGGCTTCAGTGTCACGAAAATCAGCCATCCTTTTGTGTTCGTGGTTGGACTGGTAGATGTCTTTTTGCGGTGGGTGCCTGGGGGAAGAGTTTTCTCAATAGAGAAGCTTGTAATTTTTTGAGGCAAACAAGGAGGCTTTCTGTACTAAACCCTGCCAGCCCCAAGTGAACTTCTGACCAGCTCACACCCTGTGGATTCTGGTGCTATTGGAATGCTCAATATTTTTATATTTGCTTTTTTGATTAACTAGGCAAATGCTTTAAGCTCTTGCATGGCCATCCTCATAACGGCCTCTGATTAATGGTGCAATGCTTATAAAGTAATAACTGTCTACCCCATAACACATATCCTCTAATAATGGCGAGGAGAGAGCACCACATGCGTGCTGTGGGGATAATATTTTTTTAAATGTACTCCTGTTTTATAAATGTTGTTAATTTAGAGATATTTGTTGCAGGCAGAAGGGTGATCTTTTTTCAACATGCGTCACAGCATTCTAGTATAGAACATGTATACTAAATGAATAAAATATATCACCGAGATTCAAAGGCAGCAGAGAGGCTACCTACCTAAAAGTGAATGTTTACTAGGTGACACATACTGCAGGTCACAAAGACAGAGATCCTACTAATAGCCTCTAAATCAGTATTGCCCAAAATCAGGACCCCATGCTGAGCTGCTCACAAGCAAAGGGAGGTGGTGAGTGGCCCTGTTTAGTGGGAGTGTTCAGTGGCATCACGTCAGTTAACCTACCAGACAACAGCCAGGTTTTGGGAATATGTAGTTGGCCAGGATCCATTTATATATTTTATCTCCTAACGCCACTTTAATCAACTCTGTCTGATCCAAATCTTTTTTTCAACATACCAAGAGACTGAAACTGCATGCCTTTCCTGACCGGCCCGTATAATCAAGGTAGGCTAGTTGTCTTCTGTGGTTGTATGCCCATATATCACAAATCAACCCCCCCTGATAGAAGAGGGAAAGGTTTGCATTTATATAGCGCTTGCTACCCCTTATGGAGCATCAAAGCACTTTCTATTAGTTTGTTAGTTGGATTGAAGAGGACAGTGGAGGGATAGAAGAGGGAAGGTTCTAGAAAGTGTTTATTTGGAGACCATAGCAGCAGGACGAGGTTTGGAATGAGTAGAGAGAGAGGGGGAAGAGTCAGAGGGAAGGGTATAGAAAGGCTTGTTTGGAAGAACTGAACAGTAAGAGGTTTGAGATGATGCAAGGAGGGTAGAGTCTAGAAAGGGCTATTCTGGGGATCATAGTTGATGACTGGGAAATATTGCGAGAGGTATAGGGTAAGAAATAGGGTAGTGCATTGGAGAGAGTAGTAGAATGAGGTTTGGGATGAATTGGAGTGTGTAAGTAGAGTATACATTAAGAGAGGTATAGGGTGAGATATAGAGAAGTGCATTGGAGATGCTGAATTAAGAGTAAAGTAATCAATATAAAGATACATAAGTACATGGAAGGTATATATGTGTAAGAAAGGTACTATATCTAGATTTAAAGTTGTATATAATGAACTCCGACTTTCAAGTTTTGCTGTATTTAAGCTAATTTATACAATAGTGAAGCAATTGTAGATGAATAGTTATGATCAGAACCAATTCTTGAGTAGGCTTCTGAAGATAAGATACTTATCCGTGGATCTTATGTTTTGGGGGTAAAAAGTCCCATAGTTTGGCTACTTGAACAGAGAAGGATGTGCCACCTATGTTTCTTAGGTCGAGCCTGGACAGCGCATGCGCTGCACTGCGATGCATGATGTATTAGAGTATGAACTTGAAGTCCCGCCCATCTCCACCCATATTTTTAAGTGGCTTGTGTCATTGTCCTTTGTAAATGCCGACTTCTGATTTTTTTTTGTTGTTTTTTTTGTTTTTTTGAAACCGTTTATTACAAAGTTCAAAGAATATACAAAGATGGGCTTACAACCTTCAGGCCGGCCGCTAGCAAACAAGAGGAGCATATGATACACACAGTAGAACGCATGCTGCGGCAAAGGGAAATGTACAGGAGTTAGCAGCGTTGATGGCCACACCATCCGGACCCCACATAACGGTTTCTTTTAAACATAAATAACAAAAAAAAAAAAAAAAAAAAATCAAACCAAAAGGCAACCCACAATCGAAAACAGCAGCATGTGCTCCCCTAGAAGGGGGACCCTACCGATCCATAGGAGTATCAAGGGGGGGAGAAGGTCAGGACAGGGACTGGGTGGACTCCGTGCCCGGTACCGGAGAGCTAAACCGGCTAAGGGGACGGGGCAGGCGATGGATCAGGCAATAACGGCGGGGTACAGATTCCCCCGCGGTAGGCGTTCCAGGGGCCCCATACTTTCACCCATGTCCCAGGCTTACCTCTCGCTACATACACCACCTTTTCCCGAAACATGCACCAGTCCAGATTTTCCTTCCAGGCCGAAACAGTCGGGGACCTCTGGGAACCCCACAGTTGAGCAATATCGCGCTTGGCCACCATATATCCCAGAGTCACCCACCACGTCTGTGGCGCCGAGTAGTCGGTTGGTTCCCACACGTTCAACAAACATCTCCTCGCTTCAGGCAGCAGCGACACACGCGTGACCACCCGCAGGACCTCATGCACACCACGCCAGAATCGCTCCACCTCTGGGCATTCCCACAAAATATGAAGAAAGGTCCCCAAATAACCACACCCACGCTTTCACAACCCGTCCACAGCATAGCCCATACGCAATAGCCTTGGCCCCGTTATGTAGACCCTATGGAGTATCTTGAGCTGGACGAAGCGAAGGCGGGCCGGTATGGCCACCTCTTTCGGGGAGGCCACCGCAGAGACCCAGTCCTCGTCGTCCAGCTCCAATCCATCGGCAACCCAAGCCTCACGAAGATTAGTCAGCAATCCCGAGCGGTCATTAATCAGTTTTTTATAGATCAATGAGATCGTGCTCTCCGGTACATGTCCATCCAGCACTCTATCCTCCAGAGGGGAGTACTCCGGGATGGAGGCGACGTCCGGGAAGGCGGAGCATAGTGCATGACGGATCTGCATATACCGAAAGTACTCCCTGTCCTGCAACTGGAATTCCGTCTGCAGCATCTCGAACGTTTTGAATCCCCCCCTCGTCCAGAGATCCCCCACCCTGCTGATGCCTATCATGTCCCACTTCTCGAAGCCCTTCGAGGTCCACAGGGAGCCCAACTGCTCAGATGCGTATAGTGGTGACGCCCGGGTCAAACGATCCTTCCACCCCATCGCTACATTAGCCGCGTGCCACACTCGTACCATGACACGCGTGGGGCCCGTCAGACGTGCGTCGATCGAGCCGGAGTAGAGCGCTCGATTATAGTCACCACCCGGCAGTAGCATCTTGTCCATTTCAAAGGCCGGGTTTAGGGCGGGCCCGTATAGGCCGTGATTAATCGCAGCCAGCTGGGAGGCCCAATAATACCGTTTAATATCCGGGAGGGCAATCCCCCCGTCATACCACGGGAGCGTCAGCTTCGCCAGGGCGATACGCGGTCTCCCGTCCCAGAACAGGCGGCGTTGCAAACTCTCCACCTCGCGGAAGTAGCGCGCCGGGACGAGGTCCATTGTATTCTGCAGAGCGTACAGGAAACGCGGCAGCGACATCATCTTAAACAATGCCGCCCGGCCGAGCGGCATCCTCCTTCAGACGCTGGAGGGGGGGAAGCAAGTTCCGATCATAGCGGGCCTCCGCGTCCAGGGTAATGAAGACACCCAGGTACCTAAATCCCTGCGGGGCGATCTGGATAGGACAGCCCCGCGGAAGGATAGGAGCCTCCCCAGAGAGAACATACACACACGATTTAGCCCAGTTGATGACAAGGCCGGAGTTACGACCAAATGAATGCAATACATCAACCAGTACTATCAGTGATTTACGTGGGGAAGCCAGGTACAGGAGAATATCGTCAGCGTATAGAGATACGCGGTCCTCATACTCGGGGGTCCAGCGAAGACCACGAATAGAAGGTTCCCACCGCAGCCACTCCGCCAGGGGCTCCAAGGCAAGCGCAAAGAGGAGCGGCGATAACGGGCAGCCCTGCCGCGTGCCCCTGCCCAACTCAAACGGAGCCGACACTCTACCGTTCACAACCACCTGCGCCAGTGGGCCAGAGTACAACAATTTAACCCAGCTAATAAACCCTGGGCCAAACCCAAATTTCGCGAGCGTCGCCCAAATATATGGCCATTCAAGTGTGTCGAACGCCATAGTGGCGTCCAAAGACGCCAAGATGGCCGGCTCCCATATGAACGGGACACGTGCGAGCACCCCATGCAAACGCCGCAGGTTAAGCGCTGTGTTGCGATGGGGAATAAAGCCGGACTGGTCCTGGTGGACCAAGTCACACACTACGCCGACCAGCCAATTGGCCAACACCTTGGCGAGAATTTTGGGCTCCGCATTCAATAACGAAATGGGTCGATAGAACGTGACCTGGTCCCGTGGCCTCCCCTCCTTGTGGATAACCACGATGGTAGCCAGACGCTGGTCTAGCGGGAGGGAACCCACCGAGTGGGCCGCAAGGAACATAGCACGGAGATGCGGCGCCAGCGTATCCGGTCGCAGTTTATACAACTCGACGGGAAGACCATTAGGACCCATGGCCTTGCCGGAAGCGACCGAGCGTATGGCGAGGGCAATTTCTTCGGAGGTTGGAGCGGCGTCCAACGACACTCTGTCCTCCTCCGAAAGGGAAGGCAGCGCGATATCTCTGAGCAGGGCAAGGGAATCCTCTTCAGAGCGGGAAGACACCGGAGAATACACCCCATGGAAATAGTCCGCGAAGCAGGAGACAATTTCCTCCGGTTCAGTGACACACACACCATTCGTTTTCTCAATCAACGGGACAACTCGACTCGCTCTCTCCTTTTTGTCCAGCCACGCAATCAATTTACCAGCCTTATCACCCACATCATACAGTCTCCCCTGTTGCTCTCTACTGAGGCCCCTGGCCGCCTCCGTGACGAGGGCCTTATAGGCCGCTTGCTTGAGTTGGAGAACATGTAATTTGTCATCCGTCACCCCACATTCTAGATCACCCTCCAACTCGGCTATCTCAGCTTCAACACGGGTCACCTCCTCCCGCTCGCGCCTCCGGGAGTGGGAAATAAGGGACAGGGCCTCTCCTCGGAGTACTGTCTTAAACGCCTCCCACAGTGAGACCGCCGATGACACAGACCCCACATTCTCGTCAAAATAGCGCTTAAGGGATTTAATCAGCTCTGCGCGAATGGTGGGGTCACACAGGTACCAGGGATTAATCGGGACCACCCTACCCTCTCCCCTCGAAAGAATATCAAAGTGCAACAAGAGTGGAGAGTGGTCCGAAATACCCCGTGCCAAATGGCGCACCTCCCCTATCCTCCCAACGTGTGCTGCCGGAACCAGGACATAATCTAGCCGTGAGAGACTACCATGAGCCCCTGAATGGAAGGTGTACTGTAGCTGCGTGGGATGTTTTAAACGCCAACAATCCACCAGCCCCAGGGTATCCAAGAGGCCAGATAACCACGCTTGGGCCCGGGGGAGATCCCTAGGGGGGTGACGATCCACAGTTCCGGAAACTTCAGCATTAAAATCCCCCCCCACCACTAGAATCCCCTCCGGAAGGCCAAGGAGGAGGCGCCCCAGGTCCGCAAAGGTGGTCGTCTGCAGCCCCGGCGGGACATATACTGACACAAAAACGACCACTCTGCCCTCCATTCTGCCCACCAAAACCGTGTAACGTCCCCTATCGTCATGGCGCACCTCATCAATCGCCAACGGGAGCGAGTTTTTAACCATAATGCCCACACCCCTTGAACCAGACGTGAAGCCCGAATGGGCCACGAGGCGGTAGCCCCGTCGATTCATAGCGCAAAAGGAATTGCCAATGAGGTGCGTCTCCTGCAGAAAAACTATATCGGGCGAAATTCGCTTCAAGAACTGCAGGACCACACCTCTCTTTATCCTGTCCCCCAGTCCATTAACATTCCAGGACAACAAACTCAGTCCCCTACCCCCATCATAAACAGAAGTCATCACTCGTCCCCCAGAGAGCACTGTAGAGATAACACAATGATACGTTTGCCTTGTGGTGTAAACAAACAACAACCCACCCCAACCCACCCATTCCAACAAAACTCCCCCCTCCCTGCACCCCTGCATGAGCCCGGACAGCCCCCCCAACTTGCAGTGTGCCTGTCGCCCCTATAGAAGAAACTAGCTAGACCCCCTAGAGGAGGAAAGAGTACCCCTCCTAGACCCCACACAACCTCCATGGGAGGGGAATGTACAAAGACAGACGCTTGATCGAAAATAGCATCGTATTCGTCCAGAGTGAGGCCCAATATTGACCCCTCAGTCCCGATCCAGTGGGCCATCTCCTCCCGCCGCCCCCCCTCCGCCATCCCGATCACGATCCCCAGACAGAGTGTCCAGCCAGTCCCCAGCCGCTTCGGGACGATCAAAAAAGTGCGTGCGACCATCCACCTCCACTCGCAGCTTGGCCGGGAAGAGCATGGCGTATTTTAAGTTCAGGTCCCGAAGTCGGCGTTTGACGCCCAGGAAGCTCAGTCTCTGCTTCTGGACCGCTTGGGTGAAATCAGGGTAAAAGTTCACCTCCATATTTTCCAGCTTAACCGGCCCTTGTATTCTGGAGGCTTGCAGGATCGCGTCTCTGTCCCGAAAGTAAAAAATCCGGGCAATGAGAGGTCGCGGAGGGGCTCCGACCTTCGGCCTTCCCCCGGGAACTCTGTGGGCCCTCTCCACGGCAAAAAATTTACTCAGTCCCCGAGGCTGGAGATGGGTAGTGATCAGGTCCTCCACAAATAGATCCGCCGCCGCTTCCTCCCGTCCCTCGGGTACTCCGATGATGCGGATGTTGTTCCTCCGGGCCCGACTCTCGGAATCCTCAAGGCGTCGATCCATAAGTGCACTCGCCTGAGTAAGCCGGCGCACCTCCGTTTGCAGTGCCGCCACCTCAGTCGTAAGGCCCGATGCGGTTTGGGCCAAAGAATCAACTCGGTCGTTGGTCTTGGAAAGATCGGCCCTCACCAGGCCGACATCCACAAGGACCGCGTCGATCTTCTGTGCCAGGGTATCGAACCGCTGGCCCACCGAGGCCTTCATCTCGGAAATGGCGCCCATGACGTCGTGGAGAGTCAGATCCGTGGGCAAGTCCGGGGCATCAGAAGGGCCCTCGGGGGACTTGTGCGGTCCGCCGGGAGATCCCCTCTGGAGGGTATAGCGGTCCATGCTGTTGGCCTGATGGACGGTGCCACGCCGGGTTGACTTGGCCTTTGACCGATCTCCATCTTGTTTCGTGGCCATCGCCGCTGGTCCCACAATCGCACCAGCAACGCCGTAGAGGGCAGGCAATCAGGGCCACGAGCTCCGGGGGGGCCACCCCAGATCGGCAGGGTGGGTCACAGCCGGCAGGCAGGCAGGGTCCCCCAGCGAGGCCACACCAACACAAAAAGCTCCGCGATCACACTTGCAGAGACGGTGCGAAAGCGAAAGCGAAAGTGCGGGGTACGCGACTCGCCAGGCCCGGCCCGCCGTTGTTGTTCACTTTGTCACTGGGAAACCCCCAACGCAAATCCGGGGTCCGGCGAGGAGAAGGCCGCAAACTTCAATCGGTGCTCACTCCGGCACCCGAGGTCCGATTTGAGAACGGAAAACGGGTACCACCTCAACTCAGGTTCACCAACACAGTCCCCTCAACCGAGGCAGGATGAAATCAGGATAGACGTAGGAGGTTGCGGAGGTCCTCGGGAGCCGCGCACCTACGCGGCCATCTTGGTTGCGCGCTAGGCTCCTCCTTTCGACTTCTGATTTGTTAATAGTCTTGTTAGTCCCTCATTAGTACCGCCTTGTCTTCATTTGTAACCTCCCATGGCGACTGGCCCTTTTACTTTCGTTGTTACACGGTATGTCTTATTTAGTCTGTAAGAACTAACTCTTTTAATGCGTTTCTCCTACTGCAGGCATGACATGCTTTACTGCAACATTCAGCGCGCCTCACGTGCTTTCATTTTCCAAGCAGCCCGGACAATAGCGGACGCTTCTTTGAAATGAAATAGGTCTCGCATTTACGAGAGTTTGTTCCATTGAAAATGACAATGTCATTTTCCAAGCAGGCCGGACAATAGCGGACGCTTCTTTGAAATGAAATAGGTCTCGCATTTACGAGAGTTTGTTCCATTGTAAATGACAATGTCTTTTATTTATGTGTTAATTATCAAAACAGATAAATGAAAGGCATTGTCATTTACAATGCCAATAGCTTAAACTCTCGCAAATGCGAGACCTATTGCATTGCAAATGCCTGTTTACTGTGGAAAGGCTGGCTCTCATATGGGTTACCATGGGCGTACGCTATTACATTTAATAAATGCTATATTCAGTTTGGGAGTTGCTAGAAACATGGTTCAAAGACTTCTTTAAATAGTGATTTACAATCTAATCAAATGCTCAAATCTGATTTTACATTACTATTTTAAATGACACTTTTAGAAAGTTGTAATTTTTCTGCCGAAATCTAAAAGGCTTTCATGCCAGTGTCCATCTGTCACCTGATCCCGATGGCTTCGGTGGTAAAATGTGTATTGCCCCCAGACAGTGGACGAAGGGCTGTGGGTGTTTGGAGGGGGATACTTCCCTTGATAGGATAGCATAGGGGCTGTGCCCAGCCGCTTCCCTAGCTTCAAAGTGTTAGAACCGGAGTCTCTAATTGGCAGGGGTATGCACCCTAGTCCAAATAGGGACCACCGCTTCCGACAGGGTAGCTTGGCACAGAGCAGGAAGGCTTAACTTCAGAGGCAATGTGTAAAGTATTTGTGCATCACACGCCATCAGTAACACAGTAACAACACGCACAAAAGGACACAACACCAGTGTTATATAAAAAAAAGTTATCTTTATCTAAAAGGGAAAAAAAAATTACGCAAGATCCAAAAATATGGCAAGAATATTCCATATACAGGAAAACATTTCCAATACGTAATGTTCCTGAGGTGATTGCCACCAATATCTGGTAGTAGCTGTCTCTTGGGGGGGAAGTACTGGGGCAACCAAAGCAAACTGTTCCAAAATGCAGTAGAGTAGACGCTGTTCTCAGGAGTTGAGTATGAGGCACTTTGGGACGCAGTTAATGGTATCCAGGACAAAAGAAAATCTCAAGCAGGCTGTGCAGAATGCCCAGGTTGAGTGGACAAGCGGGCGTGTCACTCTTTGCACAGACCCTATTGGATCAGTAGAAGTGTGGTGCTAATGACTGGGGGCAGGAGATGCGGATTTAATGCGGCTGAATGTACTTAACCCCCGGGCCGGCCCGCTTTCCAAAATGCAGGAAATCACAGTCCCTCCGCGCGATGCGCAATATTATTTAGAGTCCCGGCTTCAGAAATGCCCCCAAACAAGTCCCACACAGTCTCTAGCCGCAGCCCGTACCCCGCCTGAGGCAACCACACGCTCCTGTTCCCTGGACTCCGGTCGGGGTGTTTATCTTGGCAGTGCGGTCCCGTCCGATTCTCCGGGGCGGGCAGCAGCTGACCGGGGGACACGGTCGAGTTGCTTGGTGACGCCTCGCAACTCCTCCACTCAACGTGGCTCCCCTTCATAACAAGCCCCTCATTCCTGGGCAACCCCCCCCCGGGCTGGAGCCAATCCCAGCGCGGCTCCTCTCAGGTCAATGATGATGCACACAGGGTTTCCGAGTAACTCGGGCAGCTTTGACCAGCTGGGCTGCTCGGGCCCGTGGCGGTGATATTGGGAACAATTCTGGATGCGCTTGAGCACGGCAAGCAGCGATGAACTCCGGGGCCAATTTGTACAGGGTTGTACACACACTCGGTGTTGCAGAGGCAGCCTGAAGAAAACGCTGTTGTTTGGGCACCGCTGGGGAAGTTTTAAAAGCGTTCTAATCCCAATGAGGCAGTTCTCATGACTTTGTGCTGTCCTTATGAACCCCCAGCAATCAGGGGGGCAGTCAGAGAATGGTGGAGACACTCTGGTGGTGTTTCTTTAGCCTCCCTAGCAGGGCAGGATCAGCAGGCAGTAGGGCAGCTCACTAGGTGGGGGCAGCAGTTCCTGGGAGCAGTCAGTCTCCTCACAAGTGGCAATCCTCCTGGCGCAGCAGTCCTCATTCCAGCAGAGATTCTTCCCTGTCCAGTAGTGTAAAAAGATGTGTGGCCAGGACCCTCCCTTTTATACCCTGCAGTCTAGTTACTAGAAGGGAGCAGAAGTCTCTGGAAGGGTCTGGGGGCAGGGGTTTCTGGAAGAGTCCAGGGAGTTCTGGGATGTTCCCTGCCTTCCCTGACCTGGCTTCCACAGTGACAAAAGGCAGGGCCTTTAAGGCTACAGTGGGCAGCCAGTCACAGCCCATTCAAGGGGAGAAGGTGTGAATCACCACTCCCACCTCACTGCCCAGGCAGGCTAGGAGCATGCAGATGGGAGGGGGGAGGCTGCAGTGCCCAGACTAAGTGTAGGCAGAGAAATATCTACTTTATAAAAGGGAGAATTCTAGGGTAGTAGTGTCCAAACCCCATATATCATTGGAAAGGGTTCCCCGCCCTGATTCTAACGAGACCAAACATGACAGACTTATTAGGTCCCAGTCAGAAATTATCCCAGAAGGGGGGTTCCCCGGGGTAGCCTATGGAGGGTTAAGCCTCACTACAGTAACAGGGGCCTGTGGCAGATATGCCAGTGTCACAATGTTTTAGGGGAGAGCACCTGCACCTCAGCACTGTTTAGCAGTGGTGAGGCGCCCAGAGGCCAAAGTCCAACAAAAAGGTACGGTAAAAATGGGCGGCACAAGGGCGAAAAATGTAGGGGGAGACCATCCTAAGGCTGACAGGTCCAACACAAAGGATACCTACTTTGTCGCAGGCAAATTACTCTCAACCCTAGGCCTTCCTCCCTTTTGTCTCACTTGTCAGGCTGGCTCCAAAACCAGTGGGATGGGAGGAACTGACCAGAACTGGTTTAGGGGATGGACACAAGTTTGCTACCTGCCCACAGGCTGGTACAGGGCATATAAGTGGATCCCATAGACCTCTCCTAACAATACTCCTTCACTCTTCAAGAATCAGAAGAAGGACTCCCTGCTGTCAGAAGAAACTAAAGGAAGACTAGACCTGCTTGCCTTGAACGCAGGACCCCTGAATTAACTCCAACTACCAGTTGGATGACCTCCTGTTTGATTTACAGGAACATAAGCTTCCAGAGGCCTCTCTCCCTGCAACATCCCATTTGAGTTGTTCCAATTATATCTACCCTGGACCCTGCTGCTGGCCTCCATTGTAGTGAGTCTTAACTCTGAGGTGGTCCCGCCCAGGTCCGTAGTCCTCCTGTCCCCAATCTGCAAGACGTGATACTTAGAAACCTTGTGCCATCTTTATGCCAGTAGAGCCAATAGAGACCAGTATAGTCATAGATGCTGAATCACGGCTTCAGTTTAGCATGGTGGTTTGTCCTGCTGATGGAGATCTGACTTCTGAAAAGTTTTTGAGTCTCGACGTAGAGGGTTTCAAAGGGACCAACTTCGATCGGCATCTGATCGATGTCGAGGTCTTCCTGGGCACCACAGCACTTCTTCAGAGCTTTCCTGCCTTTATCTATGACCACACCAGGTCCCCACTCTTCAGCATCCTGCCATCTACTGCCCCAATTCGGATTTAGCTTACCCTGGTGACGACACATCAACTACCACTTTTTCTTCATAATGTTTCTATGTCAGAAGATACATTTACCACCAGGACGAATCAGATTCCTGCTTTTGACCCAGGCTTTATCTCGGTCCTCCTAAATTTTTGACTTTTACCTAGTCTAGCACGACCTGATGTCGGATCATAGACAGGAAACCACTAACCTGCCAAGCCGGATACAGCGGGAGCGATGAAGGATGTTAGTTTGCCCTGTCCCCACTACGGAGCAGTCTGGGAGCATATATATGTATCGCCCACCAGACCACTCCCCAACAGGGGAAAGGGAAAAAAGGGACAAAGGAAACAAGAAAGGTGCGGCTGCGAAATCACTCTCTGAGGGGAGGTAGTAGACTGCGTGCCACTCCTGGTTCTCCAGCTGTCTAGCCCCGTGTTCCATGCAGTGAGAAACAAATACAACACCACATATATACCAACTGCAGCCAGTAACGAGGTGGTCTATAGGTATGGAACAAACAAACCAGCACTTACAGTGACTGTTTCAGGGCTATTCTGACATTGGTTACCATGGGTACAAACACTCCACGTCCTGAATCCCTGTTATGCCCACCAAGATTAGCCTTGTCCAGCACGAGAGTCACTTCCCACCAGATACTTAAACGTAGAGTACTTATCTGTGAGGGAAGGCGAGTAGCTCATGCACAGGTAACTGCAGGCAAGGTGATTCCGTTGGTTAAAGATGTAAGCGGAACACCCTCTGAGGCAGCAGAGCAGAGAATGCAGATTGTTCACTCCACACTAACAAAGCAGCATGCGCAGCAGCGCTTAAAAGGAAATAATTCCTGCTCTCTGAAGCGGCGAGAGAAGGACACATCAACAGAAAGACAAGCCTTTCAAACGGCTCGTATCGTTCCCCCCTCGGGGCTGAAAGGGAAGTCAGCAACAAGAAAACAGAAAAGACGGGATCCGAGCCTTTCAAACGGCTCGCCGAGGGGCACCCGTTCCGTGAAGGTGCTAATCCGGAAAGGATTATGCTAATGCGGCGAAATGCGGTAAGGCGAGTACGAAGGTCCAGGAAGCGCTTCAGTGCGCACGGGAAAGATCAGCTAGTCGGGATACTAGCAACGGCTCTGGGATGCGCATCAGCGCGCGTGGTTCAGGACTCCAGTAACGGTTCTGAGACGCGCAACGGCGTGCGTGCTTCCGGTCTCGGCTTCGATTCCACGCGTGCAGGATGAGGGTTTAGACACACGAAGGAATCGTAGGTTCACAGGTGAAGGCAGGTCAAGCTGGTTCGGTGAGAATTGTAGGATTGACAAGCCCCGAGCAGCCTCAGGGCGGAGCTAATAAAGGCAGTTCCTTCAAGGGGCGGGTGATGTCTCCTGAAGGATGCTGGGAGGTGTAGTCTCAGGCATACCAGACACAAACCACTCACACGTTCCTCTAGCGTGGTTCCCCCTGCTAACTACGCCGGGACCTGACACCTGATAACAGTGGTTGGCGCTTCAAGCTTCTGCGCTATGTTCAATTCAAACATTAAAAATGCATATCTCTGGTTTTACTTTTTGGATGTTTGTCATTTTAGTGTTATTTTATTTATTTAAACATTCTCTATTATTTTTATTGATTTTCTTGTGTCATGTTTTCACTTTAGTAATGTTTGTGAGCTACAAAAATACATTACACATTGCCTCTCAGTTAAGCCTGACTGCTTTATGCTAAGCTCAAGTTTTTTCATGACTTTCATGGTTTACACTGACAACAATTGTGAATATTATTTCACGTGGGTTCTCACTCCCATCAACTAATACTCCAATTTCCTACACTAGCAATTTGGTTTAGGGGCCGTTGTCATTAATATATTACTCGGGAAGCCAAGTTTTCATCTGGAGATCATAGAATGTATGGGTCAGTGAGAGGAAACTCGTTTGAACGTGGCTTAGTTGTAATCTCTGACTTGACATAAATCACTCAGTGGTAAAGAGACAGGCTTTGAAAGGAGTTAAGCCATGCCAGTAAACATTGGAAGAGTATTACACAATTTTAATCATGAGAGCAGTTATGCTTGTGTGTTAGGAGAAGGTTAAGAGAGAAGAAAAAAACATTCTCTTCAACATGTTTTATTCTACTGAATGGCATTTTTAAAAAGATGTGAAGTATTTCTCCCTTACTTATTAGCTGGGTTTCTCTAAATGTAAGAGGCTAGAAAGAGTACACCTTCCATTATGCCAGGTAATGGTGGTTTGCCTCAGGTTAGAAATGGAAATCCAAGGCTCTGCCCAGGCTTTGCTTTTCTGAAATCACACTAGATTTAAAGAGGTAGTCTCATGGTGTTTGATTCTTGGGAGGTTCTAAAAGATCTGGTGTTAAATGTGATGCTACCAGTTAAGTATAGAAATCAGAAAGCTGTGCTTTGGAATCACTTCTCCAAGACATTCGATAAACTTAGGGGTATATTTTGCAGCGCCATGCTGAATCATTAAAAAAACACAGGGATGTACCATATTTTCAAGACTACATTGCACCATTGTCTTTTCCCTCGCAGTGGCGCTACAAAAAGATGCCTAGCGCCAACACAGACACCCATGCGCCATAGTGCAAGGGTGCAAGCGTTGCTCGGATGATTGTTTATGTACAGGAATGTGTCACATACCTGGTGATAAAAGGAAGGACCCGTACCACAACCTGTTGCACCTCGGGGATATTTGCTGCCCCATTGCTTGGTGCTCCGTGTGCTGCCTGCTGTCTCCCCCGCCGCCGCTGCCTACAAACTCCTGAGGCGCGGCCGCTGTGCGGGGAGATTACCTGGCCCAGAAGCCCCTGCAAAGAACATTGCGGGACACGCCCCCTTCTCGCCCGGTGGCACTTAAACATCAGCTCGACCTCCCGCTTCGCGGGACGCGCGCGGGCGGTGCCGGGGCGAAGGCCGGGCCAAGGGCGGGCCCGTTTAAGCCCGTTAAAGACCGATCAAGACCGGACCGGGCCCCCCCTCTTTATTCTTCACCAACCCTGCCCGCATATATTTGTATGTATGCTTTGCTCCTTTAAACTATAACAGCTAAGTCCTGTGAAAACGTTTATTAATATTACTATGTAACACCATGTCCACAGGGGGAAGCAGAAGTAAAATGGTTGTTGGTGGAGTACAGGGGATAGGCCCGTTAAATAATTTTATTATAAGGGCAAATGAAGCCATAGATCAAGGCATTATCCTTCTGGAGCGCAGAGTATCCCAAGATTTAGCTTTGGCCAAACGATCATCCTTGGGATCTCTTGCGTCAGCCAGAACTCCAGTGCAGGTTAAGGATATTGGCCCCACAGTAGATGTTCGCGTAGAAGTGCACAGTATGCCGAATGAGGTTGATTTGTCAGCATCACAACTTCTAACAGACTCACAACTGAGCTTGGCATTTGAAAGGTCTCCGGAATTGCTCATCAGTCCTACACCAGATGAGACAAGCATGAGGCGGTTAAGGGGAAGGAGGGAGGGTGCTATATGGAAACAAGTAAAACGGACAATTGTGCCAAAGGTCAAAAAGTCTTGTATGCTGAAGAAAAAGCATGGGAAAGAATCAAACCACCACGGAAATATCGGCAATGGGAACACACACTCAGATGTAACAAATGTAGTTTTAGATACAGGAAGTGTAGAGGCCTTGGATACTTTGGGTGGAATATGTAACAACTGTGAAGCAAATAACCAATTACTGACAAGAATTGGGGAGCTTTTTAACATCCATTTGTCCCCGATAGAGACTAGACTCCTATATATAGAAAAACAACTGGCCGAATTGAGTGCTCTTCCCAAAAACCTTCCCAACCACGGGGCTTTAACGACCGGGGGAACCAAATTTAGTAATTCTAAATCATTAGGCACATTAGGTAAAAAAATCTCTGCCCCAGTGGTAATTTCAAATGTAAAGTTAAACACCCCGCTGGCTCCAGATAAGAAAACGGTAGAAAACCGGCAATCTCTACTGTGCCTAATAGACAGAAAAACAATATATCTAAGGTCTCCACCACACTCCCCAAAAGGGATTGGGACATGGGAGTGAAAGAGGGCAGACTTAAAGTTAATCTGCCCCCAGAAGCCAGCCCCTTTGTGGTGGTTATGACTGGGGTTCCAGAGGTGGCGGACCACATAGATGAACCTAGTTGGTCATTAAAGAACAAAGTCCAACATTGGCTTAACATTAATCGCCCTCTACCTCCCCATCGGTCAAGCAGGATTTTAATGGTGCGCAGAGTGCCCTGGGTGGGACAAGAGAGGAAAAAAATCCATGGCGACTGTGTTATAATTAATTTAGAGGACCCAAACACAGTAGATTATATATGCTCATGGAGAAATCAAGGGCGTAATGAATGTATTGAAACAAAAAGACTCGCCTTTTTTTTATCCCCCTAGGAGTCGCTCTGAGCCGGGTTATGATGAAAATTGGAGTAGAATAGGCCACCGGGATTGGGGTGGAGATTGGGGAGAGTGGGGAGGGTACCCTCGCAGCGATGGAGAATTTATGGAAACCTGTAGAGGGATCCCGACTTCCAACAGGTATAGCTGTCTGGAGTCGGTAGACTGACTCACACTACCTACCGGGTCCCCAATCAGAAATCGGGAGGGGCTTAGAAAGAATAATGGTAGAGCCAACCAGACGGTTAATAGCCACCTAAAACGAACTCCTGAGAACAGGGATGCAGGCATAGATGTAGCTGTAGCATTTACCACACAGTGCCCACTAGCCATAGGGACAAATAGTATGGAGATTGCTGTAATTGAAATCCCTGGGGGTGGTTAAGACAGTGCATCACCAAAACATAGGCCTTTACATAAGGTGATTATAAATGGGGAAACTGAAAAACCCTGTCTAAATAAGTTGACTAAAACTGATCTTAGTATCCTTAGCTGGAATGTCGCAGTACTGGAGCCTAGATTATCGGACCCCAATTGGTTAAAGACACTACTTGATAAAGATATAATAATGTTTCAGGAGACCTGGGCTATTACTGATCTCCATATTGAGGGCTTTCATTGTAATAGTGTAACTGCAACTAAGCCTGACTTTGGCCGCCCCGTGGGCGGGTTACTGATTGGTATTAGGATAACGGCAGGTGGACATATAAAGATAATGCCAACCAAAAGCCCTAATATTCAGGTTATTAAATATAAAAGAAAGGTCCCTATTTATGTGATCAATTTTTATAATAACGATTTCTATTCATTCCCAAATATTTTTTTTTTAGAACTTTCTAAATTTGTATCTGATATGATTGAACCATTAGATAAAAGCAGGGGTAATAGGATCATTCTAGCCGGGGATTTTAATGCAAAGATTCCTAACTCTGAATTAAATAAAGGAAATATCCAAACTGATCGTGTGGCAAAACGGGGTATAGAATTGGATTGCCTTATTCGTGAGCATCTTTTAACTAACGTGATGGATGTAAATGATAACTCTACAACTAATTACGTTCCGACATTTAGAGGTAGAGACCACTCCTCAACTATTGATTACATTTTTATGTCACCTGAGTTAGTTGATTGCCTTATAATGGCTAAGGTCCTAGAAACCGCTTTTGGGGATCATAATGCATTAGTGGTGAAAATTAGATTGGGTCCCTCCCCAGTATTCGCACGCATATTAGGTGCCAGAGATATTACCCCCGTTACAAATAATCTGAGGCTGAAATGGAGGGGGGTCGACAGTGGTAGGATAGTCGAGCTTGTTACAAACAAGCATCAGCACTTGATCGACTCATGCATACTCTCAGATGGGAATAATCTACGGGTAATTAAAGATTTTACCACTCTGTGTACAGTTATAAAGTCATTCCTAACTGTCCCTAATCAAAGGATAGATAAGGATCCCAGGTGGTTCGATAGAAATTGCTCAGTTGCTAACAGGGCCTTACGTAAGGCACTGAGCACACAACCAAGGTGCCAATTGGAGGTTAGGGTGGCAAGAAAGAAGTACAAATCCACAATAGAGGAACGCAAGGCAGCGATTCTGATAGAGCACTGGGAGGAGTTATCTGATTCCGCAACAGGGAAGAACGGAACAACTTTCTGGCCTGCAGTGAAAAAGATGCGTAATATGGGAAATCAACTATCTACAATTAGCTGCATTATCCCGAGTGATCAGTGGGAAGATCATTTCTCCAAAGTATATGCCACACCCCCAAATGTTAATGATGACTATATATCTGGCCAATTGTGTCCTCTACAGATTAGTTTAGGCGAGGTGATTGTGGCTATTAAACAGAGCCTTGGTAATAATGCCCCTGGGCCAGACGGTTTTCCAATAGATATAATTAAATGGAAACCTGAATTTTGGGCACCTATCTTAACGAATGTTTTTAACAGCCTACCTCTAGCACCTATGCCCGACACATGGTCTACAAGCATAATAGTGCCAATATATAAGAAGGGGGAGAGAACAGATCCAGTAAATTACAGACCTATTTCCCTCCTAGACAACACCTTGAAAATTCTGGGACGAGTCCTATATAATAGAGTAAATACTTGGGCAGAGAAATCGGTTGTTTTGGACCCGTGTCAAATGGGCTTTCGAAGTAGGGTTGGGACGACAGAGCAGTGCCTGAATTTAAACATAGTAATTGGCAAATATAACATCGCCAGGTCGTCACCAATTTACCTAGCCTTTATGGACTTATCGTCCGCATTTGACTTTGTAAATAGGTCTAAACTGTGGTTTATTCTTCTAAATTACGGTCTAGACACGCCCCTTGTACACTTCTTGGCCTATCTGCACACCGATACAAAAGCCCAAGTAAGGATCGGGATGGCGGGGGAAATTTCCGGGGCCATAAGAGTGGAAAGAGGAGTTAGGCAGGGGTGCGTTTTAGCACCCCTGTTGTTTATTATTTATATTAATTGGCTATGTAACTCCCTAAAATTGGCAACTATGGATGTCCCGAAAATAAGGGGGGGGGGGTTGTTACCGACACTGCTTTACGCAGATGATGCGGCCCTAATGGGTCTCACACCGAATGCCCTACACACCCTGATTAAAAGCTTTGCACAGTATATGGATAGTTTAGACCTCAAAGTAAATTTTAAAAAATCTTTTATTATGTCGTGTGGGCCAGGGAAAAGACAGCTTAGTGCTATTTCGGTGGGAACTGACAAGCTATATTACACAAATACTTTTCCCTATTTAGGAATGGTTTTTGTTGCGAACGGCTCGTGGAGTGGACATTTGGCCCACGCCATGAGCAAGTTCTCAAAAGCGATTAATTCTATCCTTAGTCTCCCACGGCCTAAGAAAATAGGTGCTACTAAAGCAATTTATTTTTTTTTTAAATTGCAGTGTGTACCGGTAGCAACATACGGGGCTGAGATATGGGGTTTGGGTAAGACATCTAGTATTCAAACCGAGGAAAATCGTTTCTGCAGGAAATTCCTTGGAGCCCCTATTGCTACATCAGAGTATATTTGTCATTGTTAACTAAATTTGCACCACATATCAGTTTTTATAGCAACAAGACCAGCCTTGTTTTGGCTAGCCATCTGGAGGAATACAGCGGCCTCTCTAACCCAGGAAATTATAAGAGATTGTCTCAATTGTGAGAAAGGGATGACAATCTGGAGTTTTTAAGAAATTAAGCAGCGTGGGTAAAGGCTATTTATTTACCGATCCTACTAAGATTGAGCCCACAGACAAAAATGAAATAAAATTTGCACTGTATGCACTTTATAGTAAAGAGAGACTGGAAGTGGAACTAACTAAATCAACTGTCCAGGCCTATGTGAATAAAGACCTGTATAGACAACCAATTCCTTTGTATCTCACGTTATCAATGACAAATCGGGAAAGATCACTGTTGTTCCATCTAAGGGCAGGTACTGTTAGATTTCTATTATGTTTTCCATTAGGTTACTTTTCATCGAAATCTGAATATATGTTATGCCCATGTGATAGAGTGAGTCTAAAAAATGATCTACACTTTTTCTTCACTTGTAAATTTTATCTTAAATACATTAAATGGTTTTTATTTCCATATTTTAAGAAACAAAGACCACTCTCCCTGGAGCAGTCCTATCTGATGTTGCTTACCCTGCACACTGATGAATTGATTTTTCGCGTTAGCACTTTTTTGAGAGTTGTTACCTATGTACGAAAAACAATGGAAAACCCTTGAAATAATTTTTGTTGCTAAATAATATGTAATTTTGTAATGTGTGTTGTTTTTACTTAGAATTACAAATTTATTATTGGGATTGTATACATGTGATTGCTTTTATGGATTTGACAAAATTCGAATAAAGATTATGAAATCGAAATCGAATCGTGTCCCTTCCTGCACATAAACAATCAATAATGGTGATTTGCTACTTCTGTGTGTTCTGTATTCTGCAGCAGACATAGAAGTGGCAAATCATCACTTTTTAATTATTGGTTTTGCACAAAAACAATAATTAATGGTCTTTTGCTCTTTCTGTGTGTGTTGGAGAATGGAGCACACATAGAAAAAGCAAAAACAAGGCAAAATAAAAGTATTTCTCCACATTGCACCCCTCTAACGCCTGCTTTTGCATGGCGTTTATCCTTGTAAATCTGGGGCAGCATAAAAAACAATGGGGCATATGTACAAGGGAAGTGGCGGAGTGCAGCCTTAGCCTTCCTGGCTTAATGCTGCACTCCGCCACTTCAGAAAAGCAGGGATGCACCATATTTAGAAGAATGTGGTACAGCCCTGCATTTCCCCCTGCAATGGCACTACACTTAGCAGCCTAGCGCCAACGCAGGCCCCCTTGCACCATAGTGCAAGGCTGTCACACAGACGTTGCAAAACGGCATTTAAAAAAAAATATTGTATATGAGCAGGAACGGGACCTTCCTGTACATAAAAAATCATTGGATTTTTTGCTGTTTTCATGTGTGCTGCAAAACGCAGCACACATGAAAACAGCAAAAACAAGGCGAAATGAAGCATTTCTCCTTGATGTGCCAGGGTAAGACCAGGTTTTCCCTGGTCTTAATTCTGGCGCTGCCTCCTATTTACGCCTCCCTTGTAAATAGGAGGCAGCATCAGAATGAATGGGTGTTGCAGTGGAACACCCACTGCAACACCCATTGCCCTCCCCTTTCACGCTAAGCATAGCGTGAAAGGGGCCTTATTTACATGGCAACATGCTTAACGTTGCCTTGTAATTAAGGTGCGGCCCCTATTGCCATCACAACGTCACTGAAAGTGACGTTGTGATGGTAATAGAGGCTTGTGCATATGCCCCAATGGGTGTTGCAGTGGAACACCCACTGCAACACCCTTTGCACGAGAGTTCCATATTTGCAAAGCAGTGTTAAGCCATCGGTGTTAAGCCATGCAAAGTGGCTTACCGCTGCTTTGTAAATATGGTGCAGGGCATTGTGCCACCAGAACGTCGAAAAACGTGACGTTCCGGTGGCGAAATCACCTTGTACATATGCCCCCTAGTTGGGGAAATCAGCTACCAAAAAGGATAGAGGTAAGAAGAGGAAGTGATTAGATAAGTGCTTATTTGAACAGCAATGAACGGGGAAAAGGGGGGACAAATAATTGATTGTGAGGGCATCAAAGCAGCTGTTCACTTACCGACATCAGGGTATTAAATGTTCATCAATGAACTCGTTAACACAAATAAAATTAAGTGACCCAACAGATCTTCACTAACAAGTTACCCTATTAATTTTAGATTTTGTGCCTGATTTACACCATGCTTTGAACTAAAAATGAATTCACACATAGCTGTGTAAAGACAAACACAATACTGTACATAGACAGAAAGTCCTCCTGTGGCTTTGTTTCCCGTCATGCAGCTCTCGGCGCGTGCTCTTACCAGGTTCCACATCCAGAGAGTAGCTGTCGATCTCCAGGTTGAGGCGCTGAGCCGCAGCCTCGCAGAAGTCCTCCAGCACGCAGTGCACCGCCTCGGTGATATTGTAGGGCACCGACTTGGCAAACTTCATTTTGCTGTTGACAATCACACTTCCTTTCCTGAAGTTCAATATTTCTAGTTGCTTAAATCCCGTTAGGTTGGATATCAGGTATGGAAGCAGCTGCAAAACAGAAGGTTATTTTACTTCAGCTCCTCTGTGAATACAGATCTCCTCTTAATTCTACATGAAATCAATATTAACGCTTACAGTCTTACAGCATTCGCTTCTTTTTCTTGAACACAGCAGCCGAATGCATTTAGATAATAGGATAATGTAACCTAATGTCCTTCCGAGAGTCCTTATTATTATTGGAAGTGCATCTTTCTTTGTGGTACATGAAATATGCAGATAAACACCCATTGGTACAAGTGTTCTTGGCAATGTATTTTACATTGAATGTCTATAATCAGGGCAATGCACATTTACTCGCGCGGTTTACTTGCACATTATTTTACGCCCGTTGGCATCATTTTACATGGTGCGATCAGGAAGTGAAAACATAAAGGCGCTATTATCTGAGTAAATTGATGGCCAGAGAGCTTCGGTCGGTTATGTCACCTTTAGATGCAAGAAAATTACCCCGTTTGAGGTCGACAGCAATTCCAAAGGAACACTGCCTTCTGAAAGGACTGAATGTATGTCACAGTATACAGATTAAGATGTCTGAGGTATCAGTTTGTATCACTGTCAATATTTGAATTCCAAGAGTCATTAGCGGGGCATGCGGCCCCGAAGTAGAGATGCTTTGTTCCAGCTTAATATGAGGACAATTTGCATCATATCGTATGCACATGGACCCACTGCTGACGGGCCGAAAAATCCGGAAATACTGCTTGAGACCAATATTTCTTTAAAATTAAATGCACAACTTCAGAGAATGAGTAATTTACTCCCTCGGTGAGTAATGCCCCAGGATGTCAGCGCGATTTACAATGTACAAGGTGGCAATGGAAGAGTCATTGGTGTATCTAACAAAATTCTGAGATGCTATTTTATTAATAGAAATATTTTATTAATAACTCTGCCTCTGGGACGTTTGCATTTTAATGAAACATTTGTGTAATCGGATCAGGTTACTAAATACTTTACCTGTTATGAACCATGGGGCTTTGTGGGATTAATAAATGAATATTATATGACCATTTTATGAATTATATTAGCAAGTAGATTTTACCTTAGACCGTAAGAGTAAAATTGTGCATAACAGCAGTTTATATGAACGAAAGGACATTTTAACCGCAGTAATTTGGGGATATTAACTAGTAATTAGATTTAAATATATAGATTACATGTATACATTCTAGTGATGTTATAATTTTTTTTATTAATGTGTTATATTTTGACTTGATGACTCCTGGTAAGGTAGAGGCTGGGGGCCTCATTGATGAGGTTTTGCCATAGGGCAGCGCAGCAGGCCTTGCTGCTGCGCTGCCATAAGGCAAAAGAAAAGGGCAGAAATGCGCCGTATCTATTAGAAACGGCGCATTACTATCCTTTTCCCCTGCGCCGGCACTCAATGGGATGCTGTGCGCCAACACAGGCACCTTTGCACCATGGTGCAAGGGTGCCTATGTTGCGGGGATGATCATTTTTGTGCAGGAAGGGAAACCTTTCTGCACAAAAACAATCACAAGTGGCTTTTTCCTCCTTCTATGTGTGCTGCAGAATGAGAAAAACGAGGAGAAATAAAGATATTTCTCCTCGTTGTGCCGCAGGCGTACGTTTTTGGCACTGCCTCAGACGTAGGATTTCTCATACATTTTGGGTCGTCTCAAAAAGCCATGGATGTTGCTGGGAACGCCCCCAGTAACACCCATGGAAAGCCTCTTTCACACAGTTTTCTGTGTGAAAGGTGCACATATTTATAAGGCCATGAAAAGCCACGTAACGTGGCTTTACGCGGGCTTTTAAATATGCCAGCGGCACATTGCATCACCAGAGCGTCAAAAAGTGATGTTCAGGTAGTGCAAAAGAGCTGGTAGGGCCTATGAGGCCCTGAGGGTTTCTGGATAGAAACATCTGCGAAAGTAGGTGAACACCACCAAATTCGTTCGTTTGAGAATTTCCACAAATCATCACGGTCTAAATATTCTCCAAAATTTACTAGTGTCAAGGGCACATGTAAATGGGAATTTAAATTTGGAATAGTCTCAAAACTGGGAACAGTCTAGTGCAGGGTTAGGAGATTTCTAACTGAGAAAAAAGTTAAACAATTACTGTTGCAGATTCCCAAGAAGAATCATGGGAGGACTGCAGTGGGAGGATATGTATGCTTCTTCCCAGACATCATTGTGGTTCACACATTTCCCTTACAAGGCTTACACCTCTTTATGGGAGAGCATTCTAGCTTGCTGTTTGCTGATGGAATTAGTAGAATGAGGAATGAAAATGGGGATAGTTGTTGGGCTGATTGGGGCCAGGACACATTTGAATTCTACATCCTGCCTACATCATTGAGCTTTAGGGTGAGATGACTACTGTCCTGGAAGACATGCAGCAGGCTATGTGTGTGGTCTTGAGATGACATTCAAAGAATGACAGAGAATAGATCAATAGCCATCCCAAGCAGTGTTCCATGCTATATTTAAAGTTTTAGAAGCTCTGCCTTCTCTGGAGTTCAGAAGTTGGTTGTAGCGAGTAGACAAGACTCATGTATTTCTGGAGGTAGGATGTGAGGACACCTGCAGGGACCAAAGGTGTGCATTACTATGGTCCTATGCTCTTTATGCAGTATTCTCTCTTAATATCGACTGCAAAACATCGTGGTACCTGAATATTGTGTCAAAAACATTAAGGACAAAAATATTGAGATGGTGAGTTTATATAGGTAAACATAGATTTATTTTACTTACTCCAAATATATGTATCTTGGCAACATATATATCTTCAAGGTAAATAGATGTGGATTTAAAAATAGTAAATATAGCCTACACGCAAGGCCACTGGAATGATGCAATTCTGGGGCTGTGGCTGTTTCCACAAAATTATGGATTTGCTGTATTTGCCACATAATCCACCATCTGCCGCATAATCTGCAGATTTTAACAAAAAGACATTTGTTTCAAGCTCAAACGGATCAAAAGTTACTTAACCTTGGCGACATGTTTGTATGCAGTGGAAGGCCCATTGCAAAGTTACCGTGTCAATTTTCAGTTGCTTGTTTCTGTATTTGGCTGTTAAACTGGTACTAATGAAGTGCAATCTTTGGCTAGACAGTATTACTGCAAGTAAAAATGACAAATCAAAGAATTAATACTATAAAAAAAATATGCAGCATTATGCCACATAATTTACCTTTTCTTGCTGAATAATTTTGTCAACCATGCTTCATAATGTGATTCTCCCCTGCAGCATTGTTCCAGTGGCTATTCCTGTACGCACAAATATTTGTCCTCAATATTTTTGACATGATATTCTAGTACACAATGATTTTGCTTTCATTATTTCAACATACAAACCTTTATGCATGTCTCCAGAGTTTAGAAGCTGTGATTTTTACGCTTTTGAGGATGGCAATAGGCAAATTCATTTTTTCTTCACTAAACTGCACTCAACTAAATGTTTTTTTCAGCTCGCATGCCTTGTAATGGCAAGGCGATGACATTTACATTTATTTTTCCACCTGATCAGATGCCTCTATCAGTGATGAAATGCATAGACTAGTACTTCTTGTGGGCAAGTGGGCTCTGAATTCCATTCCGAAGTTAGATACATTTGAACCAGAACTTTGCATTATTTGCAATGTCTCGGAGAGCAACAGATAATATATTTTGTTTTGGGTCAAAGAGGCATTGATTCCTAGTCAGAACTGTAGGTACTTCTTTGCTAAGTAACCAACAGTGGTGGCTGGTATGGAATGGGAGCGGCAGGGTGAAAGAAATATAACACTTATCTCTGCACAGCCGGCGTCTCTCCTCCGTTGTCTCTCCTTCGCTTCTCTTCCTGACTCCCAGAAGTAGGAAGCACACAGGCCCCCCTAAATCGAAGCACAACACTGCTGTCACTAGCATGGCAGAAGCACCATGATTGGTCTGAGTGACCTGGTTCGGAGCTCAGACAGGGAGTGGGAGCCTGTGCATTTTCTTCACCCAGGCTGTGCAATCCAGCCAGGTGGAGAACATGCTAAGTGCGCATGACTGTTTGGCCGGACCAAGACGGCTGGCCAAACCATCATGTGCACTTAAGTGCACATATTTCCTCCTACTCCTGCTCTGACAGCCTCGCCCTGCCCTAACCTGACTTGCACCGAAAATTAAAATGATAATAACATTGCGTTATTATCATTTTATTTTTCCTTTTTTGCACTTCTGAAAAGTAGTGAGAAGACACTCCTCTGCCTTAGCGGAGGAGCCGCCGGCGGTATACAACATTCCCTTGAAAGAACTGGGGGAGTGGCATTCCTGACTTGGCTTTACTGACTAGCGGGCTGTATCTGTGCCCAAACAGTGTGCTCACTCTTCCTTTCAGAGCCCTATTCCAGAAGGTTTTAGGTCGCATAGAATGCTCACTTCACATACATTAAAAAGGTATGGGGTCCCTTAAACTTATTGTTACAAGAAAAGTTCCTCTTGACCTGTTTTAGTTTGATCAAGGCTTCATATCATCATTAAAATGTGACATTTTATAAGGAGTTATGAAACCAAGATTTGGTTGTACTGATCCTGCAACGTAGTGTTGCCGAACTGTGACTCCTTTTTTTCCAGACACTTTTTACAAAGTGTATTGTCAGTTTCCTTGGTGGACACTGACATTTACCTCTAATATCCCAGGGACTAATGTACTTGTGTCCCTCATTGGTTAGCAAGGGCACCCCTCTTGTTCCTGACACGAGGGAGATTCGCTTGGTACGGCAACAATGAAGCATGGCAATCGCAGAACAATAAAGTTCAGTGTGCAAAATATAGTATCGCTTAAAAAAAAAAAACAGCCTTGTTTTCTATTTTTTGCTATTTTGAAGAGCAAGGTCCCTTAGCATGAACTGTCCGTTTTTACATTTAGTGACCCATGTTATACAGACAATGGAGAGGTTTGGAGCATCTACGTATGTGAACGTGTCAAGTGTTACAGTTAGCGATCTAGCCTCCGGCTAGAGCGTGAGAGACATTGCGCGCATTGCGCTCACTTCCCTTGACGTGGGCGCGTGATATAAAAAGAAATGGGCGGGCGAACTCGGCAGGTCGCGCCTGATGCTAACACCGCGTCTGTGTGTTTATTGCGCGCTGCGAGCGCGAGGTCCGGATCGAGTGGTCTGCCCCCACCCTAGGCCCCCATAGTGCAGCGTGAGGCCTAGCGTTACAACACTGACGACGAGGGTGGGCCCCGACCCCAATTTGGTTTGGAAGGAAACGACAATTGGCACTTCCACCAGCGCTGCATCCAGGAGGCACACACGACTGCCCTGGGGACCACAGGACCACACCACCAGCCACGGTGCGACAAGCACACCCGGAAGGCCGGAAGGGTGCTCCACCCGGCGGTGGGACAAGGTGGCGCTGCCTGAGGGAGGACACTAAAGGCAAGTGGGTCGCAGAGCATCTTGCAGACGCAGCTAGCACGTGGTTTCTGCGCCACGATGAACGATGATGATCAGCCAGGCCACGCAAGGGCGCTGCCCCATCACCCCCCTTCAGGGGTACTGCCCCCGTTCAGCGAAGCTGCTGACCCCACAACAGCTGCACCGCGATGGCAGACCTGGCTCGGCAGACTGGAAAACTATTTCAGCAGTGCGAAGGTGAATCGGTGGATGTGTTCCACACGGGGCTAAGGGCCCTCGCCGACACACACCTCGTGGGTGACAGGGCCAAAGAAGAAATCAGGGCGCAACTGATACTGGGGATCCGGAGCAAGACTCTTCGAGGGTTAATACTTCGGCAACCCAACATCCCGATGAATGACATCCTGGTCCTAGCCAGGACACATGATCTGTCGGCAGCGCGAGCAGAGGAGATGGACCAGGCCCTGGTAAAAGGAACGGACAAAAGCGTGGAGGTGAAGATAGAAAAGATGGATGCAGTGCGGGCGAGAGAAAGACCACAGAGGCCCTGTGACCGGCGACCAACAGCCCAAACCCGGCAGTGCGGGTACTGCGGGTATGAAGATTACCCCCTCAAAACATGCCCAGTGAAGGGGAAGACGTGCACCAACTGCGGCATCGAAAACCACTTTGCGTCGGTTTGCCAGAGGAGGTCGCAGAAAGGCGGAAGCAGACGGGACAGGCCGCTGAGGAAGCTGGTGAGGCAGCTATCACACATGTCGCTGTCGTCACAGCATAAGCCGAGAAATGAGAAGACCAAGGACTACCAGGAATCGAGCACTGAGTCCGAGGACGAGGGAGAAACATACCTCATATCATTCACCAAAGCCCTAAAGAGCACTAGGCGCCCACAGCCACGGTGTGACATACTCATAGCTGGGTCAGAAGTGAACGCGGTGATCGACACGGGTGCGTCCGTAACAGTGATGGGCATACAGCAATACCATCGGCTCAGGCCAAGACCTGAACTCCAACAATCCAAGGCCAAAATCTACGCCTACGGGAGTGACACGCCGCTACCACTGAAAGGCAAAATGACGGTAGCCGTGCGCTCGGAAAAGTCAGAAATTGTCATTGACATCCACGTAATTGACCAAGAAGTGGACACATTACTCAGCGGCCACGCAGCGGAAGATCTAGGGCTGATCGCATTCCACCGGAAGGTCCAGGACAAGCAAGTCGAAGACCTGCTGGAAACGTTCAAAGGCCTATTCGCTGGACTTGGGAAGATAAAAAGGCCGCCGATACGCCTCCACATCGACCCCGCGGTAACCCCAACAGCCCTCAGACACTGGCGGATACCGTTCCACCTACGCCCGCTGGTAGAAGAGAAACTCCAGAGACTGGAGGAACAAGGAGTAATCGAGAAAGTCACGGGACCCACACCATGGGTATCGCCAATGGTGATTGCCGAGAAACCGCGCCAGCCCGGGAAGATACGGCTGTGCATCGACATGTGCCTCCCAAACAAAGCCATCAAACGAGAGAGGCATATCACACCAACCATGGATGATATCGTGTCTGATCTGAATGGTGCCCGATGGTTCTCAAAACTAGAATTGAACGCGGGGTACCACCAACTCTCCTTGGCGAAGGAGAGCCGGTACATTACCACATTTAGCACGCATCTGGGACTGAGGCGATACAAACCCTTAAATTTCTGGATCTCGTCGGCAGCTGAAATCTTCCAAAACACCATTAAAGACATTCTGATCGGCCTGCCTGGTGTCCTAAACGTGAGCGACGATATCCTCATATATTCCAAGACGGTGGAGGAACATTACAGACACGTCCGAGCCACACTAGCACGTCTGCAGAAGCACGGTGTCACCCTACACCGAGAAAAGTGCCAGCTATTTCAACAGACAATCGAATTATTTGGCTACGTCTTCACCAAGGAAGGTATCCAAGTGGACCCCCGGAAGTCACACGCCATCAAGGTTGCCGCAACCCCAGCGTTAGTGGCAGAGGTCCGCAGTTTCCTGGGGATGGCCACTTACTGTGGGCGGTTCATCCCGAATCTAGCCACCCTGGCCGAACCTCTCAGACACCTCACTAAAACAGATGTGATGTGGCAGTGGACGGCCACGGAGGAGACAGCCTTCGAGGCGATCAAGGAAGCACTACTAGACCAGACTACGCTGGTCTACTTCGACCCGAGCAAGAAGACCGAGATCCTAGTAGATGCTAGTCCCGTAGGACTGGGGGCGGTCCTGACACAAGAACAAGGACCGGGACAGTGGGCAGCTCTCGCATATGACAGCAAGGCCCTCACAGAAACGGAGAAACGATACTCCCAAATTGAGCGTGAAGCCCTGGCGATCCGGTGGAGTTGCCGCCATGTCCACCTGTACGTGTGCGGACACCCGTTCACTGTGGTGACGGACCATCAGACGCTAGTGCCACTCTTCCGAGGAACAGCGCCACACCCGCCTCCCCGGATAGAGCGATGGGCCATCAACCTCCAACAGTATCACCTCAGCGTGATATACAGGCCAGGATCCAAAAACCCGGCAGACTCCTATCCCGACACCCTGAGGCCAGTGGCGAGCCTACGCTGATAGATGAGGAGGAAGAGGCCGAGAATCACCTAGACCTGGTAGCGGCTCTAGCGTGTCCCCACGGGATTGACGGTGGAGGAGATTTTGGAAGCAGCTGCACAAGACCCCGTGATGGTCAAGGTCAAGAACACCATCCTCGAAGGAACCTGGCAGCACTTCCTACAAACAGCGAACTCCTGGATGGCCCCGCCCTTGGATGAGGAGAGGGCGTTCCGAAGGCGCCAAGAGCGCAATGACAAAGTCAGCAAGGTGCGAAGAGCTGTGCCCAGTGAGATCCATGCAGGAGATATAGTGGTGCTAAGAGAGCGACGGCCCGGGGGAAAATTCAAGATGAGATACGAGAAGGGCCACTGGATGGTGGTCAACCGGCAGGGGACCATGGTGATGGCGCGACGAGGTGGCGAGCTGGTCACCCGGAACTTATCGTGGTTCAAAGTGGTGAGGAGCCCGGCTGAGAACCAGCAAGCCACGGAGGTCGATGAAGAACTTGACCCAGGGGCCCTCCCAGCAAACCTGCCCAGCCCCAGCCCCCAGAGCAACCCAGAAGTAGACCCGAACAGCACCGAATGCCCGGTCAGTGAGCCAGGGCCGAGGGCCACACCAACCATCCAAACCCCGGCCCCTCGGGGGACCTTGAGGTATGTGCTGAGAGAAAATCCCAGGCCCAGCAGCCGGTTGAGAGACTTTGCGTGCCAAGTAAGTGACGCCAATAATTAAAGTTTGAACTGTTGTCAAAGACCAAGTTGGAGAGGGATGTTACAGTTAGCGCTCTAGCCTCTGGCTAGAGCGCGAGAGACATTGCACGCATTGCGCTCACGTCCGTCGACGTGGGCGCGTGATATAAAAATAAATGGGCGGGCGAACTCGGCAGTTCGCGCCCGTCGCTAACACCGCGTCTGTGTGTTTATTGCGCGCTGCGAGCGCGAGGTCCGGATCGAGTGGTCTGCCCCCACCCTAGGCCCCCATAATGCAGCGTGAGGCCTAGCATTACAACATTAAGGAGTAGGTGGGGGGCCACTACCCAATCTTACTGTGCATTATATTTCAAATAAGCGAGAAGATATGCTCACTTTTTCCCTTCATCTTTTTGCTTCTTTGATTGGTCCCCACCATTATACTGTCCTGTGAATGACACTTCTTGTTCTAGATACCTATGCTGCAGTAACATGCTCTCGGTAAGCAGCTCTGCTAGAGGCAGGTATGAACTATAACAAATAAAAGAAGAACATTGGTGAATTCATATAAGAACTATTCTAACTTTATGTGTATGTGCTACAGTCACCGACATCTGTGTCAGGTGTGGGTGTATATCGAGTAAGTTTCCGTGAATAAAGACACAAAACTATTGTACACCCACGTGCATTATGTTTGCTTAAAATGCGCACTTAAATTGTGCCTAATATATTTGGTAAGGCAAATTATCTAAAAAATTTGAGAATATCTCTTAAGTTGTAACTGTAAGTTGTAAATGCCCCAAAATGTTCAGAGGGTAGCCAATGAAATCTAATAAAAAGTCAAGTTAAAATTGCAACAAAAAAAAACCACTTCATCTGCAGAAATTATTCAAAGACAGCCGTTCGGTCATTTTCCTTTAGAATTCTATTCCATTTCGCATTGCAAAACCGTTATAGCACCAATGGAATAATATGAATTTCAAAAAATGAAAAGGGACACGTCTTCCAACATCGGCAGGGAACCTTCCATCAATTGGCTGTGCGCTGAACACAATGGATGGCTTATGGTGTGAGAGGAAAACTATATAAATGACACCCATAAATCTCCGAGACATTTCCTGTGGTTCCAGAGTTGCTTCATCCCCATTACAGTTTCGTTTTTTTGCTATTTATCTTCTATGGCGACAGAGAACACCACCACACCTTCGCAGAATGTAAATCAAGGTCATTGCGCCGAGCATGAGCTGATATGCGGTGGTCTACATTTTTATGTTAGGGAAGCTCTTTGAATGAAGTATTAAGCTTTACGGGGAAAATGACATTTAGTAATATTTCCCATCAGCAAAAACGAAGCGAGAGAAGTGGGCGAATAATTGTAAAGGCTTGAACAGGACGGCAGTCAAATCTGTCTAGGCACCTCACACCAGGAGCTATTTCTGGAACACAAAAGGGCTAAAGTGAAAAGTTCGCTTTCCACAGTACTTTGTACTTTTCTGCATAGTGCCTGGGCGTGATATAAATGACTTCACAGTGCTTGAGGTTATCAGAATTTCCGTAGGGTTTTGGTTGATGATGAATTGAGAGCCCTAAGACTGAAGTCAGCTGAGGTGAGTAGGATTTTTTATCACACTGACCATCAGCAAAGCATAGAGCCAATTCCGGAGCAAAAGATTGTTTTAATTTCTGAACTCAAGCAGTCTTTAACTTCTCAGCTGAACTTTGAAGAAAGAGGTATGTATTCACTGCTTAGTTTGTTCAAAAAAACACAAAAAATGCCTGTCCCCAAGTTGTAAGAGGGCACCACCCATTTCCACCGCTAGCACCACCTACAGCAGCATGGGGGGTGACACTATGTATAATGCTGGCATCAGACTCGCTTGCAAGTAGTAAGAACAAACCTTTAAACGGTGAGTTGTATATACCTGCCTTGTATAGGATAGCAAGCAACCAAATCAAGCAAGCCTTACTCCTTCTGGGGGTGGTGCGGGCTGATTTGACCCCAAGAATATTTTGGAAAAAAGTGTCAAATCGTGAATTTTACAGCACAGTTTTCATACAAATGGACCACAAATCAAGATGTTGTGAAGGGACACTAATGAAATATTCCAACGCTTTTTTTAGTATGGCAAGTATACTTTATTCTCACCAGGGGTTATCGGATTTGTGTGATCAATTTTCCTGATGATCGGCTAAAGAGCTATATGAATTACATGCAGTTAAAAAATCTGGTTATGCCATTTCAAATGGCCTAGCATTTATCAAAATGAATAAATCACCTTGTTAGAAATTGGAGTCTCTAGTTGGCAGAGGTATGCACATTGTCCAATTAGGGAACCTTCCCACTAGTCAGGGGAAGGAGATTACACTTCTAAAATAAGCCCTGCTCACCCCCTTGGTAGTTTGGCTAGAACAGTTAGGCTTATCTCAAAGGCAATGTGTAAGGCATTTGCACATAACTCGCAGTAACACAGTGAAAACACTACAAAAGAACACAACATCCGTTTTAGAAAAATAGCCAATATGTATTTGTGTAAAACAAGGCCAAAACAATAAAGTTCCAACATACAGTACTATAAAGTTCCAACATACAGTACTCAAAATATGAATATTGCAAAAATAGACTTAAAATACAGTTCCTTGAAGTTGATAGCTCTGTCTGGGACTAGCACGGTGTTGTGAACAAACAAATCCAACAGTTCAGTCCGACCGCGGCGTAGTGGGCCAGCTATGGTGTTGGGAAGATCTGCAAAAGTACCTTGGAAATGCAAGGCGTCGTTGCCCTTGCGATGAGCTTTGAAGAGGCGACGTCAGTACCGAAAGTCGTTGGGCCCTTGAAGTCATACGCATTGCAGATTGAACTCCATGAGGTTAAAGTCAGGTTGAAGTCAGGAGCGCCGGCAGGTGTCTGGGCTGGGGCGTGAAGTGGAGGCCTGCAGTGCCCTCAGGGTGTTTTGCAGGGATCAGCTCAGTGACAGTGTCCAGCGGCGTCAGTGAGACCAGGGCTGCAATGCGAAGTTGGATGGTGCTCGTCACTGTGCTGGAAGGTTAACGGTGCAAGCAACGGTGCCGTTCTTGCTGAAGTGCTGTCGGTATACGATCTGGAGATGATGGCACTGGTGTCAGTGGGCCAAGGCTGTAGTGTGGGACAGGGCGGTGCGTCAAGTAACATACGAGTGGTACCCCAAGGCCACTGTGCAGACATCAATGTTGGTGTGGAGCGGCATCGTTAGGAATACCAGGGCGATGATGTAAAGGAAGGTGGTGTGAAGTGCGGTGCCCTCCGGTCACGGTGCAAGCAGCGGCTAGGTGGCTTTGTAGGGCGGTGAGACCAGAGTTGCTGTATGAAGCGGTGCTAACAGGTCACGGAGCTGGCAGCAGCGTCGTTGACGGCTTTGGCTTGCTTTTTCTTCTGTTGCAGCACAAAACACCCATTTCCGAGTGCTTATATCAGATGCTCTTGAAATCTTTGCTCTTCCTCAGACTTCATGAACGAGGGCAAGCTCTACCTCAAGCTTTGGAGAAACGCAGGAAAATAAGTTGCAGAAAGTCCAGTCTAGTCCTTCACTGCCAAGACAGAAGCAGCCACTGGAGGCCAACACAGTGAAGCACACAGCAAAGTGGTAGTTCCTCCTCACAGCTTCTCCAACACTTCTTCTTGGGAGGTTCCTTAGTCCAAACGAGTTCTAAAGCTCTGGGGTTAAGGCCCAAATATTAACACTACTTTTCGCACAGACATTTTAGGCAGAAAACCTCCGTAAAAAGCAGTTCTGCCCTCCCATAGTCCAGCTTCACTACAGGAGGTGGAGAAAGCATTGTGCAGGGCAGACACAGCCCTATTCAGGTGCTAGTGCAAACTCCTCTGACCGCTCTAAGTGCAGAAAGGTCAATTCCGCCTGGCTATGAGTCACCCAGGAAAGGCAGGACACACCTCAACACCCTTGTGACTTTCTAGAGTGATTGCACATCCCCAGCATGGCATCAAAAACAAGAGGTCAGAAAGTATAAAGGCCGGGGAAAAATGCGAAAAGATGCCATGTCTAACACACCTCTCTTCATTGTTTCCATTCTTCCCCTTCAAAGTTGCTTCTGCAAATCTTCTTGAAAAAGTTTTCATTTCCAAAGACATCACAATCTTGTGCTGCCCACATTAGCCCTTGCCAGTCACTCATCTATAAAACCAATATCTGTGCCACTGTCTGAAGTTCTGTGTATTGACATTAGATCACATTCCAATAGTACCTACTACAACTAACAATGTCTCTGTTTCAGTTCATTAGAAACAGAATCACTGTCACTGCTAATGGTCCAATCACAATTGATTGAGGAAGGAGGTTGGTTTGAAATTCAGAACATAATTAGGTGAAACCTTTAACACCTCAAGAAAAGCACACGGCATGGTAACAGTGGTTTAAACTGCTACATTTTAACTTTGAAGGCTTTGACTCCTATCCAGGCTTTGGTGCTGTACTGAGAAGACCAGGACTGCCTGCTGGACCATCCGGTTTTGGAAAATAAGTGTGGGTGGGCCACTGGCAGCAATTACGCACTGCACACAAGGGTTTGATAAAGCTTTGTTCAAAAGGTCCTGATCTATGTGGCTAAAGTAACTTGGCCCACTGTAACATATTTACAAAAAGGCATATTTCATGAATTATGTCCGGAGCCTCCCACTGAAAGTAGGGTTTTTTTTTATTTTTTCAGGTGACAAATGTAGGATTATGGCTAGGGAACGTAAAAGATGAAAGTGGACTGGGCATCTCTGGATCCTTGAGAAAACATTGAATGAAGAGTTTTGTAATGGAGTTCATGGCATCATCTCCACACTCTACATCTATCTGAACTTTGATACTCAGAGCTTGTGCCCTAGCGGTTTAACTTCTATGGAAGCCATAGCACAACATTAAAAGTCCTCGCTTATCAGGGACAGACCTCATTTTTGGCACAGTACGATTGTCTCGGTTGGAAAGTAAAAATATCACTATAGGTTCTCGGATTTTAGTAGAATTACCTTTGTCTTAATTCACTGAGATTTTGAGACTGAATGCAAATGATATACTGGAGAGATTCTGACTTCATCCTAGTGGTCCCTTTTTATCTCTGCAACTAGCTTAATAGTACTGATGAGGAAATCTCAGGCCCAGCAAATTGGAAACTGCCTGGTACTATTGAAAAAAGTTTAACCTCTGGGTCCCTTAAGGATAAACCACTTTTGGGGTAACCTTGAGGTATCAGGAAACCTGGGCATGGTAGTCTGTGTTTGATCCCCAGTGTCAGACTTTCTACCTTCTCTCTCAATTGACCAACAGCATAGACTCCCCCTATTTTGGGGTCCCAAAGATGGATGGACACCTCACTCAAGGAAATGGTTTCCAGGTCAAGGCCTTCAAGTGACAAACTGACATATTTTGGATGTTGCAGTCTTGGTTTGTTTTCAATTAACTAGCCGTAATAACACCACTTCTGGAAACAGTGCCTGTGAAGACATGATTTGAGGTAGGGCAAGCTTCCCTCAGACAGAACAATACGCAGAAACAGTGCAAGCTTCTTTTGTGCAGTTCAGCAGCAGCACAGGAGCAGTACATGCTTCTCTTACACAACTACAACATACAAGTAAGAGTATAAGCTTCTTTTATTGAGAGCAAGTACTTCACATAAGCTGCAGTGCAAGTTTCTCTAACACTACAAGTACAGCACATGCAGTACCAGTGGAAGCTTATAACTTTAAATTATGATCTACAGATTACACACAGATCTCAGCAGGTGCATTAATCTACTCAAATATCTCTACTATCTACACAAGCATTCCTAGGAAACACCTCATTAACTATTAGAGGCATATTTGCTATCTTTTCTCGCAACTCATCGCGTTGCGTGAAAAGGAGTAAGCAGAAATGCTCCATATTTAGAAAGATATGCAGCATCTCTGTTTCTTTTGGTGCTGGCACACAATAGTCAGACATAGATTTACAAAGACAGCTGTCGCATTAGTTCACAACACCACCCTCATTAGTGCCAACTTTGTAGCAATTGTTTGGTGCTATTTCCCTGGGTTTAACTGTTGATAATCCAAGTTTCTTGCTAAGCAAAAACAATTAGAATCAATTTCTTTAGCTGGAAGAACACTCTAACATTTTTATTAACCATTTTGTCTAACACAACAAGTCCTTTCCAAGACTGTAATTCTTAAAACTGGGGTTCAGATTCACCAAAGAAGAAAATCAACCACATGTATCATATCACATTTCGAGTCTTTTATTGATTATTCACTCATTTGATAAAAACTCAAACTTCAGTCTGGAAGAGATGCCACAGAATGAACCTGGGCCCTCCGTGTTAGACCATACAATGGTCAGACCCTAGAGGGAGAAGTTTAGGCATTCGTATAAGGAACTGCTGGGTTTGGCTCCTGGTGGGCAAGGGACATTACCAATTAAATTTCTCTTTACAAGTAGCTTTGTAGATGGACTGTTTATCCCCACTTCTGGAGATACCAGGGGTATATTTAAGTTTGGTGTTAGGAAAAATCCAGCAATTTAGAAGTTGGACCCTGAGAGACCAATACATTGTCATTATTATTATTTCAAACTTCTAAAGCACACCTTTACACAAAAAAGGGCCCTGGAGCTAGCAACCACAACTAAAGTAACTGAGCTAATAAAGGTCAATATTACTACGTGTAAAGCCAGGTTTTTAAGGCTTTCCTGAATTTAAGAAGATCATGAATCTATCTTAGAGGCCAAGGAAGACTGTTCAGGAAACAAGCAGCTTGAACATAAAAAGCTCTGCCTCCTGAATTTGATCTTCTAAACTTAGGTTGGCAGAGTAGATTGGCATCAGCCAAATGCAACAAGAGTTTGGAAGAGTTGTTGTGACATTCCTGCTGAAGGTACAAGGGTCCAGTTTGATGAATAGATTTCTGAACAAAGAACCTTAAACAAAATTGTTTTATGCATAGGGTGCCAATGTTAAGTATCAAGAACCTTGGAGGCGCAGCCTGTGTTAGAAGTGCAACGGCATATACATACAGCCAATCTATAAATCAGGTCCTTATTCTGTATACATTTCTTTTCAAACATTTTTCTTTTGTGACCATAGTTAGAACAAACAGAGTATTAGAATAAACATAATCAGATTAGCCACCAAAGGACAACATAAACATTTTGTGAACACAGAACATTTGTGAAAACAAATGATTATTATGGTCATTTATTTATTAAAAAACTATTTTTCTCTTTTCCAAACTTTTTTGAGTCCAAAATGACTAATACATTCCTTGCCTATCGTTTTCAAAGCAAAATGGATGTCTATCCAGGTATATTGTCCACAATACAACCAGAGGAAGGTGAAGGAAGCTCTGCTTTTCTTAGTAACTACTTGCAGAAATCCTGATAATGTAGCAATTTTCCTTATGAATGAATTCCTTGGAATTAAGGTTGTTTTGTTTTGGCAAATTTACGACATCATCGGGACAGGAACAAATAAAGACTAGTTTCTTAAAAGACATGATACCCTTGCACCACATGCACTACAGTATTGATGGAAATGAATAAAGGTGTTGTATTGTCAAAAATCAAATCTCGCCTCCCTCTTCATATTTGGAACAGAAGCTGGAAATGATGCATTGAATTTTCTTGAAATTTTACAGAATAATATAATTGTTTGATATTGAGTGTTCCGGCTTCAAAAAAGGTTTTGTATGAATTCTAACAGTTCCAGTGCAGTGGGACTGTAGGAGGTTGAGCACCAGTGTGCAACACCACTGAAATTGACACCAGTGTGGTTGTTCTGAGGCCAACACTTCTCTTTTCTTGGTTATAATTATATTATTATGTTCTAAGCTGGCTGAGGCGTGACATTCTCTTGACAATCTGAAAGATTTTTCTTTGTTTCAGGAGTGATTGCATGAACAAAACAAAAGAGCTTTCCGACAAGTGAAAAGTTGCAATGTTAAGGTTCTTGGTCTTAAGCTGGATCAAGCAGATGTATGATATTTCTCAAAACGTTAAACGGGTTTTTACATGGAAAGTGAATGGTCTCAGATCAAATCATAACTTGTTTAATGTAGATGAGAAATACTGCACATAGGCATTGAATTGTGTGCCTTAAACTATGACTAAGTAGGACACTGAGAAATATACAAGTATTAAAAGCCACCAAACAGGAAGTTCCAATCAGAGAGTTGGCTTTACTTGTCAAGAGCAATGTGTGAAAATGAATGAGTGAATTAGTGTAAAATGTCATAGTGAGGGATGCTAGTTTATAGCTACAATTGGCAAAACAGCATGTTCTTTTACCATATTTAGTGTTTATGCACCTAATGCATATGAGTCCACTATGTTCCAGCAACTCGCCCAAGCCCAAAATGCTATTTTCAGTGTAGCAGGGTTAGCTGTGTCGTAGGTACAAATTGGGATACAACATTACATTTATTATCATTGTCTCTGCTTAGGAAACAGCTGCAGAGTTCATTCTTGGACTTTCTAAAATAATTATCGCACTCAAGTCATTGGTGAAGTCAGATTTGTAATAGATATTTTAGAACAGGTGCTTTTTGAAGTTTGTTGTTACCTGCCTACAGCCTCTTGAAGTCGATTTGTATGAGCTTTGTACTGTCATCCAGGAACTGAATAGCTCCCCTAATTAAGGATGAGCGTTTTCTGAGAGCTGATACAAGGGCCTTGGATGTGGGAAGGTGTACTGTTTCTCTGGCAGGCTGACCATTTGTGCTGCACCAAAGACCTTAATTAACTTCAAAGGGGCACTCACTGTCACAGGGAGATGCAGCTAATACTTGGGTCTGCCACTGCTTTTGTCCCCCTAGCCATTCATAAACCAAGCCCAGTGGGAGGGAAGTAGCCACCAGAACTGGCTTGGATTCACCACAGAGGGGGGGGGGTTACTAATTTCCCGTTCACACCTCTAGACTGGGCACAGGACCTCTGCACAGGGAAGGAAAAGTTATGCACATTGACTTTGGGCAGAGGGGGCACTGTGGAATTGCTTGCAGTAAAACACATAGAAAGTGCTGTATAAGTGGGCGGGGCCTCCCCGGGGAACCTTTGCCTCATTGGCTGGGTAGTGGCCGTGAGTGTCCCCACCCACAGGCTGGCACCTGAAATATATGTGGCACCCACGGGACCTTCCTCAGAGGATGGGATCTGCTGCCTGTGACCTGAGACGAGCTCTGAAGACTGAGCTTGCTCTCGCTTTTGTACCCAGGACAAAGAAATGGACTCCAAGTATCATGAGGCAGGCCTCCTCTTTGGGCCGCAGGGACCTCACACCCTTCTAAAGTCCTTTCCTGTATTTCCAGTCTTGAGTGGGTGCTGAACCCCATGTGCTGTCCTTAATGTCTTGGACCCTTGGCTGTTGTCAAAGTGTACTTCTCCTAAAGTTTTTTAAAACCTGGGACTTGGAAACTTTTTACCAACTTTTTGCTCAGAGAACCTGTGGGACACCAGGAACAACCTGCCAATCTGATCTGACAAAGGTCCGTTGCCACTGAGCCAAAGAATCAGGCTGCTCCTCCTACGTTCTCCTTTGAAACAGCAAATCCAATTCAGCTGGACCTTTTGGAGATGGTATCCTGGCTCATGGAGCCCTGTTCCACTACTTGACCTGGAACACTGGACTTTATTTCACAATCACTGTCCATATTTTCTTGAAGTATTGCTTTTTAAAATTGAATAATTATCAAGATGCTTCTCAAAAATGAATATGGGATAAATCTTAAAGGGTGACTTAAAAAAAATACTTAGCTGCCTTGAGAATAGCTAAAGCATGGGACAACACCTGGAACTGAAACTCAAAGAACATACTAATAAAATATTTATTAAGGCCATTCTGTATCCAAGAGGGTGAATGTTAGAATGTAAGCCACTTTTCTAATGATTTTTCAAACCTTCTATTCTATAGGGACAATTGTTCACCTACAGCCGAACAGATATTTTCTTACATTGCATTTGTTAGTTCCCCTTGAAAGACAGGGATTCAAAGATCTACTGAGAATCTCTCGTAATGGAGCAGCAAGAGTTGAGCAAGTGATTGCAAGCCTACCTAAGTGTAAAGCAGCTGGACCTGATTCTATTCCCAGGAAATTGTATACGTTTTTCACAATTCTTGCTCTTGTCCTTTTTGTGCCTTTTTTCAATTGATAAGAGAGTCACCCCACTACCCTCATGGAAGTAAACCTATTTTGTTTTTAGAAAGACATGGATCACAGATTATGCAACACATATTGCCCCATATCCTTTGCAACTTAGATTTGAAAATATATACTAAAATCCTCCCCAATATATTGGCTGCTATAATAATAAAATGGGTCAATCGGATGCAGCATGGCTCAATTCCTTCAAGGGATACCACTGATCATATCAACTTGTCAATGTCAAAGTCTGGCATTGGAGCTGGTTTAGGCACTACAAGAGGGATCACACCAAAAAATGTAATTGACAGGGTCTTCTGGTCATTTCTTTGGAGCATATTAGGATGTTTTGGCCCACAATTCCCAAATAGGATTCAAGCTCTATACATCGGGCTAACTACTCAAATTGTGAGTATGGGGAACATCTTATCTAAGCTTTCTAAAAAAAGACTGAGAAGGCAAGGCTGCCATCTTTCACATTGGTTGTTTGCCTTATATCTTGAGCCATTCTTGAGTCATTTGAAATGCTCGACTTATACTTTCCCTTTGATCCTTAGCAAGGCAGAATGCACACATAACTTCTTACACAGGTGAAACTGCCATTGTTCTTTTGATCAATATAGCAGTTCCATCCACTGAAGCTGAGGCTCAAAGTTTTTGTTTAGTCTCTGTTATTTGTTTTCAATCAATAGAAGACTCATATTATTGGCACTGATTCTCGCTATGTTTCTGGGAATCAAAATTTCGAACTCTTTTGCATTCATTCATGCATAGACTCTCATTGGGTATCCTGGGCATGAGCAATGTTGTCCAAATTACTGTATCGCCACAGTTTCCGTATGTCTTGACAGCACCTTTACTTCTATTACCCTCTGATTTTTTCACACATTTTAAACCTACTGTTGAAACTTTATTTGGAGGATACAACATTGTACAATCCTCCATTGGATACAATATTGCATTGTCCTGCATGCTAGTTTGTTGTGTTAAACAACTTCTCTTGAAAATAAGATACCCCATTGATAATGACTTTATTATATTTGTTGCAGAGATCTTCATATACTCTACAAATAAGAGGTGCATGATATATGTTACTTGTAGAGTCTTACACCCAAGGGAAGGAACAGCAGTTGAAGCAGTCCTCCGGTGTTCTGAGACGCTGGTAGGGGGGAGAGAGAAAATCCAATGCCAAGGAGAAGATGGAAAAATCAGGTAGGTTGCGAGCCACAAGATAAAACCTGCAGATGGTGGAGCAGGAGGCAATGAGAGAGGAAAGACAGTATCATAATTTTCATATATTTTCTGTTTAGGCACCCCCATTTTGAATTATAAATGTTAATGTCATTCTGTATCATGCACAGACAGAGGAAATTGCCTCTGAGGTTGTTTTGTGTGCAGTAAGGTATCCCTTTAAGCAGAAAACCAATCATGCCCATAACGCAGGTATTTTAGCGCCATGGTTGGCTGTGCTGGTGCATGGCAGCCTCAAGTACGCCAGCTCAGGGAGATAGCTGAAGAGGTCTTATAAGATATGATGCTGTTCAGATCTTTCCCATTAAAACAACACAGCACAGTGCAGCAACATTGCTTTCTGCCTGCGTTGTTTGAATTTTTAGCAAATAGTGCGCATAATATTGGACTCGGTGCAGGCAGGGTTGGCAAAAAATGTAAGTCAGAAGGAGGCTGAATTGAGAATTTATTAGAGGGTTGGAAACAGGGAACATGGTAGCTTTAGGGATTTGAATGTTCTGGAGTGATGGGGGTACGAGTTAGTAGTCTTAGATAGTTGACATGACACTTTAGCGTGAGCAGTTTAGGTTGAAAATATGATCTCAGCTTGCTTCAGAAAAAAAGCAGCCTTTTCATCTGACGAGGGTCTCGGGGCCTTTCCACTCCAAGTGGTTAAGTAAAAGAAAGAATCATTAAGCCATCTTTCAATTCCTGATTCAGTAAGACCAGAGTTTCTCAATCTTTTCATTAATAAGGGCTACTTATGTTCAATGAATTTCATGCTGAGTTACTAATATTATTTGTGTGTACACATAAGGCAGGATTGGATTAGTGGCCACCCTATGCAAGATTACTAGCCATGATGACTTCTGTACAGGATTGCCGGCATTAATGTTAAAAAGACTTTGCGAATCTGGAATGGTTCCATAAGGGTAGTACATTACAGCCACAGCTGCAATGCCCGTCGCACCATGGTAATACTAGCAAGGTAATACTATTAGTAATGAGTCTCCCAATGCTCCCTCCATGATCTATCATTCAAATGGCAGCTTTAAATAATAAATTATGGGTTCTAAAAGTACCTACATTTTCATCTCTAACGCACACGTTTTCAATTTTGGTGTGCATATAGCAGTGTAATCGAGCAAAAGCTTTCAATTTAGCTGTCTGAGCTGTACACAAAAGAGCTACTCACAGGCAGATGTAGAGATACCAGTAGCTCACGAGCCACTCGTTAGAGAAGTCTTGGTTAGATAATAAGATTACAAAACTACCATAATTAAAAGTTTTGCCAAACACTTAAAAAACTGTTTAGAATATGAGAACTTTTAAAAGCTGAACTTTTAACAGAATAAAGGGAACCAGCTTTTGTAAATACGCATCTCCTATGATTTCAGAATAGATTTGACTGAAGATGATCTGATAAGATAATCACACTGCAAACATCATGGGGTGTGTGAGTCAATAACGGTTTATAAAATGTACTCTTGATATTACATCTGGCAGACCATTGCACTTTAAATTTAATGGGGCACAGATATTTCCATACATCAATACTTTGCTAAGGAGACAAGGTCAAGCAGCACCTCTGTTGATATGTGTTTGCTATATTATTGGAAGGTGAAGTTTAACCCATTCGACATCAAAGAGACATATAAAAGGAATTGTTTGTCACTTAAAATAAATGATAGACTGATTCGTTTTTATTATGTACAAATTGGTATCTTGAGATGAAATGCCAGGGACCATAACATTATAATGTTCAATGTTCAAATACGAAGCTACGGTATGTACTGCTGACATTTTGCCAATATCATTCTATTGTATTATGTCAAAGGTCACAGCACAGCTCTGGTAAAGACAAAAGGAAAAACACACAAAGTATATATCTATGTATATCCACATATATCTCTGAAAAAAACAAAGCTCTATGATAAATTATAGTTGGGAATACGTGATTTATTATCTCTATACAAAAGTAACTCAAACTACACACACACTAGAAATTCAAAAGTTATAGTTTTAATTTAAAGTTATAATTTGCACTCCGCCCATAACTTACTATAACTTGTGCACTTCCATATTGAGTGTTAATTACTCGCTAGCCAGACTAAATTAAATATAAATGCGCCTCCCCATGCACTGTTCATAGCCCTCCCCAAGCCACACTGACCCAGGACCCATCCCCCAGGGCCAATTTAAAAACGAATGCAGACAGCCAAGTTTTTTTTCAGCATCAATACAGGAAAGACCCAATCACCTGGATTTCTTTATTTTTTGTTTCAAGCAGTCAAATTAATAAGGTCTCTCGTGTTATCACTGCGGGCCGATTCACAAAAGTAATCTGAGATAAAATCCTAAACTTACTACTTTTGGTATTCACAGAAAGCATTTAGTAGTAGAAAAGTTAGGACTCCTGACTTTACTACTACTAAACCGAGATAAAATCCTAAACTTACTACTTTTGGTATTCACAGAAGGCATTTAGTAGTAGAAAAGTTAGGACTCCTGACTTTACTACTACTAAACTGAGATAAAATCCTAAACTTACTACTTTTGGTATTCACAGAAGACATTTAGTAGCAGTAAAGTTAGGACTCCTAACTTTACTACTACTCAACTGGAATAAAATCTTAAACTTACTACTTTTGGTACTCACAGAAGGCATTTAGTAGTAGTAAAGTTAGGACTCCTAACTTTACTACTACTGAATGCCTTTTGTGAATACCGAAAGTCATAAAGTTAGGGTTTTGTCTCGGTTTAATAGTAGTAAAGTTAAGCTCCTAACTTTACTACTACTTCATGCCTTTTGTGATTCCCGATAGTCGTAAAGTTAGGATTTTTTCTCAAATTAGTAGTAGTAAAGTTGGTAGTCCTAACTTTACTACTACTAAATGCCTTCTGTGAATTCCAAAAGTAGTACATTTAGGATTTTATCTCAGATTAGTTCTGTGAATCGGCCCCTGCCAGATTAGAACAACTCAATCTAGTTAGGCGTGACTTTTTATTTAAAATATTTTTTTTATCTCATACAAAGCAGTTATTTCTGCATTAAGTAAAGAAATTGGCATCTACATTTAATATTTTTTTGTATTCATGACTGCTTTTGGGATATATGCTGACACTTTCATTAATAAACCAAGAGAGTAATTTGCCATAAAAGGACTATCTGAGTCTCTCATTGACTTAGTCCAAGGTATTTTATAAACTGCACATGACAAGATTCTTAAACTTATCGCCTTGTGTGCTTACTAAAAAAAAGAAAAAAAAATAGTTTTATTACAGAAAGCAAGGTGATTTATAAATCAAGTAGATTTGCTTGTAGACCTACACAAGGTCCATCTCCAAAGAAAAGCTCAAACAGCTCTCAGGGCAGAACAATAAATCTCAAATCAAAGGACTCAGACAGCAATATCTCTTTTTGTAGAGTCTCAAAGCAAATCTGCAGTGACGTCTCAGAGAAACGAACCTCAGAAAAAAGTCTAAAAAAGTCTCACTCATCTCCAAATAGCACACCCTTTTATGATGATTTTGGTACAGAAGACACACACATTTCATAACATGATTTTACGTAGCTGCAATGTTTCAGTTATAAAAGACAGTCTAACTATTAGTTTCTATAACAACCCTGCAATACCTGCTTCCTATTACACCCTATTGCTTAGGGCACTGCATACATAGTTAAGAATGTGAGCGCACACATTAATTGTTATAAAAAGAAGAATTTCTACTGGAGGGAAGTAAAGACTACGTTTCTATTAGAACACAGTTCATAGCTAAGGCATGTCAATGCTTTTCTGAAATAAAAAAACACATGCACAGTGGAAAGCTTGAACACATAAAATAAAAAATACACTTTTCTTCTTCAGCAAATGTGAATGATTTTCAATGCAGCAGATTGCAGCATGTTCATGCTAACTAATGGACTTAAATCATTACTTTCTAATAATGTAAAACTCTTTTACAACTCTCCCAATAATTATCACCAATTAGTAATAATTTGTGCTGATTATCCCTCTACATTACAATAGTATGCTCTCTATCCATCTTGATTCCATCTATTTCTTTTTCTGCAAGACTTTTAGGTCATTATACATCTTGGCTTTGATTTCATCTAGAATCATTTACTTTTTGTTCATTCGGCTCACTGTTTTCTTCTTGCTTCTGCGATTCTTAAACCCCTAAAGCAAATTGCTTCTAATAGTTTGACTATTAGAACAAGCTCATGAAAACCTGTATAACTACTATTAGTATATTTTAATTAGTATACCTTTACTAATCTCCCATCTTCTCCCAAATTTCAGTTTCTCCCACTGAAAGAAACTCACTCACAATATTAGTTATTTTATCAATGTATTTGTTAAACCCCCTTCTTTCACCAAAAGTATATCTAATGCAAGGTGATATTGGACAACCATAGATCTCATTGCAAAATATCTTTGTTAATCTTGGTTAAAGCACCTGCTGCATTACACACCAAACTCACCATTAAAGTAGACAATTTTGTAAGCTTAATGTCATTTAAAGCTATTCCAATAGGATGAATTCAAACGCCAAACATATCTAGCACTTCATTATTCCATGATGCACTCCACTCACTTCACTCAAGCTATTCACACGATTGACTCTAGGAAACACAAAAGGTAAATAACAAGAACCTGCACAACCTTGAGAAAGAGTAAAATAAGCAATTTTGTTCCAAATGGGATAAAACATAATTTCAACACTATCTAAAATATACAAGCATCAGTGATATAATTATAAGCACATACACTATTTCACTGCTACATTCGGTCCATCATGTTCACTACGTCTCATTTGCAATGTATACACACTCCTTTCTTGCTGTTTCCAAATACTAAGTCTAAGATGTATTTGGAACTTTTAATCACAATTTCTTCTTTTGATCTCATTTCCTTTGATGTTTTCAATCTTTCTTTTAATCTCTTTCTATTATATTCTCCAATAAAACCAGCATTGAGTTCACTGAATTTTCATGCATTCTGTATAATAATACTTCTATGGTTAGTACTATGAAACACTATAACACCCTCAAAAGGTACAATAGCCTGAAGAATTGCAAGCATGGGCAGTCTCTTAATTCGGAGATCATAATGTATGTTAGTTTATTCTAAATAATCCTGGTGCAGAACAATCGAAAAATATACTGCACAATAAAGATCATATGTAAGAGGTAATCGAATATAAATCACACCTTCAGAAAAATAATTTTCACCAAACTCTTTACTATAACTATCTTTATTTTCCAACCGATTATTTTTAGTATAAATATCCCTATAGAGACTTGAACTGTTGTGTTTGATTGAAAGATATTCAGCAGAAAGATAAAGATGCTTCAACACACCGATTAGTGTGGCCAACATAAAAATTGTAAATATAATTTTTAAAACCAGGCCAAGCCTCTCTTCGATTGAAGGCTTCTTCTCCAGTACTTTAAAAAATGTGTTTGGTAAAATACATTTGATTTTAAAGCAAAAACAGCAAAATAAAAAAAACTATTCCAAATTGGATATAAGTGAAAAAGTAATCAAACAGATTCTAAAATGAATCTAATTTAAGTTGTTTACAAAAGTAATCTAAAGTAATTCAGGTAATCAAAGTGATCTTTCAAAGTACTCCAAACCTTTGAAAAGCAAAACCTCTAAGAAAAGTTCAGTCTTTCACAATTCAAAGCAACAGTTTGTTTCTCCATCAGGACATTTATTTAGCCATGATCATTCTTTCGTACAATAATCATTTCATGAGTGCTCTTCAAGCAAAAATCCCAAACCTTTCAAATCAGTATCTTTTTCTTCTGGCATAATTTTTGTCTGATATGCCTATTGATGAGCTGTGTATTTCTTTTTTAGCTTCATTAAACAAATAGCTTTAATAGCCCTCTCCTATGAGTTACCTGTGCCTAGACCTCTGTCCAAGAAAGGCTCTTCTGGACCCAGAGCCAGGGTGTGAAGCTCTCCCGCGTGGTTGCTCTCTCTCTCTCTCTCTCTCTCTCTCTCTCTCTCTCTCTCCCCCCCTCTCTCTCTCTCTCTCTCTCTCTCTCTCTCTCTCTCTCTCTCTTGATCACCTCAGGTTTGTTCTGTACCTTTGTATTTGGCCATTTTTATTTTCCAATCATCTCTGTTTTTGCCATATCTCTCTATCATTTCTCATTGTTTTTCACCCTTTTTCTCAGTTTTTTGCCATTCCTATTTATCATTTCCCTTTGTTTTCCTGCCATTTCTTTACTATTGTCTTTCTTTAATGCAATTTTGCCACTGCTTCAACACTGCTTTATTACTGCATTCGGCAAATTGACAATTGTCTCTACTGAAGTTTTTATGGTTTCTTCTGATTTACGCCTATTTTCTGTTGCTCACTTACACTTCTTGATCCCTCCCACTTTTGCTACATTCTACCCTTATCCCCTTCTGGGGCCTTTTCTTTGTGCTTACTTTTCCCTGCCTCCCTGAGTGGTCCATAACTCTTTCTGAGCTCTTTCTGCCCTTCTGTTTCCTAATCTCCTGCTTTCTGTCCTCTGTACCCCTCACATGTCTTCCTACCATTCCCCGCCTTTCCTCCCCCTCCCAGGACCTACTCAATGGCAGCCACAGTGCACAGTGGGCATGCCACTGGTACATTTTAAGCAAGCCTATCTTTGTCTGTCAGTGACCGGTCTACGCCCAGAACTAGGAGCCCTGGCCCTCCACAACCACCACTACCTTGTTGTGATCATCCATACTCTCAATTTCTTGCTACAGTCGCCATGCTGCTGCCACACTGCATCACACAACACTGAGGGATTGATCTGCTGCACCTACTGCAAGGTCGCATGCACTTTCCCACACCCACCACTCACCACTTCTGCACCAACTGTACCTAATATTCCACTCTCACACAGACCAGCCTCTTCCTACACAGTACTCCGCACTAACATGCATGCTCATAAACTCCCACTCACACAACAAACAGACTATAGCGATCTGAAACCTGCTGTACAACCACACCCCAACCTGCTTTTTCTCATGGAAATCTGGGTGAACCCCACATTGGCCCTAAACATGGCCTCCATGATTCCTCCATACTACAAAATCATCAGGCATGATCACCAGGACAAGCCCAGGGATAAAGCCACCATCATCTTCAAGGATACCATCAGGTGCTCCACCTCCTCTGACTCACCCGCCTAACATGGAACACCTGACAGTTTAACTTCACATCACAGCCAACTTCCCCATGATCAGACCCCTCCTCTACAGACCACCAGGTCCATGGTTTGACTTGGCCAACACCATCACAGACCTTGGTGCATCCTCCATCCTTGACTCCAGCACCTTCATTCTCCTCAGAGACCTGAACTTCCACCTGAAAGACCATGCTGACCTAAACTCTACAGTGCTACTAGAAGATTTTGGAAACCTCAAGCTTACCCAAAGCGTGACTGGTAAGCACTCTGCCAAACATCTCTTCAACCCAATCTTCACCTTGTTCAACAATATCTCAGTCGAAAAGTCTACACGGATCACCTGGACAGACTACGCTCTATTGAGTTCATTACCCTGTCCCACAACATCCCAGAACTACCACTGCCTGACCCACTGCTAAAGTGAAACAACATCCCAGAGGAGTATTGGACTACTTCTTTCTCCACACGTTGGCCCAAACACAGCAGCAGCCTGCTTGAATCCATCAACAACTGGATTACCCCCCTCAAATCCAACAAACCACAAATGAAATTAAATTAAATGGAAATTACCTTTATAGAGCACTCTACTACCCTAGAGTGTCTAGGAGCTGCTGCTCAGTAAGAAGAGATAGGAACTATAGTAAACAGAACAGTCATATATGCTGGGAGAGAGCTATCGATTGAAAAGCCAAGTTTTGAGGGCTTTACAGAAGGTACAAATTTAGTAATAGTAAATAGTAAATTTGACATATTTTTTAGGTGCTGCGGCAAGGAGTTCCACTGCCTAGCCATGCAGACAATGATGCTTCTGCCTCCCCAGTTGGCTCTCCTGACTTTCAGTATTACAACATGAGATGCAGTAGAGGAGCGCATAGATCTAATTGGAACATATCATTGAGAGTGCTGTTTCAAGTAATCAGGTCCTTAGTCATGTAGTGCTTTAAAAGCAATACAGAGGATTTTAAATTCAATCTTTCTCTTGATAGGTAGCCAGTGTGAATATGGAAGAACATGCTATACTGACTGGTGCTGAGGGATGGACAGAAAAAGCCGGGTGACCGCATTCTGTAAGACCTGAGCCTTATAAAAAAATATTTTCTGAGTATTGGTTAAGAGTGCACTGTAGTAATCAATGTTTGATAAAAATGAGTGCAGAATTTGGGGGCAATATGGGAGAATAATTTTTTGAGGCTTTTAAGCGCAATTAAAAGCCAGAAGAGGTGATGGAGTTAACATGGCCTTCAAAACAGAGTTTGTTGTCAAAGTAAACTTGACATTTTTTACTTTAAGAGCTGAAGTAGGTCGTTTACCCATTTCCTGCTGTGACCACTTGGGTGTCCAAAATGATGCATTTGAACCAAATAGCAGAACCTCCGGTTTTCGAGAGTTTAATTTTAAACAGTTGCTGGACATCCACTTCTCAATTTGAAGCATGAAATAGTGGATTCTTGAGGCCGTATTGTCAGGATTACTGGCTATCGACACCACAATTTGGATGTCATCGGCATAGGACACTAGTGCAAAACCAAAGATGCTATTAGGTTGTCCAGGGGAGTCAAGTACAGATTAAAAAGCGCCAGGCTCAATGATGATCCCTAAGGGACCCAAAAAGGCACGGAAAGGAGGGAGCCTTAACCTTGTTGAGCTTGAGAAACTGTTTTCTATTGGAGAGAAAAGATTTAGGGAGTTTAAGAGCCTTGCCTCTAATGCTGATGGTAAAGAGGCGATCAATAAGGAGTACATGATTAACAGTATTAAATGCTGCAGGAAGGCAAGATCCAAACTTCAAGCCAGTTGGTGCACAGAGAAACTCAGGCTGATGAAGCACCACTGCAAACAACTGGAGTACAGATGGAGAATGAGCCAATACATCAAGGACAACACCGCCTTCAAATCTTCCCTGAGATGCTACCACTAACAGATTCAGGAAAGCAAGTGCACTGCACAGGCAGAGACCGCCTCATCAACAGCACCAAAGAGATTTTCACCATTGTGATAGATTTCACATCATTAGCGGCTGTCCCCATCAACATCACCCCCTCACAGGACCTCTGCAGCAGGCTCTCTGACTTCTGTTGTAAGATAACCACTATATACAGCAACTTCAACCCTCAACCGGACCCCACAGACCTTGCAACTCCTCATGCTGTTTCAACCAAGGAAACTACTCTGACAACATGGCCTGCCATCCCACTGGATGAAACGCCATCACCATAAAGTCCATACACTCCGGAACACCTTCAGGCCCCTTCCCCACCATGCCTTCTCCAGAAGACTTTAACCCAACAGAGAAGCACTGATTCCCATTTCTTCAACTACCTTGACAGAAACTGGGTAACACACCAAAGTCACCCCCCTATGCAAGAAATCCTCTGCAGGCCCATCTACACTTGCCAAATACAGACACGTTTACCTGCTTCCTTACCTGGCCAAAGTCCTAGAGAAACTCATCAACAGATGCCTCAGCAATCATCTCAATAACTACCAACTCCTTGACGTCACACAGTCTGGCTTCAGATCCAACCACAGTACAGAAACCACCCTCATCGCTGCCACAGACGAAATCCTCATGACACTAGATGGAGGAGACACAGCGGCCCTCATCCTTTTGGACCTCTACTCGGCATTCAACACAGTCTCCCACACTATTCTCATGCAACGGCCAAACATGATTGAAATCCAAGACCCACTCTCTGCCATATTGGCTCCTTCCTCTTGGGCACGACTCCCTACACCTGGAACAAGTTCACCGCCTGCATGAACATAATCAGACAAAGAAGAAGAAGAAAAAGAAGAAGACCAACTAGTACAAACTCAACACTGAGAAGACTGAAATTGTGATCTTTAAAAAAAGCACCTCACCATGAGACTTCACCTGTTGGCCAACCAAACTGGAACCCATACTCACCGCCACTCCCGGCATGCACGCCAAGAACATGGGGATCCTCATCTAAAGCAAACAGGACATGACCATGCAATCAATACTGTCAAAGCCTCCTGCTTTGCAAATCTTCAAATGGTTCCCAAGCAACACTTGTAAAACTTCTCACACTCCCCAAGATGGGCTATGGGAACTCCCATTATAACGGAATCAACTAATAACTCACTACAAGACTATAAACCATCCAAAAGTGGCAGTCACTCTAAACCTCCCATGTAGCACACATATCACACCACATCTCCAGGAAGTCCACTGGCGGCCTATACACAAGCGCACACAGTTCTAACTCCTCACCATCAAAGCACTACACAACACTGGCCCTGCCCACCTCAATAGATGTATCTCCTTTCACAAACCCTCCAGACACCGCTGCTGAGCTGGACTCCTACTTGCACACATCTAATGCATACATAGAACCAGATCCCAAGGTCAGGCCTTCTCCTACATTGCTCTTGCTCTTAAGGCATGGAATGACCTACTGCTTCACATCAGAGCCTCCTCATCTCCTCTTGAGGTCTGCAAGAAGCTGACCAGATTTATCCAAAAGTAAGACAACCACCCGCCCGAGGTGTATTTAGGGTCAATTCTGCTCAGTGCCAAGAAATGCTCCAGATGATAGTGTGCTCTACAACTATATATAACATAACATATTACTCTTACTCCTGTTGAACTTCTTGTTGCAGCATCTCTTGATGAGTTTGCACTCTATTTAGTTGCTTTAACAGAATTTACACAACTTTTCTTCAATATAGTATTACTTTGCAATGATCTGCTTCTTTCTCTCACACTCTCAGTCCATTGAGTCAGAATAAAGATTGCATCTTCAATGTCATTTGCTCATTCTTCTTGAGTTGTATCTCCTTTTGATTTGCTTGATTTGCAACTAGTCAACTTTAGTTTGCTCTTCACGTTTTCAGAGTTTGAATGTATAAAGTTTGAGTTTCTTATATTTTACCTTAAATTTCAGTTTGATTTTCTTCTTGAACTCTTTGTTCTCTTCCCTCTGGGTTTACACAGTAAACTTGAGATTGGCTTTGTGGTCAACTGTTTGTGTTGTTGTCCTTTTCATCTGCAGCACACACTCTTTTTGTGATAGATGCATGAATTCAATGCATCAAACCTTCGCACTTCATGGCTGTGTTTATTACAAGTAGCATTTAGTGTGGTCCATTCCACCTAAACTCCAGACAGCATCTTTGAATAAACCTATTTACCAAAACCCAGTCTCCGTCCTCCATGTCATGTCAAATATCAATTCTTGCAGAATGTGTAGCAAGCTTTACCTCTTGAGAGATAGGGCGAACCTTATCAGCAATGCCTTGTAGTGATCCAAGACCAAATCATTAGCAGCTGATGCAATGCCTGGAGTTCTCATGACCCTCTGCATAATGATTTGATGTGGACTGAAAGCAGTTTGCATGTTTGGGTTACTTTGCATACTGAATAGTACTAAAGGAACAGCGTCTCGCCATTCCAGAGAAGTTGACACACATCCTTTCTTCCTCAGGTCTCATTGGAGCCTGCCCAGCTCCATTGAGTGACCTTGATATGAGAGTGTAGCCAGCACCTACAGTGTAGATAAAGGAAGTGGGAGCTTCTAGAAATCACTCTCCATGTTAGTAAAGAGTACAAAGACAAAAACCTCTTGGCACGTTGACAGGATCTCTCCTGTGAGCGGATGTGCTACCCAGGGCTTTTGTGCCCGGTTGAGACCCTCCTCCCTGAGACTGCCTATGGGTTCCCAAGTAGTGCTGGCAAGGATGATGCTAAACAGACCGCTGGTGAAGTATTCAAAGTTCTGTTTACTTATTCTTGTGTACATGCAGTTATCTTTCTATGCATTTATTCTTGTGTATATACATTTACTATATGCATTTATTTTACATGTGCATTATTGCCATTTAATATATAGGAACTTGCTGCAATAAATATTTACTTTTACTTGGCAAATGAGTGTTGAGCTCTCTTCATGTTGTATTTTGGTATGCTAAATTATGTTGTGTCCTATTTTGTATTCACGTTGTGTCCTGGTATTTCGAAGTCTTGCTCAGGAGTTCTGAAGAGCAAGCAAGACAGGAGGTCAGAGAGAGTTTAACTCTTCTACTCCACCATCCATCACCAGCCCCCTGGTGATCTCAGTCCTCTCATGGTGTGGATGGAGGCAAATTATGTGGAGTACCCTTAGAGAGAGGCTTCATGTGAGTCCTGAGTTCCACCACATAGGAGAACTCCCCTTTCCTCTTATTCATTTCATAAGGCCCTGTCCACTGAATTTGGAGAGCCAAGGGCTCCACTTGCTCCATTACCCACACATTTTGGCTTGGCGGAAACTCTACCAGAATGGCTTTCTGGTTGTACTTGAGTTCCATGACCTCCTGGCTAGATTCTAGGTTCTCAGAAGCTTTCTTCCAGAACTTTCGTAAATGATTGCAGAATGCTAGAATGTAACTACTCACTTCCTAGGGGGCTTTGTGGAGTTTGTCCTCACCTCTTCTTAACCAGATTAAGAGGTCCCCTAAGAGGGAGGCCATAAAGGAGTTCAAAAGGACTGAACCCCACTCCCTTCTGTGGCACATTCCAGGAGGCAAAGAGCAGGCATTTTAATGGAACATCCAACTTCTACCCCATGGGCTCAGGCAGACCAGGATCTTGTTAAATCTTTCAATAAGCCCATTTGTTTGGGGATGGTAATGTTTGGAGAACATGTGGGTTACGTTACACTCGTCCCACATGGACTTCATGTAGGCTGACATGAAGTTGGTACCCCTTTCAGACACCCCGTCCTTGGGGAAACCCCTCGGGAGAAAATCTCCATCAGGGCTCTAGCCACTGCGGATTCAATCATTGTCCTCAGAGGTATAGCCTCTGGGTTCTTAGCATCATGGTCTGCCAAAATCATCATAAACGTGTTGCCTTGGGCCGTTTTGGGGTCTAGCGGTCCAACAATGTTCATGCCCACCCTTTCAAAGGGGGTCACAATGACAGGTAAGGGATTCAGGGAAACTTTCCGCCTTTTCCCTGTTTTTCCACTCATGTGACTGGTGAGACAAGTGCTACAGAACATTTCTGAGGATTTCTTCATCCGGGGTCAACAAAGGTGGGTAAAAACAGTCTGTTCCTGCTCCAGATGTCTTGGCAGGGGAATCTCATGAACCACACCCAGTAGGAAGGACCTGTAACACTGGGGGACCACCAACAGGTGTGTTGTCCCATGTATAGGTGCCTTAGGCTTACTGTAAAGGAGGTCATTCTCCTAGTAAAAAAGTTGATCTCCAGAGGTGTCACCAGCTGCCTGGGCTTTGGCCTGGTGCCTCATGCCCTCTAGGGTTGGGCACTCCTTCTGTGTCTTTCAGAGCTCTTCCCTGTAGGACTCACCATCAACGTGCTATCTATCAAGCTCAGGCAGGTCTCCTGGGGAGGCAATATCTTCCCAGTAGGCTCTGGGGCTCCTCCACTGGCACCCCATCCACATGTACAGTGAGTATTTCAGGGGCTGGGTTCCCACACCCTCTTTCCTTTCTTGGCAGCTGCCTGGGCCATTCTTCAGGGCTCCAGGCTTCCTTGACTCACTTCCTGGGCAGCAATGGACCATGCAGTCATACTGACCCACTCAGGTGTCCCCAACATTTCCAGGTGTGACCTGACCTCCACTTCCTTCTAGGCTGTGTGCTCCAATTCATTTCCTAACAAACAATCCACAAGCATGGCAGGGCTCACAGCTAATTTAAGAGAACCTGAGACCACACCCACCCCTTGTCAAAAGGTGCCAGACCCACTGGGTAGGGGCTTTCACAGTTGTCTGCTACTACAACCTGGTAAAATATATTGGGTATCACCTGCTCTGAGGACACCAGAAGACACCTTACCATAGTCATGCGGGCTTCTATGTTCCTCAAAACCTCCAACCTCTTCCCATTGATGGTGACCCACTGCCTATGCTTTGGAGTACTGGAAGGCATGTGGGCTTTGGGCACCATCACCTTTTTACCCAGGAACACAAGCGCTACTGGCTAATCCTTGGATATGCCCACCTTGGGCTGTGCCCTCCTGGTACACTTGGAATCGCCCTTGGTGTGCCAATACTGACAGCATTAGTAGCACTTAGAGATAAACCTACCAGTGTTCTTGTCTACAAACCCATTTTCTGGTGGCCAGATTGGGGCTGGGCCACTTTGCCCTGCAAACTGTTTTCAGGGCCTTGAAAAAATTCCTTTTAGCTTTTATCTCCCCCATCTTTTTTCTGGTGGGAACACTAACTACCTTTTTGGGAGTCCCTCCCCTATACCTTCTTGTGGAACCTGGTGCTGATCCAGTGGTCCACCTCCTTAGCAAGCTCCCTGGGGTATTTTGGTTTAATATCCACTAGGTGTTGGCGCAGTTCTGTAAAACAAAGTTGTGAGGGTCATCCCTATTCTTTTTGCCTTCACCCTCTTGTTTTCTGAAACTGTTTTGTGGGCTTTTAGTATTCTGTGCATCTTACCACTGGTAACCAGTGCTAAAGTGCCAATTGGCACATTTAAATTACCTGTAGGTCCCTAGTAAAGTGGTACTACATGTATCCAGGGCCTGTAAATTAATTGCTATTAGTGGGCCTGCAGAATACACTGTGCCATCCACTTAAGTATCCTTTTAAATATGTCTCTGACTAACCATTGCATGCTGTGTGTGCAGTTTGAACTGCTGTTTTGACCTGGCAAAACAAACCTTTTGCCATACCCAAACACCCTTTTTAATATATATGAGTCACCCCTAAGGTAGGCCCTAAACAGCCCATAGGGCAGGGTGCAGTGTATTTAAAAAGCTAGACATTTTACATATCCTGGTAGTGAAAACTTCTAAATTCCTTTTTCACTGCTGTGAGGCCTTCCTCTCCTATTGGATAACATTGGACCAACTTGTTAAATAAGTAATAACTTTCAATTGGGAGCAGATAGAATGTCAAGTTTGTCAAGTTTAGAAAGATGATGTTTCCCTGTCTAAGTCATTTGTGCCTGGAGCATGTATCCTGGTTTACATGAATAGGTGTAGCTGTCAGTTGGTCTTTCTGTATTGCAACCAGATAGTGAGATGCAGGGAAAAATAGGTGTTGTAAGGATGGGCCACCTCTGTCAGGATGAGGATGAGGAGTTCTCATCTATCTCATTTTCACATCACAAAGACACTGCCTCAGCAAACTCAAAAAGTGCTTCAAATCAGTCTATTGTACTCACAGACAAACTGGGGCCAGGTCAGGGAGGAAGGCAATTCCAGACACCTCTGTAGGAGGAGGAGGACTCTAGAAACTTCTGGACCTGTGGGAGACTCAGAAGTGAGACTGCTGGGCTGCTCCTCTGTACGAAAGAATGCTACTCTGCTGCATTGTTACTCTGCTGACCAGTTGCCTAAGTGAGAAGGATTGGACCTGCATCTTGAACCCATGACCACAAGAGTGACTCAAAGGGCTAGTTGGCTGGTCTTCTGATCACAGCCTCAGGGACAGAAAAGGGACAGATAAGGCTCCAACCAACTTGTACCCTGCACCTGGACTCTGCATGTGGGGAGTCCTGCTCTCCAACTGCCTCCACCCCAGTCTTGGACCCTTGGAAGGGGGTCTGACGGTGATCTGCAGGCCTAGCTATGGTCAATGCAGAACTGCCACAGCGGAACATATCGCCCGCAGCTCATCATAGAAACCACCGCTGCGTGACACATCTCAATGCAGCACCTTGCATTGAGGCCTTGCTACTCCTTGGAATCGCTGCTGCACAACACATCTTCAACACAGGACCTTGTATTGCAGCCTCCCAGCTCCTCGGAATCCCCACTGGGTGATGCATCCTCGATGCAGGACCTCACATCACAGCCCCACAGCCTATTGGAACTGCTGCTGAGCAGCACATCCTCGACGTACAACCTCGCAATGCTACACAACCATTACTGAAGGTACTTTGTTTAGCAGCCTAACTGAGTTCCTGTATCGGGCCCACACTCCATTGCAGTTGTTCTGAACTTGTAACTTTGTGGCAATCCGGCATGACCAGATAATCACAGTTGGCGCTTTGTACTTTTAGGCAATATATTTATCTAAATTCTTTAAATTGCATATCTCCCGTTCTACTAATTGGAATTTTGTTGTTTTGGTGTCAAATAATTTATTATGTTCTATTCTATTTTTCTAATTTACTAAATTGGTGGAGGATTTTTTGTGCGTGCCTTTTTAGTTTATTACTGCTGGAAATGCTGCATAGATATTTTACACATTGCCTCTAAGTTAAGCCTTCCTGCTTTTGTGCAAAGGTACCAGAGTATTGATCACAGGTTAATTCGAGGTTTGCTTGTGTTTCACCCCAACAAAAATTGTGGTTTCTGTTTGATTGGGGTTATACCCCCTCAACCATTAACCCCAATTTCCTTCAACCATTAATAAATAGCTGTCAGAAAAGGATTAGAAAGCATCGATGGTCAGAGTTACCGTATAAGGTATAAAGCTCTAATAAGAGTGTCTGATATGAGGAATGACAAAAAGAAGGACTGAGATTAGAGCTGTGGAGGAGAGAGGAGAACTATTAGTGTGAAAGGGGAAATTGAATAGAGATCAAAGCACAAAGGGATGCATAACAAGAAAGAGAAAGGGTTGAAGCAGAAAAAGAGAGAGAATTATGAGAACAAAGCTTCTGGTTGAGAGTGCTCTTGAAGAGTGCACTCAACCCAAAGGTGTCAGAATTATGCCCTTAGAACCATATTGAAGTTAGACTTGCATGCAGAACGAGAAACTGAGAAAAGCATTAGACAGCATCGAGGCTTAGAATGATTGTATAAAGAGTGACATTTTAGTAAGCGCGGATGATGAGAAAAGTAGGGCAGAGATTAGAGATGTGGGGAGGGGAGAAGATGTATAGCAGGGTGACAGTTAACTCAGAGTAGAGATGGAAATTATACATGCTAAATGTTCGATGTTTATTCGGAAAAAAACACTTTGATTATTGAACTCTTTTTAACATGCACCTTAAACCTTTGCCAGTTTATATTACATTATTTTCAATGTATTTATATTTCTCATTCTTTCTTTACTTCTCTTATTTATCTCATACTCTTTCCTATGGTTGACCAGATGATGTGCATTTCATAGAATTTAACGTAAGCCTTGATGTTCCTTTTATTAGGTTTGGCTACACACCACTTTAGAAGTCTGTAAGATCTAATGTCATCAATTTTTCAAAAACAAAACACCATTAGACGTAACATGAGAAAATGGGAATTAGGTCAACTTACTTCAGCCATTTACTTGTACCTGTTTCTTTTTGTTTTGCCATAGCTTTTATGGGGTATGATCAAGACCATGATATTTCTTTGATGGTTATAGAGTCCCATTTGAGTTCCCATTAAGGTTTTGGTGAAGAGCTACCAAGTATCCTTTTTGAGTGCCAAACAAGTTTCATCTCTTTAAGGTCCAAGGTTTAAAACCTAAACTGTCTCCCAGTGAAACAGACACATCATAAATTTGAATGAATATGCTAAGTTGATTTATATGGCTATTTTTAGACTACTGATGTGTATGAAATGTTGGGTAACTTATACATGACAGTCATTGTGTGCTTTTTGATGCATTATCTTTGCTGATACAATGAAACTTTGCTGATTTATCTTTTTTTGTTTAGGAAGTGCATGCTCTTTCGATGTCTTACCCTGCCAAAAAGATATAAGGCTATTCATTTATGGCCCTTTAACAATCCTAATTTTAACTTTGCAGTTATAGCTGGGTCTGGGGAATAGTGGATTAATGCATCCACAGTAGGGGCCTGTGTTCGACCTCATAGTCACAGGTTAAATTCCAGACAGGTCCATTCAGCCTTTCATCCTTTCTGTGGTCGATAAAATGAGTACCGTTGGGTAAAAATACTCATCTTTTTTTCAGTGCCAAGATGCCCCTTTGGGGTGAACGTGTGCTTTAGAAATACTTATGCTATGATAAATGTTGTGGGATTCTCAACTTTTATTTCTTTACAAACTATGGGCTTTCTTAAAGATACAATGAAAATATTGACCCTAAGAATCTACTAGGTAATATTTTTTCTGAGTATACGTTCTAAGTTCACCACTTACATTGCAAACTTCATCTTCTGACTCCTTTTCATAGCACTATAGCACTGTTCACTGAGAGTACTGTTTAACTCTGCTAATGAAATGCATTCAGCAAAGGGTCCCTACTCCCAGTTTACATGTTGATGTAGCCTAAGATGTTGATCATGGGGTTTTCTTTCTACTAAACATGGGGCAACCACAGAAACAAAGGCATCAAGCTGTTACCAAACAATTTCGCTAACAAAATATTAGATATAGTGATCTTTGAAAATATCAGTATTAGGCTGTTAACCAAGCTTTATTTGATACCCAAATATTGGCAAGTTTTGATATTTTTGGCCAATAAACAAGCAAAGGGACTATGATTCTGAGACTGTGATAATCCAGCTGCTCATCACTTTCAAAATGTGATACTGCAGCAAACATTCAGAAGGCAACCCTGCAGGATGAACACAAAAAAGGTGGATGAGATTTGCATGTTTGGCATACTAACAGATCAAAAAAGGATTATAGCAGCAACAAGTTGCATGTCTCATTATGTGTCCATAATAAGAATAGAACTTCACAATGAAAATCAGAGCGTGATTAACCTTTTCAATTATTTTAAATCAAATTTTACATATTATGTTTTATCTTCTTGTTTTATCTTCTTTTTAATTGACAATAAACATGTAGGAGACAGAGAGACAGATACAAAGTGGATCTATGCTTAACAATAATATGTGTCCAGAAACAAAGGTTTAATCAAAAAATATTATTTTATTCAGTATATAGATTTTGATAAAAATTGAATTATAGAAAAATATCTTTACTATAAATATAAGAATCAATAAGAATACATCAATATCTTGTTCAAGTGCAATTTCTACCTAGTGTCTCCTGCAGCTTGTACAGTTTGATATACATACAATGATATACCTGGTTGCCACCAACATTTGTATCTATTTAGATTGATATACATAAATGTGGGCTAATGTTCGTGTTATATCTGAATAAGATCAAACACAAGGGATGTATCAAGGTCTAGAGCATGGAGAAGACATGAGGGTAAGCCAGTACATGATAGGTATCAGACTGTCCTACTATCTAATCATGGCTAACATGTATCATCCAGATGAGTTTGTAATGCTTTTGTACTTCATGCATATGCTTTGGTAGTGTCGAATTCACTTTCCCTTATGTTATCCTTCCCTTCACCTAAATCACTGCTGCAAAACTGTATTGTAGTATGCTTTCATCCACTAATGCCAATAAAGGCAGATTGAGGGTAAAATCTTTGCAATGGGAGGGTCAGTAGGATGGGACCAAGTGCCAATGAATCAGCAAGGCTAGTCTGAAGCATTGCGACTAGCCTTACAGTAGTAAAGGGTAGTTTTAATTTTCCCTAAAAATGTACTTACAGGGCCCAAAGCCAAAGTTATTGGATGAACAAGGCAGGCAAAGGGTCTGCTTTCCCAGGCCAGACTTGAGCTTCAGAATCCAGTGGGCTAAATGAATGTCCTCTGTTGCTGCAGCTGATATTCAGAGAAATTGAAGTTGGAGGTATCTAGGATAGGCAAAGACACCTTTTGGATTCCATTGTTTTTGATCAAAAGCCTCTTGCTACAGGGGAGAACAGAGTTAATTGGGGAGGAGGGGAAGAATGGAAAAGGATGGGCCTGCGAAGATCTGAAGTAAAGTAAACATGTGGAGACATATTTAAATGGAGCTTCTCGCAAATTTCAGGGTTCAGAGAAGAGTTACGCTAAGATTCCATAAATTAGGAACTGCCAAATCTGTACCGTGCTGCTGTCCTAGCAAAACCAAGACAATGTAAGACTTCTTTCACCACTTTGTCTCTTTGTTACCCTGAAATATCACTCCCTACTAATAATGCAAGTGGTAGTTGACTGTGAGAACATTTTTTATAAAGTCAGGTGGATGCCTCCTTATGGAAGCTAGAAAGAGCTAGGGTCTCTGGGAACTAAAAAAAAGAAAAGTACTGAGCTCATACAGAGGAGTAAGAACAAAACAATAAAATGAAGAAGTACAATACAAACTCTCAGGCCAGAACCCAAATAAGCACTTTTTTTTTCTTACCCACTTCTGTCTCGTGTGCTAGTCTGGATAGTGTCTGACCCACCCTTGGGGCTTGAGAGGGGCTTGGTACATTAACCCCTCCCCAACATTTCAGCTCCCTTTGGGGACTCTAAAAGATTGCATAGTTTTTGCTGAGGTTGCCAACTATGTTTGTTCTTCTACTTCCCACTTCTTATGAGGCATATTCGTTTAGCATTAGGCAGTATCTTCGCCTCTAAAAAAAGTGCATGGCTACTGCTCATTTTGCCAATTCCTATTCTTGCCCTTTTGGCATTGTTTTACGCATTCAGCACCATCTCCTTCTGCTGCATATTGTCATTTGAATTATTCATCCTTTTCTGATTGTTCCCTATTTTTTGTTGTATACACACTGCGCATCTATCTGCCCTTATAGCCAGGCTGGAACAGTGTAGATGCATAGCAGTTTTATTTGCTATTATAATTATAATTTGTCTTAATCTCTCACATAGCCTCAACCATCACACTGCCAGGAACTGCATCCCATAATACGATACCCTCACCTCAGTTGTCCTCAAACACAACATAAACACACTTACCAATTAGGCTTAAAATAAAAGTCAACTTGTTCAAATCACACTAATATAGGATCAAGGAACAATAACTTTCTTTGTCAGGGGGAACCCCCAAAGTCACTAATTTAACCTGAGCTCAAATCCTAAGACCCCTGGCACAGAGTAGCTATACTTAACTTCATGCAATACTGGAAAGTATTTAATCTGAGTTAGATTAAATAAATGACACCAAAACAACAAAAATCAATTAAGGGTTATCAGAGATATTAATTTCTAAAGTTTTATGTAGAAATAGAACCAAAATGCACTGCTCACCAATGATAGTCTATGGAAGCGGGAGACTGTGAGCTATAGGGGATTTGAGGCTGGTCATGATGGATACACCTAGTGGATTGCTTCTGGTGAAAGTCTGGAAGGCAAAAGTCCCAAAACTTTTCTAAGTCTAACTTTTGAAGAAAAGTATCAACATTTCTTCTAAGTCACAATGTACAATGGAACTCTATCCCTTTTTGAGAAAAGAAATCTGCCCTGTTTTAAGTCTTGATGCAGAATGTGACTTAGACATTTTTTCTGAGGTACTTGAACCTTTAAGCTGGATGAAGATGCAGTCCAATCCAATGCAGTGGAACTGTCATTCAGATAATTTTTCGGGCAGATCCAGCTAAACCTCTGGAGGACATGTTTTCGAAAGCTTCCAAACTTTCTTCTGGTGCCCAAACAATCACAGGAGTAAATTCCTGAAGGCTCCCAGGACCTCACAGGAAGCACTTATAGATTCTCACTGTGTCAGAGAGAGGTCAACAGCAAAGTCCAGTCCAGGTCCAGTTGTCAGTAGCCAGCCGGGTACATCAGAGAAAAGGCCTCTCTCAGCATGTTTTGTCCCTATAGCCACACAGGAGGACAGCTAACTGTCCTTTGGAGTCCACCTCTTTGTCCTTGACACAAGAGGGAGCATTTCAAGTCCTTCGAGACTCCACTCAGGTCTGATCTTGCGCAGGTCCAGTAAGTGTTCTGGAGATGGTGCTTTGGGGGGGCATATTTATGTCTGGCACCAGATAATGTGGTTGACTCATGGGTAAAAGAGCAACCCTCCCCACTTTTGCAGCAGGTCATATTTACCCCACCGAAAAAAACCCCACAGGGCATCTTATTCCCAACATCTAAGATGAGGAAGCCCACCTCACCTTGTGCAGAGCCTGTGTGCCCACTCAGAGGTGTGGCCGGAGTAGTAAGCATTACCCTCCTCTGTGGTCATTCAAACCTGATTCTAGGCTTAACTTTCCTCCCACTTGGTTTAGTGCTAGCCTGACTAGAGGAAGAAAGGCTGAGGCCTTTACAGGTGTCACGTAACATTTGCTTGTGGCAGGGCTGGCCCCTTTGAAATTAATTACGTTTCTGGTGCTCTCCAACTCGTGTTCCTGTCAAGGGAAGAACACATCTTTCCCTAGGCCACTGTCTCTGCTCCGAGAGCAGTTGTCACACCTCTTTCACACCTTGTTCCGGCTAAGACAGGCTGAGCAGTTGCTAGAAAGCTAATGTAAATTAATCTCCAACAGCATTAGGCAGAGCAAATGTAACTTTTTTTAAAGTGGCATTACACATATATTTTAATAAAACATCTGACTTCACCATTAGATAAAATGTGAATAAATATAAAATAAGTCCTTAAATGGAGTCTGTAGCAAGTATAGGTCACAAGTTGTAGTGTAAAACGTATTATCTATACTTTGAGTTTTCCCATGCCCCAGCCCATCCAGTGACAATATTGTTTTGGACTTACCCCTCGTAAACACACCATTTCTAAGGTCACATATGCTGCGCTCTTAAATAATATGCACCCTACTTTGAGGGCAGCAAGGTGCGCTTAGGGGTGCCATATTTAATTTTTAATATTAGGTTTCCCTACCAAGCAAATGGTGGATTTTCACAAGTATGCGTTAACAGGTTTCAAGCTGCTGCTGTTAGGCTACCCATGTTTTCCTCTGTGGATGGCACAGTTGGTGCTGCAGTCCACAGGTGACATTTAACCTCCAGGCCCTAAATATGTTTTCTATACCATATACTTGGCACTTAAAGCAAAGTTAAATAAGTCAATTAGGGATTAGTTAATTTAACCCTGCTTAAAGGGGGACACAGGCACTTTGCTCCTATCTAGCAAGGGTAACAGAGTTCTAAGCCCAGCAAACAAAATACGTTTAAAAATCATAGAAATATCAGAGTGCTTCAGCAACAAAATAAGGGTAGAAAGTGTTTTATTATATATATATATATATATATATATATATATATATATATATATATATATATATATATATATATATATATAATATATATATATATCCTCACAGTACGGATCCGTTTTTTGGTGTAGAAAAAGGTCCACGCGCACTCACCGATACCAATTGCAAATAATTTCCTTTATTTCAAGGCAACAGCATTCAGATCGACAAGCTCAGCAGCCCAACACGTTTCAGTCTGTCAGCAGACCTTATTCACGGGTGAAAAGTGCCGCCATTCGGTTCCTGTTAAATCTCCTCTAAGTGATTACATCACATCCCTCAAAAGGCGCACTTTGCATTCTGGTATTTGCAGTTCAAAATTAGTGAAATATAATAAACTTTAGTGAAATGTGTGAATAAAACTCTAACATCACTCGCTTGTTCGCCCATAGAATATGTTTCTCACTTGTTTTTTGATGCTCATTAAAAGAAATAATTACTTTAATGGCTCATAGTATTGTTACGAGTTGCCTCTGCTTATTAAGTGCCATTTAGCAATATAAACTACTCCTTTTTCTCAAGGAACACAACACTCATTTGCTAACTGTAGTGTTGTGACTTTTCCTCTTTCTGTGCTCTCTCTCATTCCCCTTGCTGTTCAGCCTGAGTATGTGTGGAATCTTGATGACGCCTTGGAATGTTGGGTGCCTGATCTGAGTCAGTTGGTGATTGCAGGCTGAGCAGCTAGGAGGCTGCTCCTGGTGGGGCGCACTTACTAGCTTACTTTCCAGCTTACCTTCCAACTCACCTACCATCTTTCTACTATTCTCTACTCCTGTAATCGAAGTATCAATAAATCTTCAACCTGGAACCTACTACCTGGTCTCCTGTGGAATTTCTATCTTCAACACTAACCATAACAAAATGGTTATAGAGATGATCGAACTGTGTTTGACCCAAAAACAATTTATGTTTGGGGATGAAATATATCATAAAAAGAACGGAACCGCAATGGGTTTTTATTTTAGCCCCAGTTATGCGTGTCTCACGAGGGGTTTGTGGGAGCAAAAAGTGGCGTGGATCCCGGAGAATGACAGATTTGTTAACAAAACAATAACATGGCTAAGATATATAGACGATCTGTTTATAATATGGGATGGCGCCAATGAAGAATTTGAGGAATATTTCCAAATTCTCAATAACACATACACTAACCTACATTTTACATATACCATCAGTAAAAATCGAGTGGTCTTTTTGGATACAGCGATTTATGTTGCAGACAACAAAAACTTGGATTTATATATATATATATATATATATGAACAAGGCTTGTGTGCTTGATTCAAACTGCCACAACTCCAAACCGAAGGGTGCGTCGACCGTACAGATCAACCAAGCAAGATCCGTGAACAATTCACCATATTTCCATTCACAAAGGTAAAGGATGACGACGTTGATTATTTAATTTTAAGCTGCTGGACGCGTTTTGCCTGATGAACAAGCCTTGATGAACAAGCCTGCAGGACAGGCGAAACCCTGAAGAAAGGCCTTGTACCTAACGTCAGTGTGGAGTGCAGCTCACTGCCAGGGCAGGTTTGGAGCATGACATATTAGGCGGCGGCCCCGCTACCGAGATGGCACCACCTCATGAAGTGAGGGGGCCATGCGGCATGAGATACACCCAACCGCTGAGATAGAACACGACGTGGGATTTAAACAGACACTGACTGAGGAGGCCCATACAGGGCTTGTAAATATGGACAGTAATTAGTGCCATCATCCGTGATCGGGACTTCAACTCCCATAAGGCATTGTGAGATTATCGGCCCATCTGGGGGCGTGGAATTGAGCCGTATAAAGTGGGAGCTGTGTCCTGAGCTGCACGTAACTGTTCCTCACGCAACCTCTGAGGAAGAAAGATTTAATTTCGAAACACGTAAGGCAATGCGCAGGAACGACTGTCAAGTATTTCCAGCAGCCAGCAGTATGTTTTAACCCTGAAGATAGGCCTTGTGCCTAACGTCAGTGTGGAGTGCAGCTCACTGCTAGGGCAGGTTTGGAGCATGACATATTAGGCGGCGGCCCCGCTGCCGAGCTGGCACCACCCCGCGAAGTGAGGGGGCCATGTGGCATGGGATACACCCAACCACTGAGATGGAACATGACGTGGTATTTGAACAGACACTGACTGCGGAGGCCCATACAGGGCTTGTAAATATGGACAGTAATTAGTGCCATCATCCGTGATCAGGACTTCAAATCCCATAAGGCATTGTGAGATTATCGGCCCATCTGGAGGCGTGGAATTGAGCGGTATAAAGTGGGAGCTGTGTCCTAGGGCAGGTTTGGAGCATGATATATATATATATATATATATATATATATATATATATATATATATATATACACACCACAGCAGGCGCGGGTCTCTTTGCCTCTTAATGGCGGCGGGCTCGAGAAGAGGTCGTGGTTGGAATATATATATATATATATATATATATATATATATATATATATATTCACTGAAAAAATCATAGATTTCAGGGACGTTATAGTTAGAAATTAGCATTTAAAAAACCTTAGAAATTCACCGAAAAAAACCATAGGTTTCAGAGACGTTATAGTTAGAAATTAGTATTTAAAAAACCTTAGAAATTCACTGAATAAACCATAGGTTTCAGGGACGTTATAGTTAGAAATTAGCATTTAAAAAACCTTAGAAATTCACTGAATAAACCATAGGTTTCAGGGACGTTATAGTTAGTTGGACATTTCACTTGTACAAAACCAGAGAAATTCGTCTGTTATAGTTAGTTGAGATAACTATAACTCGTGCCCCCGCAATGAACTGCAGATGACGTCACATATTACATAATTCATGACATGGTTAGTGACATCACTGATGACATCTCAAATGACATCACAATTGACATCATCCACATGATAATCTGATGCACCTCCTCACACCCTAATATAACCTTTGATACACCCACTCTAAAATACAGACTACCATTTTCAAAACTGTAGACACACCAATACCAGTTACTACATACCGACTCACTGATTCCTAGGTGTACACACACATCCACTCATTCACCCATACAGTCACTCATCAATAGAGCACTATCATATGCACTCATATACTTATACAGACACTCACACACCGCCACTCATTCATACAGTTACTCACACACCTAGTCAGTCATGCAAACAATCAATGACATTCACATTTTCTTACCTATACAGTTATAGACACACCACCTCGCTTATCTATACAGATACTAACACATACACACTCTCTTATACAATCACAGATAAAAGCACACACTTATCCATACAGCCACTCTCACAATCACTCATTCTCACATATAGTCATATATACTCCAACATTCACATATACTGCCTTTCACATATGTAGTTACTCACACATGCACCACTGAGACATTCATTCACTCACCAACACACACATACACACACTCACTCACCCATACAGCCCTTTACAGATGCACTCTTGCACCCATACACCCAGTGAATCCCCCACTCACACATTTATATACAGAGTCACACACTTCCCACCCACCCACCCACACAGACACTCATGCACCCATATAGATGCACAGACAACCAATCAATAACCCATATAGACACTCATGTAGCTACTCACCAACCCATGCAGCCGCTTACACACCATCTAACAGACTGATACAGACATTTACACAGTTAACTCACTAACCCATGCATCCAGTAAGGCACGTTTAATCACTCCCTTATACTCACATATTTAAACTTTACAGAAACACACAGTCACTGGATGATGTCATCAGTGATGTCATTTGAGATGTCATCAGTGATGCCACTGACCAGGTCATGAATGATTTAATATGTGACGTCATCAGCAGTGCATTGCGGGGGCGCAAGTTATACTTAGCTTAACTAACTATAACAGCCGAATTTCTCTGGTTTTGTACGAGTGAAATGTCCAATTAACTGTAGTGTCCCTGAAACCTAGGTTTTTTTTCAGTGAATATATATATATATATATATATATATATATATATATATATATATATATATATATTCAAAACAAGAGTTGCCCTCAAGATGAAGCCACATCACAACCTGTTAATCCATTTAATCCAAGGATTACATCAGCCTGGTTTCAGCACACAAATATTGCCAAACGCGTTTCGGGCATAACGACGCCCTTGATCACTGGCATAGGAGACCCAACAACTCGAGCAGTCCACCTGAGCACTTTTAATGTCCCGCCCATGTGGGCGTGTGCTGTAGAGGATTCTGGTTAGTTTAGTCCGCTCGTTGATAAAACCCCAGTGGGCGATGTGGGTCCCCGAGAAAAATTAACAGTCTTACCCATGTGGGTATGCGCTGCAGCGAGGCTTGAAGTTGCTTTCATCCTCCACAGATCGGACACGCTGTTCCTGTAGTGCCTCTTAGTATCCTGCACTACGGACCTGCTTGTTACACAGTGGGGCCTCACCGCGACCGAGCCAGCCGCTATATATTCAAAACAAGAGTTGCCCTCAAGATGAAGCCACATCACAACGTGTTAATCCATTTAATCCAAGGATTACATCAGCCTGGTTTCAGCACACAAATATTGCCAAATGCGTTTCGGGCGTAACGACACCCTTGATCACTGGCATAGGAGACCCAACAACTCGAGCAGTCCACCTGAGCACTTTTAATGTCCCGCCCATGTGGGCGTGTGCTGTAGAGGATTCTGGTAAGTGTAGTCCGCTCGTTGATAAAACCCCAGTGGGCGATGTGGGACCCGAGAAAAATTAACAGTCTTACCCATGTGGGTATGCGCTGCAGCGGGGCTTGAAGTTCCTTCCATCCTCCTCAGATCGGACACGCTGTTCCTGTAGTGCCTCTTAGTATCCTGCACTACGGACCTGCTTATTACACAGTGGGGCCTCACCGCGACCGAGCAAGCCGCTATATATTCAAAACAAGAGTTGCCCTCAAAATGAAGCCACATCACAACGTGATAATCCATTTAATCCAAGGATTACATCAGCCTGGTTTCAGCACACAAATATTGCCAAACGCGTTTCGAGCGTAACAACGCCCTTGATCACTGGCATAGGAGACCCAACAACTCGAGCAGTCCACCTGAGCACTTTTAATGTCCCGCTCATGTGGGTCATGTGGGTGTGTGCTGTAGAGGATTCTGGTAAGTGTAGTCCGCTCGTTAATAAAACCCCAGTGGGCGATGTGGGCCACAGAGAAAAATTAACAGTCTTACCCATGTGGGTATGCGCTGCAGCAAGGCTTGAAGTTGCTTTCATCCTCCTCAGATAGGACACGCTGTTCCTGTAGTGCCTCTTAGTATCCTGCACTACAGACCTGCTTGTTACACAGTGGGGCCTCACCGCGACCGAGCCAGCTGCTATATATTCAAAACAAGAGTTGCCCTCAAAATGAAGCCACATTACAACGTGTTAATACATTTAATCCAAGGATTACATCAGCCTGGTTTCAGCACACAAATATTGCCAAACGCGTTTCGGGCGTATCAACGCCCTTGATCACTGGCATAGGAGAACGAACAACTCGAGCAGTCCACCTGAGCACTTTTAATGTCCCGCCAATGTGGGCGTGTGCTGTAGAGGATTCTCGTAAGTGTAGTCCGCTCGTTGATAAAACCCCAGTGGGCGATGTGGGCCACCGAGAAAAATTAACAGTCTTACCCATGTGGGTATGCGCTGCAGCGAGGCTTGAAGTTGCTTTCATCCTCCTCAGATCGAACACGCTGTTCCTGTAGTGCCTCTTAGTATCCTGCACTACGGACCTGCTTGTTACACAGTGGGGCCTCACCGCGACCGAGCCAGCCGCTATGTATTCAAAACAAGAGTTGTCCTCAAGATGAAGCCACATCACAACGTGTTAATCCATTTAATCCAAGGATTACATCAGCCTGGTTTCAGCACACAAATATTGCCAAATGCGTTTCGGGCGTAACGACGCCCTTGATCACTGGCATAGGAGACCCAACAACTCGAGCAGTCCACCTGAGCACTTTTAATGTCCCGCCCATGTGGAAGTGTGCTGTAGAGGATTCTGGTAAGTGTAGTCCGCTCGTTGATAAAACCCCAGTGGGTTATACGGGCCCCTGAGAAAAATTAACAGTCTTACCCATGTGGGTATGCGCTGCAGCGAGGCTTGAAGTTGCTTTCATCCTCCTCAGATCGGACACGCTGTTCCTGTAGTGCTTCTTAGTATCCTGCACTATGGACCTGCTTGTTACACAGTGGGGCCTCACCGAGACAGAGCCAGCCGCTATATATTCAAAACAAGAGTTGCCCTCAAGATGAAGCCACATCACAACGTGTTAATCCATTTGATCCAAGGATTACATCAGCCTGGTTTCAGCACACAAATATTGCCAAACGCGTTTCCGGCGTAACGATGCCCTTGATCACTGGCATAGGAGACCCAACAACTCGAGCAGTCCACCTGAGCACTTTTAATGTCCCGCCCATGTGGGCGTGTGCTGTAGAGGATTCTGGTAAGTGTAGTCCGCTCGTTGATAAAACCCCAGTGGACGATGTGGGCCCCCGAGAAACATTAACAGTCTTACCTATGTGGGTATGCGCTGCAGCGAGGCTTGAAGTTGCTTTCATCCTCCTCAGATCGGACACGCTGTTCCTGTAGTGCCTCTTAGTATCCTGCACTACGGACCTGCTTGTTACACAGTGGGGCCTCACCGCGACCGAGCCAGCTGCTATATATTCAAAACAAGAGTTGCCCTCAAGATGAAGCCACATCACAACGTGTTAATCCATTTAATCCAAGGATTACATCAGCCTGGTTTCAGCACACAAATATTGCCAAACGCGTTTCGGGTGTAATGACGCCCTTGATCACTGGCATAGGAGACCCAACAACTCGAGCAGTCCACCTGAGCACTTTTAATGTCCCGCACATGTGGGCGTGTGCTGTAGAGGATTCTGGTAAGTGTAGTCCGCTCGTTGATAAAACCCCAGTGGGCGATGTGGGCCCCCGAGAAAAATTCACAGTCTTACCCATGTGGGTATGCGCTGCAGCGAGGCTTGAAGTTGCTTTCATCCTCCTCAGATCGGACACGCTGTTCCTGTAGTGCCTCTTAGTATCCTGCACTACGGACCTGCTTGTTACACAGTGGGGCATCACCGCGACCGAGCCAGCCGCTATATATTCAAAACAAGAGTTGCCCTCAAGATGAAGCCACATCACAACGTGTTAATCCATTTAATCCAAGGGTTACATCAGCCTGGTTTCAGCACACAAATATTGCCAAACGCGTTTTGGGCGTAACGACGCCCTTGATCGCCCTTGATCACTGGCATAGGAGACGCAACAACTCCAGCAGTCCACCTGAGCACTTTTAATGTCCCGCCCATGTGGGCGTGCACGGCACTAACTGCGTAAAGTGCGTAAAGTGGGCGCGCGGTGCGCGAAGCGCACCGCGTGCTCACTGTGCGCGCACGGAACGAACTGCGTTAAGTGGGCGCGGACGCCACGAACGGCGTAAAGTAACTTAGCATTTAAAAAACCGTACAAATTCACTGAAAAAACCATAGGTTTCACACACGTTATAGTTAGGAATTAGCATTTAAAAAACCTTGCAAATTCAATGAAAAAACCATAGGTTTCACACATGTTATAGTTAGCTGGACATTTTACTCATAAAAAACCAATGAAATTCCCCCGTTATAGTTAGTGCAGGCAACTATAACTCACGCGACCGCAATCCTCTGCTGATGACATATGTGTCTTTATGAAAAAAAAATATTTGTAATATATGTATAGCTAAAATTTAATGGAAGAAGACATGGGCAAATAAGTGTCTAAATACAGTATTAGCATCAGCAGAGGATTGCGGTCGCGTGAGTTATAGTTGCCTGCACTAACTATAACGGGGGAATTTCATTGGTTTTTTATGAGTAAAATGTCCAGCTAACTATAACATGTGTGAAACCTATGGTTTTTTCATTGAATTTGCAAGGTTTTTTAAATGCTAATTCCTAACGTGTGTGAAACCTATGTTTTTTTCAGTGAATTATATATATATATATATATATATATATATATGTATGTATATATATATATATATATATATATATATATATATATATATATATATATACATATATATATATATATATATATATATATATATATATATATATATTCACTGAAAAAACCATAGGTTTCACACAGGTTATAGTTAGGTGGACATTTCACTCAGAAAAAACCAATGAAATTCCCCCGTTATAGTTAGTTCAGATAACTATAACTCGAGCGCCCGCAATCCACTGCTCATGACGTCACATATTACATCACTCATGACATGGTCAGTGGCATCACTCATGACATCACTGATGACATCATCCTTTTGATAGAGTGGCGGTCGCGCGAGTTATAGTTATCTGAACTAACTATAACGGGGGAATTTCATTGGTTTTTTACGAGTGAAATGTCCAACTAACTATAACCTGTGTGAAACCTATGGTTTTTTAAGTGAATTTGCAAGGTTTTTTAAATGCTAATTCCTAACTATAACGTGTGTGAAACCTATGGTTTTTTTCGGTGAATTTGTACGATTTTTTAAATGCTAAATTATGTATTTATTAATATATATTTCTTTTTTTAAGGTATTTCACAGTAAATAATAATAAAATAAATAATTCACCCTTGGGGTTCCTTCTGTGACCCCCTGACAAAGGCTAGGTGGTCAGGAACTCTCTTCCCTGCCCCCTTTTCACATTTTCCACCTTTTTTCCCCCTTTCCTTTTCAGTGCGAGAGACAAAATGGTGGTCGACACTTCCTGATTTCGACCGATTCGAATGTTGACTGACATCTAATAACCAATCAGAATTTCGCTCGCGCACGGCACCGTGCGCGCACCGTGCACGCACGGCACCGTGCAATCACAGTGCGCGCACCGTGCGTGCGTATAGATATTTATATGCTTTTAAATGCAATTTTCTCAGGACATACTGAACAGATTGACACCAGACCTGCAAAAGGCACTTCCCTGACCTGAGGATTACCTCTCTGCCAAATTTCAAGTAATTCTGTTCAGCCGTTTGGGCTGTACCTTCGACTAAAGGTCCTATGGAAAAATGCATGGGCAAAAAAGTGTTTTGGGACCCTCCTTTTTTCTCGGCCCCCGCTTGACGAATCACCCCGAGACTTTCAGGGTAGGAGCTGAGCGGAGCGCCCCATTAGTTTCGTAAATTTCGCTAAGAGTCGTCAACCGGCGCCAAAGTTATTTAAAATAGAATTTTGAGATTTCCTATGGAAACACGGTCCTAACTATAACTATCTACTGGCGACCGCCAGTAGATAATATATATATGTATATATATATATATATATATATATATATATATATATATATATATATATATAACAATCAGGTAGATGATAGTAGTAGGTCGAATAGCATGATAGTGCACACACAAGGCAATAAAGATTTTGATGCAAAGGGGAAATTAACACGTCGATTAAGAAAAAAAGTCCTACATCTTTTGGGGCAAAGTACCAGAATGGCAAAGAAAATGTGATCAAAAACTAAAAAACAAACTGTAATGTAATAACATCATATTCTAAAATGACATTTCATATTTTTTTTTCTAAAAAGACACACTTACATACACTTCACGTCTGGCCTCAGAGGCAATTGAAAAGCGTTTAGTCCTCCAGCCCTCCTGCTGCCTCTCATTCAGCTGACTTAAATGTACGGCATAAATAACAACGCTCTTCCCTGGGGCTCCGTGCAATAGCAAGTAAATCTTTCTCTTTTCACTGGTTTGCTAACCACATGATGGAACACTGAAAACCGACAGCGACTATCAAAATCAGTCAGTGCTGATTATTTTTAATAGCTTCCTGGGATTACCTCTCAGAAGACAGGAACAAAATTTCCTTCCCATGGTGTTTCCAGAACCAGGTTTTCGAGATAGATTGGAGCTTTTGTTCTGCTGGCCCACATGCCATGTCAAAATGCGTGGAGCATTCATTGTGCCATTTAATGTTGCAGTTGCATTCGTACCGTAGGCAATTGTTTGCATGAGTGATACCTTTGAAAAAGAATCTATTTGGCGATCCTTTGGACGCTATTGTACAATGCCATCTAATTTGCTTTGTTCCTTTAGGCTTTCTTATTTTGTAACTTTGCTATACCATGCGCCAACTGACTTGTTACCGTTTGCAAATGTAAATGTGAGGGCTACTTTCTTTTAGTTTTGCCTTTTTAGCAATTTCTAAAATGTCTGGTAATATAAGAGACAGATTGATACACACACGTCCTAAAGCTACACCTATGAGGCCAGTGGGAACACTATGGGATCGCCCGGCAGTAGAAGGACATCACCCATGTGGGGTGTGTTCTATCTGCCCGCAGACAACACACACAACAACTATAGAAATTGGAACAAATAGACCATGGGTTCAATCTAACTTCACGAATTGCAACAGTAGCAATCTGATCTACCTACTTACTTGTCCGTGTCAAATCAAGTATGTCGGAATGACAACTCGGAAAGTGAAGGCACGTATGCTTGAACACAAAAGCACTTTCAGGTGTAAAAAAACTACAACCAGACTCACTAGACACTTTGTTGAAAAGAACCATGGAGCAGAAGATTTCAAATGTACTGGAGAAACCTTCTATACCATCACACATCAGTGACATCTCCAAGTACTTGTTCATAAAAGAACAAAAATTGGATTTTAAGCTCCACTGTGATGTTCATGGTTTGAATGACGACATACCATGGAGCAGTTTATAGGCACTTTTCGTTTTGATGCACTAGACTTGCCCATAGTCTTGGGCTATAACATGGAATATTCATCAGAATATAAGAGTAGTGAAAAAGTCTGGATGACAGGATTGAGTGACCCTTTATTACCAGCATATAAAGGGACTGTCGAAGTATTCCTATCTGATGTCTATTAAGATAAAACGATATGCAATACGTCGGTGCATTAATAGATGTATCTAGTACTCTTAAGACAATAAGTACAATATATGTATTCCGAGGACATACATAATAACAATGATAAACACCTTTTCGTCCTCTCAACACATATAACTATGAGATAGTAACTGATGGAACAACTGGTATTCAACACCCTCATGGTGGTTATTTGTAATAGGTCAAGATAAGACGTGTTATCAGTGATATGTGTCAGTCCCAAAAGACTTCTACTGGACCTTCCTGATTTATGCCTATTGTAAGAACTGATGTGCGGTAACAACTTAATAATGCCTTTTTGTGTTCTTGTTTATCTGCCTAATACCGAGCAGAAGACCTGTATTTTAGTTACTAGCAGACTAAACTTGAGACTTGGGATGTCCTATGCTGGTCAGCTTTTTGCGATCCTGATTGATTCTAATATAGCTGTTTACTCTATTTGTACGTATGGGAACTCTCCATTCTAAGTTACCTTATGCTGCGTCAGGTTAGCAGTGTGCTCTGACGCTTTTATCCATCTGCATATTAATAGAGGGTCTGTGGTCTGGGGCTACTTCCCTTCGAATTACTGAATTTGAGGTTGTGGTGTTAGCGAGTAGTCCTCACTGTGTTGACATCAGGTTATATTTTTATATTTAAAAAAATATATATATATTCTGTTTGAACGAGTCGGTGGGGTCCCGAACTAGGTTGGCTTTGACCACCTTGTCCTTCCTAAGTGGTGCGCATTTTTACACTTGATAGCGACCCTGTTGGTAAATATTCCATCATATTGTTTGAGGTCGGCACCACGATGATACATTTTTAGCTGATGTTGTAGTCACCGAAAATATCAGCATGCACAATTTAATGCTAACACGGCGGTCTTTTCACTACAGCATCATGTGACAGTACCTTTGCCTATTGAACTACATTTTTCTATATGATGACGTCAGTTTGTAGTCTCTTCTTTCTGTAACGCCGCATTTGCGAACCATCCCTTCCCAGCAAACCTTGCGCTAGAGGGCGCAGTCGCGAAGTGAAGACGTCACGATGACTAAGTTACTCTAAACAAAGTGATTGACGATTAGCACGAGGTGTGCTGGAGTAAACTATTTAAGCGCGGCTCCTGTTCCGGTCGTTGCCTCCTTCCCTGACTCAGAAGACGCCCGAGGCAACGACGGACAGGTAAGCACACACAGTTCGATTATGGCTTGGTAGTGGGTGGCCCCTTGACCAGGCACGCTTTGGACATACCACTAACAGCAATGTCACTTAATAAAGGGCTATTGAGATTACTTTGGGTGATGCTTAGTATTAGTCTATGCAGTTTGCTATTGAACCAATGTATTCTCCATAGACTTTGAATTAATCAACATCATCTCATGTCATACTGTTGTACATAATCTGTAGAAGAACATTTTTTAATTCTTAATTTTGGGTTTTGTAGTACTCCAAGGTGTACCTGAGTGGACACTATGCACTATATTCACCTATCTGAGTATAGAATCATTAAACATAGGGTTAAATAATTATTAGAATTCGCTTTTAATAAAGAACCTTTCTCCACTACATTTGTTGCAGAGCGGGGCCTCATATCCTTGAGAAAGGTTCCAAGCGAGGTGAGGTTTAGTCCCCGATCAAGACGGGTAAGCCATATATATATGTGTCTGATTATGATTGGCTATACACACATATATACAACTTTCTTTATAGTATATAGAGGCCGTTTGGCCCTAACTTTGGAAGCACGTTTAATACTTGAGGTGTTGATGACAATTGTTCTATCCTTTCAGGTGATTTTTTGCACCTTTGAATCGGAGGATTGAGATCAAGTAAGGTTGTATTGATTCCAACCCTGAGTAAATTAACTGTGTTATTTACTTTCCTTCATACAATATTTTGGGGGTGTGGGTATATGTTGCAGTAGCAAGATTCTGACGAATATAGGTCTTGAAGAAAGCCGTGGGCAATATACCCGTATGGCTGAAACATGTCGACCTTGTGAATAGCAGCCATTTGTCAATACTGCTATGTTTTGCACTGTTTTTATAAGGGTGTGAGGAGTTTGTTCAATTAAAGAAGTGTTTTTCTCCGCACAACTCTTTTTTAAAATTTCACTTATCACATTATGATCTTTTGCACTGCACTAGGTACATAGGATCACCAATTATAGACACTATTGCCGTTTCTTATCGTTGAGTCTAGTTCCACCTTTCCATCTGAGCAAGAGGGCTCCCCACGGAGGTAGTCTCTATGATCAAGAGACAGACCTCTTCAATGGGTGGATGACCAAATGATAATACTGATCACGTAAAAAGATTGATGGGAATCCAGCCTCTGCTTTTATATTCTATGAACCGATTCTTTATATACACGCTCTTGTATTTTCGTGCTTCCATTCATATTTTGGGGACCCCTAGTTCTCTTTTTGGTTGTTACAGTTAGATTTGGGGATTAGAACTTGGGTAGGTCGTTAAAAATATCCCTTAGACTCTATTTTCCTAAGTGCTATTATTGAATGACCTTCTTTCCAATTCTTTAAAAGAAACATGGGAGCGTTTTCAGAATTTTCCTACTCATTTATAAAAAAAAATTATTGCACCAAGGTAGAAATCCACACATATCTTTATGATATTTACCAAATCTGAGTGCAGACGTAATAACATATACAATAGGATTTTAGTTACTACTAGTCACATGAAGAATGCAATGTGCTCTTTTTTTGGCCGAAGGAAACCAGGGAAAACCAAATAGCTATAAAAAAATTAGCAGGTTGCCATGGCGGAGGCATATACATTGGGGGGTGGTTCCAAAGCACCGGAAACTTTTCAAAACATCGGGCCATTCTTAAAGCAAAGGCTTCTAGGTCGGTTTGCCAGCATCTATAAACATGTGATGGGACACCATTCAGCACAATTTATTTAGGCGACTTTTTGTGCTCCCTCATAGGCCCTAATACGTGTAGAGTTCACATTAAATAAAAAGTATCTTCAGCAGGTATTCTGCATTTTAAATTTCCAGACTCAATGTAAGGCTGAAAAGCACAGCACCTCAATATTTTACTTGTGGGCTGAACTGAGGGATAGCCAAACGAGTAATGAAGGGCACAAGTTGGCAGTTTATATTGCGTTAGAGCTGTTAGAAATGTAACACATTTGGAACTCAGCGCAATTATAATGTATTTTAAAAAAGCACTTGCGACTCAGGTATTTCAATCATGATAACAAACTTTGCATCACAGTAAAGCACTATGGGCCATATGTATAAACACATTTTCCCATTGACAAAGAATGGGTGAAACCCTTAGATAAATCTGTCCCTTTGGGCCATATTTATGACCCGGTTTACATCACTCCTGCACCACCAAAGTGGTCCGACGCAAACCTGAAGTCATATTTTTTAAGCCACCAAATCCACTTTGCGTGGCTTTCAATGGCTTCAAACATATGGAGTAATACAACACAGCACAAATTGCTGCATTGCATTATTCTGCGCAAGTGAGGTGTTTCAATGGCATTCTGTGGGTGTTCCACCGCAACTCCCATGGTTAATGAAGCATTCCTAGAGTTACCAAACATGGTAAACCTGGGAATGTACCCAAAATATACGCCTCTCCAGGTGAGGCGTAACAAGGAGATATTTGTTTACTTCTCATTTTTTCCTCTTTCTATCTGTGCTACAGAATGCAGCACATATAGAAAGAGGAAAACACTTCTTAGGATTGTTTCTGCGCAGGAAGGTGCTCATTCCTGCACTAAAATAATCCTGCCTATAACACAGGCACGTTTGCACTGTGGTGCAAGGGTGCCTGCGTTGGCGCTAGGCTGCCAAAACGGTGCCAGCGCATGGGGAAAGGACAGGAATGCACTGTATCAAATAAATACAGCTCATTCCTGCCCTTTCCCTGTGACAGCAAGGTGACGTGTTGTGCTGCCCTGCACCACAAGGGTCATACATATAGTCATATGACATTATACTAACTCCTTATGTTAAACCTTACAATCTTACCTCACTGGAGCAGGGGTGGTAGCCTTAAATTTGGCCTGTTTGATATTGGGGAAATAAAACAGAAATGGAGGGTTATTATGCCAGTTCGGAGCGAGCAATTGTTTTTAATTCTATAACTTTGTCGCATTAGGATCTATGCAGGATTGAGGGACAAGGGCTTTTATGCGTTTTAGCATTCAATATTTTTTATATAGTTTGACCTGTTTATAGACACAGTGACCCGACTATAATCTCTTGTAGCTTCTATTGCATTTAAGATTGTGAAGTTTACCTTTTGTGACCACTGTTTAAATACAGAGTGGCCCCTTCCATGACCTCACGAGCACCTTACCACCACATGACAGCCGTGGATCATGCTGATCGAATTTATGACGTTACAATGCATACATTTACAACGCATGCCTTTACAACACAGTTTTTACATCGCAACATCCTTTACAACGCACACATTTACATCGCATGCCACTACAACTAATTTTTTTAAACTACACTTATAACGCATTCCATTACATTGCATCATACCTTTACAACGCATACCATTACAACGGATGCCATTACATTGCATTTAAGGTAAGTGTTGGATAGTGTAGGGTTAAAAATTACTATTCTAATTCCAGGGGGTGCAACAGTAGGATAAGTGTTGGATAGTGTAGGGGTAAAAATTACTATTCTAACTCCAGGGGGTGCAACAGTAGGGTAAGTGTTGGATAGTGTAGGGGTACTATGTGTTGTAATGGTATGTGTATTAATGACATGCGATGTAATGCCTGCCTTGTAGTGACATGTGTTGTAGTAATTCAGAAAAAGGGGGAAGTAGAGGTAAAAGTTAGGTTCACCCTCCACAAATATATCTAGCAAATAAGACTATCTGAACAAGTCCGATAGACAGGAACCTAACTGGGAAAAAAACAGAAGGTGTAGGAAACAATTTGATCCTTAAAGACACCGTTATCAGAAAGAGAAATATTATCTTTTTCTATAGTCCCCTCACTCACCAGGGTTTCCCCACGGTGACATGCTTCATCATAGGGGTCCTCCCAGTCCTCTACGGACTGAGGCGTGCTGCGACTTGCGGTGTTACGTAGGAGCACTGAGAATTTGTGTAAACTATGTGTGGTGTAAGTGAAATAGTGGTGGAGTGGGAAAATTAAAATAATCAGCTAGTGGGCTACAAAATAAACTTTATTGGTGCTCTAAGCTGAGAAAATTAAAAACGGGGTAATATGACCAGGGACCCTAACTATGATGGAAAGGTGTGCCTAGCATATTATGAAGTCAACTAGTTTCGAGCTCCCCAGCTCTTCGTCAGGACTACACTGGGACCAGCCCAGTGTCGAGAAACTTGCCACTCCTAGTCAACCTTAATAGGGTGAAATAAATGTGATGCCACAATAGTAAGGCATGCGTTTTAAAATATGTATACATACGTTATGTACGTCGGTATACTGATCTGTAAATCCCAAAAATCACAGTTAATTGCGAGAGAAAAAAAATATATATATATACATATATATGCATGGCGTAATACATGATAATTATTAAGAATGTGAACACACTACACACAGGTGGATGCACACTTCCATGACTGACGTGCCGCTAAGTGAAAGACAGAGAAAATGCAGTTATTCACTCCATGCCGGCGTGGTGGTGGAAAAGTTGTGCTGGAATTAAATAAATTATTAGGTCTGACTAAAACACACAATAACATACAACATAAAACATGTAACCTACTTAAGAAAAAGCAACACTGTGCCTCATGGTCACTGGAGGGGATGCGGGGATCTCGTACATCTAATGGACGAAGGGAATCGAGATCGTTAGGAAAAAAACGGCGTGTTCCAGTATGACGGATCGCCCAGCGTGATGTGGGGGGGAAAAAAAGTTTACACGCTGCATTCAGGAGGTGAGCATGGCAGCACTTACTTGTACGTTGAACCCCACATGCTTCTGACACCTACTGGAAGCCAAACCTCTTGGACCGCATTCTGGCGTGTCCTCGTAGCCGCAATGTTTTTATGTGCTGGCGGGCCTGTCTCGAGGCTCGAAATAGAAAAGGGGATTGTTCCGGTGTGCTAGTGGGGCCGCCATCTTGGAAAGGGGTGAGACAGACGGTTTTTGACACTATTAAGTATCTCAATATGTTACAGTGCGGACTTAATGTTCCAGACAGGGTAAAAGATCGCTCACAACAAGATTATGAGGGCGAAAGGTGGTACTCTGATGAGGCCCATATTTAGAAGAAAAATCGAACTACAATTGAATTAAAAATCGAACTACAATTGAATAAACAGGTTGGGACTGTTCAGGCCAGGGTCAGGGGAAAACGACTACGATGGAAGCCGCCATGTTAGAATGGGAAGGGAACCAGATGAATGGTCACTGGGGATAGGTTCCGAATTAGTGCATTAGTGATAATCGGCTGTCGGGCTGTGAAGAAATGATAATAGTGGCCACAAATGAGATACAGATTGAGGAAATGATAATGGCTAATGGAATGACTAGAATGTTGTCTTAATGGATACCAATGTGAGAGGTTATTTATCAAAGAACAACCTGTAGGGAATAAAAAGCTAGATCAGCAAATGTTCCAGTGATTGCTGTACAAGTAAACTGTTTAGATAAACTGTCCCCAGGGTATGTCATCATTGAGACCCCTGTCGTCCGAACGTAGCTTGAACACCCAACGTTGTTCCTTCTCATGTAGCTGTTTCTCTACGTTGGGATGATTCTTGACGTGTTCCAAAACGACCCAGTTGAAGTCGTTGGGGGTGTGACGTTTTTCCAGAAAATGTGTGGTCATCTTTGTGTTATCCCGTTTACATCTAAAATTACTCCGGTGCTCGATCATACGGGTGTTTACTTTCCTGGTGGTCATGCCTACGTAGTGCAAATTACACACGCAAGTTATTAGGTAAACAACACCTGATGTGTTACAGTTAGTGAACGACCGAAGATTCCAGGTTATCCCATTGTTGCATTCCACTGTCTTAGTCACCTTGGTCAGATGACACACACTGCAGTTACTGCATGGGAAATGGCCCTCTGGTAGGGGTTGGAGCAGGCGTTGGGGACCTGCGGTTTTAGTTGTCGTTGGTCGTGTGTGGACAAGATGATCCCTTAAGTTACGTGCTTTTCGATGGCTGAACATAGGTTCCTGTAGGTCTAGGCCACCGCTGTTCAGGGTGCGCCAGTGTTTCTTGATTATTTTGCTCACCAAGTTGGATGCAATACTGTATGTAGTGATACAAATTTGTCTCCGTGGCTCATCCTGTCTGGCTACAGTTTTTGTCTCTAAAAGAGCCTCCCTGTTGTTATTGAGAGCCCTTTTCCTGGATCTGGATATAAGGTGTTGTGGGTAATTACGCTGTATCAATTTCTCTGATAGTTCTTTTGCCTGAATGTTGTAGTCTTGTGTTGTTGTACAATTCCTTCTGAGGCGCAAAAATTGGCCAAAAGGGAGGTTGTCCTTGAGGCTGCGAGGATGGAAGCTGTCATATATCAGCAGGCAGTTCCTTGCTGTAGGTTTGAAATGAGTGGTACTGTGGAGACGTCCGTTCTGTGCTGATATATTAAGGTCTAGAAAGACCATGGTGGATCGGCTCATCGAGGAGGTGAATTTCAGAAACGGGTCTTGTTGGTTAAGCCAGACTAGGAAATCTTCCGCTTCCTGTTCATTGCCTTCCCAGATCAACAGTACATCGTCTATGTACCTTTTCCATAGTTTAATATGTTCAATGTGAGGATTGTGTTGGTGAAGAATATTCTGCTTCTCTAAATGGTGCACATACAACCCTGCCACACTCGGCGCAAATGTGCTTCCCATGCTGGTACCGTGGGTTTGCTTGTACAGGACATCGTTAAATTGGAAAAAATTCTCAGTCAAAGCCAAACGGCAACACTCAAGGACCACATGTCTGGGTGTGTGATAACCCCAATCATTTAGGTAAAGTACCTCTTCAAGGATGTCTAAGGTTTCCTTATGAGGGAGACTCGTGTACAGACTCTCCACATCTAAACTGATCAAAATGTTAGTTGTGGGGTTGAATTCAAGATCCTGGATTAAACAAAGGACTGCTTTAGTATCCTGTAGATAGGTTTCTGTAGCCTGAACCAAAGGTCTTAAAAAGGCATCCGCAAATTTAGACAGGGGTTCCAAAATTGAACCGATCCCTGATACTATGGGTCTTCCTGGGGGAGTTTCCATAGATTTATGTATCTTCGGGATCGTGTAGAAGTAAGGTGTTATTGGTTTTTTGTTTTCCAGGAAATCAGCCTCTCTCTTGCTGATCCAGTCGTTAGTCAGAGACTCTTCCACCAGACTTGCGATCTCTCTGCGCAGTCGTTCAGTGGGATCTTGTTGTATTGTTAGGTAATTACGTTCATCACCTAGTAGCCGTAGGCATTCGTGTTGGTAATCAATAGTATTCTGTAGAACAATAGCTCCGCCTTTATCGGCTGGTTTAATAGTCAGGTCCTTGTTGTTAGATAGTTGGTAGATCGCCTCCAGCTCAATTTTGCTCGTATTATGAAAGACTTTAATTGTTCTTGGATCTATCTCCGTCACCTCTTTTATAACTGCTTTCTCAAAAGCCAGTAGTTCAACCGGAAGGTTATGTGGTGGAGGGGTGAAATTAGGTTTTTTATGTAGTCCAGTGTCGGTGGTGGCATTGTCGCTTGGTTCTTTATTTTTGAAATAGACTTCCAGTTTGATTCTGCGAATAAACTCCTTCAATTCGCATATCAGCTTGAATTTGTCCAAAGCTGCTGTGGGGACAAAGCCTAATCCTTTTTCTAACACGCTTTTTTGTATAGGTGTAATAGTTATGTTGGATAGGTTCACTGCTAGACTTGATTGTTGCTTGTTGATGGCAGGTTGGGTGGGCCCATGCTCCGGGTATGGCTCCTCGTCACCTCTAGTGGTTGGGCCCACTGCACTTGTTGTCCCTGTCTGGTTTTTCCTCTTCTCGGGGTCTTGCCTCTTCCTAAAAAAGACTGATTCTGTCCTTGATTTTGTGGACCATCCCAGTATGGGTATGGTTGGGGTGGGAAAGATTGATGAAAAGGTGGTGGTCCATAGAAGAACTGTGGGGGCGGGGCAAATGGTGGCATGTTCTGATACGGGGGCCAACCAAATCTGCCTCTGTTTCTTTGACGTCCTCCTCTTGATCGTCTGTTCCGATTGTTGGGGTTATAGTTTCTGCTGGTATCGGAGCACCGGAGTAATTTTAGATGTAAACGGGATAACACAAAGATGACCACACATTTTCTGGAAAAACGTCACACCCCCAACGACTTCAACTGGGTCGTTTTGGAACACGTCAAGAATCATCCCAACGTAGAGAAACAGCTACATGAGAAGGAACAACGTTGGGTGTTCAAGCTACGTTCGGACGACAGGGGTCTCAATGATGACATACCCTGGGGACAGTTTATCTAAACAGTTTACTTGTACAACAATCACTGGAACATTTGCTGATCTAGCTTTTTATTCCCTACAGGTTGTTCTTTGATAAATAACCTCTCACATTGGTATCCATTAAGACAACATTCTAGTCATTCCATTAGCCATTATTATTTCCTCAATCTGTATCTCATTTGTGGCCACTATTATCATTTCTTCACAGCCCGACAGCCGATTATCACTAATGCACTAATTCGGAACCTATCCCCAGTGACCATTCATCTGGTTCCCTTCCCATTCTAACATGGCGGCTTCCATCGTAGTCGTTTTCCCCTGACCCTGGCCTGAACAGTCCCAACCTGTTTATTCAATTGTAGTTCGATTTTTAATTCAATTGTAGTTCGATTTTTCTTCTAAATATGGGCCTCATCAGAGTACCACCTTTCGCCCTCATAATCTTGTTGTGAGCGATCTTTTACCCTGTCTGGAACATTAAGTCCGCACTGTAACATATTGAGATACTTAATAGTGTCAAAAACCGTCTGTCTCACCCCTTTCCAAGACGGCGGCCCCACTAGCACACCGGAACAATCCCCTTTTCTATTTCGAGCCTCGAGACATGCCCGCCAGCACATAAAAACATTGCGGCTACGAGGACACGCCAGAATGCGGTCCAAGAGGTTTGGCTTCCAGTAGGTGTCAGAAGCATGTGGGGTTCAACGTACAAGTAAGTGCTGCCATGCTCACCTCCTGAATGCAGCGTGTAAACTTTTTTTCCCCCCCACATCACGCTGGGCGATCCGTCATACTGGAACACGCCGTTTTTTTCCTAACGATCTCGATTCCCTTCGTCCATTAGATGTACGAGATCCCCGCATCCCCTCCAGTGACCATGAGGCACAGTGTTGCTTTTTCTTAAGTAGGTTACATGTTTTATGTTGTATGTTATTGTGTGTTTTAGTCAGACCTAATAATTTATTTAATTCCAGCACAACTTTTCCACCACCACGCCGGCATGGAGTGAATAACTGCATTTTCTCTGTCTTTCACTTAGCGGCACGTCAGTCATGGAAGTGTGCATCCACCTGTGTGTAGTGTGTTCACATTCTTAATAATTATCATGTATTACGCCATGCATATATATGTATATATATATTTTTTTTTCTCTCGCAATTAACTGTGATTTTTGGGATTTACAGATCAGTATACCGACGTACATAACGTATGTATACATATTTTAAAACGCATGCCTTACTATTGTGGCATCACATTTATTTCACCCTATTAAGGTTGACTAGGAGTGGCAAGTTTCTCGACACTGGGCTGGTCCCAGTGTAGTCCTGACGAAGAGCTGGGGAGCTCGAAACTAGTTGACTTCATAATATGCTAGGCACACCTTTCCATCATAGTTAGGGTCCCTGGTCATATTACCCCGTTTTTAATTTTCTCAGCTTAGAGCACCAATAAAGTTTATTTTGTAGCCCACTAGCTGATTATTTTAATTTTCCCACTCCACCACTATTTCACTTACACCACACATAGTTTACACAAATTCTCAGTGCTCCTACGTAACACCGCAAGTCGCAGCACGCCTCAGTCCGTAGAGGACTGGGAGGACCCCTATGATGAAGCATGTCACCGTGGGGAAACCCTGGTGAGTGAGGGGACTATAGAAAAAGATAATATTTCTCTTTCTGATAACGGTGTCTTTAAGGATCAAATTGTTTCCTACACCTTCTGTTTTTTTCCCAGTTAGGTTCCTGTCTATCGGACTTGTTCAGATAGTCTTATTTGCTAGATGTGTTGTAGTGTCATGCGTTGTAGTGACATGCAATGTAATGGCTGCGTTGTAGTGACATGTGTTGTAAAGAATGTTGCGATGCAATGACTGAGTTCTAAATGTAGCGCGATGTAATGACTGCATTGTAAAGGTTGTTTCCCATGCGGATCGCTGTCTAAATTGAACACGGATCGTTCTTGAGGTAAACGACCTACTCGATTGACTGATTCTTACTTTGCCATTTAAAACCACGAATAGTAGTTACTGGAGGGAGGGGGTTCGCACTCCTTGTAACGGTCGACTTTCGCCTTACGTCTGTAAACTCCATTCACTAGACTGGGCTACAAATCGCATACGCTATATTTTTTCACTTAAAAGTCATCCCCATATGATTCTCGCTGTTACACTGGATTCACAAGGTGTGGCCAGTGTCAACAGAGCACCCACTGGGCCTGTTGATGATTTCTGACCAAGAGTACATATGAGAGTCTTCTTTCACTGATTCTGTTCGAATTGCGAGTTCTTGACCAATACAACAAGCCTCTAAATCAGTGTCAACATTCAGACCTTAAAAGTTTGACACACAATTTTATTTCTTTCAGAGCGGGACTCCCTACCCTGAGCTGTCGCCAGATTGAGGTGTGGCCTACTCATCCAAAAGTTTGGGTAAGTGTATCTACTCGAATCACATATGAGTTCCCAGATGGAGATGAGAGGATACAATAAGATTCCTTCTCAGCAGCATGCTTTAAATTGTAGGTGACTGATTAATGTGTTTTCTTGACTTGTTGTGTTTGTTCATTTTTGTCTCACTCTTATGGGAACATCCAGGAAAATCCGAGAAAGAGACATAGGATTACTGGTTTGGTATCACTATTTTGTTTCGTTTTTTCACTACATTTAAGCAGCAGCTTTTAGTTTTCTGGTTCTGATGAAAGCCTAGATACTTTCTTAGATCACTCAATCAATCAATCAATCAATCATCGCATTTATATAGCGCGCTACTCACCCAGAGGGTCTCAAGGCGCTGGGGGAGGGGGGTCCGCTACCGCTCGAACAGCCAGGTCTTGAGTTGCTTCCTGAAGGCAAGGTGGTCCTGGGTCAGGCGGAGGTGGGTGGGGAGGGAGTTCCATGTCTTGGTGGCGAGGTAGGAGAAGGACCGTCCCCCTGTGGTGGCTCCTTGGATGCGGGGGACGGCGGCGAGGGCGTGGCTGGTCGATCGAAGCTGACGTTTGGGAGCGTAGAAGTTGAGGCGGCTGTTGAGGTATCCTGGGCCTCGGTTGTGTAGGGCTTTGTGTGCGTGGGTGAGGAGACGGAAGGTGATTCTCTTGTTGACCGGGAGCCAGTGCAGGTCTCTCAGGTGTCCGGAGATGTGGCTGCGACGGGGGATGTCCAGGATGAGTCGTGCTGAGGCGTTCTGGATCCGCTGGAGTCTCTTCTGGAGTTTGGCGGTGGTTCCGGCGTAGAGGGAGTTGCCGTAGTCCAGACGGCTGGTGATGAGGGCCTGGGTAACCGTCTTCCTGGTCTCGGTGGGGATCCACCGGAAGATCTTATGTAGCATGCGCAGGATGTTGAAGCACGACGAGGAGACGGCGTTGACTTGTCTGGTCATGGAGAGGGAGGAGTCCAGGATGAAGCCCAGGTTGCGTGCGTGGTCTGTTGGTTTGGGTGCGCTGCCTAGGGCGGGGGGCCACCAGGAGTCGTCCCAAGCGGCGGGTGAGGATCCCAGGATGAGGACTTCCGTCTTGTCCGAGTTCAGTTTCAGGCGGCTGTTCTTCATCCATTCGGCTACCTCTTTCATCCCTTCGTGAAGGTTGGCTCTGGCGGTGGCGGGGTCGTTGGTGAGGGAGAGGATCAGCTGGGTGTCGTCGGCGTATGAGATGATGTTGAGGTTGTGCTGGCGTGCGATGTCTGCGAGGGGGCTCATGTAGACGTTGAAGAGGGTTGGACTGAGCGAGGAGCCTTGAGGGATGCCGCAGATGACTTCAGTGGCTTCAGATCTGAACGGAGGGAGACGGACTCTCTGTGTCCTTCCCGCGAGGAAGGAGATGATCCACTCCAGTGCCTTCTCCTGGACTCCGACATTGCTGAGGCGTTGTACTAGGGTACGGTGGCAGACAGTGCCGAAGGCCGCGAAGAGGTCGAGGAGGATGAGGGCCGCTGTTTCTCCGTTGTCGAGCAGCGCTCGGATGTCATCGGTGGCTGCGATCAGGGCGGTCTCGGTGCTGTGGTTGGCCCGGAAGCCAGACTGCGAGGGGTCGAGGGATCCGTTCGTCTCGAGGAAGGCGGCCAGCTGCTTGTTGACGGTCTTCTCGATGACTTTTGCAGGAAACGGGAGCAGCGAGATGGGGCGGTAGTTCTTGAGGTCGGTCGGGTCGGCCGATGGCTTCTTGAGTAGGGCGCTGAGTTCGGCGTGCTTCCAGCTCTCCGGGAAGGTGGCGGTGTCGAAGGAGGTGTTGATGATGTCCCGCAGGTGGGGTGCGATGACAGCGTCGGCTTTGTTGAAGACGTGGTGAGGGCAGGGGTCGGTCGGAGATCCGGATTGGATGGAGTTCATCGTGCGGACGGTGTCTTTGGTGCTGATCGGAGTCCAGGCGCGGAGGGTGGTGGTGGGGGGCGGTGGTTTGGTCGTGGCGTTCGTCGGTTGAGTGCTGAAGCTGTTGTGTATGTCCGCGATCTTGTTGTGGAAGTAGGAGGCGAGGGAGTTGCAGAGGTCTTGCGAAGGGGTGATGTCGTTGTTTCCGGCGTTGGGGTTGGAGAGCTCTTTAACGATGTTGAAGAGTTCCTTGCTGTTGTGTGCGTTGTTGTCCAGTCGTTCCTTGAATGCAGTTTTCTTGGTGGCGTGGATCAGTTGGTGGTGTTTTCGGGTGGCGAGCTTGAGGGCAGTCATGTTGTCCGGTGTTGGGTCTCTGCGCCAGGTTCTCTCGAGGGCTCGGCAGTTCTTCTTGGAGCTCTTGAGTTCGTCGGTGAACCATGGGGCTTTCTTGCTGCCGGGTCTGCTAGGCGGGGTCCTCAGGGGGGCGAGCTCGTCTGCGCAGTCGCTGATCCACTTCGTGAGGTTGGTGGCCGCCTGGCTAGGGTTCGTTGTGCTGGTGGGAGGGTTCATATTCAGGGAGGTCGTGAGCTGGTCGGCTGTGATCTTGTTCCAGCTCCTGCGTGCAACCTGTTGCTGGTGGTGGTGGGTCGTGGTCCTTCCGAGGCTGAAGTGGACGCAGCTGTGGTCCGTCCAGTGGAGTCCGGTGGCGTGGCTGAAGGCGATGTCCTTGCTGGATGAGAAGACGGGGTCGAGTGTGTGTCCGGCGTAGTGGGTGGGGGTGGTCACCAGCTGCTTGAGTCCCAGGTTGGCGAGGTTGTCGAGCAGGGTGGTGGTGTTGCGGTCGTTGTTGTTCTCCAGGTGGAAGTTGAGGTCCCCTAGGAGGATGTAGTCAGCGGAGCAGAGGGCGTGCGGGCTGATGAAGTCGGCGATGTCTTCGCTGAATTGTGTGCGTTGTCCCGGGGGTCTGTAGATGAGGGTGCCTCTGAGGGTGGTCTTGGGGTTGATATGGACCTGAAAGTGCAGGTGCTCGGCGGTTACGAGGGTGTCGTTGGTGTTGGTCGTGATGCGGATGGTGTTCCTGTGGACGATGGCGATGCCTCCTCCGGTGTGGTTGATGCGGTCCTTTCGGATGATCTTGTAGCCGTCTTAGATGGCGATGGCGATGTCGGGCGCTGAAGAGGCGTTCATCCAGGTTTCCGTGAGGAAGGCGACGTCTGGTGAAGTAGTGTCGAGCAGGTTCCAGAGCTCGACGGCGTGTCTGTGGACGGAGCGGGTGTTGAGCAGGATGCACTTTAGGTGGCTGCTGCTGTTGCTCGTCGAGGTCTTGAGCACTGCTGGAGTGGTGCAGGTCCGTATGCAGGTGAACTTGCAGGCGTTGCAGCAGAAGGGTCCGTGGGTGCGTCTCGGGGTGGCTCGGTAGCACCCCGGGATTCTTCCGGCATTGAGTGCGTAGAGTTCGGTGGCGTTGTAGGTCCGGTGGGTGGGCTGGGGTCTGCGGGGGCCAGGGGTCCTGGCACTGGGCGCAGTCCAGGCGCGGACGGGCGCAGACGGGCTTACCTTTGGCGCACCTATGGCGCTCAGTCGGTGCACCCGCTGCGCGGTCGCTGAGGGGGCGACATAAGAAGGGATCCGGGAGGGCGGGTCAGCTGGGAGGCGGGGTCGCGTCCACCAATCGTCTGGCGAGGGGGCGGGGCCGCAGGCAGGAAGCGGCGGGAAACGTGATCAGGCTGAGTGGGCGGCCCTGCGGCGGCTGGGGCGCTGCTATCGGCGGCGGTGAAGATCACACTCAGCAAGGAGCTCTGGAGCAGGAGCGTAGAGGAGCGAGGGGGCAACCAGGCCAGAGGCGCAGTGGTCGCTCCCCAGGTGCGTGCAGGGTCCCCTTAAGAAGGGATCCGGGAGGGCGGGTCAGCTGGGAGGCGGGGTCGCGTCCACCAATCGTCTGGCGAGGGGGCAGGGCCGCAGGCAGGAAGCGGCGGGAAACGTGATCAGGCTGAGCGGGCGGCCCTGCGGCGGCTGGGGCGCTGCTATTGGCGGCGGTGAAGATCACACTCAGCAAGGAGCTCTGGAGCAGGAGCATAGAGGAGCGAGGGGGCAACCAGGCCAGAGGCGCAGTGTCAGGCTGTTATCTGATACTTAGCAGTTTAAATCCATACTGCTTATTTGCACTGCTTTTTAACCCTACCAGTGCGAGCAAGTGAATAAAGCATTCTGTTTTGCCCCCACTCCGTAGTTTTAATCTCCCCATTTTAATTCACTTCTTTATTTCTTTATTTCTTGTGCTGCGTCCTCACTACACTACAATTCACCTATGGGATTTTAGCATCCTCTAAAGTGTAGAAAGATCTTGAAAACATCCCTGAGCTCATTCCTCACATTGAGGGAGTTGTAGCCCTCAGTGGGACCAGGCTTTCCCACTGGGATGAGAAACCCATATGATGAAGCATGCCACCTATGGTGGGTGAGGGTATTCCTCCTAAAAGGGATCTCTCCCATGTGGAGTTTCTGTGAGACATCAGTTAATCATTTCTCAGTTTGCTTCGTGCTAGTATAGACCCGAGGATTTTTTGTGTGATAACTGTACTTGAATAGGGGATATTTTTCCTTTCAGGTCTTTAAACCTTCTCCCTTGGACCCTCTCTTCCCGTTTTTGTGTTATTAGTAATACAACGCAGCACAAATTGATGCATTGCATTATTCTGCGCAAGTGAGGTGTTTCAATGGCATTCTGTAGGTGTTCCCATGCAACTCACATAGTTAATGACGCATTCATAGAGTTGTCAAACATAGTAAACCTGGGAATGTACCCAAAATATACGCCTCCCCAGGTGAGGCGTAACAAGGAGAAATTTGTTTACTTCTCCTCATTTTTTCCTCTTTCTATATGTGCTACAGAATGCAGCACATATAGAAAGAAGAAAACACTTCTTAGGATTGTTTGCGTGCAGGAAGGTGCTCCTTCCTGCACTAAAAGAATCCTGCCTACAACACAGATACCTTTGCACTATGGTGCAAGGGTGCCTGCGTTGGCGCTAGGCTGCCAAAACGGCGCCAGCACATGGGGAAAGGACAGGAATGTACCGGATCAGATAAATAAAGCTCATTCCTGCCCTTTCTCTGTGACAGAAAGGTGATGTGTTGTGCTGCCCTGCACCACATGGGTCATACATATAGCCTTATGACATTATACTAACTCCTTATGTTAGACCTTACAACCTTACCTCACTGAAGCAGTGTTGGTAGACTTAAATTTGGCCTGTTTGATATTGGGGAAATAAAACAGAAATGGAGGGTTATTATGCCAGTTCGGAGCGAGCGATTGTTTTTAATTCTATAACTTTGTCGTATTAGGAGCTATGCAGGATTGAGTGACAAGGGCTTTTATGCGTTATAGCTTCCAATATTTGTTCCGAGCGAACAATTGTTTTTAATTCTATAACTTTGTCGCTTAAGCATTAGTATCTATGCCCAGGCAATTAAAGAATGCTTTAATCCAACAGATATGCAGCTAGCAAGTGACTTTGTAAAGTTTTTACCTAGTAATTTTGTTAAACTAAAAGATGCTTCGAAAACTATAAACTGATACTTACCAATATGTTTTACAAATAGAATTACGTGGCCAGAACTCAACAATATATATTTAAAAGGGTTGTTACTTAAAGCAGTCAAACTAAGTATCAAAGTTTTAGAAGATACTGCTCCGAAATGAATTCTATGTAAATGATATTGTTTTAATAAGTGCATTTTAACATATATATTTTTTTTAAAGCAGTACTCAATTGTGTGAGTTTATGGTAATCTGCAATGGTTGATATCTCCCTATGGAAAAGAATAGGGAACATTATCACAGATCATTATAATTAAATATATACATATACATTTTATTATAACACATAGATATGAATTGAGCAAAATCTTTTGTCATAAACCTAGAACTATTAAAATAACATGCTATCACACATAATCTAGTTAAATTGAAGTAGTTAATGAATTAAGAAAATAACATATATTTATTTAGTTTTCAAATTATATTTCTAAAGAATGATTTAAATATAAAATCCCACCCACAGTAACATTTTATATAATATGTATTAAAAAAAGTTATATATAAAGTTAATTAAATAGAAAAAAAATAATTCACAACAACATTTTATTGTCAACTGCCAAGATATGCCTGTCAAGGTCAGGTGCCAAAACAGTCCAATATACAGAATAGCTATAGTGATGTCGACATTCTGCCGCCAATTAGACAAAGAAGGATAAGATGCAAATAAACATATAATAAAAATAATTTGTAATTTTTTAACACAAGTTTGATTTAAACTCATTTCTAAATGAAGTTTATTTATTTTATATTATTTCCTAAGGTGTGTTATTTTAAGTGAGTTGACATATGTGGCGTTTGACTGACTCCAAGGCTGGGCTTCATACTCTACATTTTGTCATAAGCATTGCATGTTCTCCCTCCACTCCCCTTTGTTGCACCCACATTTACTACTAATACATAGGCTTAAGAGTGCAGAGTTCTCTGCCACCATGTCATTAGTGAACAGCATTTGCCATTCTGTCATTTTTGCAACATAATCCACCACTTGCCGCATAATTTTCTGATTTTAATAAAAAACTTTTTTTTTCAACTAGAGAGTTTAGGCAGAATATATTTCATACTCTACAGATTTTACAAATCTAACATTAACACTACACACTTTAGACTAGATGGCCTATATCCTGCAAACATGTTTCTAACTCACTTTCCAATAAAACGTAACAGAATTACGGGTTTAAGTAATGTTACGCATTGAGAATATGTCCTACAACCCGACTGTATAAGACATGTACTTCTAATAAGCATGATACATTTCAAGGTGCAAGGGATAAAGTTATTAAAATCACTCCTACCCCCCATATCTACACTCTGTACTAATGTGCAGTTACGGAAATTCAGGTCAAAGACAATAATACCCTTAAAGGGAACACAAGCGTCAAAGGCAATCCACACCCTGCACAATCGTGCAGTTATGGCAATTCAGGTAAATGCAGTTATACATTTAAAGGGAACACATGTGTCAGAGGTATAATGAACATGCTTTCTGCCACTTCAGCAATCAGAAACACCAGATGTTCACAGCAAAATGGAGAGTGGTGTCTGGAAAAATATGGATGCCTTTTTGATATCCTGGTACAGTATATAGACATTTCCTCAATACCGAGAGATCTTTATTAGTTATGGTGTGAGATTAGGGTTAAATTCAATATTGAGTGCCTGGCTTGCAAAGCCATACATTGCACAAACCACACTACTTGACTAATTTACTGATATCATTAGATGGCAAACTTTCATCCAATTCTTTACAGATTGAAACACGAAAATTAAGAACACAAAAAGCCTTGAAACAATCTTTCATGGACATAGCAACCTGTTTATAACTTTTGTCTTCAAAACAGCTAAGAACCCAATTCACCCTATTTTCTTTCAGAGAGGGATTGAAAACCCATTTACTCAAATTGTACTTGAACTACACTTGACGCTTCAACTTCTGTTGATAGGCTATTACCTCCAAGTTATATGCTACTTCTTCCATCCCCTTCCTCCTCCACATTTTTCTTCTCATTTGTCCCTATTGCATCTCCTAACACCTGTAGGTCTAAAGATAAGTTGCTTCCTTCGCACATTACTGCCTCTAAAATGAAGGTTCTTCATTTCTATTGCTATTGCTAAATGTTTTCTTCTGTTTAAGATTTTGCTACAAACCTGCAATGCCTGAAACACCTGATACAAACAGATCACAGTGGAATAGAAATAATGGTTGAGAACTGCCTAACAGCAATCTAGGCAAGATCAGATAGCCAGAAAGGTTTATAATTACCCAAAATACAAATGATTATAATTTGAATGCCTACATAGAGTCTGCCCTGCCCAACTAATGCCTAAGAATGCCTACTAAATCACTGCACCACTTCTGATGTGACAAATGTGACTGACGTTTATCTACAATGCTGGTATACAACATCAATATTACACCAACATTTGCACCAACGTCTGGACTGACCTGCCAGAGAAAATGTTTTTGGTAGAGGATTTGCTAGTCAGTGAGGCAGAATAAACATTGTAACAAAAACTAAATGTCTATTCCCTAGCTGTTCAGAAAGGTTCTGTTCCTTCCCTAGCCAGAGGAGATTTGTGTGCACACATAGAAACTGATTGATTAACAGATGGGGCAGAAGGGGGTTCTGGCTTAACGGACAACTGCACCCTGATAATAAGCTCCCATCTTTGGGCTCAAAACATGATGATATATTAAATGTTGAAGATTACTAGTATTCTGTATTTATCCACTATTCTAAAACAGTTAACCGCTTGCATGCTTATTACGAGCCCAGCTCCTCATGAGGCACAGTGGAGCTGTGCTCATGACGAGCTGGGCTCGTCATATCGGTCGCGGCACTCCCACGTGCAATTGATTCCCCGCCTGTGCGGGAGAATCAATCAGTGGGCGGAGTCGTGACGAGCCCAGCTCGTCATGAGCACAGCTCCACTGTGCCTCATGATGAGCTGGGCTCGTCATGAGCACAGCGCCGCCGCCGCCCCCGTGCCGCGGGGGAATTACCCCCACGGCGAAGGGGTTAAATCAAAATGCTTCCAAATGTTTAACATGATATATCATACATTTTAAACTGGTGTTTGTTGGAGTCAGCACTGTGTTACTTGAAAATGAGAAACAAAGAATTAAAAATGAGTACAAATAATATGATTCGATGTATATTAGATTTTTGCGGCACTCTTTATATACACTTTTCTAACAAAAGACTGCTGTGCATTGCAGCACTTATAGTTAGGCATATTTGAGAAATACATTTTGGTGAAATGTCATGGCATTTGAATAAAAGAAGCACATACTTGTTAACATAATTAATTACTGTCCATCTATCTAGCTATTCATGTAAAACACTTTGTATGGGGGTAAGAATAGATGGTTTCTTACAGTGCTTATGCATCCCAGGCAGAAAAGGGAAACCTTTTTTAACAGGGAACAAACAGTGTTAAGGTATGGCGAGACTCTGAACTAAACAGTGACAGGCAGAGATTAATGAATTCAAGAATTATGATGAGTCAAATAGAGAGGTTAAATATAACCACAATTCATGTTTACATTTGTGCGCTACTGGAAAACTGAAGTACATCTTTAAACGGTGCAAGTGATACAATCAGTTTACCCAAAACCAGGTGTAAAACCATGATTACCAGATGCTCTAGAGGTTGCCACAAATTTGGAACATGTACATGTAAATAGACCATAAATAAATGTTCTGAATTTTATGATTAAAATGGTGAAAAGATGTATGCAATTAATATGTGCATAAATTGTAATTCGACTCATTGTATCTATATCATCTATTGTGCATGTGATAGGATGTATGTAGGTTCTACATAGAGAACAGTGAAAATGAGGTGGAAGGAACACTTCAGGGCCCTTATAAACAAGAATGAGTCTTATCTTACCTCCTTATATTTATTGGTCAATTCTTTATACAAAGATATCAGTAATGTAAGACTGTTAGGTACTCAACAGACCCCTGAGGTCAGCAGAGATGAGGATATAATTCAGATATTGTGTAATTGTTAGTCAACGAGGATAGATAAATTGCATTCGTTTTGGTCCTAATTTATGTAGGTGATTTGCAGTAAAATTACGTGGTATGATGATTAGTCTTCTGATATGTGCCCTTTGGGAATAACAGTGATAATTAAATTTTAATTTTTTGGGATAGCAAATCAATAGGGGCATTGAAAATAGTCCACATTTTTTTCAAATATATTTAAAGGATATGCACACAAGAAATCTCTTGGATAATGTGAGAATTTAAATGACAGATGGTTCTTGTGCGTTGGGTGTAGGCATGGCATATTGCACATGGACAACACAATTGAGCTTTCCATTGAATGTGGACTTATGTTTGAATCCAACTTGTATTTTAGGTTTATGAGAAGATTAGGAGAGTTCTTGCATCGTCAGACACTTTACATTAAAATACTAGTGTTGAGCATGGTTATCAATATGAATATGATAAAATTAGCAATTGTTCACATTTAAGATGGCGTGTACTAAATATGATCCAGTGGTTTCCTTTCCTAAAGTGGTGGACTATTGGCTCAAAAGGATTTCACAAGAATTTTAAATATTTGACATACAAGAATTTATCTGGTCAGCTTGATGAAGTAGATGATGTTTTTTTATATTTGTTGTTTCTCGATATGGCACGCACAGATACGGTCTTGCTTTCCAGGTAATGCAGACGGGTGTAGGTTTGAATCCAACCCTGAGAATGCCTTCTTAGTTTTGTAAAACTCATTTAGAGCTCAAGTGTAAGAGGAGATAATTGTAGTTAGTATCTCTGGGAACTTCAAATTTAAACATCAACTTTCAGTAAGAATGTTTATGGTAGTGAATAACATAAATGAACTTGAAAGTTGATAAATTATTAATGGTTCACATCCAAGATGGAGCATATCAAGCATGGTCTGTTTGTAAAGCATGGTTTCTCTGAGCTGGTTGAAGAGTATTTAAAGGGTGCACCTCTGTAGTCACTTCTCAATTCACATTCTCAGTCACTCTGCCGGTAAGTTACTCCCCGCAGTGTTCTGAAACACAGTATTTGTTGGGGCTGTTTTTGTAGCTAACAAGTTACATTTTTTACCATTTGCTGTTCATTTCAGACCATATCATAGGTCACTTCAATACTGATACAGTATTTGTGAGCCTCAACTTATATAGAGTTTTTTCAATTTGAATAGTAGCTTTGTTTAGTTTAGGATAATCATGTCTCAATTTATAATGTAAGTAAGAAATAAGTTATTTATTTTGCTGTATTGTGTACTCTTACATTGGGTTATAATCAACATTGAATTTTATACATGGATTTTCATGCACTTGAAGACCACATTTGTGGTTGGTGTTGATATTGGTCTATTATGAATTGTGTAGGAGCAATTTAGTAAATTAAGTGAGATTGAAAACACATGATTCATTTTTCTGCATTATATTCAATCCTTTAAATTGAATTTGATTAAAGGAAAGTGTATTTGGGTTGTGTTTCAATTAATTTTTAGTTATGGGGAATTGTACTCATAGAATTGCTATGTTTTTAATGTTTATTAGTTAAAATAATTTTTTTGTTTATTCAATAAAACAATATGCTCACAAATACAATTGCAGCATGATGTTCATTAGTCTGTTGATACAATGTAACATTATGCACAACATTAATCTATATTTGTTATATATGTTACAGCTCAATTAGATGTGCATTTTTGAAACTAGTCATATTGCTGTTTGTTCCAGATAACATGTTTTGACGTATTGTGTCACAGGACAAAAAACATATGAACAGCATAACACTTTTCTTATAATCCAGGACCACCATGAAACTATGATGTGTTGTGTCTTTTATTCTTATATAGAGATATTACATTGTTTCTTAGTGTTTTCACATATATTGTTCTAATGACAGTTTGCTTTTTTGATGTTTCACTGTCTCAGTGTTCCTCATTTAAGTTGGAGTTGGCCTTTGTTGAATAAGGTTTAGAGAATAATTATTTTGGCTGTTTTGATTTAGTAAAAAAGTTTGGCTAATAGTATTTACTTATGGTATGTGCCTGATCGCTTTTCTTCTTCTTTCAGGACAAACCATTTCCAGTTTTTGTTTATTTTGAAATTTGTCAATTAGAATTAGATAATTTACTTCTTGTCAATTGGCTAGAGAATCAAATTAATTGGTAATAGATTGGATAATCACAATTACGACAATAAAGTATTTACTTATTTGTTTTTTTTAGGTAAATTGATATAGAATTAATTGTCTTACTGTTTCTTCAGGCACTTCTCTCTATTGATTCTACTTATTAACTTAATAGTCTGTACTCACATTTCTTTATTGAATGTTTGATGGTATATTTGCATTTATCCAGAATACTTTTTCGTCTATATGACAAGTATGCATTTTAAAAAATTGGGTACAATTACAATGTATATATTTATTTTTGTTGCCTCTTAGATAACGTAATTTTCTTTTAAACATATGCAGATTTCATTTGTCTATTTCACTTTATTTATTAATTTAACATTCATTGTGAATTATGTTTGTCTATTTTTTTATTATGAAATGAAAATTCAGTGTATGAAGTATTTCGAGTTATTGTGAAGTATCTATAACTTAACAAAGAGAATATATGAATCTAAATGGAAAATGTGTATTGTGTAATGAGTTTATGTAACAGAAAAGAATAATTCTCTAAATTCAAAATGTATTCTGGATTTTAACAGTGCCTCTTGATTTCTTTCCTGTTAACCTTCACCTTCACCTTCCTTAAAACTTTCTAAATTGGAAATCATGGCTGTTTATTCAAGAAGATATCTTGAACACTAATGACAAATATTTAAGACTATTTTTATATTGTAAGTATTATAAAGGGATACCATTCATTAGATCTGCATGTTTTATGATGTGATAGGTGGCCATACTCCCTTTATTGGTTATGCTATGCCACTTTATCAGTGACCTGGAAGTACTACACAGGAGAACACATCACCCTCTTCCCCCTGCATGACAATAAGTGACATCATAGGAAATAACTATGCAAGACATGACAGAAGAAGCTGAACTCAGCTTTCAAGTCAAAACAATTCAAAGCCCAACCACCATGCACCAACATCCCCTCATACAATGGGCAGGAAGTGATACTGTATGAAGGGGCACAACAGGAATAGGTTTGGGCGGTCGACACTACCATGATTTTCCTGCTTGGTCAAACTACACCACACCCTTCTCTGCACTCATAACTGGCAACACAGAGTAATGCAATGCAAAATGGCATCCCGGGAGGCGGTACAGCTAACTGATCCCAACATCCTTGTTCCCAGGCTAAACCACACAATATCATTCAAACCATGCTGTAAATCAATGGAAGAGGACGTGATGTCACAGGAAATTACATGAATGGAAGTGTTGTAAGTGGATTCAGCATAGTATTCAAACTATTTCCATCCGCAACAATATACTCTTTTATTATAAGCATAGCCAGACAATTGTTTATCTTCATAAACAATTTTGAAACCTTCACAGAATGAAGACAAAGCAAAATTGTAAATAATTAAAATGTGTTACATCCCTAAATTATTATAAATGTTATTGATTGTTTTAGAAAGGAAGACACCAATATAAAAATAGTTCGATTTTAAAATTAGTGGCGTGTTTTAGTTTTAGCAAGTGTGAGTGGTAAGCCAACATCTTCATATAAAGGAAATAGACATAATAGACCAGGATCTCTGAATGAAGCTATAGGTCAACAAGCATAAGAGATTTGGGCTCAAAAACTGTTAAAATGGGTACGCTGAGGTAGCTGACGAACAAGCCAACAAGATGGGTGTAAGTCTCGAAGTTCTACCACCACCCATCTGGATAAGGATGAAAGAAGGGGCCCACTCCCTAATATGAACCATCTGAGGATGGCAGCAGCTCCCATAGAACAAATGTACTTGATTAATGAAAGAAATGGGAAGGTGGCAGTGGCACCCCGAGATATGAATCCTCAAGAGAGAAACTGCTGTGAAATCCAAGATGGCAGCACACATGTAGCGTTCGAGACTCTGCACAAAAGCGTCCTCCTTCAAGGAAAGAACGTACTCTCGATGCACTCCAATTGCGATATAGTCCTTTTTGAAATATTCGTCAAGTTGAAACAAATTCAGTCCACTTCATTCATCAAGTAAACAATTTTTAAAGAATCGTGTTTCAAGCTTCATATGATGCCTCTCATATTTATGAATCCAGTAAAAATGTACATCAGGTTGCGTTAAGTCAAATCAGGTAACATGAACTCCCCGATGTATTTCAGGCCGAGCCCTTCGTCAGGGGTTAATTCCTGAGGGAAATGTAAAACATGACTTTATAAACTGAAATCCAAGAGCTCGCGCATGCAAAACATGCAAAATACATGTGTACAATTGTTACCAAAATGTAAAATGCCATCATGTGACAGTAAAATAACTGTCTGATGATAGTGAAAAGAATGAAAAAATGAAAAGGTGTACCCAGTGTGAACTCAACAATGTCGTGTTGGCAATTAGTGCTAGAAATGAAAAAAGTGTGCCCGAAGAACCAAACGTGATAGACCCGAAAAGTCACATGTGGGTGCGAACGCCAGACGTAAAGCCCGTGTTTAAAACATGCATTCTTACTAATATGTGAAAAATGTTCTCAAAGTGAACATGAAGAAACACTCGAGACAATAGTACTGAAAACAAAAGTGCGCCCAAAGAGAAATGCGTGATAAGACCAAAGCGTCATCTGCAAATGTCCACACCATACACATTGTAAGTAAGTGCATAACCTGTGCCATGGTTCAAATATGAGAGGCATCACATGAAGCATGAAACACGATTCATTAAAAATCATTTACTTGATGAATGAAGTGGACTGAATGTGTTTCAACTTGATGAATATTTCAAAAGCGACTACGTCGCAATTGGAGTGATTCGTAAGTACGTTCTTTCATGGACAACAAGAAGGGCAAACTAAGAGAGAGTCAATAGAAGACAGAAAGATATAAGACTAATACAGGGTCTGCTTTTCCATTGTAATGAAAGACAGGACTACCCTGTAATAAATGAGAGCAAGCTGCTAAAGAAGAATTCTAAATCCCCACAGCAGAACACCTTCACTAAAACAGAGAGCTTAATTTCAACTGCTTGATGATAGACCCATTACATTCCAATGAATACGATTACCAATCTAAAAAGAGTGATGTTTACTTATGTTTTTTGTCTTACTTTTACTGTTAGCTACAAATAAAACCTTTGAAAAGTTTAACAAGTTTTTGAGACAACTGGGCAATGGGAGAAGGGGTGGGGGTGGGGGGTGAGTCAGGCAGGGAGGTAAATACCTGAAAGAACACACAGACAGACAGGTTTCAAAATACTTTGAGCACCTAAATAAAGAATAACTGATGCAAACACCCTCCAGACCTTATCATTAAACATGAAGGAGCTTTATTCCCCTTCCAATAGGAAGAAAATCCATACTTCCCTTTGTTAGAAATAACTCACAAGAGCGGATCAAGATGAAATGTGAGTTTATTTAGAAACAATTCCTCAAGCTGCCTAGCCTGGCGCTCCTCAGCCCACAGTCCCCAACATTCTAAGGTGCACTCCTGTCACCATACCCAGGCAGTACCATCCGTGGGGGGGGGTTAGAACATACCAACAGGAAAGTGGAGAACAGGGAAAGAAAGGAGAGATTATATCACACCTCCTTCCCCAAGGGTGAAAGAAAAGCAAAGAGGGAAAGCGAGGAGGGAGAAGCAAGGGAAGATGGAAAGCACAGAAGATAAAGGCAGAAAATTTAGACCAGGGATTAAGAGGAGTGGGACCCAAGAAACAGGGGAGGAAACAGAACAGAACGAAACCATAACATGGGTAGTGATAAGAGCAGTCGAACTAAATATGGATCCATGACAGGTTTTACATGACATTGGCCGCATGCTACATGAGGATAACATTTCTGTCATTGCGTTTACCCATCACATTTGTTTATGACATAGTACAAAAGAACTGAAATAACCCCATGACATTTTATTTCATGACATAGTCCACATGCCACATGGGTGGTCTCACATTTCTGTCACTGTGTTTGACTTCTGGATTGCTGGTTCACACCTTGGACTTCTCATCAAACTTGTTACCACTACTCTGCTCTGGATATGGAGCTAATCTGTCAATGCTCCACATTCTACCGTCAGACATAGTAACCACATTTTTCTTGACATCCTTTATTCTAGCAGGACCATAGTATTTATTGTACCTGTTAGCCCCTTCGTGAGGTCTTTTGACTAGGACTAGTTGACCTGCTTCCCAATCATGTGACTTGGCTCCCCATCTACGATCATATGCTTGTTTGTATTTATTCTGGTGCCACTCAATTCTTTCCCTGGTTGACGTGTCATCCCTTACAATTGAGTTGTCTTCAAATAACCAGTTGGGTGTAAGTTTGGATCCTGGTTTGCGTCCTCTTAGAAGACAAAAAGATGAGTACCCAGTCACACTGTTAGGTGTGATATGACCAGATAGTGTCTTTAATGGACTGAACAATGGGTTTACGTGCAACCGTCACCAATTGTAGAGACTCTTTGATCATCGTGTTGCAGCGTTCCACCAACCCATTCGCATGAGGACAATATATTAGGGTGCAAATGTGTTTTATAGCCAAACTGATAGGAAATTCTTTCATTTCCTCGGAAAACAACTGTACCCCATTGTCAGTGATGAGCGTATGAGGAATGCCTTAATTCGCAAAAAAGTCAGTTAAGAAAAGTATGATCGTTATAGCGTGCTACTCACCCGTGAGGGTCTCAAGGCGCTGGGGGGGGGGGTTGGGGAGGCGGCTCCAGATCAGTTGAAGAGCCAGGTCTTGAGGTCCTTCCTGAACGTGTGCATGGTCGGGGAGCGTCTGATGTCCAGGGGGAGCGTTTTCCTGGTTTTGGCTGCAATGTGGGAGTAGGCTCTCCCACCGGTCCTGTTTCTGCGGATGCGGGGGACCTCTGCCAGGGCGAGGCCTGCGGAGCGGAGGTCCCTCTTGGGTACGTGGAAGGATACTCTCTCGTTGAGGTTTTTGGGTCCGATGTTGTGGATGGATTTGTAGGCGTGGGTGAGGAGTTTGAAAGTGACCTTCTTCTCGACGGAGAGCCAGTGAAGGCCTCATAGGTGTTGGGTCATGTGCTCCTGGCGCGGTATTCCCAGGACGAGTCTGGCTGCGGCGTTCTGGATGATCTGGTGTCTCTGCATGAGACTTTTGTTGACTCCGGCGTAGAGGGTGTTGCTGTAGTCTAGTCTGCTGGTGATGAGTGCGTGGGTGATGGTCCTTCTGCAGTCGGGGGGATCCACTTGAAAGTCTTATGGAGGATGCGCAGGCAGTTGAAACTAGCAGAGGCGACGGCGTTGATCTGGTGGTTCATGAAGAGGAAGGAGTCCAGGATGATGCCAAGGTTCCGAGCATGGTCTGGGGGGGTGGGTGGGTTCCCTTGGGTGGAGGGCCACCAGGTGTTGTCCCAGGCAGAGGTGCAGGGGCCGAGGATGAGGACCTCGGTCTTTTCTGAGTTTAGCTTCAGGCAGCTGTTGTTCATCCAGGCTGCCACGTTCTTCCTGGAAACAGAGTCTGGTGTCTTCAGGATTTTTTGTGAGCGAGAGGATGAGCTGGGTGATGTCGGTGTAGGATACGATGCTGAGCCCATGATGTCTGACAATGGCGGCGCGGGGGGCCATGTAGATGTTGAAGAGCGTGGGGCTGACTGAAGATCTCTGGGGGACTCCGCAGTTGATTTCCGTGGACTCAGAGAGGAAGGGGGGGAGTTGGATCCTCTGGGTTCTGCCGGAGAGGAAGGATTGGATCCATTCGAGAGCGGTTCCTTGAATTCCTGTGTCGTGTAGTCTGGCTGCGAGGGTGCGATGTGACACAGTGTCGAAAGCTGCGGAGAGGTCAAGGAGGATGAGGGCGCGGTTTGTCCCTGGTCGAGCAGCAAGCGGATGATAATTTAAGGTGGATACGAAGGGGCAATGTTTACGATAGAGACTCTATATGCACCAAATCAAAGAAAGGACAGATTCCTAGAAAAAGATATAATGAAAACTCTTGGGATGTAGGGCAGGGGTTTCTCACTGGAGATTGTAAGACAGTTTTCAAAGTACACTAGACAGATCCACACTCACTTGGTCTACAAACAGGGAGATGGCCAGGAAGATTCAAGAAAAAATCCAAGAGCTGTGGTTTGTCGATGCTTGGAGGGCGATGCATCTATTAGAAAAGGACTAATCATTTTACTCACTTGTATACCAATTGTATTCCAAGATGAACGTGACCTTGTTCTCCAGCACAGCAAGACACTTGGTGTCAAACACTAGCATTAACGTTATACCGATATTTAACCATGCACAATTATGGGTAACACTGAGCTCATGGACACAAAAATGCAGACCCAGGATATGGAAATTGGGGAGGTATCTACTTCAAGATGCATTTAACAGAGATGAGATTTCAATCAATTGATCAGGGTTGGTAAAGCACAGCTACTCACCCGAAAGGGTCTCAAGGTGCTAGGGGAGGAATGGCGGACACTCCTTTGAGTGCTGGGGTCATCGGAAGAGCCAGGTCTTGAGGTCCTTCCTGAACTGGAGCACTGTAGGGACTTGCAGGAGGTGGGGGGGAGGTCGTTCCAGACATTCAGCCACTATAGAAGAATACCCCGCTATGAACAAAATAAAACATACCTCTATGGACAAGTACCAGAATGCCCTTAAAATATACTGGGATACTGTAAAGGCAGTACCTATGGCCCAATTGATAACTTTGGAAGTCTCAGCCTAGACAGAAAGAGCACTAGTACATAGTAGACTAGTTAAGGAGGAAAATACTGCAGAGTAATGTATGTTTCAGAGGGGAAAAAAAACGTATTTAGAACTTACTATACCAAACTATACATACCTAGCAGTCTGAAGAGGAGGCAATAAGTGTGGATCTTGATGATTTGGAGTGTACCAAAATTCCATAAGAGCAGATATAAGAGATAGAGGCACCCATTATGGAATCTCTGATTAGAGCACCTGTTATAACCCTCAAATCGAACAAAGCCCACAGCTCAGATAACTTCAGCGGGGAATTTTAGAAACTATATGCGGCCAAACCAGCACTGACACTAATGATAATCTTTCACTCTTTTAGTGATACTGATGGAGTCATCGGTGGAGGATGCCACAATTGTGGTGATCTCCAAGCTGACGAAAGACCATTCAGACTGCTTGGCTTATAGACCAATCTCTCTACTGAATCTAGATATAAAATCTATATGAAAATATTAGCAATGAGATTAACTCCTGTCTTCCCAGCTTTCTTTCATGAAGACAAGTCTGGATTTATAACTGGCAGGCAGATTGAACCCTGATAATTGCTGTATTGTATTACTCCAACAGAAGTCAAGAGGCCATTTTTTTGCTTGCACCAGGGCCTCCGGCATCCTTGCTACACTAATTGTTGATGCCTAATAATTCTTTAACAAGGTTGACTGGCTGTTTATGCGGGAAGTAATGGACCTGTTCGGGTTAGGAGAAACCTTTATACAAATAGTAATGGCAGGGTTAGTGAAACTCTCAAGCTAGTGTGATGATGGGTCGCTCTCTTTCTGACTTATTCCACTTACGATGGGAAAACAGGGCTCCCTTTGTCGCTTTTACTTAGAGTTATGGTAATAGAGCTGTTGGCTATGAAAACACACCTTGTGAACAATATTGAAGGTATTAGATTTGGAGCTCTTTGCTGATAATTTGCTCACCTCGATTCTGGAGCCAGAGCAATCAATATTGCCTATTTATCAAGCCCTGGTGGAGGATATGATTACTTAAAATCATTACATAGATAAAGGAAGACTATAGAATGAAGTAAAACAAACATGTGATCAAAATGAGTATTTCCATCTAAAATTCAATAAAACAGTTTCAATTGCTTAAAGGTCCTGTGTTGGAGGTTCCAGCATGAGACTGTGGCTCTAAAGTGCAAGTGCTTTGTCCGGCTGTTAGTGCAAACTGCCTGTGTGGCGTGTTTATTAGCAGGGTGCGGGCGGCCTCGAGCATCACATTGCCTTTGGTTACATTTATTGGGGCAATTGTCAGTTTGAGCAATGAGATACATCCTGGAATTCTAAAGCCAGCCTATACTCAAATTGGCCCTCTTGTTGCGGTCATGTAGCAACATCCACACCTGTTGCATGTATTTGCCGAATTCTGCCTGGTGGGACGGGGTTTCCAGTATAAACAGGAGAATGCCTGTCTCCCAAACTGTGCATGAACCATGCTTTGGGAAAATTGGCTTTAAAATCCTGCAGCAGACGTTGTGCAGGACTGGGCAGCAGCAAATCCGATGGATCAATAATTCCTTTTTATAGTCACATGGGTGCATATTTACAAGCCCCTGACGCCACTTTTGCCTCACTTTTCCCCTGTTAAAAGTGACGCAAATGTGGCGCAAGGGGCTTGTAAATCTGCCCCATAGTCTGCAACGTGTGACATTAGAGAAGGATTTTCAGCCGACATTCAGCTCATTTATAGGTGGGGAGCTAAACTGTCCCACAGTATTTGTTTTAGGCAGTGTTTTAAGTGCTTGGTGTAAATAATGTTGTGTATTACGTATTGTATAAGGCGGTATTAGGTGAGCAAAAGTGCCTTTCTCCAATAAGACCTTGATGTCCATTGCCCTTGACAGCGGATACTGCTTTTTTATGGAAGATTTGACAGCAATAAAAGTAATCGCCTCATTGCCCCAGTTTTTTATAGCCAAATATAGCTTGGGTTGTCCTCAGAGGTAATGATGGTTTTTAGAGACATGTTTATTGAGTTTTTGGGCACTCTGGTTATGCAGAGGAAGTATTTAGTGGGTGTTCAACATTCTAGTTTTTGTGATATTAAGCTACGTTCCAAGTGAACCAATGTATTCTGCGTGTATAGAGGAACTTTATCAAGGTCGGTTCCCAGACGGCCAGGATAAACTTGCTGGCCATAGTTAACACTAGGCATGAGTTTTGCTCCGAATCGCTTCTGTCATGGGACTATGGAGGTTGGAATTTAATTTGCACCAGGCATTTATGGCCGCTTTTCCTTTAATCTTCATCTTTTGTGGATGTATAGTGGGTTTCCATGCACCCAGATAGTTGCAGCTCCGAATTATGTCTATCATCTGTGACCCACCTCTGGGCCCTTTTATTTGGGTGACGGCTGAAGATTACCACTCTGGTTTTGCTTGAATCGCCCACAAGGCCATTCTTTTCATTGTATTTATTTAGGACATCCTGTGCTCTGTGGAGCCCTGTCTTTATCTGGTCTAAGAGGATAAGGTCGTCAGCATACTGCATTAGGAAGATCTTGTTTTTTACTATTTTAGGGTCGCCAAGTTGGTTCTTGATAATGCAGGGCCTAAATCAGCTGTATACAGATTAAACAAAATAGGGACAAGTACGGAGCCCTGATCGAGGGTGATCTGCTGGAATTTTTGGGATGGCCGTTTTGCCAGAAAGCTTTATCATGGAAAGTGATGGCTTTTAGCAGTTTATTCAGGATGTTCCAATTTCGCAGCTTCTGACAATGTTTATTTCGGAGCTCTCTATCGAATGTGACGGAGTATTTGAGGAAGCAGGCAAACAAGGCAGACTTTTAAAAGTGTCTGCTTGTTGGTGGCTACAATGTTGTCTACCCTTGATCCTCCATCGGGAAGCCAGTTTGGTAGAATGGGAGCAGACCCTTTTCTGTGACCCATATAATGAGTTATTTTAGGAGGATACTAGCGTATGCCTTTCCTACAATATCCAATAGTGTAATTAGCCTGCAGTTATTAGAATCCGTATCATTCCTGTCTTGTAGGTCGGGCGGAGTAGGAAGCCCCGCCATGAGTCTGGGACATCTTCATTTATTTTACACTCCAGGTATAATGGAGAGAGGACGGCTGCACAGAAGGAGGAATCTTCAACAAATAAAGACATGGGAAGGCTGTTGGGCCCTGGTGCACCGTCCTTTTGGATCTTCTTTAGTGTAGTAATTACTGCCTGCTCGTCCACCAATACTTTCTCTGGGTTTGTGGGTAGGGAGGTTGTTTTTGTACCATTACCACACACAAAGTCCAAGACGATCTCATTTGATTAGCTAGAATCTCGGTGTACATGGTTGTAACGTGTGCTACCCATATATCCGCTGGTGCTGAGTTGCTCCATTCACACCTGCTGTGGCATAGAGTGTTTATATAATGTCAAAATTGGTGATGTTATTCTGTGCTGTTAGCTCAAAACATTTGACCCATTTGGCCTCCTGCTGTTTCCTCCTTTGGGCATACTAGAGGTTTATGATTTTTTGTGGCCTTTACTAGCTCTTCCTGGGTGGTAGTGGTTCCTAATTTGTTGTTTGCTTAGATGGCTACCCCTAGTTTTTGTATGGTTATTTTGACCTCCTTCCTCCGTGCTCTACCTCCTCCGTGCCAATTCTGCTGCTGGCTCTATTGCCCGGAAAACTGTAGCATATACTGCAGGAACTGGTATGTGCACTAGAAGCAGTTCAACATGCTACTTTGCGCTCCTTACTTGATGACTGTGAAAATGAGCACTCCGAACCCAAATGAACTAAACACTCTGTTGGTGGAGTAGAGGAACTCATCAGTAAATAAAATCAAGGACACAAAATCTGAACTACTGCCCTTGTGCCTAGTTCAGGTAGATGTCCACTCCCTCAAAGATAATGATCCATTTAAAATAACCACTCAGGTGGTACAATATCTGGAGGTGAACCTAACACATTCTCTATCAGGCACTGCTGGACTTGGCCCTTTTTGGCAGGTTCACCCCTAAACTTTTTGCATTAAAGTCTGACATAGTGTTGGTGGTTTTAGGCCTCTGGGTACTTTAGCACTGTTGTCCAGTGTAAAGTGCGTGCACTCTCTGTGCACATTTGGTGAAGTTGGCCTGCCCTCCCATAGGAATGCATTGGGGATAAGTGAGTCCATGGTAATTCCTGGTATGAGAGCAGCAGTGTGGTCAAGTCTAGTATGTATGAGTTCGTGAGAATAAATGCTGCGCAATAGTGTGCGCAGATTTATTGTGATTATGGGAGAAATGACACTTTTAGAAGTTGGCATTTCTGTGTGCTATGTATCTGCCTGCCTCGTGTGAATTGCATGTCTGGCTTGTGAGTGACAAGGGTTGAGAGGTGTGTGTGGCTCCAGGAGGGGCAGGGTGAGTCAGTGTTGGGCTGAATAGGACATCTGGGCTAGGAGTAGTGAGAGGGGTAATCCCCTGACTCTGAATAGGATGGTTCCTGCCCTAGTGAATGCTGGCTCCACCCCTGTGGTGTGTCTGATCACCTAGCCCCCACCTGACAAAGGGGAAGAGGCGCTTCCAAAACAAAGTGCTCCAAATCCCCCCTAAACCAGTTGCAACTGGTTTGCCCACGCCCTGCACTAAAGACAAAGGAAATGTGGGTAGGGGCTGTGACCCCATGAAGTTGTTCAGTTCTCTTCTTGTTCTGTTCCTGATTCTGCTGGGGCATGCTGCTGCTGGGGCCCAGGAGGAGCCGTCATGAGGGCTTGCCTCCCTGGGCCCAGCTCTGCCCCAGGGACCTTTTGCTTCTTTTGATTCATCCAGGACTTGGTGCTACTTCTAGCGCGATGTGAGTGCTTTATTTTTATGCTGCCAGGAGAGAGGAGCTGGCGTTTGCAGCGCGCTGGGCTGCGTAAAGTATTTCTTTTGGAGGGAATCCCCAGTGTAGGGTTCCCCTGTGCCGGTTTGCAGAACGGGAGCCCACCCCGCATTTCAGTGGTCCCAAAGTGCAGCAGGGACCTGCCCTGCCTTGTGAGTATTTTAGCGGCAGAGCGACAGCCCACCCTGCACTGCCGGTGCCACTGGATTATGTCTCCTTAGGCGGGAGCCCACACCACATGTTGTGTCCGTCAGCGGGTACCCACCCCGCCATTATCTTTAATTGATGCTGGAGCCCACCCCGCGTTTCACCGTCGCAGCCCGAGCGAGCCACCGCGACCAGGAAGCCAGGCAAGGTGCCTGACGCTGGGTGGGGCCGAGAGGAGGAGGCTACCGCAGCTGCCAATTGCAGCTCGGCCGCAGGAGGAGGTGACCCGGAAGTGCATGGGGCTCCTGACAGCTGAGGGAAGCCCCGCACATGCCGTAGAGGATCCCTGGCAACCGCCCCAAGTCCAGGAGAGGCCAGAGACGTCCCGACAACAGGACCGGGAGATGGCAGAGATCGCCGGACCAGAGGAGTCCCCAGCAGAGAACCCGGTGAGTGGGGCTCCCCCATTGTCCCTGGTGTGTGCGAGGTGCAGTGCCAGCATAATTTCGCTGAGGGGACCCGCCGTTGCGGGCCGCTCCAACGCCTGGGGGCAGTTTATTGATAAAAGCCCCATTAGCACCACAAGTGCCAGTGCCTTTACTTTTCATGAGCGGTCCCGCCGTTGCGGTCCGCCCCAACGTTGGGCATGGTTCTTTCCAGAGCCCGTGGGGCTCCAACATGGGGGGCAAGCTATTTAAAAGCCCCGTGGGGGCCAGAGGGCACTGTGGTGCCATGCATCCTCGCAGAGATGGTCACAGTTGCCCCGCTTGACATTGGGCAACTGCAATGATGGGGGCATGTTATTTGGAGAGCCCCTATGAGGCTCTGAGGGCACAGTTGTGCCAGGGCCTATTTGATTATTCACAGCTGTCCCACCAGATAGAGGGCAGCTGCAACGTGTCGCATACTGTTCAGAGGGCACAGTGAGTGCCAGGCCATATTGGGCTCACAGCTGCACGGCAATTAGCGTCAACGGCTACATTTAGGCCACAGGTCCTTGGGGGCATTGTAAAGGAGGTAGGAGTGAGATGTTCTCCTCTGCCCCAGTGCAATTGAGCAGGTGGATACTGCTGCATTGGCAGCCACCCTGACTTTGTTGGACATAGGGCATTTGAGCCCCTTTGAGAAGGCCAGTTGGCCAGGGGGACTGTTGGGTTTGTAGGGCGCCAGGCCCTAATGTGATTTATGTGGTGCTAGGAAATGTGATTCATGTACTATGATTCATGCACCCTGTTTTATGCCTCTAATTGTGGTTTATGTATGAGGTTATTTGCATAATGTGATTATGCTAGAGAGATTATTTCCTACTGTGAGTTTTACCCCTAATGTGAGTTATGCTTAGGAGGTTAGGGTCTAATGCGTTTAGACTTATGAGATGATTGCATAATGTGTTTATGCTGGTGAAGTTGGCACAGAATGTAATTCATAAATGTGATACTGTGCATAATATGGTTTATGTTACAGGATGGTGCTGGGTACAGTGGTTACCAGTGATTACTGGTTGTACGTTTATGTGATGTCCTACTTTTACTAAGTTCACTTTGTGATGGTACTGACAGTGGTCCAGTTGGCCCTGTCAGGTGTATATAATCCCTTGTAGATATTACCTAGTGGTGCCAGGTGGCACAATGTATATTATGTGATTACTATTCTAATGTGTTATGAGAATACAAAGGCTATTTTTGATATAACCTTATTTGGAGTTCCTTTTGTGGTGTGCCTGGTATGTTGTTGCTGTGGGCATGTTGCGCAAACGCTTTACACATTGTCTCCGGGATAGGCCTGACTGCTCGTGCCAAGCTACCAAGGGGGTGAGCAGGGGTTATCTTTGGTGTATAACTCCCTTGCCCTGACTAGAGTGGTGGTCTCTGCCTGGCTTTGGCGCAAGTCTTAGCCAACCAGAGATCCCATTTCTAACAGGCACGTACTAGGCCAACATACCTTCCTTGTGGAAAAAAATAAAATCTGACATGAGTATGTGGAAAATCAATACATCTCATTGTTGAGTCACATTGCAGTATTAAAAATGAATCTGATCTTTCAGTATTCCAAACACTACCAATCAGAAATGATGAATCCACATTAGACGATCTCGAAAACAACCTAATCAAAGTTGTATGGCAAGGCAAGGCCCGAGTGTCTAAAGAAATGTATTGTCAACACCTGGCGATAAAGGAGGCTTAGGTTTCCCAAATGTTTGTAATGCTACCAAATGGCACAACTAAGAATAACAGGAGAATGGCCAAATAGAGAACCTGACAAACCATGGACCCACGTATGGAGGGCAGTAGCCAGTAAGTTCCTGTGGGGTTAATACGGTTATCGTGCAGATACAAATTAGTGTTTTTTTAATCCAATAATCAATACATTGATGGGCATTTGTGACAACATAGCTCAAAACAATAAAATTACAAGCTCTCAGTTGCATCTGATGTCTATGCAGGATAACCCAGAGTTTACTCCAGCACTGCAACACTAGGACTGACTTCCAACACTCAATGGAAGCCGGGTGACTGTAGAATGATCTCAGATATGTTTTTCAAGGATGATGTTAGGCCATTTACTGACTGAAACAAATTATACCATCTTCCTTACCAAGAGCATTTTCACTACCAACAAGTGCAACAGAGGGATCCACAACATGGGCCTGATTCACAAAGGTAAACTGAGACGAAAGTCTAACTTTACGGCTTTCGATATTCACAAAGGGCATTTACAGGTAGTAAAGTTAGTCTCAGTTTTGGTCTCAGTGAGCTCTAGACCAAAACTAAAATTTTAACTGAGACAAAAAGTCTAACTTTACTACCTGTAAATGCCCTTGGTGAATACCGAAAGTCGTGAAGTTAGACTCTTGTCTCAGTTTACCTTTGTGAATTGGGCCCCATATACTTCAAAATGTTTTATTAACTAATAAGTCTCAAATTTAAAGAATATTATATGAATGAGCACTATAGCACATATCGAAAAAATGCTCATAATAAATACAGTGCATGAAAAAACATACGCTAGTACCCTCCCTTCTTCGACCCTTTCTACTGTCTATATAAGCACCACAATGCCATAATGATGTTTCCTTAATGACCTTTAGCATGCATATGATTTGCTCATAGTTACTTTCTCAGTCTGCAGCCTTGCTTTGGACAATAAGGGCAGTGTCTGTCGGTGTTATGCCCTTCCTTCTCCTGAGAAGGAGACAGATTGCACCAGACCACGCCAGTGTCTGACCTTCAAGTAGACTGTGGCTTTGATGCTCCCTCGAATTGCTAAAGCTTCTCTCTTCTCAAAAAGGCCTAGGTATCGATCTGAAATACTGATTCCCAGCATTATTATGGAGAAAAGGGCCTTTTGACTGTCTTACAAATTCGCCTAAACCAATTGTGTTTGTATCTATAAATCGTATTCTAGGCCTGCATAGCAGATGCGCTATGAACTTATATGAAGGCTTTGTCATATTGGAAACACAGTGCAGTTTAAAATATATAATAATAATGATGGGTGCACAAATAAATGAACGCATTGAGGGTTCAAAAGCATGAAAAGGGTAAAGCACATGACACCAAGGTATATATGTTTAACGATGTTAGTTGCCACGGGTCTAGGATTTCTATACAGGACCAGATAGGAGGCAATTATTGAAAGACTGGTCCTAACTCAGATGTAAAATATTTTCTCTATGTCACATTAGGTAGACTGTGATTGTGTGGTTGTTGGAAGAAAATTACAAGCTGTTACTACTTTACCATCTTAGTCCACAATGATCTTGCTAACGCTCTTTGTGGAAAGCAAGGGGCATATTATCAAGCACGGCGTTGATAATAACAGAAAACTGCCGCTAAAGCGGCGATAATGGGCTTGATAATATGCCGCAGAGAATTCCAATAGAAGCCCATGTTAACACCAGAACATGGGCTTCTATGGGAATTCCCAAGGGCATATTATCAAGCCCATTATCGCCGCTTTAGCGGCAGTTCTCTGCCGCTAAAGCGGCGATAATTTTAAAGCCGTTTTTTGATAATATGCCCCCAAGTTTTCATCAGTGAGAGTAGTTAGTAATCCAATTATTAATTATTATAATGAATCCTGAGAACTAATCTTTTAAAATATTTGTCTGCAAGAATGACGCCACACTGCTAATGCATATCATAAATTCAATTTTCTTTAAGCAGCTGAACGCTATGCATTATTATGTGCTAAATAGATGGTACCTCAGAAGGGTGAAAGGTTGAGAAGGACCTGTCAAAATCTGTACCTGTAACCTGCAGCTGTTCTGGCCCTATTAGGTGCCTTAGAGTTTGGCAGATGTGCAACCTTTGTCAAAAAGTCGCAGATATCCTGTTTGTTCTACTTGGATTGCATACAGGCCCTATACACTCTAAATAGGAACACGTGGCCTTCACCATGTATAGTCAGATGTTCCACATATGGCAGGCTGTCCTCTGCCAGGGTAGCAGGGCATAGGCCCACTGGTCTGCCAGGGAGGCGGTTCACCCTCCGAGCTCCAAATGACCACATAAGTATTTATTAAATCAGTTCAGTGCATAATATGTGGTCTTAGTAGATAAGTACAAAAGTAGCTTATAAACGTTTTTATTCGTTTTGAATGCCCACTGCATATAAATACAAGATGCAACATTATTGTATGACCTACCAATTTGTATTGTAACTATCAAATGCTATTAATTGGATAGGACAGGATGAGATTTTCTGGCTGAGATATGGGTAATTACAAGTCATTAGAACTCACATGTACTTAGCATATGTAGGCATTTAACACTTTTAAATATACGTTTTGATGCTCTTATACTAATCTATCTAAAGTTACACATAGGAGGCATTCTTTGGTATAGCTAATTGTTAATGCGGTAGATCAAGTTGAATTGGTGTCATTGCAATAATAATGGTATCTGGCAAGCCCAGATACCATCTTCGATTTGGTGATGAGAAAGCCTCAGCCATTAGCTTGGGATATTGCCTGTCACATTTTGATCAGCCCACAAGGGCATTTTAGTCTTACCATTTTCAATTGCTGGTGGTGACGAGTCCCTCCATCTTCCTTGGAGTACAAGAAGGACTATTTCACATCTGAAAACTGCAGTTAGCCTACACGCTTTCAACACACAGAGGCTATCGTAATTATATGTGAAAATCAATCTCTCTATGTTTATGGGTAAAACCCATATTTAAGTATTCAGCAACGTACAGCAGTAGAGAGTGTTGGGGTGAACAGTATTCTGAGCACTGCACTCCAAGCTATGTGCTGAATGACACTAAATTATATACATAGCCTGGTAAGTTTAATGGTCATAGATTGTCGTTAGCATGTGAAAATAAAACTTATTTTGTTTCATGCTTGAAAGTTGTTTATGTCGGTTTGAGGCCAAGCTTATTATTGAGCCATGGCATATATGCCAGAAAAAAGATAGGTCCATTATTTTCTAGATGCCTATTTCTGTGATTCCAAGTCCATACCCTCCTTCTCTTGATAACTCCTCCACCACTGTCTTTTCCTCCTCTTGCCCCTCTGCTGTGATGGGATGCATTTCCTCTTTTCAATGTGCTCCTTGTTTCATCATCTTTTGTCAATCATACTTATCTTGGTCTTCTGCTTTGTTTCCTCCTTTTATCCTTGTTTTTATTTTATTTTAAAAGTTTTATATAGCGCTAGCTTGACCCGTAGGTATCAGAGCGCTTTACATACATACTGTACAGAAAAAAAAAGAACGAAAATTGCATTACATAGTAGGCAGGCAGTAAGGAAGCAGCCAGGGATAAAAAAAACAGCATGGAAGATAAGGAATATTGAAGTCTAGGTTAGTTGACGTTGGTCAGGAAAGTATTTGTTAAGGAGATGGATTTTCAGGTCCCTTTTGAAACAGGAGAAGGAGGGGTTGCATCTGAGGACTCTAGGGAGAGAGTACCACAACCTGGGAGCGTTGCCAGAGAACGATCGGTATTGTGTGGTTTTCTTTCTCAGTTTCGGAGGAATAAGAAGGAGTGAGTTGGAGCTTCACAGCGTTCTGGATTGACCTACTCTTCCCAGTTTGTTGTTCAGGTAGTTAGGGGCCGGAGAGTGAAGGGTTTTGTGTGTGATGCAGGCCAGTTTGTATATACACCTCCCTTCCATGGGAAGCCAGTTGAGGGAGTTGAGAGCTGCAGTGATGTGTTCAAATCTTATTACTCCAGATATGAGTCGAGCGGCCATGTTCAACACTGCCCTGAGAGGGGCTAGGTGAGCTTTTGGAGTCCCTGTTAGGATGGCGTTCCCGTAGTCGATTTTAGAGAGAACTAGGGATTGGAATACTGTCTTGAGGTCATCATGGGGAAGAAAAGGTTTCAATTTCTTGAGGTGTTTTAGAGAGAAAAGAGCACTTTTTGCAGAGTTTTTGATGTGGGCCTCCATAGATAAATTCTTGTCAAGGGTGATGCCTAGAGACTTAACTGAGTCAGATAGGACGATGGGGCAGTTTAGGGCGACCAGATTCTTGAGCCACTCTTGGATTGGATGATGGTTGCTTTTTGGAGAGAATAGGATTAGTTCTGTTTTCTCTGGGTTGAGTTTTAAGTGGTTAGCGTTGAACCAAGTTTGGATCTTGGTTAGAGTGGCATTGAGGTGTTGGATGTCGCTGGGAGACTTGATTTTGAAATAGATTTGGGTGTCGTCAGCGTAAAGGTGGTAATTCACTTCAGCTTTTTTCAAGATGATTGTGAGGGGCTCCATGAAAAGATTGAAGAAGGCCGGGGAGAGGATCGAGCCTTGCGGGACCCCAAGTGTGACTTTTGTTGGCTTCGAGTGTCAGGAGTTGATTTTAATTTGTTGCGAGCAGTGTTGAAGGAAGGAGATGAACCATTTTAGTACTGTGCCATTGATGCCGGAGCGCTTCAACAGGGTCTCCAGAAGCGCTGGATGATTTACTGTGTCGAATGCCGCAGATAGGTCAATAAGGATGAGTAGGCAGGCATCACCTTCATCTAAAGCCTTGTGAATATCGTCAGAGATGTTGAGCATAGCTGTTTCCGTGCTACAGCCTTTCCTGAATTCTGATTGAAAGGTGACAAGGAGGTTGAACTCATCAATGTGTTTGTTGAGTATGTGGAGAACGCATTTCTCCAATGTTTTTGCAAGGAATGAGAGGTTGGAGATAGGTCTGAGGTTGTTGAGATCATTAGGGTCGGCCCTTGGTTTTTTGAGAATGGGAGTGATTTGTCCAAGTTGAAGGGAGTCTGGGACACAGCCTGAGGTGAGAGAGGCGTTGATGATGCTTGTCCAGAAAGGGGAAATGGTGTGGTTGAGTTATTTTATGAATGTGGATGGGATGGGGTCCATAGTGTGGGAGGAAGGTTTTAGGTTAGAAATTATACTGAAGACCTCATTTTCCGACATTAGCTCAAAGTCGGACCAATGCGCATTGTTTTTTAGCTGGGGGCAGGCCTGGTAGTCCTTGTTGAGAACTCTTTCTGAATGGACAAGAGTGGTTAAAGGTGGGCAGGTTAAGAGGGAAGGAGGGTTAGAGGTTTGGATGAAGGATTGATCAATTTTTGAGACTTTATTAGTGAAGAAGGTGGCAATTTCTTCACAACGCTCATTGGTGGCTTTGATTTCTTGAGAGGGAGTGCAGTTTGTTTGGCTTTTGACAATGTTGAAGAGTTCTCTCGGTCTGTTTTTTGCCAGATCTAGTTGGCTGCGGAAGAAAGACGCCTTTTCACTGAAAATGTGTTTTTTGTATGCTTGCCGAGCAGATCTAAGTTGCGCGAGGTGTAAGGTCGAGGGGTTTAGTCTTCAAGACCTCTCCGTTTGTCTGAGTTGACGATTTTCCTCATTCAGATTTACATTAAACCAGGGTTTAGATTTGGTTTGCCTCAATTGTTTGGTCTGAGAGGAGCTACTTGGTCTAGAACCTCTGTCATTTTTGAGTTAAAGTGTGTAGTGAGGTCATCGTCCGTCAATGATGAGGGTTGGAGTTGAAGATGGGCTTGAATCCTGGATTCAAGTTCAGATAAAGGGACTTCTTTGATATTCCTGGTCCAGTGTTTAGGTTTGTCATCACGAATAGGTTGGTGGAAGACAAGTGCATCAATCTTGAACAGTCAATGGGAGAAATCGCTCTCAGAGAAACTAGATCATTGTTAGTAATGATCACATCCAGTGTTGCACCTTTGATGTGAGTTGGTTTATTGCAGAGTTGTTTGAGGTTATATATTTCAAGTAGGTTGGATAGGTTCTGGGCAGTGGAGTCTTCTGGGTCATTCCAGTGGATATTGAGGTCACCCAGGAACACGTCTTTGGTGTCTGTCATGGAGAACCGTGATATAAGGTCTGTTAGTTCTTCTGGGAAAAGGGTACGCTCTCCAGGAGGATGGTAGATGGTGTGGAATTTGATTGGTGAGGTGCCCTTGGCAGTGAGTTCGACACCCAGGCATTCAAACGATAGGTATTCTGCAGGTTTAAGTTTGGTAATCTGAATTCCTGCCTTGTGAATGATGGCTAGTCCTCCCCCAGTTTTGATCGGTCTGTCTTGTCTGATGATGGTGTACCATGGGGGGGTGAGAATGTCAAGAATGGGGGTGGAGTGGACATTGAGCCAGGATTCAGTGAGGAAAACGATGTCAATATCTTCAGCGAGTAGAGCTTCAGCAATGTCTGTGGCGTGAGGACCATGCAAGAGAGAGGACGGGGAGCCTCAATGATGGGGGGAGTAAGGTGGATAGAGGAGTATTGAGCAGGAGGTCTAGGTGAGTTGACATTTTTAGGGATTCTGTTAGTGCCGATAATAACAGGGATGGGGAAAGGGGTTGGCTTCTGCCTTAAAGCGAGGTAAGAGTTGTTGATCTCATCATGTTTAGGTATCGAAAAGGGTTGGTGATCCCGGTTGGGTCAAAGTGCCTGACTCGCTGATGGGCTGGAGGGACGAGGGGTACACTGTGGTGTCAAGGGAGCGGTATTGGGTGGGGTGGGGGGAAATCTACCCGGTGCGAGGGAGCACGGCGGCTTGGTCCTGTTGAGGAGATCTTATTGTAAATACAGGAAATCAGCAGCAAGAGAGTTAATTTTCAGCTCCATTCTGTTCAGTTGCTGTGCTATTGAGCTGAAAAAGTTTAAGGTTTTAGGCAGGGGCCGAGAATGGTTTGGGTCTTTGGAGGGAGAGTTAACAGGGGTCGGGATAGGACAAAATCTGTGGGATTAGGAGAGGGGAGAGCCGGATTAGTAATACTCCCACTCAAGGAGTTCAAAGGAGGAGTAGAGGGTCTACTGTCCAAGTGAGGAGGGAGAGAAATTCTAGGTAAGAAATCAGAGTGCTGGGGAATGTCAATGAGATTAGCGGTGGTGGCAGGTTGTATAAGTGGGTGTGCGCCGGCGCAGAGGGAGCGTGTAGTGATAATCGGGGGAATGTGTTTGTTGGTTTGGTGACGACGTTGGGCATGGGGATGTCACGGGGGTTGTCAGTGACGTAAGCGGTGGGGACCGGTTGTGTCTGTGGATGTGGGACATCGGAGGGGGGGTGCCAAGTGGTAGTAGGGGGGAGAGTGACCACTGGATTGGAGATGACGTTGAACATGGGGGAAGTAAAGTTCGGGGGAAAAGGGTCTGTGTTGGAGGAAGAGGTAGTTTGTGAGGGAGGGTTCAGATTATCAGGGATCGCGCGGAGAGTGCCTGAGGGGATTTTGGTCGCGTGAGGGCAGAGGTTAGAGTCCGAGGTGTCAAGATCTAGATCGGTCTTGTGGTGTTTGTTAATTGTGAGTTTGTTGTTCCTGGTGTCCACAGTTGATGTAATAATTGTGGGTGTTTGGCGGCGGAGAGTAATGATAGGGGTAGTGTGATTATAGTGAGTGATGGTGGATGTCCATGAGTTGAAGAGAGGATCTTCAGGGCAGGGAGATTGGATCAGTTCCACGTTATTAGTAAGGGTGATGGTGGGTTGGGGAGATATAGTTTGACGGCTCAGTTGAGTTAACGAGGAAAGAAGTGTGGGGAAGTGGCAGTCAAAAGTGGTGCGGTGCGGGTCAGTAGCCTGTATGAGAATGGTTCCAGTTCTGTAGATTGAGATGGTGAGTTCTCCTTTGAAGGTCGGGGAGATGGTCGTGGAGATTTTTTCACCATAGGGAATGATTACTGACTTGGCCACTTGAAGGTGAAGAAAGAAGGCGGTTTTCCATTTAGCCGGGCGATTTCTGTAGAAGATGAAGTTATTTTTCGTGTTGCCGTTGGTCGCTGTGTTGTAGTTATCTACAATGAGTGTTTCCGGGTGTTGTTTTAGAGCACTATGCTAGAAGTTATTTTTTGCATTACTGGTCATTTTGTCTGGGTAGTTTACGGACCAGGAGTTGGGTCCGTAGCGCACAAGAATCGAGTTCCGGGTGAGGTAAGGTGGGCGCATGGTTGGACGGTAGAAATTCCAAGATACAATCAGGACTCAGGCCGAAGAAGAAATGCCGAGGCATAGTCCGGAATCAAGCATGAGGCAGGGTGGTAGTTATCATACAATTATATGCAGTATATACACTAAACGCTAAAGTGCCATATTAACTGCAGTGTAAAACAATTATAGCAGTGTATCTCCTAAACTCACAAGAGGTCAGTGCCCCACCAACCATGTTTTTACAGTAATCATTATTTGGCCCAGTCCAGGGGGACAACCAGGTAGCTTGCAAATTATCAGATTAGGTCCGTTACATAAGATCAGTTTGGAGTCCTTCCAAACATGGGTGTCACTTTGTAGGCAGCTAACCAAGGAAGTCCTTTTTTGCTGTTTTGCCCTCTTTCTATTTCTTTAGCCTAGGTAGGCTCTCGCCATTTTGATTCCTGTGCAGCTCAAGAGGAAAGGAGATTTATCCAATACTGGCAGCCTCAAAAAGGCTGAGCAGAAACATACAAAAGAAAAAGGTTCCTATCAGACGAACCAACGGTGAATTGTGTCAAGGTGCACCAATGTAGTTAGCTGCCTCAGAAAGTGCCAAACAACAACAAAACCAGTGTGCCCCCGGGGTGTCAGGTCAAAAACCCTCAGGGCCAGAATGCCAGCTCTCCAGTCGACAGAGGGGGCAAGACCGCAAGGGATTCAACCACCAAACCATGGTCGCAATCAAGGCCGTCTCAGCTGTTTCCAAGTGCTGTGGGCGCACAGGCATGGGGCAGCTCACATGGTGCAGATCGTAACCAAGCCGTCTCAGCTGTTTTGGGGCCGTGTGTGCACATTCATGGGACAGATCCCATGGTGTAGACCGCAATCAGGCCGTCTCAGCTGTATCTAAGAGGCCATGGGTGCTCAGTCACAGTGCAGATCAACAATATCCAGTGAAACGGGAGAGACGCCCTGCAAAGCGCCCTCCGGCCGTCCAAGCAAGTGAGACTGGGAGGACCGAAGCGTGGCCGCTTCACTTACCCGTGCTCCGATGCCCAGCTGACCTGTCGCCGATGCCCCGCTGACTCTTCGCCGGGAGCCGCCTCCGCCGCGGAGGCACAAGAACTCGCTCGATCTCGAGCGCAAAGACTACGCGCTGTTTCCCAGCAGGCTCCGTTCAGTGCAGAACGCGTTGGATGCAGGTCCGCCCTGCAGTGGACGCAACGGTGATAGTGCACTGGTGGCCGTCCATAGCTGTAAAGAAACCCAGTTGGCTGTACAGCCGTGGCCCATGGAAGTGCGGAGGGAGGGCAGTCCGGTACGATTATCCTCGACAAAGATCGAGCAGAAGGTCGAGACGGTAGGGAGCCTCTGCCTTTGGTGGAGTCTGTTAATACCCATCTTGGGGACGCTACATCCGATAGTCTTTAGGAGTTTGCCTTTGTCCCTTTGTCTTTAGGAGGTTGCCAACGCTGCCAGCATTTCAAGTGAATTATTTGCTAGTATGCGGTTAAACTCACAAAAAAGTTTCATTTTTGGAAATTACCTCGCCAAGCTTTATTGTGGCATGACAAGCGACCACCCCCCGGTAGGCTAGCTGAAGTGCCTGAGGTCGCGGGGGTGAGGCTGTGGGCTAAGATCAATAGTCGACCGCTTGGACGCGGCTGCAGCGAGACTGGCCTAGTCATGCCGGGGCGTGCCTTAATGCCTTGGTCCCCAGGACACGTCGGGAGCAGGCAAGCCAGGACCCAGCGGGAGTTGAGTGTGCACCAGCCCTGAGGGGAGTGGTGATGCCCCTTTCCCTGGACCCTGCCCGAAACTCCAATGGACCCTGCCGAAGGCCGCCCAACATCCAGGCATCTGGCCGGGTAGTGAGGGGGGGTGGGTAGGACTCACCGGGACTGGTCTCAATCACCTGCATCCAGGATCCCCAGTGTTATCTGGAGAACTCGATCATCTGGAGGCAGCGGCATGGGAAGGGTGGGTTGACAGCGGGTGGCCAGGGTCCAGGCAGATCCAGGCGCTGCAGAGCAGAGTGCTGCAAAATGGCACTGAGAAACCAAATAGCGTCAATAGGCAGCACCAACCCTAATGGCCACTGGCAAGATGCCGGTCCTCCAGGGCGCAGGGGACAAAATTCTCCATCCTAGTCTTGGCCTCCGTACTCTACAGGTCTTCAGGGGAGCGTCTCACCGGCCGCAGGCAGTGGCTCGTCGCCCTCCAAGCTGGCAAGCGGGAGAGGTCAACCGTGGGGAAAGTCGCCTGCATCCAGGGTTCCCGGTTTTATCAGGAGACCACGATCCGGAAGCGGCAGGCATGGGATGAGCGGAGTTGTCCACCCTCCCCAGCCGATTGGCCCTGTAGCACGAGACCAGCCGAGCTGCGTCGGACTCGGGACAGCGAGGGCACAGATCTGCACAGTAACGGCGGTCGGACTGGCGGGTAAGTTGAGCGTCAGAGAACTGCTTCTGAGGTATGCTTCAGAGAGGGTGTGCACTCGGGTCCAAGGGTCGAAGGGTAGAGGGCCGATGAAGAGGTTTATACGTGGATAAATACCACATAGGTGATCCCCAAACCGGGACTCCTCAGGATGCTCCTACTCGGCGGCCATCTTCCTGTCTGGGTCACGGCAGGCCTAGCAAATGGACTACTGCAGCCTTTTCTTTTTGAATTAACCTAACACCTTCTTTCCATTAGAAATTCGAAAATAATAACACTTACAATGCATAATATTTTAGGAATTGTAAGGTACTTTGTATAGATGCTTCTTTTATACTACTTGGTCTGATCTGGTGCTTTATTTTAGAGAAAACATCAGGGGCCTCATTTGTGGGTTTTTTGCCAAAGGGCAGCACAGCAGGTCATGCTGCTGCTCTGCCCTAGGGCAAAAGAAAAGGGCAGGAATGTGTGGTATCCATTAGATACATCACATTCCTGTCCTTTTCCCCTGCCCCGGTGCAAAATGGGCTACCGTGAGCCAACGCAGGCACCTTTGCACCATGGTGCAAGGGTGCCTACGTTGCGGGATGACTGCACAAAAATTATCACAAAAGGCTTTTCCTCTTTCTATGTGTGCTGCAGAAAGAGGAAAAATGAGGAGTAATAAAGATATTTATCCTTTTTGTGCCTCCCTTACACCTCCCCTGTGAGACGTTAGTTTTTGGCTCTGCCTCAGACTTACGATTTCTCGTAAATATAGGGCAGTGTCAAAAAGCCATGGATGTTGTAGCGATCGCCCCCAGAAATGCCCATGGAACGCTCCTTTCACTAAGTTTTCTGCATGAAAGGGGCACATATTTATAAGTCCACGTGGCTTTGCGTGGCCTTATAAATATGCCTGTGGCACATTGTGCCACCAGAACGTTAAAAAAGTGACTTTACAGTAGTGCAAAAGTGCTGGTAGGGCCTCATATATCAGGCCCCAGATTTTAAGTTCACCAACAGTGAATTTCTCCATTTTGGCAATTCAATAATTGATATATTTAGTCTAATGTTACATCACTGGTATCCACTACGTTTCAGCAAAATGAAGCACTGTACAAGGGTTTGGGCAAATTCAAGATCATGTACATGGTTAGGGGGAAGAAGGGATCTATTTAACAGGCCCGTTATTGATAACAGACAAGATGTTCCTAGGATGGATTTGTTGGCAGATATCCTTAATAATTTAATCGATCATGAAGCTCCATGCAATATGAAACAGTTTCTAGCACCTAGAAATACTCTTTTGTAAGTCAGCTCCACAAGAAACATTCCACAGACCCCAAGGACCTATTTAACAACTAATATTTATCTGCCACTTCCGGACCCAGATAATGGATAAAGAAGTCACAAAATAAATGTATGAGGTCATGGTGAAAAATAGCATATTCCATAACTGTGAATCATGAAGCAAGCCAGCCAAAGAAATTAAATTGATATTAACAATATTAACAGATTTCAATGCAATACTGATCACAAACACGAAGGAGACTCAACCTGTGGTCTTTGTCCCTCTGGTCCTCTCAGGGACATGATATAGGTGACCATAAAAAGCTAATATTACTAATGTACAATTCGAAGAAAATCAGCAGAACACATATCTCAAGTACTGTATTAAAGAAGATTAAATTGGCACTGTAATGACCATCTTATTAAGACATTTTGTGTAGTCCTGCGAATATGTTAATTTCTCCCTCATACATCCTTTTGCATGATCATTGAAATATATAAGCCCAACATCCAAATGCAGCTGGACAATACTCAGCCACATTAATGGCTGGAGAAACAAGTAGAAAATCATGCTGATGAACATCCTGATTTGAGCACATTTAGTCTGAATGAAGGGGATCTTTCTATGCCTACATGACTGAGTGACTGAGGTTCTCTCAATTGGACCTGTACCATAAGCATCCCTGTTGTTTACCTGGACTTAGCACTAAAAGAGAATCCTCAGCATAATCAAATGCAGTTAAGAACCAGTGATTAGAGACTTGGCGTTACTTGTATTTGGAAACTGGATGGTGACTGCTCTTCCTATTGTCTTTCCAAGAGGATAGATCTATGCTGGGACTATTACAAATGAGATTTGTTGGACCCTTCATCCCTAACTGCATTTTATGTGGAATGCCAACTGGTGTGTGTTATATCATCTATCCTCCACTCATATCAGAATTTTCAACCTTTCCTTCCATTTAACCAAATTAAACCCATAAAACATGCCGACAAATTTACCCATGCTCCTATATAAAGTAATGTCTAGATGACTTACCAGCGTTACTTATTACTCTAATTCTTCCATCCTTGTCCCAGTACTTCATGAGGAGATGCCTGTCTCTCCTCAACCAGCAAACCAGAGAAAATCTTTATTTTAGACATGATCCCTCGTAAAGGGAGTTTACCCTTGCTCACTTAACATGCCTTTCATGATCCCTGTAAAAGGACTGGTCCGCCAAACCTTTCCTGTTAACAACAAGTCAAAACCCCCAAGACCTCAACTGATTTCTCGTGCTTCTAAGTAGTGGTACGACGAAGGAAAAATCTGAGTAATTAATATCACCATAAGTAATCTGGACATAACCTACTAATTTCCTTTCTCGTCCCATTCCTTACTTGATGAGTATCTACTCAAGCAGTATGCCCTCATTGCAATCAACCAACCAAATCATAAGACCTACCGGAATTCAAAGCAAGGCCGGATCATGTTTGTATGACAACATTAAATGATTAAGGATGTTCTTTTAAAAAAACTAAAAAACACTATTAAAATGACTAGTGACAAAGACACTTCTATATCTCCCCGTGCCTAACCAACAAAAATTAATGTGTCCATCTGTAACGCAACTTGTGCGCATTTAAAGCATTCTAATACCTTTGGGTTTAGTTTGCGCTATATCAATTTAAAGAAAAAATAAGTGGCCCAGAATGTAGAAAAGATCCAAGACTACTTCAACATACCTATATTTTACAAAAACAGTTCCTCTACAGTGATCTAAAGGCCACAGTAATTACAATCTGACCTAATGTATAATCGATTTGTGTAATGTCAAAGGAACGACCACCTGTCACTCGAACAGTTTCCCAGATAGAAATGCTCAAACCACCTTCCAAACCTGCAGAAAAACAATAAAACATATGCCAATGAAAATAAAAATGTATACATTTTTAGTTGCCCGTTTCATCTGATCTCGTATCTTAACCAATGTGTTATTGCAGAACTTTTAACATGGAACACACCCTTTGAAGAAATGGAGCACTAATTCTATAAATCTAGAAGAAAGTCCATCAATTGCAGAATTCATCATTCTTGCGAAGTAGTTCCAAAGAATAGCACAAACACTCATTCCCATTACGTAGAAAATTCTAAATCCTCTGCTTGGTGTTTGATTACCTCAACCTTATCTTATTTGCTCTTCCAGAGCTCAAGAACCATGAAAGCAGATGACAGCAATCTTGGTTGGAGTGCAGTTCTGGGACCTCAGGTACCAAAAAACCTGAATCTTCTAAAACAAGGTCTTCCCTGAGCCTGAGTAAGGAAGGCAAAGAAAGCCACAGATAGAAGAATATAATTTAACCACAGGACTCCCTCTTGCGAAGACTGAGGATAACAGACATCCCAAAGGAGGAGGAAGGCACCATCCTTTCACTGGAATGACTAGGATTTGTTGTATCCTTCATAAAGAGAAGTACAAAACGAAAAACAACACTCTTTATCGCTCCCTTAGGACATTTTAGATAAATACCAGAATTGAAGGTAATAGTTTGTACAACATTAGAACTATGAACAGTTTTATCATCCATATATTATGTGCACAGAGCTATTGCCCTAACTTTGTCTGAGTAAAAGCCTTGGAGACATAATGGAAGAAGCTGAAACCCACTATGTGGAATAAACAATTTAGTGATGTACTAAGACTGCAGAAAATCTGAACATGTCTGAAAATACATAACTTAATATACCATCTACTTAATCACACCAAAGCAAAGGATGAAGAAATCTCTTTTAAGAGAGGGGGGGGGGGGGTTCTATTCAAGAAATCACTTATGATTGGAAAAGACTCTAACATTTTGGATTGCAATATCACCTAATGTGGGACCCCACCAAGGTGACAAATGCAAACTACTTTCACGGCTCAGGGGAAAAAAACACATAAGCGTCATTGGAGAAGAAATTTGAACTCTCATTGAACCCAAAAATGTGCCATGCTTCACTACACCCTGAGACAAATGCTCAATTAGGCATTGGCACGTGTCAAGAGAAGGAAAACTCCTAAATATGGCTTGAAGGAATAAAGAAAACAAACTACGTTCATTTAAAAATTAACTTCCGAAAAAGGCCTGCTTCTAGCAGGGATATTAATGGCGTAATGAGAAAACCATGCCACTGAGTAACCTAAAAGGTCCAAACAACATCTCAAGAATCTTAAACTAAATCCAAAACATATTTGTGTGAAGGGTCCAACAAATCTCATATTTGGGTGTCATTACTATCCCTTCCCACCACAAGGTTGCAACTAGTGTACAATGGCCTGAGGTGGCTTCTGAACACATAGGAAAACGAAGAAGCGGCTTTTACCACAGGAAAACTGGAGGATTGCAATGCTATCATCTGGTGCTTTAGACCTGCCACACTCAGAGGAACACCCATATGGTTTTAATCCTAAAAGCAAATCCTGCTAAGTGCTGGCCCAGTTTGGGAACAAACCAAAGAAAAACCGTGGATGTAGATCTATTATGCTGAGACACTTTCACCCAGAAGAGAGTGGTGACCAGCAACTCCCTGTTTTAAACAGCTTTGAGAGAAGGACTCAATAAGAGACAGAAGAAAGAAACCCAACACATGTTCTTCTAATGACAAATACTAGGAAACTGTATTTGGCAATCATTCTTATAAAAAAAGTGCTAGGTTTTAACTTGCAAATGGCTCAGAAACATAAACTCCAACACTTTAGAATAGACTGGAGTATTGATCTAATGCAAATTGGCATATCTGTGCTTAATAGGATACAATGTGGGAATTAATAGAATACAATGTGGGACCCATAATACTGTTGGGAATAAATGTTGGTAATGACCCCTTTTGCACGGTTATCCCCAACCCTTTTGCTTCTTACTCCTATCTTTTCTGAACTGTTTTTGTTGTCTATAGGACTCTGGGCACTTTACCACTGCTGATCAGTGATAAAATGCATATGCTCTCTGTACAAAGTATGGTTATAATTGGTTATCCATGATTGGCCTAATTGATTTACTGGTAAGTCCCTAGTAACGTGCACTGAGTGTTCCAGGGCCTGTAAATCAAATGCACTGCAGTGTCTGCGCACAGTTTTAAAACTGCCATGTCGACCAGGAAAGTGCACTCACTTGCCAGGCCCCAACCTTCCCTTTTCTTACATGTAAGGCACCCCTCAGATAGGCCCAAGGTACCCCCGTGGGCAGGGTGTGGTGTCTGTAAAAGGTGAGACATGTGCTGGTGGTTTTACATGTTCGAAGAGTGAAATACTGCCAATTTCGTTTTTCACTTTTGAAAGGCTATCTGTCCCTTAGGGTAAGATGGGAGTTACTCGGTAACATCTTACAAATAAAACTTTCCATTGGGAACAGATGGAGAAATTGAGTTTAGTCTCTCTGAACTTAGAATTCAAGAACACATCTTTTTACGGAGATGGTTTTTAAAAAGTGTGTTTGAAAATTACACTATTAGAAAGTAGGCATTTTCTTATTTAACTATTCCTTGTGCCCCTGCTGTTTTGTGCATTGACTGTCTGTTTGGAGTGATGGGTTGGGGATGTGCATTCACTGTAGATAGCCACAAGGGGGTTAAGGTGTGCCCTGCCTTTCCTGGGTGAGTCATAGTTGTGCTGAATAGACCTTGGCTACCTTTAGAGTGGTGGGAGGAGTTTCACCAGCACCTGAATAGACAGTTTCTCCTCTGCAAATGTTGTCTCCACCTCCTGTAGTGAAGCTGGGCCAGTGACGGCAGAACTGGTTCGTACTGGGCTCAGAGACCCTTGCCACAAAGATAACAAGAGAAAATGAGGTGTAAGTATTGGACATTAAACCCCAGAGAATTAGATCACTTCTGAACTCAAGAGTAACCTCTGCCAAGGAGAAGAGCTGGAGAGCTCTCAGGAATACTGCCCCTTTGCTCTGTGTGCTTTGCTGGGTTGGCCTGCAGGTGCTGCTTCTGCCAAGTAGAGGACATAGACTTGAAATTTCCTGTAAACCTGCTTGAAGAAGAATCTGCAAGGGCTTGCGTGTGCTGGCCTCCTGTTCTGAAGTCTAAGGGACACAAACATTTCACCTGCAACCCACTGACCAGCACCTGGGCTCCTGCATTCAAAAGATCACCAATCCCAGTCCCTGGGCCCGAGAATTGTGAGGTAGTTGCTACAATACAAAAAAAACATATCCGACGCCATCAGCGATGCTGCTGTGAAGTTGTGACCTGCACCAATGCCGGAGGCACCACTTGTGAAGGCAGCTCCAATGCCTGCTGACGCTTACAGTTATCTGCCTTCCCAATGCCAGTGCTCGCACAGACACCGTCACCGCAAGAGTGTGCATCCCACTATCTCGGAGCCCATAATCAATGAGGGTGACTTCACAAACTCTTCGACTTCGCATTGCCCCACCGAAACTGATGCCTCACCGCTGACACCGACTAGCTTCCCTTATCCTGGACTCGACGCATCGCCTCTTCACGGACACGATGCCCCGCCTTCCCCGTGGCAACCTCGACCTCTGCACCAACGCCTCACATCCACAACGCCATGCATCGTCCATAGACTTTGTTTTCTAAGGTACTCTTGTTTGGGGGTCCGTTTGATCCCGTGCCCGATGCCGCGCACCTCATGGTTGTTGCCGTACTTTGGATTTATGCCTGTCACAAAGCTGTAATAGACCAAGTTGGAGCTATTTTGTTTCTACAAGTTCTATTTTAGAAATAACTGTTCTAAAGTCATAATTTGATACATGTATGTTGGATTTTTGCCATTTTGGGTTAGATAAACTATACTTTATTTTTCTAAACTGGTGTGGTGTCCATTTGTGGTGTTTTCACTGGGTTACTGTGGGCTTTTAGTACAAATACTTTACACATTGCCTTTGGGATAAGCCTGTCTGCTCATGCCAAGCTACCAAGGGGTCGTTCACATGTTATCTAAAGTGTGTATTCCCCTTACCCGGACTAGAAGCAAGGGCCCCTACTTGGATAAAGGTGCATACTATAGCCAATTAAGGACCCCCATTTCTAACAGGAAATAACCCATTGTGGAAATTTAGTTTACAACTGAACATTATCTGCGCCATCTTGCCTCTCCCCAGCGCGACACACAGGAAAGCGCTCGCCAGTGCGTCCCCCTGGCGCTGCAAGCACCCCCCCGCGCACCGACCACCCCCGCTCTCTCATACACGGGCCATAAACCCTCTCCTTCTGCGCGACCCTGCCATGGAACCACATCCCACGCCTGACCGACATCCCATACATGGTCATATGGTCATGCATCTCTTTGATAACCCCCTTCCTCTGCGCCCCATTGTCCGAACCGATCCCAGGCCATCACCTAGCCCTGCGGATGCAGTTTATTGCCCCTACTGTAAGGGAAACACCCCACATCAAAGGGATTACAGTAGATCAAGGCCCCCCCCACCCCCTGAGACCCGACCGGTCACACACACCCCCGGGAATTGGCAGAATGTCCAGCTGTGTGATAGCCATCTCCTACTGTGGGTGGGGTGGGGACTTCCACTGTAGATATGTGTGGGAACGAGCTCGAAGTGGGGATTCCGAGGATGTTCTTTCATGCATCAAAGTGATCTCAAGAATGTGCCATGTATGATAAGCCTGCAATAAAGTCATAAACGTGTGTATAAGAGACCAGGTCTCAGAGATGCAGTTAGAGCACCTCGTGACGATACCTTGCTGTCTGATCTGATGTGTTCTCCTCCGGAGAGAATAAAACTTTGTTTCCTGCCTTCCAGTCTCCGGCGCCTGCCTCTTTGTTGGTTTAGCATCGATTGGTATAAGAGGCGATTACCGCCGGGCAATACTTGAAAGGTTATCGACTGCAACTGCCGCTACCATTTAACAATTGGCGTCCCAAGCGTGGGGCCCATCAGCGACACGTGGATCCAGTGGGAGAGGTCCCGACGACAGAGTGAACGACTGCAACGATCGGGAGAGCTCCTGCCCGATAGACCCTCGTCTGGCAGCCGATCACCCGAACTTCACTGGTTCCGAGCAGACCTCTCTCGAGTGATCTACGGTCCTGACTGGGAACCATCAGGAGTGCCGCGGCAATAACGGAGAGTAGAGGACGATCGGGCGCTGGAGGCGGAAGACGAGAAACTGTCCACGCGGTCCGGGTAAGGTCGTGAAACACGACAAATTGCGAAACGATTGATTGATTGATTGAAAAATACTAGTATTGCTTATTGATTGTTCTCTTTGAGATATTCGCTGTCTACAAACGGGGAGGAGTAGAAATACTCTCTCTCTCTCCCTTTGCAGATAGTGAAGGGTAGGTAACGCAGACTTTTGTCCCCGTTGTAACCAGTCGTGCCTATCTTTATCTCCCCACTGATTGATTGTCCGAACATTGATTGTTTTGAAGGATAGTGCTCTTTGAGATATTCTCTGTTTGCAAATAACGTAGAATAGAAATATTCTGTCTAGTCTTTGCAAATAGTGAAGGGTAGGTAACGCAGACTTTTGTCCCCATTGTAACCCGTCGTGCCTATCTTTATCTCCCCATTGATTGATTGATTGTCTGAACACTAGTTGTTCGATATTGGTTCTTTGGAGGTATTCTCTGCTTACAAATAACGAGGAATAGAGATATTCTGTCTAGTCTTTGCAAGCAGTGAAAAGATAGGTAGTGCTGACTTTTGTCCCCGTTGTAACCCGTCATGCCTATCTTCTCCCCACTGATTGGTAGTTGGTTCTGCCCGGACCGCTTATTAGAGGTGGACCATCCGGCTCCACTGGAAGGCACCCCTAATAAGGACATGTTCACTAAATATGGACTAGTCTCCGTAGCTTATAGCAAGCTATGGCATAAATATACAAAGGGGGACCCCGAGAGTCAGTGGCCACTGGTGGGATCTTTTTTTGACCCTACAAAACTAAAAAGACGCTAGGAAATAGCCCTTTGTGGGATATATGAAACTAGGGGAAGGAGCCAAGCTCACGGTCAAGACGGCCACGAGGTAGCTCGGCTCCGTCGCTCTCGCTGCCTAAACATGTCTGCCCTACCACCCACCCCGCCCAGTAAACACGACAAAAATCCCACACAACCGGAAGCCTGCTGATACCCACCATCGACGTCACCGAACTGGACTAGGATCACGCACAATTGGACTATGCCATTTTCCGATTACACAGTAACTAGATTGCAAATATGTACAACACTCCAACAAAGTAGTATGATTAAAACATTTTAATAACTTATAGGTATAACAACATTCCGACAGGGTGAACAAGTTAAAACACGTTTTAAACAACTATTTACATGACAGTCTGCTGCAACCTCCATCCCAAAACATTTACGTCCGCGTGACACCGTCCTCGCCTCTCCTTCCTCGAAGTTGCAACATTGGCCTGTTTTGGGCGGTCCTTTTAGTCGGCTTTGGGCTATAAAAGCCATGCAAAAAAAATCCATCGACATCAGTGGCGGACAACTGTGCGAATAGGCCGGAAGCTACACGCGGCGCCAAGAGCCTGGCAACGCCGAGGTGGGGTCTGCCACGTTGTGCGGATCTTCCCATTCTCTTCTTCCTTCAACAACGAAGGGTGCCCTGGCGGGGGGAAGCGACGCGGACGGGCCTCCCCCGCCTCCCCAGGTGGAGGCTCGCCAGCAGATGAGGGCACCCCAGCCGTCTCTTTCACCGGCCAGCTGAGTTGCACCCTGCCATTTTACTCGCCGGCCAGCTGAGTTGCACCCCGCCGTTTCTTTCACCGGCCAGCTGAGTTGCACCCAGCCATTTCACTCGCCGCCCAGATGAGTGGGCGCCCCTGCACTCACCGACCGGCTGCAACGGGACAGCCATTCAAGTCTTGCCTGCCGGGTAGCCACTCAGGCGCAGATCCACTAAGATTGCCACTAGCGTTTCACCCGAGAAATGGGCCCCCGCGGCCGAGGGATCGAGGGACCCACCCCGGTGGCTGTAACGAAGAGCTGCTGCTGCCTTTGGACTCCGGCGGTCGGTTCTTCGGATCCAGGCCTAGCCCACCGTGAGACGGTCATGGACTCGGAGGCTTGTCTGCTCGGGCGTGGGCCCCACCCCTTGAAAAACACCCTCTCAGCTTTGCAGGTTCTGCGGGAGTCATTGGCCCTCGACTCCCGCAGACTTCCGGTAAGGACAAACCGCCGCCATTGTTCTTTGCCCCGGGCGGCAGCCGCCTTGCCTCCGCTTGGTGCAGTGAAAAAGACTGAGGCAGGACGTCGGCAGAAAGACCCGCCCACTGTCCCGCCCTAAGAACGGATCACGGCATCACCGTGAGACCGTGGTGACGCCATGCTGACGCAAACTTCTGTTTGAATTATCAGAAGACACCGCGACCTATCCGCTCGGATCGGTTCCGGAGGAATCTCAACATGACCCGGTAGGAACCAAAACTGTGCCTCCCCATCCCCTAATCACGATTCATGCTGTCTGTTCTTTTCCATTGATGCCAACGAAAGTTCTCAAACTGCCAAAAGGAATTCTGGTCCGACAGCTAATTCATGGAAAGACTTAGACTGTACACTGGCCCGACCTCGCCCCAAAATGGCGCCGATGTAGGAGAGGCCTACAACTCCTTGTGGCGTTCCAGCCACGTGGCATTTGTGTTGAAGGATATGTATGTGATGTTTCCACACATGATGAGCAGAGGGACGGGAAGGGTACTGACCGAGCATACGTACAACCTTATTAATTGCTGGCCTACCCATTTTTTTATTTTTAGCGTTCTTATTCTTTCATGCTAAGGTAGTGCTGCTCATGATACTCGACGCCTCTCACACCGTGGCCGGCCTGAACGGTTGTAGGCCCGTATTTGTATACTGACATTGTTTTAAATAAAGGGCTTCTTAAAGGAATTACGGAATCAGTGACATGACAAATCATCTAGGTTGGTAAAGGTTTTTTTTGAATAAATGATTGTTACTCCCAAGCAATAGAAAACAGATAATGCAGACCCCATTTACCTGAATCTTTTTGATTAACGGAATTTGTACCTGTCACACCTGTCTTTTTCCAAGAGTTGTTAGAAGATGATCGACTATAGCTTAAGGTATATGCCGAATGCAAGGTATGGTATCTTGCACCATAATATACGACCGATTGAGAAATACATGTACGACCAGGGAACCCGAATTTAGCAAATGAATGAAATAGAGCATCTTTGTTTCGGAAGAAAAGAATAATAGGTCTGTGGTATTACCCACTCCTGCGGCTAGCCTGGTACGTGGTAAGTAGAACTTTTTCGTGTCTACGCGCGCTAATGTACTTTGAATACTGCACATCCCCTCCCCTCTTTTCCCTCTCTATAGGTCACGACGAAGTTCCGACTGAAGAATGGAGTGGACGTGGACCGCACCATGTTCAATATAGGGAAAAACATAGACAAACGTTGTGGGATAATGCGCAAAGTGCAGACCACCATTGGGAACATGAAAAACTGTATGATATGATTGTGCGTGTGTGCTACGATTATGCGGCATGAATGTGTATGCATTTCATGCTTGGGTCGCTTGAAGAGAGCGTCATCGTATGATTGAAGTGCTTATCTATCAATCAAAGGGAGGGGAGTAAAAGGTCCGACACCCCCCCCCTCAAGATAAACTACAAAAATACTGAAAATACGCAGCATGCATAGGAAAGAGGACAAGAAAGGAAAGGTCCCCATACTCAACGTAGCCCTGTATCTCCGTCTTAAGTTTCTGCGCTTGATGTATGTACTGTCACGCCCTATCCGGTATTTGTGTGTACGTGATCACCAAATTTATGTCTTTCCCCCGCTTGTGTTTTCTTACATAGAACTGACCCATGCTACTCCAATGTTGTGTGTGCACCAAGTAGCCTATTATCGTACACATGTTACTCTCTCTCTCGTTTTGTGTCGTACGTATGCCAAATAGCCTACTTGATGCGCACGTCTCTCTCTCTCTCTCTCTCTCTCTCACTCACTCCCTCTCTCTCTCTCTCTCTCTCTCTCTCTCTTACTCTCTCTCCCTCCCTCGCTGAAGGCTTTCTTGCCCTCTTTGTTATTTTTGAACAAATTAATGACACATACCTCCTCAGTATGTGTATAATTGGCCTCGAACACGGCGGTGTTCGAACAAATTGACAGAAACAAAAACGACCGTACTTTACCACGTTACTACCTCTCCTTTCTGCAAATGTTGAACTTAATTGGCTGAGAAAGAAAGGACAGGTAAGACGACTGATGTCTCCCAATTTGGCCCTCATCACGGGGACTATATGTCAGTGGTTTTCGTTTTTAGAGCTTTAACAACACCATCTCCACCGCCCAGAATTGCCCCCGCCCAATTACCCCGAACTAGAATGTCTAAGCACCCCGTTCTCCCAAAATAACCCCAGCCCTGTACTAGCCGTCTCAGAGTATTTCGAACAAAACAGCTGATGACCCTATTCTCTAAAGGTACATCGCCTAAGCTGATAAGGGTTACCTATTGTCTCCAGCAAGAAAAATGTTTAGCTTATGTCCCTCCCCGAAATAGATACCTGTGAACCCATGACAGTAGCACCTCACATTTTTTTTCTTTTCATAAACTTAGCAGTCCCCGGAAGAAAATGTGTATTAACAGAACTTGTGTTAAGATGAACGAGTCTCTACCGGAGAAGCCGGTTCGAATTTTTGATAAACCAAAAAGTCAACAGATGTCAGGCTTCCTGCAACGATTATAGGGCACAGGAATCGACACCTAGCAGGCCAGACGATGAACAGGAACACCCACAGAAACCTGCACCACAGCAATGATTAATAGATTAGTAACACACACCGACATAAGAGTTAATAGACATCAATCATGCAGCGACCGACAAAAGCATTTCCCTAACTACTCGGTGGTTGGGAGAGAGGATGAAGTGTGTAAATGTCTTCCCTGCCAACTCTCTAAGATTTTGTTTCTTGTACTCATTCAAAGATAACCTGCGGCCATCGGAAGAGAGGGGTCGGACGTGACGCACAGCCTGGCTGCGGACCATGGAACATCTATGGCATCGACCAAGGGGGAAGCAACGAAGCAAAAAGGGCGTGAGACGAGGCACCATTATCAGGATGATAAGCGATAGAACGAAGGGCTATCCCGAGGCCCTCTGCTCGCTGACCAGCATGCCTGAAGTCCCAACCCGTCGGGCCCGATTGATGGGCCCAGTGCTGGAAGATTCTGCTCTCCTTGGTCCGCTTTTTGATCCGATCCCACTCCACCCCCTCTTCCCTCGGCATCCCAAAGCACGCCACACCCCTTCTCTCTCTCTCTCTCTTTTATATGGATTTTGAATTTGACTTAACTACAGAAGAACAAAAAGCGGGTACCCCGTCTCAAAGTACCTATGATAAAATGTGTTAGGGAACAGGACTGTGATCGGAGAACAACGAATGGTCACACCCTGCTACGTGAAAACTTGGATTTGAGCTGGACCTTAGCTCCACCGCCGGTGCTCAACAGTGCCAACAAAAGAAGAACAACAATAAGAGCTTACCAGTGATGGCTCGTTATAATAGGACACTGGAAAGAAGAACTCCCTTCCATGACTGTAACTCATGTTAAGTTGAATTCCTCTCCCAACCACCTTTTTATATTGACTATCTTCCAATCGAGTTTTCATGATATTGCGTCAGTCACTTCCAACTGTACACTGATAAGTTAAGAAACTCTAACTTTGTATAGTGACATTTGTATAACACCAGCCGTGCACACGACTATGCTGACTATTTTTGATCCACACGAAGTCTGGGCCTTAAGTAATGTACGAAATATCCCTTGTTTTGCCAGAAACATTTTTTCTTTACGGTATCATGTTTGTGCTGAAACAAGCTCCCCTACTCCTATCCCTGGGCCTGACATGCGGCACAGCTGATGTAATTTTGTATGCACTACCTCCTCGCCTATTTTATCAACTATATGTAACTATGTACAATTGTGTCAGATTGCTCCTGCCTGTCCTAAAGACTTTGTACTTTTAAGGAATGCATGAAAAACATTCACGGTATTATAGCTAAAGGGTTAACGAAGGTGAATGTCGGCCAGGCAAGCTGGCGAGATATGTTAAAAGGGAGGACTGTGGAAATTTAGTTTACAACTGAACATTATCTGCGCCATCTTGCCTCTCCCCAGCGCGACACACAGGAAAGCGCACGGCAGCCATTTTAGGCACTTTTGGTCTCTCCCTGCTCATTGCCGATCGCCAGCGCGTCCCCCTGGCGCTGCAAGCACCCCCCCCCCCCCGCGCGCCGACCACCTCCGCTCTCTCATACACGGGCCATAAACCCTCTCCTTCTGTGCGACCCTGCCATGGAACCACATCCCACGCCTGACCGACATCCCATACATGGTCATGCATCTCTTTGATAACCCCCTTCCTCTGCGCCCCATTGTCCGAACCGATCCCAGGCCATCACCTAGCCCTGCGGATGCAGTTTATTGCCCCTACTGTAAGGGAAACACCCCACATCAAAGGGATTACAGTAGATCAAGGCCCACCCCACCCCCTGAGACCCGACTGGTCACACACACCCCCGGGAATTGGCGGAATGTCCAGCTGTGTGATAGCCATCTCCTACTGTGGGTGGGGTGGGGACTTCCACTGTAGATATGTGTGGGAACGAGCTCGAAGTGGGGATTCCGAGGATGTTCTTTCATGCATCAAAGTGATCTCAAGAATGTGCCATGTATGATAAGCCTGCAATAAAGTCATAAACGTGTGTATAAGAGACCAGGTCTCAGAGATGCAGTTAGAGCACCTCGTGACGATACCTTGCTGTCTGATCTGATGTGTTCTCCTCCGGAGAGAATAAAACTTTGTTTCCTGCCTTCCAGTCTCCGGCGCCTGCCTCTTTGTTGGTTTAGCATCGATTGGTATAAGAGGCGATTACCGCCGGGCAATACTTGAAAGGTTATCAACTGCAACTGCCGCTACCATTTAACACCATAACCTCTGAAAACGGACATCAAAAATATTCTGCATATTCACTACCTCTGTATTCATAGGGAACCTGCATAATAAGGCTTACAGCAATAATTTCCTAACCCCACGTCAACATAAAGTCATTGATCACTTCTTGAAAAAAAAATGTTTTTTTGAGACCCAAAAGAATGCACACACAGATGCTTTACCATTGAACCAACAGCCTTCAAGGACTCCCAACATAAAAGACCAATGGTCGGCAAACAATTATTTCACATAAATTGGAGCCCAACATTTCATGTTGAACATCCTGCAGCTTCTGTCCAAAGAACACCTCTCATCTAGAAAACTCATGCTGAAAAAAGGTAGTATTATAAGAGGATCTTTTCATATCCTGTAGCGATTGGAAATAAGATGTCCATGACAATCTCATTGTTCACAAGAGAAAAGAATTGAATGGTTAAAATCAGTCATTATTAGAGAGATCTTAGAAACAAATGTGAGATGGGCCAGAAGTGCCAAGGAGACTCTGTCTCCCAGGTCATTTTAAATCTCGTAGTCACATAACATCAGAGTGTTCACTTACACAGTAAAGACAGTTGAATTTGTGCCCATAATTATTTGGAACTAAAGATGATTAGAACACAGTCACATAACTCTGGCAGCCTTGAATGCAAGCCAAAATGGACTGTGTGTCGAAATATTAACAATAGAAATATTGTGCTGCCAAAATATCATCACCAAAATATTGAGGAGCTAAGTTTATGGAGGTAGGTATAGGTTTACTTTACTTAACTTCAGCTGTATGTGTCTGCCAGTTTGAAGTTTCCAACCCCAAAAGAGAGCAAGAACGTCTACCCTGCCAGGGTTTGGGGGCCCGCATAGGCATGATCGTGCAGATTGAGGAAGGATGGGTGAACTCCTTTCTCAAAGGATTATTTTTAAAAGGGAGTTTTGGTGTGGGGTACCAGTCGAGGAGAAGCAAGCCTCTCCGCACCAAGTACTGAATAGGAAGAGGAAGGTAATCAGTATTTGAATGCAAAACAAGTGGTCCGTGGAGCTCATTAGATGACACAGCTGGTGTAATATAAATATCTGGTGTGCTATACATTAATAAAACACATACAAATGAATGCATTCATTGCATTATCAACTAATTGTCCCAATATGATTTGAGAATTAGATATTGTATGCACCTCAGGGTAAAACACATTTAAGTACTTTGGAAATAATGAATAGAATTTTTTTTTCCTACTTATTAAATACAATGGTAACAGCTGATAACAATATAAGGAAGACATGTTTACCCACCAGCTGTGTTAGTTGTTGTTCTAGTGCTTTGTATTCCAGCGAGCTCCTGTTAAAAAGATCATCGGAAAAGGGCATGTTGGTTACACGCAGGCTGAAGAATACGACCAGTTCTTTTCCTTTTGCAGTGGTAGTCATTGAACTGGTAGTCAGGTACTTCAGAGTAGGGGCTGCAGTTGTTTCAATAGAATGCCTTTCCGAAATTGAAATATAGGCACTTTCCTGATCCTGCTCATCAGTTGGTGCTGCACTACCTGACTCGGTCTTGTCCAGTTCTGCTGCAATGTCCTGCACTCCTACTGCAAAGTTAGGTACAATGGTACCACCCAAAGCAGAGGAGCCGGATGCTGTAGGTGCAGCAGATGGAAAGGAATGAAAAAAAGACTGGTCTATAACAGTGTGACTGTAGGAGGATGCAGACGATGAAGCTACTTCTTCCTCGTTAGAGCCTTCCAACTTTGTGATGGTCTCTGGGGTGACCACAGGGCTGATCAATGCCTCGCTCCCTGCAGCTGACTGGGAGGTTTTACCAGGGGTCAACATGCTGACAGTTGTTCCTTCCACATCCGAGCTGTCCATAGTTGATGACCCATCACTTAAATCAGAAGACAAAGCAAATGTTTCTGTTGGAACAAATGAGCTTGCCATGGCCAATATTTCATCTTCTGAGAAAATGGTGTTTGGATGTACTGATGGAAAAGACGGATGCGAGAAAGAGGGAAGGGAGACTTCATCATTAGATGTTTTGGAATGCAGAGAGTCCCCAGATGAATCCTCTGAGTTTGTGGCCTGGTCCCCTGAAAAAGAAGACATTTAAGTTTAGATTATAACTGAGGCTCTGTACATCGTTTTTCTCGCTTCGATTATATCAATTTATAACTATATTTGGAAACATGTTTAGACGAAATTACTACTTAACGGAATGTAGCAGTTAGACCTCCCCATTGGTCGAGAGACTGTAGAAATCTCAGACCCACACTTGTGTTTACTTGATGACTGAAATGAACCAGTTTGGTTTAGATAAATTGAACATCGCAGCGTATCAGAACTGACAAATATATCTTATTTCTTCCACATTCAGAAATAACATGTTCAAGCATTACCATTTCGTTTTGCATATATTTTTGCTGAGAACTGCTGGGAAATGGGGAATTACCAGACTGGGCAGTACGTATTCGAAGACATATGGTCTCTCTGTTTGCCAGCATAAAATACTTTAACAAGAGAACCATTTTCTTCATAATATCTGTTTATAATGTTCGCGTTGACTGGTTTGCGGACAAGTGTGCAGTATGAGAAACGACCTATACACGAAGAGGCTATATTGCAAATTGCTCCTGTGCAAACCCACCTGCCTAAAGAATATTAATTTGGTAGGAGACTATTTGCTCTTCCTCCACAAATGGGTATGAAAAAAGTGATTGCAACCTGCAGACCACCGCCCCTGTTCACATTTTGAAAAGAAAGCGTTGCTTTAAAGCAGCCCATGTCCATCAAAGGCAGGCATCGAGCGGGGCATGCTGTGATCTTCAGGGACATTATCTGCCCCGGCAGAGGTTGCCCAACACAATTCACATTGTCGAATTGTGACTCACAAATGGGTTTTTTGAATCATACAATGCGCTCGTTTGTTGTTTGCGAATGCAGAAGTGTTTAGTACATGGAGCCCAGGTTACTTAACATTGCTTACACATCTTGGATGACAGAACCCTATCTAAAAATATAAATCATAGCACCACAGTTTTAATTTCAGTTAATAAGGTTCACTAGGCCCATCCATTCCACGTGAGAGCTGGGGTGGACTGTAGGGATGAGGTATTTCTAAGTACTACACCAGAGGTCCCACCCAGATATCGCACAGGTAGTCACAGACAGAGAGCAGGCATGGCTCGCTGAGTGTACTTTTGACTCACTGATTGTTAGTGTGAATGAGCTCAAATGTTAAATAACAAGAGTGGCTAAGTAGTAGAATGTAGATGTCAAATTCCCTACAAACTCTTGGGGCTAGTGAAGTGATTCACCTACTGATCTCTGTGCCTGTGTGCTGTCATAATCCCATTATGCCTAAAGGTCAGTAACTACCAGATGGCGCTCCCTTCCTTGTGTATTATTGCTTAATTATATGCAGAAACAAGGAGAGGCAAGTGAGTTTCAAATCGTTCCCGAAGTAACACTTTACATACCAACTAAAAAAGAAATCACGTAACGTTCACAAACATGGGAGTTCAATGTAAACTTTATAATGCTGCGTGAGTAACATTTTACAGTCTCAAGAAAGAAGGGAAGACAGGAAAGAAGAAAGAAAAAAAGGAAATAAGGCAGCCAAAAAGGAATAAATACAGGCAATAAATGGAAGGAACACGGGCAAACATAAATGAAGGAAGGCAAAAGGAAGACAGGGAGGGATGCAAAAAAGAAATAAAAAAAGACAAGAAAAAAAGAAAGAAAGAAGGCAAAAAGAATGAAAGAAGGAAAGAGTTAAGGAAAGAGACAAAAAAAAGAAAAGCAGAAAGGAAAGGAAAGAAGTGAGACAGAAGGAAAAGATACACAAATAAATAGGACAAAAAAGAAAGAGAGAGGGATGAATACAAAAAGGAAGGAATGAAAGAATGAAAGAAAGAAAATGCAATAACCAAAGAATGAAAGGAAGGAAAGATGGTTAAATTGAAAAAAGGAAAAAGAAGGCAAAAAAGAAAGAAGGAAAGAAGTAAGAAGGAAAGAAGAAGGCAAAAAGAAAGTAAGGAGGAAAGAAGGCAAGAAACGAAGAAGGAAAGAAAGAAGTAAAAAAGTAAAGAAGGCAAGAAATATAGATGCAAAAACGGAAAGAAGGCAAAAGAGAAAGAAAGGCGAAAAGAAGAATGAAGAAAAAGAAAAAAGGAAATCAGCAAAGAAAAAAGGAAAGAATGAAAGAAAAAGGAAAGAAGGCAACATTTAAGAAAGGAAAGAAAGAAGAATGAAGGAATAAAAAGGAAATCAGCAAAGAAAAAAAGGAAAGAATGAAAGAAAAAGGAAATAGGGCAAAATTTAAGAAAGTAAAGAAAGAAGTAATCACAAAAGAAAGAAGGCAAGAAAGAAAGAAGGAACGAACGAAAGAAGGCTATAAAGAAAGGAGGGAAAAGAGAAAAAGATGGCAAAAAGAAAAAGGGAAAAAATACAAAGTAAAAAAGAATAGAATAAAATTAAAAAGAAAGAAAGGAAAAAAGAAGATGAAAAGAAGGATGAAAAGATGGTTTACAGTATGAAATATTGGACAATAAAACCCAAATTACACCTCACTTATGTTTAAATACAACTTTTACAAGTGTGCTGCAAATTAAACACAATAAAGTTTGGTTTTCTTCATGGAAAAACATATTAAAGAACTATTGGTGAAATCCCAGGAACACAATTTGGTATGCTGTTACATAGCAGCAGTCTACTGCAAAAGGAATTTGCTACAGCATTGGAAGGAGACATGAACTGATAACGCTGTAATGTGCCCTTTGCTCACTTTAGATGCATCCTGGTCTCACATCAGCCACCACTGCCACTAAAGGGAGCTATGTTGTATTCATAATGTCCACCATATGAAAGAGCAAAATGCAGTCACTCAAAGTGACATTAACCTGAGATTTAAGTAATCTGACCGACTGCCACATGCCTTATGCTGCAGTGGGGAGAAGCAAAATGTGAATGAAACAAAATCAGATTATTTGATCAAGAGAGGGGGCTGAAAGTGATACCCCCTTAAGTAACTATATTATAAATATTATTTTAGTAAAATCGAAAGGTGTTGGCTAACACCAGACTTAAAAATGTGTACCAGGTGTAGCCTGAGAAGGCGTTTGTGAGGCTTCCTAGGGGAAAATCACATTACACATTTTAAATTTAAGAGCCAGCAGTTTATATACAGTCCTCATAGAGTAACAGCTAGCTGATCTGATGTAAAATGACCTAGAGACAGGTTTAGGGAGGTTAGTCAAGATTTGTGTGGCAAGGTTATTTATTTTCCAAAGAGATGAATATTTACTGTCTGATCTGTCTGCCTCAGATGCTTTAAAATAGTCACCATTGTGTTAGAATAAAAATGTCTTAGCTGTGCTGCTTATGTAGCGTATGTCTTAAGTTAGCGTTTGCAGCACCATTTTATGTTTGGCGTATTTCTCTTAGTGTCTCTGCCGAAAGCAGCTGTGATAGTTTCCGTTTCTCCAAGGTTGGGACCTGCTGTACAAATGAATACGCTGTTCTTGTTAGCGCATACCTTTCCCACTAGATAGAGGCCTGCTCCCACTAGTCGAGCGATGGATGCAGGCAGAACAACCTCGGCATACAGATGGTGTGTGCCCAGTCTCAAGATCGAAGCTTATCCTTGTGTACTTTTTTTGTGTAGCTGCCCCCATATGGAAATTTCTAGTCTGGGCGTTCCTGCTGGGGTTCTGAATCATACATAAGATATTACCATGTTTGCTGATGTCAGTCCTCTCTGCAGCACCGCTCAAGTGTACCTGAATAAACATATACTTGGTTTGTTTTCCCTACTGTCTGAACAACTCTTTATTTGTATGGAAGGCTGAGAGGCGGTCGTGAGTGACCCAGGTGACCCTAATTGGGTCACTTCCTTCAGTTGGCGCCCAAACAGGGCCCCTATCGGGTGACTCATCTCCTCCTGCGGACGAGTGGGGAGGTCGGGCCATCGTTGGGTCGGACAGGCGGACCAGAGATCCCTGCATGGGAGAGTTCCTGAACTTGCAGCTGCCCCGTTTGTCTGACCGGTCGGTGCCTCGCCCAGCGGTCATCCTGACTGGGGTCCTGAACGGCGAAGCCCTTGGATCTGACCGTTTGGTCCGAAGAGTCGGCAGTGGAGAATAAATTAATTTGACCTGTGTGCACCAGGTGAGTTTGTTTTGGTTCTTTGTTTACATGGTACCATTTTGGTTTGTATTTGGCACGGTCTGAGGACCGATTTTGGTACAAAGTGTGTGTGAACACTTTATCAGGCAACATAACGAATTTGGCTCACTTTTGAAAATGCCTGCCTTCAGCAGATTCTTGGTTTCTTGTTGTCGTTGTTGCTCTGCAGATGCTCGACTGGAAGAAAGTCAGCCGGCGCCTCCAGTACACACTCATAATTTTGATATGTATGTGAAGCATGGCCTTGGCGCTATTATGTTTAGTACTTTATGGCACAAATATACGAGGGAAAATGCCAAGTTGCAGTGGCCGTTGATGGGCAGTTATGATGAACAAAAAATTGAGGTTTTACAGTAGAATTTGTTTGCGAAAAGAAGTAGACAGTCTATGTTTGATTCTCTCCGAACGTGGCAAAAGGAGGCTAAACAAAGGCGGATGAAAGTAGAGAAAGAGGCGAGAAAGATGAGAATGCAAACATTGACTCAGAAAGCTGTACCACATGATAGAGAGAAACAAGAGATTGGGATTGAACATGAAGATTGGAAGTTTCGATTCAATATTGATAAATCTTCTGTAGAAGAATTGCTGGATACTGACCCCACCTCCATATGCCCTGCAGAAAATATATCCTGCTCTTCCCTCACAGGCTCAGCTACCCGGTTCTTCTGTCTCTGCTGTTTCTGCTTCTGTTGATCAGATTGCCTTGGCCACGGCACCTCCTGTCCTTTCTACGTCCTCGCTGTCTGTGGCAACTGTGACTATTAGTACTCCTGCCACACCTATTGCTTTAGCGTCTCTTTTGTCAGCTCTTACACCCACAGTCCAGCCGACAGCGACATTAGTGCCTGCTCCCTCTGTTGCTACCCCCACTGTGTTCCGACATTACTGAGTTGTGTGACACCGGTATGCGGCCCTGAGAATGGAGATTGGATGAAATTCAAGGAATGTATGGGGCAGACGTTAGTCCCATCTGATATGGGAGATGCAGAGAAACAGGTGGTGGCTAATCAGGCTGCTCAGTATGCCCGTAACCCCATTTACAGTGTGGCAGATGTGTGGAGTGTGATGAAAGATTATGAGCCTTTTGTACAACTGCATGCTCTTAAGCACATGCCCGCTACTTTGATTGGTCTTTGGTAACAGTGCTTCAATGATGCAGCACCGCAGATTATATATGATATTAAGGATCATGTATATGTTACTGATATGGTGCCTGCTCACGTGGTAACATTGCGAAGTTTGTTGCTTATCAGGGTAGACTGCTCGACAAGAGTCCCACCCCGGTATCCCAGTTTCCGATGAGGGAGGTTCATCCTATCTATCATCCTGAAATACCAGAGCTAAGGGATCAGCATGACAACATTACTAGACCCAGGGTAGCGGCCCGTTTCCAAGAACAGTGGGTTTATAATCCATGGAAAAGAAGTGATGTTTTGTCCCTTAAGACTCAGTTACTTGACCCTAGGAAAAATCAGACTGCTTATTATAAAGAATTGACTGAGGCTGCGTCTTCTACAGTGATGACGCTTGCTGATATTGAAATGTTCTTTGGTTTGCTAGTCCTGGTGGATATTTGGAGACAAGTACACACACAGGATCATGTTGCTGAATTGGGTGGTACATGGAACCAGATAAAGGTATGGGATCCGGAGTGGAAGCCAGGTGAGAAGCCCAGAGCTGAGATACTTGCTTTGCCCGGCCGTATCATTACGTACATGCATTTCCTTATCCCACCGAGGAAGGTTGATTGGGACAAGTTATCGGCTTGCCGTCAGAAGAAAGATGAGAGTGCGTCTGATTTTTTCACTCGGTTTGAGGGGGTGTTTCTAGATTATAGTGGACAGGATTTGTCAATCGAACGTGGTGTGTAACTGTTTGTTAACAGATTTGTTTCTAATTTGCTTCCTGAGATTGTGACCCAATTGCAGGCTTCTGAGAGCACCTGGTCCACCTCTTCCCCTTCTGTTATTTTGAATATGACACAGTATTATGAACACAGGGAAAAAATGAGATTAAGGAGAGGTCAGAGAAGAAGCACAAGGATTTGAAGACGAAAGTGTTGTTACAGCATGCTTCTGGGGGGAATGGTAGAGGAAGTAGTGGTTTGGCCCGACAGCTTCCAGGCACAAACAGGCCTACAAATACCATGCCTTTAGGGCTGAATCTGTGTGCATATTGGAAAGAGGAGGGACACTGGCGTAGCGAGTGTCCGGTGCTCCTGCAGAAGGTAGCGGTCCCGAGGGGTCCAGGTTCTCGTGGACAAGGTCGTGGAGCTGTTGGTGGCTAGGACAGGGCTCAGAATGCTGTTCTGACCAGAAATATTTCGACGACCCCTGGGGAGGACAGTATTATCATGATGATTATGATAAGGATGAAGTGACAGGGATGTCTTACTGATAGGACAGCCAAGGACAGAGTTGGATACCAGTTTCAATACCTGTAGATCAACGTGGTCCGTACGTTAGTGTGGATGTGCATGGTTCAGCCAAGGAGTTTTTGGTGGATACAGGTGCGACAAACAGTTCTATTTCTCGTTCCTTGGTTCCTGGGGCGGCTCTGTCTGGCCATAATAATGTTTCATTAATCACCACAGGGGCAGCCCTAACCACCTGAACCATGGGCAATCAGTATTTAATCCAAACAAAGGTTTAAAATGTTTGAGAAAATACAATTACATATACAAAAATAAATAAACAATTAATTAAAGCAACAACCACATCAGTGCACACATAAAAGTGAAAAATTCATATATATAGAAAAATACATATATATAGAAAGACAGCCCATACAGGAAGAATCTACAAAAACATCAGAATTATCGTGCGGTGTGACGGGATTAATTCTGACCGCGCACATGAAGCAAGTATAAGGGAGGAAGGGTTCTCCTACCCCATGGCTAATTTTGCCGGTTTATCTCTAAGCACTTACGGAGGTAACCAAATTATTGGAGCTGAACATATAATTGTTCCCAGCTAATCGCCTTTTATTAAATCTATCCTTTCATACATTGACTGTTGTTACGTTCACCTTCCATTATATGATTGGAAATTGTCTGTTGGGATGCTCAGTTAAATTTTATGTCCTGAAGATGACCGTGGATTAATAACAAAGGCCGAAACGTCGTAGACGCAATTGTGGCCGCAATTAATGGAGGACACCTTGTTTTGCTTATTGTAGTTGCAGTGTTGTTCTCTCCGTCTTTTATGTAACCTCTTTTTGTCTGCCACCTGTCTGGTTGTTTATTTTTACTAAATGTTATATGTACCAGCTTTCAATTCTGAGCTCTATGACATTATATTTTTATTGAATAAAATTTGTATGTTTTTGTAGATTCTTCCTGTATGGGCCATCTTTCTATATATATGTATTTTTCTATATATATGCATTTTTCACGTCTATGTGTGCACTGATATGGTTGTTGCTTTAATTAATAATAATGTTTCGGCAGGTTTTTCTGGTGTACCGGTAGTGAGCCCCATTTTAAAACCCATTTGTTGACTATTGGTCCTTTCACTGTGGATGCGCCATTCTTGTTGACATCTAATTGTGGAGAAAACTTGATGGGTTTGGACTTGTTGAAGAAATTGCATACCATGATTTATTGCTCTCCGGCGGGTGTTTTCATGACAAAGGGTCCAGATATAGTGCGTGCTACGCAGTATCTGTCCAAAGACGCACCTCTTCCTGAAGAGTTTAAAGACGTGCTGTCATCTCTCTGGGCGATAGGTGACACAGATGTGGGATTGTTACAGATATCGCCAGTTTCAGTCCGAGTTAAAGACAATGCTATTTTACCTCGCATTCCTCAGTATAAAATACCGCAGACAGCTGAGCGAACCTTATTGAAAATTGTGCAGGACTTGATTGAGAAAGAAGTGGTTGAGGAGACGACTGCTAATGTTTGTAATAGCCCCATTCTTCCCAGCCTCAAAAGGACACCTTCGGGTTCCTCTGTTGATCATACAGATGTTTTATCTATTTGTGATTGTCTTGGGGGAAGTTAATAAAATAGTGATTCCCCAGTTTCCGGTGGTCCCAGACATTACAACTCTTTTGACAATGATTCCTTCTTCTGCTACATACTTTTCTGTTATTGACATGAAAAACGCGTTTGTCAGTATTCCCATTCATCCTGACAACAGGTATCTGTTTGGGTTCACCCTAGCTGGTAGAAGTTTTAGATTCTGTTGCGCTCCTCAAGACTATACAGAGAGTCCAAGTATCTATAGTCAGGCACTGAAAGGTCAGCTGGATTCCTTGTCGCTCCCTACAGGTAATGTATTGCTTCAGTATGTCGATGACTTGCTCATCGCCTCGGATACAGAACAAGGTTGCAAAGATAGTACGGTTAAATTGTTGTTACATTTAGCTCAACATAGCCATAAAGTATCCCTTTCCAAATTTCAGTATTGTCGTCGGAAGGTCACCTATTTAGGTCACCTACTGTCAAAGGAGGGTAGGAGATTGACACCTGAGCGTATCAGTACCATTGTTAAAATGCCCATTCCTCAAACTCAAAAAGATATGTGTGCTTTTGTTGGCATTACTTCCTACTGTCGCCAATGGATTACAAATTATTCTCCATTAGCAAAACCCCTGCTCTCTTTGACTACTAAAGATGTGCATAAACCCCTGCCTTGGACGCCTGAATGTCAGCAGACTTTTGAGCAACTAAAAACTGCGCTTTGTTTGGCTCCAGTGCTTGGCACGCCTAACTACAGCAAGCCATTTGTGTTACATGTCCATGAAACGCCTGGTTGTGAGCTTTCTGTTCTAACACAAATATTTGGAGATAAGCAACAACTGTGTGCTTATCTCTCTGCTGTGCTTGACCCTGTCGCACGAGCCCTCCCGAGCTGTATAAGAGTGGTCGCAGCTGTGGCTGTCTCGAAAAGGCAATAGGCTGGACTCATACTTGATACTGACCTCACAGTCATGGTACCCCATGCTGTAGATACACTTTTGAACAAGATAAAGACACAGCACCTCTCCAGTGCACATCTGACAGGTTATGAGCTAACGCTGTTTGCTCAGCATATTACGATCAAACGATGTGCTAGTCTGAATCCAGCCACATTAATACCCCTCCCTTCTGAGAATGAAGAGATTGTCATACGTGATTCTATCTTCCGAATGGAAGAAGAGATGAAAGGACGGGTAGACCTGACTGATGTTCCCTTATCTGACTCCTAGGGGAACTATATGTCGATGGCTCTTTCTTTAAATTGCCAGATGGCACTACAACTGCCGCATATGCAATCACTATGCTGCGTACAGTAGTTGAGACATCACAAGTTCCCTATCAGTCGGCCCAGGCGGCAGAGCTTGTTGCCCTAATACGAGCCTGCAAATTGAGTTAGGGACTGGTTGTTAATATTTATACTGACAGCCAGTACGCCTCTGGAGTCGCCCATTATTGCGGACGACTCTGGGCAGAGAGAGGCTTCCTTACTTCCTATAGGACCAAGATTCAGTGGTCATCTTAAATATAGGCGTCTGTTCGCTTTGACACTCCCTGAGAAATTGGCAATAGTGAAGTGTTGCGCCCATAGGGAAGTTACTGATAATGTAGGTAAAGGGAACACTTTTGCAGACCAGACAGCTAAGGAAACAGCCCAAACTAAGAGGAATGTTTGTAGGAGGTCCCGCTATGTGGGTGCCCGAGGTCAAAATGTTCGAGATTACACTTGAGAATGTGAAGGAGATTCAGAGTGAGGCCACAGTGGAGGAGTTAGCAGTGTGGCAAGAAAGTACAGCACAATTGAATGGCAATGACAGTTGGCTTGACAAGTCAGGGAAGCAATGATGGATGTTGCCAGATGCATATTTTCTTCCTGTAGTAACAATGGCCCATGGCCCAGCCCATATCAGTGCTAAGGGTATTTGCAAGTTGTTAGACCCTGTGTGTTGGAATGACAACATCCATAGAACTGCTGCACATTTAGTGAAGTATTGCATAGTATGTATGATGCACAATTCTGGGAAGGGTACCCCTATGCTACCCGGTAATTTTGCACCTCCCACTTTCCCTTTTGAGGTCCTTCAGCTGGACTATATCGAACTAGACAGGGTAAACAATTTGAAGTACGTGCTGGTGGTGCTTTGTGTGTTCAGTAAATGGGTTGAGGCCTAGCCCACCAAAGACAATACAGCCATGACGACTGCAAAGGTATTCCTGAAGGAGTTCTTCCCTCGTTTCGGCTCACCCCGCTTGATCTGGAGTGATAATGGAAGTAATTTCAATGCCAAGGTTATCCAGTTAGTTTGTGACTGTTTGCACATAAAGCAGAGGTTTCATGCTGCAAATCATCCCCAATTAGCAGGTTTGGTTGAGAAGTACAATGGTACTCTCAAACCGAAGTTGGCAAAGATTAAGGAGACAGCAGAGTTACAGGTGCCAGATGCTTTACCATTAGCTCTTTTGTCGACAAGAACAACAGCACATTAAAGGACAGGATTGTCACCTTACGAGGTCATTTGGACGCCCGGCCAATGTCTGGAGCATCTCATGCCCTCGTAAGTTTTCTGATATTGAATACCCATTATTGACAGATCATATGTGCCAGTTAACTGAAAATGTGCATTCTATTCACCAACAGATCCAGGACATTCTCCTAGATATACCCGAAGGGCTCGGACACAACATTCAGCCTGGCATTGGGTGTTGGTGCGCAACTTTCAGTGGAAGAAGAGCTTGGAGCCCCGCTGGAAGGGACCTGAACAGGTCCTTCTGGCCACACGCATCGCAGTGAAGGTCGCCGGCCGAAAGAACTGAATTCATGGCACTGACTGCAAACGAGTGCCCCTACCTTTACCCTATGATCAGTGGGTCGCTGATGGAATTGGGGATACTGAGTGTGAAAAGGTGCTGAGATTCATGTATTTATTTATTTTTACAATTTATTAAGCGCAACGTTTGTCCGTAGGCGTCTTGGCGCTATGACTTTCAGCAATAATCAGAAGGGATGAAATATAGCAGATACAGTAGGCATGATTCTTGGTTAAATAACCAAGTTTTCAGTAATTTCCTGAACTGAAGGAGAGTGTGACTTTGTTTGATGTGTGGTGGTAACATATTCCACATTCTAGCTGCTGATACCACAAAACGTCTGTCTGCCCAAGACACAGTTTTTGTACGTGGGACAGTGATTTGTAAACTAGTCACAGATCTTAGGGATCTGGTGGGTTGATATAAGGTTAGTTGATCTTGAAGATCTTGTTTAGGGCTTTGAAAGTAAGACATAAGGTCTTAAATTTGATCCTAATCCTGATTGTAAGCCAATGATAATCCCTGATGGTTTGACTAATAGAAGCAAATTTGGGGGTTTTAGAAAGCAATCTTGCCGCCGCATTCTGGATTGACTGCATTTTCGCTATCACCCATGTTTGAGCATTTGCAAAAAGGCCATTACAGTAGTCTAAAGATGAGAGAACTAAAGTGCTCACCACTGTTTTAGCCGCATTATCAGGTAGGAACGGAATGACTTTTTTAATAATCCTTAATTTCTGAAATGCAGATGAGGCCATCTGATTTGCATGAGAGGCAAAATTAAGTTTATCATCGAAGATGATACCTAGGTTCCTAACTTTAGGTACCGGAGTTGGCAGCGTTCCCATGGATGGAGGCCACCAGACAGATGACCACCCTGGGGAAAGTTTCCCAAAGATGATCACCTCGGTCTTCTCAGAATTTAATTGCAGGCAATTCTCTGCCATCCAATCTCTGATTGCCAGCATACCATCCTGGAACCTTTCCGCTACCTCCTCCCCATCGTTCTTAATTGCAAGCACAAGCTGGGTATCATCCGCATAAGAGGTCAGGCTCATCCGGTGTTGTTTAATCACCCTAGCTAAGTCCGACACATAGATATTAAAAAGTGTCGGACTTAGGGATGAGCCCTGCGGAACCCCACAAGGTAACGCCAGATTTGCAGATTTAAAAGGACCTAGCGTTACCGCCTGTGTTCTGCCTGATAAGAAGGAGGCGAGCAGATCCTTGGCTTTTGCTTGAATGCCTAGATTTCCGACACAGTCAATCAAGATGGAATGATTGACCGTGTCGAAGGCCGCCGAGAGGTCCAGCAGTATTAATACTGCTGTCCCACCTTGGTCTTTGATGACTCTAATGTCGTCTGCGGCTTTAATCAAGGCCGTCTCCGTGCCATGAAGCTTACGGAAGCCAAATTGTGTGTCGTCCAGCAATTTATGTTGTTCTATATATTCTGCCAGCTGGGAATTTATAGCCTTCTCGAACACTTTTGCCAGGAATGGGTCTGTAATTCTTAAGCTCCTCTTTGTCCAAAGAGGGTTTCTTAAGAAGAGGTTTAATTGTCGTGTTTTTTAGGCTATCTGGGTAGGTACCTGTTTTACATACAGTATTACAGACTAAGGTGACAGTCTCTATAATCGTTTCCAAGACTGGGAGAAGAATTTTTGGAGGGCAGGGATCCAATGCCGATCCCGATTTTATCTGCTGTATGATGGTCCTCATCTGTGCGGTATCTATATCTTTAAATTGGTCTAAGGAACAGTTCAGCCGCCCATGATTAGAAAAATTGTTGTCTACATTATCCCTGGATGCGAATTCTACATAGATATTATTTACTTTAGTAAAAAAGAATTTAGCTAGAGAGTCGCACAAGCTCTGCGAGGAGAGGGGGACTAGATCTACCACTTTACCTGCCAACTGCTGTACTACTCCAAACAATTGTTTGCTCGAGTTCTTAGCATTGCATAGAACTTTTTCTTCGCCTCGTTGATCATTTTTTTATAACAGTGTAAAGTGTCTTTATATTTCCTTCTGCTCTCAGTGTCATAGGATCTACGCCAGCAACGTTCCTGAGTTCTGCATTGCTGCTTTTTTATTCTTAATTCCTCATTAAACCATGGGGCAGATGGTGTCGTCCTATTTTTTTATATAGATTTTATAGGTACAAGGGTATCAATCGCATTTCCAATCCAGGAGGTGTACTGATTGGCTTCTGGGGAAATCTTAGGATGTGAGCTTTCTAGGTGCTCTTTAAAAGCGACATAGTCTAAATCTTTCCAAATTTTAAAGCACTCTTGATTTCTGGGCACGTGCTTCCTACAATGTACAGAATTGATGATAATCCCGGCCAATATGGCATGATGGTCGGACCACGTAAGTGGCAGAATATCCGAGATTCTTAGCCCATTGATATTAGAGAAAATAGCATCCAGCGGGTGGCCAGCCTCGTGTGTGGATGTGGTAATCTCAAGAGAGAAGCCAAAGGCATCCAAATCTGCCAGTAGCATTTGCGTGTCTATATCATCAGTTTTATCTAAATGGAAATTCCAATCCCCTTCAGTGAAGGACAATTAACATAGACCCAAACGGATGCAGAGAATGATGACGTGCTAAATGCAGTGGTCCCTCCTGAAATTCGGGCCATTAAGGAACAGTTATTTTTAGACCCCTCTGTGCCTGGAGTAACAAGGTACAATTTGCGCCCTTGTGTGACGAATAGTGCACCAAAGGAGAAGTCAGATTAGTTAGTTTAGGGTATTCTGAGATTGGTGCACTGTTCTGACATTGGACGGGATAAATCGAACGTGCTCCCTAGGAGGGGGGGGTACATTATCCTGTGTGATGTGGGACTCATCGCGAGCTTAGGACTGAGCAAGTTCCACCACCAGTGCTCAAGAGCACCTACGTTGATGAACAATAAGAGACTGTACCAGTGAGGCTCTGACGGACACTAGGAACACTTGCATTTGCTATTAGTTTTATTGTATTCCTCTCCTTGCTTCATAATGCATCCATTTGGTCGACCTATTGAGGAGGAGGAACAGCCATTTGCAGCACCACATTTAGCGTAGGGTTGGTCAACAAAGAGTAAAATAGTTGTCATATTAATTGTTGTGATTGCGCTAATGATAATTCTTGGAATATCCTGGTTTCTAGAGGAAAAATATCCTTTACATTCCGTGGTTGGTAGAACCCCCACACCCCCTGAGCATGTTTTTGTCACTCTGTCTCCACACAAAGCAGTGCATAGATCGTCTTACACAAACAATGTATTTATACAAATGCTTCATCAGGTTCATAATGTGTCCAATACAACTAATTGCTGGGTTTTCTGGTTGCTCCCTTCAGTCAACCATAAGAGCGACAATCTGTTGTCCCTGCCATTTTCATATATTGGTGGTTGTGAAGGTTGGTTTGAATTGTTCGTAATGGTGCACTATAATTTCCAACTCTCTACTCTGGTTATAACACCTGCTGATTCCCATACTGTGGTAGAATATACATGTTTTCATCATGGGTTTATTCCCGTAGGGCTGACAGGACAAGAGACCTTCGGTACATTGTCCCCAAATTCTTGTATGAGCACATATGAACAAGTGAAGAATGAAACATGGCTTCAAATGGAAATGGCTGATTTACAAAGGTTTAACACCTCTGAGTATTTTCAATCTTTCCAAGCTTGCAATATTACTAATGAAAAATTGATGCCGGTGCCCGTGGTCAACATAACTGCTAGTTTCTGTGTCCAGGGTAATGGGGAGGTAACGGTGGGAGAGAGTAAATGCAATTTCACCTACAGACTGAGAACGATTAATAGTCTGCCTTTGATTATACCCCCTAATGTCTATTTTGTCTGTGGATCCCAAGCTCATGTCTGGCTTCCGAGGGGATGGTCAGTCAGCTGTTATCTCTCATTCCTCCTTCCCCCTGTAAATGTTGCCCCGCCCAATTATCATAAAGATAATCAGCTACAGCATAGGAGTACATACTTGCCCTGAGTCAGAAGGGTTGTTGACACAGAGGATATAGATCAGACAGATACCTCTGCACAGCAGTTTGAGGATGCCATAAAGGACCTCCTACCTTTTTGGGGCCCCATGGATAATAGTTTTCAAATTTGTCGATTAACAAAAGTAGTTAAGGGGGTTATCAATACAAATGCTGGGATAACGACAAATGTCATTGCTGAGCTCCAGGCTGAGATTAGTCACCTAACAGAACAGGATGGTGTTAGATGTCATCCTTGCTGATCGGGGAGGGGCTTGTCGCATTATTTGCAGCTGCTATTGCGTTTACATACCTGACCACTCCACCAATGAGTATGCATTTATACAGAAATTGCACAGGCTTTCATCTGACATACACCAAGAGACAGGTACCTGGACCCTATCAGGATGGTTCTGGAATATGCTAACAACATGGGGTTGGAAGGTCCTCATCTTTTTTTATTGTGGTGGCTTGTATTATCTTTACATGTTGCCTCTGTATACACTGTCTTCCAGCTTGTTGCACTTATTGTGTCAGCGCTCTCACCCCCAAACAGAAAATGTAAGCCCATGATACTAACACTGCGATTATGCTCCAACAAGATATTGAAAATATGATGCAGACTGACAAAGGTAGCTTTGAGTACTGATTATATGCATACTTCCTCACAGTGTTGATTCTTGCTCCCACAACACGTTGTTCTTTTCTTGATAGTAACATAAAAGTAGTTAGCGATTGCTAAAAGGAGGGCCTGTTATAATAAAAATGTCGTAGCTGTGCTGCTTATGTATCGTATGTCATAAGTTAGCATTTGAGGCACCATTTTATGTTTGGCGCCATTTTGAGCTATTATCGAAACTTATTTCTCTCTGTGTCTCTGCTGAAAGCAGCTGTGATAGTTTTCGTTTCTCCAAGGTTGGGCCCTGCTGTCCTAAGCAATACACTGTTGTGATTAGCACATACCTTTCCCACTAGATTGAGGCCTACTCCCACTAGGCCTGCAATGAGCGCAGGCAGAACAACCTTGGCATAGAGATTGTGTGTGCCCGGTCTCAAGATCGAAGCTTATCCTTCTGTACCTCCTTTGTGTAGCTGCCTCCATCTGGAAATTTCCAGTCTGGGCGTGCCTTCTGGGGTTCTGAATCGTACAAAATGTATCACCATGTTTGCTTATGTCAGTCCTCTCAGCAGTACCCCTAATCGACTGGGAAGATAGGGCTCCGCTCGATATCTGAATAAAAATATACTTGGTTTGAATTCTCTACTGTCTGACCAACTCTTCATTTGTATGGAAAGCTGAGAGGTGGTCGCCAGTGACCCGGGTGGCCCTAATCGGGTCACTTCCTTCAGTTTCTCTACTGCATTTATTTATTTTATTTTTTGGATTTATAAAGCGCGTAGCTACCCAAGGGCGTCCCAGCGCTGATACTCGCCTGCCAGTTGCAGGAGGGGGGATGAAAGGGGAGTGGGCAGAATAACCAGATGGAGAAGGAAAATATGTACGGAAATAACCAAGTTTTCAAGCGCTTACGGAAGGACAGCAGGTCCGTTTCCGTTTGAATGGTAATGGGAAGGGCGTTCCATAGGTTAGGGGCATTAAATGAGAAGAGACGGCCTCCTGAGAGTACTCTTCTTATTCTGGGGATGCTAGCCAGGGACAGGGTGTTTGACCGTAGCTGCCTAATGGATTGATAGGGTTTGATGAGTGGTCTCAGTATGGGTGGGCCTTTGCCGTGGAATATTTAATGCGTAATACATAGGGTTTTGAAAACAATGCGTTCCTGGATTGGGAGCCAATGACGTGACTTCAGAGCAGGTTTCGCTGAGCATCTGGATTTTGTCCCGGTGAGGAGCCTGGCGGCTACATTCTGGATGCGCTGCAGTTTATTGATGACTGAGGTTGGGGCACCTAGATATAGGGCATTTCCATAATCCAGTCTTGAGATGATCAGGCCTTGGATTAGGAGCTTTCTGGACTGAGGGGGAATTAGAGGAAGAATCTTCCTCGCGGTCCGCAGGAGGCCAAAGCAGGTGCCGGCAGTATTCCTTGCTTGAGCTTTGAAGTTAAGCTCTTGGTCCAACCAAATGCCCAGGCTCTTGATTTCATTTTTTGGGGTGGGGGGAGATCCCATACAGGGCGGCCATGAGAGAGAGATGGGGATCTCGGATTTCTCTCCGTTAAGTTTGAGGCGAGAGTCTCGCATCCATTTGGATATGCTCTGAAGGCAGGAAGCCAAGTTCTCCATGCAGTGGGCTGACTGATTTAGGGAGACGACTAGTTGTGTGTCGTCGGCGTACATGACTACCTTTATTCCAAAAGGTGACATGATGTCTTCAAGGGGGGACATGTACACGTTGAAAAGTGTGGGGCTCAGGGAGGAGCCCTGGGGAACCCCACACTGGAGGGGAAGAGCTCTAGAGTGTACAAGTCCGTCGGCCACCTCGTAGGTTCTATATTCCAAAAAGGATTTAAGCCAGTCCAGAGCGGAGCCAGTGACTCCTGCCCTGGAGAGACGGTGGACGAGGATGGTATGGTCCACCGTGTCGAAGGCCACACTAAGGTCCAGGAGGATCACTGCCACTGAGCCTCCTGTATCCAGGATGGATCTTGCTTCTTCAATCACGGCTAAAAGGGCGGTGTCGGTGCCCTGCCCTGGTCTGAACCCTGTCTGGGAGTGACAGAGGAGATTGTTAGACTCTAGGAAGGTGGAGAGTTGCTGGTTCACAATTTTTTCAGCCACCTTACTGATACCTGGGAGGAGAGAGATTGGCCTGAAGTTCGCTAGGTCAGAGGGGTCAAGATGGGGTTTCTTCAGAAGGGCGCAGACTATAGCTCTTTTCCAGCTAGTGGGGACGGTACCTTGGGTAAGGGAGGCATTGATAAGTTTGGTGAATAGGAGGGATATAGTGGGAGCAACCAATTTTAATTTGTTCATAGGGGCTGGATCTGTAGGGGCTCCACTCTTTACTGAGTTTAGGGTAGTGAGTAATGTCTCTGTGGATACTAGGCAGAAGGCATCAAGGTGAGGAGCGTCCGGGCGAGCAGGAGAGTGAAGCGGGTCCAGAGAGGTGGAATGGGAGGGGAGAGTTTTTAAAATATTGGTAATTTTGGAAGAAAAAAACTCAGCTAATTGGTTACATCTGGAGCCTGAGGGGTCGATAGGGGGTGGGGGATCTGGGGCTTTCATCAAGGAACGGATGATCCGGTATGTTTCTTTGGAAGAATTAGTTGCCGCGCAAATTTTGCCTTCGTAATAGGTGGCCTGGGTGTTTTTTAGGCAAGTTTTATAGTGTTTCATCGCTGCTTTATAATCTCCTTTACTCTTTGTTTCCCAGTCCTTTCTCCAAAGGCGTTCGAGTTTTTTACAGCTCTTTCTTAATTCGCGCAACTCGGGAGTAAACCACGGTGATTTAAAAGTCCCCTTTTTACTGGGAAGCAATTTGTTAGGAAGAGCTTGGTCGAGAGATTTAGTGATCCAAGAGTGCAATTGGTGGTCCACCAAAGTTGGATCTGGATCCAAAATAGGAGTGGAAGACAGTAATATGCCAGTCCAGGCTTCAATATCTAATTTTGACCAGGGGCGGGATGGAGCCTGGGGGGGGGGGATCTGGTTGGGCATTCCGTGGAGATCGGATACTTGAAGGGGATCAGGTGATGATCTGACCAGGGGATAGGAAGGGGCTCGGTTGCGATCAGTTCGGGGATGTTTGTAAAAATGGGGTCCAGGAGGTGGCCCTTGATGTGGGTCGGATGTTGGTTTTTCAGAACAAAGTTCAGGGAAGTTAAGTCTTCCTTGAGGTCTTCTACTACTTTGTCTGACGGGTCATCAAAATGGATATTGAGGTCTCCTAGAACTGTGAAGTTGGGGGAGAGACAGGCTAAGGATCTAATGGTTTCCACCAATGAGTTGGCGAACTGACCTTGCGGACCCGGCGGCCGATATACAAGGATGCCTGAGAGTGTTTTGAGCGGAGAGAGGTGAATTGAAAAATTGATGTTTTCGCAATCCTGGATCGCACTGTGTCTGAAATAGCACGATAGATGCGTTTTAAAGATGATCGCGACTCCCCCTCCAATCCCAGATGGTCTATCATGATGTTTGATTAGATACCCCGGTGGCAGTGTATGGACGATGTCCGGGTCCTATGTTGTATTGATCCAAATTTCTGTGAGGAACAGAACCTCAAGGTCTGTCTCTGACAGGAGTAGTTTGATTTCTACACTGTGTTTGGGGAGGGAGCTGCAATTAAGTAGGGCCATCTTAGCCCAAAGCTTTTTAGGAGGAGTGGGGGATTTCAAGCTATAAGAGCAGTGATGACAGCTCGTTTGTCGGTCTGATAAAGAGAGCGAGTGAAAGCATGAAGCCAAAATGAGGTTCCGAAGCTGAAGGAGGTGCTTTTGCGAATAGCTAATTGGAGCTGGAGTAGGGGATGCAGAGGTCCTGGGCCCTGGGCCCGGTCTGGCGCGGACGGGTGCAGACGGGCTTACCTTAGGCGCACCTTCGGCGCGCTGTCGGCGCGCCCGCTGCGCTCGTCCGCTGCGCTTCCTGAGGGGTGTGGCCATTTATACTGGTGATTGGCGGGAGGGGCTAGCACTAGTCTGCCAACCCACTCCAATATGGCGACCCACACCCGACAACAGCCCCAACTCGGCTGAGGCGACGAAAGAAGGCGTCAGGCGCTTGGGAACCCGTGCGGCATATATCGCTGCAGTGGGTGAGATTAAGCAGTGCAAATATACTTAAAAATAGTGGCAGTTAAAATTACAGAGCTTCCCCGGCTTCCGCCTCAGGGATACAATGCAGTCAAGTAAACACGTGAGCAAAGTTACGCGCCTTTTGTGATGGTGATTGGCGGGAGGGGCTAGCACTAGTCTGCCAACCCACTCCTCCTCCAATATGGCGACCCACACCCGACAACAGCCTCAACTCGGCTGTGGCGGCAAAAGAAGGCGTCAGGCGCTTGGGAACCCGTGCGGCATATATCGCTGCAGTGGGTGAGTTTAAGCAGTGCAAATATACTTAAAAATAGTGGCAGTTAAAATTGCAGAGCTTCCCCGGCTTCCGCCTCAGGGATACAATGCAGGCAAGTAAACACGCGAGCAAAGTTACGCGCCTTTTGTGCTGGTGATTGGCGGGAGGGGCTAGCACTAGTTTGCCAACCCACTCCTCCTCCAATATGGCGACCCACACCCAACAACAGCCCCAACTCGGCTGCGGCGGCGAAAGAAGGCGTCAGGCGCTTGAGAACCCGTGCGGCATATATCGCTGCAGTGGGTGAGTTTAAGCAGTGCAAATATACTTAAAAATAGTGGCAGTTAAAATTACAGAGCTTCCTCGGCTTCCGCTTCAGGGATACAATGCACTGCATTGATTATATCCTTAGCTGTATGAAAGTAAATGTTAGGTGGTCCCTGCATATATTCAGCAACAGAATAGGGTAGAATGAGGATTAGAGATAGGTGGCTATGATATGAATATTGTAACACAATGTGACACAAGAGAGGGTATATTCTATGGATATGGAGGGAATTGTTTTGAAGCCAGAATCGGGATGATTTAGAAGACTGTTTACAGATGATGTTTAAGAGAGATGAACACAAGGCATTTAAATGCTTTTGAAAGGAATAATTATATTAGAAAGACAAAGTTATAGAGGGGAAGAAAGGAGTGATCAGAGGTTGGATTTTGAGCAGTAGCAAAACACCTAGGTGGAGATTTACTAAGATAAAACATTTCTCCTTCCGTGCGCCTGTTTGAAAAGGGCGAACTTTTCTCGCTCTAACCCTAGTCTACTTTATTTTGTAAATTGGGTTTAGTGTGAGAAACATTGGGTGCTTGCATGGTAATGCCCATGCTCCACTCATGGTACGCCCCCATGGCGCAAAGTAATGCGATGCAGCCCTATGCGCTGCTTCGCATTACTTTTCCGTTATTTCCAGCGCTAAACAAAGTTTAGCGCTGGAAAGTACATAGGGCAAAAAAGATTTTGCACTGATGGTGCAAAATCTTAGTAAATCTCCCCCCTAAAGTTTTCAGATCTTGTGACAACCAGACTGTGAGGGTGTAGTGTAAATATCTGGTGATATGAGGGCCAAAGTGATGAAGAGCGTCACACGCCAGTTTAGCTGTATTGAGTTTAGGGATAACCTCATGTGGGAATTATAGTTGTGACCGAAGAAAAGGAGAGGGAATTAATTCAAGGAAAGGCTGATTTCAGTGGTATAGACTTTGGAGGTTTTGGTGGAGGCATAGTGTGAAGTGGAAAAGGTTGAATAAGAGTAGTGAAGGGGTAATAGCCAAGAATTAGCATTGTGAAGTAATATGGATTGATATGTATGCAACATTGCTGCCTTTGAGTGTAGTTGTGAGGCCATTAATGCCCCTGTTAAAGAATTTTGTCCGACTTTTCCTCCTTCTGTGGAGGGCTCAGAGATAATTCTCATGTTGAGGGTCCAGATAGCAGCAAGTATCTTGTGTTGGGGATGCAGGAACTTCTGGGGTCAATGTACTAGGATTAAGAACAGTCAAAAAACAGTTGGAAAGTGTTTTGGAACATATTGTAGAAGCTGGGCTATGGTGGTGTACATCTGGGTTTATATGCAATTATGTTGACCAGGGTGTGGTCAGTGGGTGAGGGAGTAATGAGAGAATGTGCAAAGAGTTGCACTGAGTTCCATAGAGTTTCTGTGCATGTGCATAGAGGAAAATAGCTTGTTGCATAGGATATTGTCTGTCAATAGCTGAAACAAAATGGTATTGTTTGATGAGATGTATAGATTACGGAATCCCGGAGGCAATAGTGAGAGCTAGGATGAAATCTCAGGTCCCAATTCACAAAGGGACTTCCAACTCATAAAGTTACAAGTGCAGAGTCTCCACACTCGGGTGGAATATCCTCACTAGGGGCAGAATCTCCACCCTGCTGTTCTCAATGCGGAGAAACTGTCCCGAGTGCGGAGATTCCACCGCAAGTGCACGGACTCCACACGGGTTGTATGTCCTTTTGTGAATCTGGTCCTCAGTCTTCAGACAGCATCTAGAGTTTCTAAGAAGTATAGTTCTACAATGTGTGCAAAGAAGGGCAACGGAATTAAATGAAATTCATTCGAAGATAGATGAAGGAATTCAACTAAGGGCATATTATGGTTATTAAAAGTTTGTTGAAGAGTTGGTTGACTTTCCCATTGTTATGGATGTTTCAATGAATGTGTCCCATAGGTATGATGTGAATTGGGTCACAGAGTGTACTTAGTATCTGCTGAAATTTCTTTGATTGCCTGAAGAAAGCAGTCATGGAGTATGATCTAAGTGGTCAATGATGTCTTCTTGTGGTTGAATGGGCATTTCAATGTGCAGAATGAGCTAGTACATTGTTTGATTAATAATTTCTGTAGTCTATTGTTCACTGGATATTTGGTCTCTGTTAGCAGCTGAACTTAGAGTTGTTTGATGAGGCATCATTTGGGATATATGAGCATTGTGCACAGACAATGAAATAGATGTATGTGTGGTGTTGATGGGTGAGGGTTTCTGTAAATGACTACAGCTTCCATGGCCACTCATAGTATCATGATAACTCTGGATAGCAACCAGGTAATTGAAGGTCTATAGTTGTGAGTTGTGGTATACTGGATAACCAAAAATACTGGTCAACGGGGTGTATATATAATAGTTTGGCCACAAATCCCATTTACTTAATGGACACTAATACAGTGCACCATTCACTCACAGGACACATTGAAAGGGTGATTGGCAGAGTTAATCATTGGAAATTGATTCAAAGAGTGATATCAGCAAACTAGGGCTTAGTCAATGGCCATATATTTGGTGGATTGGAAGGGATCAATTGTCTGAAACTGGGCTGGGGTCACTCTTTACGACTTGGAACTGGACTAGTGTGAGGCAACAGCTCTCCAAACTCTCTCGCAAATAGCTTTTTTAGCGAATGAAAGGCTGACCGTTAATGCATAGTGTCAACTCTGTCTGGACTGAGGTTTGATGTGCACGAACAATGTGGACCAACAGTAAACCACAGTTTGTAGCATGCCACAAACTCTTTTGTAGTCTAAAGTTATTTCAACACTCCTGAATATCTGAGTATAACTACCCTCATTGTCCTTGCCATCTTTGCCAGGGAATTATGCTACAATGTTGCAGCAGCTAAGATTGTGCTATGTGGACTTGTCAAGAACCACTTGATTCCATTTGTATTGAAGGACTTTGGCAAATGCAGACAATTATTTTAGGCTATCAGGAAACGGTTAACTATTTTTTAATATTATATAAACTCTTCTAGGACTGGCGCATGTTACATTTGCAAAGGGTATCCTGTGACAGGAAGAATTCTTACCCTGGGCATTGCTGCTTATGCTATCTGTAAATGTCAAAGTATAAGTTATTAGAGTTCTTGTATGTTTACACAAATGAGTAAATGAGAGAATATCAGTATAGTAACACTGTCAATGATCTTGCCGTTTTACATTAGTCAAGTAGAAACTATATTTCATCTTACGCACACTGAGCATGATGACAAAGCTTGAGGTATTTAAGTCATAGAGAGAAGTGTTACTGAACATAACTTTTAGGCATTCATTCTTTACATATTTTGTTTTCAGGAACTGCAAATTCTACATTCAAGTATACAGAGTGGGTTATTGTTGGAAAAGGCCCTTTCTGCAGGGTCACCCCCAAACCTTTTGCCTTCCTCCTTCCCTTTTTGCTGACGTCATTTTTGTAGGTTGTAGGACTCTGGGCACTTTCCCACTGCTAACCTGTGCTAAAGTGCTTGTGATTTCTCCTTAAATAGTTAGTGGCAGCATTGGAATATGCACAATTGGCATATTTAATTTACATATAAGTGCCTAGTAAAGTGCATTCCTGTGCCCAGGGCTTGTAAATTAAGTGCTACTAGTGGGCCTGCAGCACAGATTGTGCCATGGTAGGTCCAGCAAAGCCCAGAGGGCAGGGAGCAGTGCATTTCAAATGTTGGACATGCACTTTTAGGTTTTACATGTCCTAGTATTGAAAAACTCTTAAATTAATGTTTCACTACTGCAAGGCCTATCTCTCCCATAGGATAACATAGGATAAACTCAGGAAAGCGGGATGCTCCCGACCGACGAGAAGCACCATCGCTCTCCTCCTTGTCTCTCCTCTGTTAATAAAGAATTCCACACTATCTCGCTCCTTCTCCGGAAATGCCCCAAACATCTGGAATGCCCTCCCCAAAGAGCTGCGATGTAACCCCTCCTACTTCAGCTTAAAAAAAGACCTCAAACGTCCCCTCCCTGCCTTCCCATACTCTTACCCATCCCTTGCAACAGTCTCTCTCTATCCATACTTCTTCCCCCTTCTATTTTTCACCTACTTAAGCCTAATTACCCATTACTCGCAAAAAAATGTAATTACCTATTATCCATATTATTTATGTAGTTAGCTCTTTTTTTTAGCATTTCTATTGTCCTACCTGTATTATTCAATTTGTTCTTTTAGTGTAACTGCTCTGAATGGTATATTTTTGAACAAATGTTTTACTCATATTCCTTCTACAAACTCCTGTAAAGCGCTCTGATACCCCCGGGTCTAGCCAGCACTATATAAAACCTTTAACCTAAAAATAAACAAAATAAATAAATCTGAAGATAACAGGATACAGGTGTGTGTTTTGGGGATGGCACTGGTGAGGATTAGGATCATGCGTTACGTTTCAGAATGACAATACTCTTAGTGCAGTAGAAGCCAAATGTACTAGCCTATTTTGCTGTTTCACAAAATCGGAGTGATGGGCCTGAACAATAGGTATTTTCTATATAAGAAACCCGTTTTAGGAGCTGGTAAACTTTTATCAATTCACAAAATGTGTTTCCAATTTACTAATATGCAATTTGGTAAGGGGATATTGTGGGAATTCCTTCCAAATCCTGAATCGGTACCATATGCGATTGCAAATGAAACTCCAGTTGGAAACCATTGAAAACTTACTGACTCCCAGGTAGGGGTGGTAGCCTATTATTAAAAGGTAAAGGTTTCATATGAATCTCATGCCCTTTGTAAGCTGGGTAAAAGATTCAGGGGAAGTATGCAGTGGTCTAGGGGACACTGCCAAGTTTATAACTTTAAACAAAGCTAAAAATTCTATTTTTTTTAAAGCATTTGCTTCCTTTAGGGAAGCGGGCTGCTTGCAGAAAAAACTTTTTTTCATTTAACCACAGGCATTGTGGTCTGCGGGCCATCATCCATGTGATTGTCATCTACCAGCTCAAATTAAGCACTTGATAGGTGTGGAAATGTGGATTTTCCTGGTCAGTTATGTCCCCTATCTTGGACCCCAACGGTTCTATGTGCATGTCACAAGTACATGTATGTTCCCTCCAGTTCCAGTTATGAAGACGCAAACACATGTGCGTCCACCGTCAACATGTCCTCTGTCAGATCCGCCATGAATAGGCCGGATATTCTATTCCTAAATATAAAAGGCCACCGGCTTTATATGGTTCACTTATGCCATTTTACAGTCCAGGCAAGTAGGCCCTGATTCTGTCATCAAAACTCCTCTTGCTTTCTGCCTCTGAAACCTCGAGTCTGAGCCTGCATCGGTGACCATGAACTTTGTCTCATTCTCTGCGTGGCTCACGAAGCCTGACATCAGACTATTCTCTGCCAAGAACTGTATTTCACCTTCGAATTATCTGCTTCCCCCTCAGCCGATGCATTCCTGCCTAGTAGCTTAAGTAAACATTCTTCCAGATACCAAGCAAAAGGCCCGGTTTCTCTGTCCTCATGCAAGTAATTCATAGCCCTGTTATTATGGAATATTCCTACCCCCTCGCATTCAGTGTAGACACTTAGACGCTTGTACACGCACGCACAGTCAGTATAGAATAGATTCTGTCCGAGAGTCCTTCTTTTTGTGGATAACATAGTTCTTTAAACATAGGATGTTAGATATGATTTGGGATTAGGTTGACTTGACCCCCCAGACTTTTTGTCTCCACATGTAGAGCTAATGTCAAGCCCCCTTCACCCCCTAGTTACACGTCAATTACACGTCATGCTGCTGCGCGCGCATCTATGCCAAGTATTATCTTATAGATCCACCTATGTATGACATCATAACCAATCATGTTCCTTTTTATTCCTTATTACACCCATTTTCGGTTACGCAGGTGAAACGTCATTTTCCTTATCAATTGTTACGCCTACTGCATTCGCTTCATTGTAATGTGTGTATTATAAAAGTTACTTCTTGTCAATAAAGTATGTACTTCACTTCCTGAACCCCCGTGGTGATGGAACTTGGAGCATCCGATTATAATCGATCATTGGAATAAAGCCCATTCCGAAACTCTAATATCACGGATTCTGCCTCTCATTTTACTGAGCTATTTTATTATGATTCCGTATCAAATTCAGTCCCGGTAAAGGAATTTTATTTACCACATGATGGCGCCCGAATAGGGACACTTTCTCATCTCACGCGCCGGCGGTGAGTTGCAGGCCCGGTCTCCTGCCACAGCTGGACGGACAATTACGCGTACCAGCAGGATTTCCTGTATCTCCCTCCGGTCAAGCGGGGGCGACTGAGACTGCGATCAACACCCAGACGAGGCGGTGAGAAGTGCGAAGTATCCCGACCAGAGCCTAGCTGAGAGAGCAAGATCCGAGGTATACAGAGACCCACCAGTTCGAAGTCAAGCCCAGTTTCCGACGAGTCGAGTCGAGTCCAGTCCGGTTCAAGTTCAAGTTACCGAGGCCTTCCGTTTCCGAAGCTACCCGGTGAGTACCATTACTGGGGAGGCATTTCTGACGTGCACATAGGTTGTGCCGGTCAAGACGGGTTTGGGTACACAAATCCGGTCTGCACTGTTTTAGCAGTGTATCTGTACTGTTTAGCAGTATATCAAGTATTCCGAAGTATCTAGTTATTGTCAAGAATTATGCTTGGTGATTAGTTATGCAGACGATCATCATTGTTGTTTATTTTAAAGGTTAAAAATGCTTAATGTTCAATGTTTAATGTGTTAAACGTCCTGCATATTGTGGTATGAATGGTTGTTCATTATTGTGCTTTTGTATTAAGTGTGTTCAAGATTAAGTATCAGATCAGTTGTCAATATGCCGCTCTTTTCGAAATTAAGACAGATCACTACGAGAAAAGGGGTACTTGAAGAAGCCGTCCCTATTCCTCCTAGGGATACTCCAGGGCACTTCATGTATCACAAACATGGCTTAGACGCTATATTATTTCTTGATTTATGGGTAGACTACACCAAGGGATTGCCAGAAAGTCAGAGGTGGCCCGCAGCGGGGACCTGGGATGCAGAGTGCATCATGAAAGTCGAGGAAGAGTTATGGAAAAGGAAAGTCAGACAGTCACAGAAAGACGCCGTTGAGTTATGGCGTAAAGAATCTCATAGACGTACGGAAAAAGCACGTAGACAGGAAGAGAAGAGTAAAGAAAGTTCAAATAAAGATCGAGAAAATCTATTAATTGAGGAAGGTATCCGAGTGAAATCAGAACAAGTAGATAGACAAAGAAATGCCCTCATGAATGGTATGTATCCCCTTCTAGCCGAAGGATTACCTAAGGCTACCCCAGAGATACCGAAAGACTTGCCACCCCCATTATTCCCAATTAAGGTACATCCTAAGGGGCGTCCTAGAACCGCAGAAGATGTTTTTCTTTCCTCATATTTAGATGACGCAGCTCCCGAGTATGCTAATTCCGCCCCACATAGACCGCATACCAGGGAGGTCCAACGCCAAGATCCAGCACCCGTATCCCTACAGCAACAAATCGAGTCACAAGTTCCGGCAAGCACATCTGTTTCTGCATCTGTTCCTACAGGTACTTCTATAGCTGTGTCCACACCTATAGTTGCTGTGTCACGTTCGACGAATCCTTTCACACCCGACGCCCCAGATGGGGCTACGGGAGGTGCTACCAATGATTTTTCTACGCCACCTAGAATAAATAAACTTATTTTTCAAGAGTCAGCGCATTCACGTACACCCAAATTCGTAAGTGATCGTACGCTTAAGGAACTTCTTATAGATTGTAGATATGACCCGGTGCTCGGTAAAGAGGACGAAATGATCCTGGCATCATTACGTATCAGACGAGCCGCAGGGTATTTAGCGAAGCTACCAGGAATGACTGCGCATCTAGATAAAATATATCATTTTGTTCAAACAGGGCGAGATCCAGAATGTATTAACAGAGCTATGGAATACCAGAAAGTAGAGATACAGGGGGAACTGTTACGTTTCCTCATAAACTGTGTGATCAGAAATCAAGACCGACCGGGGGTAGACCCGGATGCAATGAAAATTCTTACAAGATGGAGCCAGAATATATCAGAAGGGAGACACGATACGCAAAATTGTATAATAGCCATGTGCCGAAAGATCCGTAAAGAAATAGAACGCCTACACGAAGAGAGATTAGAGACAGACGAGTTCGAACAAAGCGAGGAAGAAGGGTCAGGACCGCCCGCGGAACAGCCAGACACCATAGCCTATGTAGGTAGAGGAAGATCTTGTAATAGGGATCAGACTAGATGTCATACTGATTCAATACGTCCAATATGTCTAGATAATAACAGGAATTTCCAGATACCTATAATTAATATAAGGTCTAACGAGCATTCGTTCCAAAACGCCGACAAACTACTCCGAGAACGAAGGGGTTATCATTTTCTCGACTCTATGGATGAACAAGATTTAGCCAGGGCAGCTGTTCACTGGGTGGACAGTCCCGGAAAATATAGTGATGCTACAGTAGTACGCACATTCTTGAATCTCACCCCAGATGAACAGAGGTTAGCTGGGATTTATATGATTCAACAACTCATTATACTATATCAGAGTCAGCATTCGGACCCTGGTCCCTTACCTGACATATTGACTGAATTGCTTATGAATAAATGGAGAGGTCCAGGTACTAAATTAATTAAAGAAATTCTAGTATCAAGAAAGCAGTATATTCTTTTTGTATGCTCAGAGCATGTCTCATTGCCCGGCAAGGAAAGAACCACGTATCACATGGATAGACAGAATCCCTTACGAGAAGTACACCCAATAAAAGGCGAGGACAATGAGTTTAGGCGCGTATTTGTATATACGCCCATATCAAAAATAGAACTGTTACAAATGAAGAAAGTGGTACCCAGTCATGACAAAGATCCAGCGGGTTTTCACCGAGAAATTAAAGACATGTTACTCATGGGAGAGTATACCTATCCCGACATTATGACAATATTAAAGGTATTGATGCCTGCTGGCATTTATGAAAAACTCAAGGAAAAAGAGTGGGAGGTAGGAGACCAAAAGATAGAATGGTCAGTATTAGAAGCGGAAGAAAGGGCCCGAACTGCAGGAGCAGGACTTGGGGACAAAACTAAAGCACTACCAGGTCTACTAGTACAGGTACTGCCACGTTTATTAACTACGAAAAAGGAAGATTGGGGTACAATTTCAGCCTGTAAACAGAAGCAAGATGAAGACACTAGTGATTACTATGCCCGATTCGAGAAATGTTTTGGTATAAATAGTGGCATAAAAGCAAGTAGCGAATCATACCCGCATCTGTTTGTAACAAAATTAGTAGAAAATGCCCTGCCCCCAGTAAAGAATAGAGTATTAAAATTCGAGAGTACCTGGCAAGGTAACACCCCATCACAAATGTTACAAATGTTACAGTATCATCACAATAGAATTAGAGAGGAACAAGAACATGAACACAGACGCATGAAAGACACAAAAATGAAAATGCTAGTTTCTCAGACAGTTCCAGCTGAAGGACATAAAAAGGGTATGACACATTCCGATTCAGCAGGACCTGTAAAAGGGACATGCAATTATTGTAAAAAGCCAGGTCATTACGTACACGATTGTCCAGTTTTAAAACATAATATCGCCATAGGTAAAACACAAGAAAGATCACGGCCACTAAGACAAGATCAGAATGAACAAGGAGCTATGCAGCATGCCCAGGCCATGCCAGCCGCACAACAGCCAATACAGTTTGTGCCAGCTGCACCACCGTTGCCTGCTGCTGCCACACAGACCACAACACAACAAATGTATCAGACTGCACAGTATGAATATCCTGAGTATCAACGTTACGCATGAACTAGCCTAGAGAGGGAAGTTGACTTACCCCTTATCGAGATTCCTGTAGATCAAGAAGGACCTTATGTACATAGTGAATTATTAGGTCAGGATAGAAAATTTTTACTCGATACAGGGGCAAGTCGAACAACTATAAAACGTAGTGAAGTTCCAGGGGCACCCCTCTCAGGCTCTCAGAATATTTCCCTTGGTTTTTCAGGAAAACCTATTGTTAATGAAGTATCACAGCCTCTTCCACTTACGATAGGACCTCTGACCCGAACTACAGATTTATTGCTTACCAAATCATGTCCAGAAAACTTGCTAGGAATAAAAACGTTGAAAGCCCTAGGAGCCATAATATGTTGTTCTCCGGAAGGAGTAAGGTTGTTTTTACGTGATTTTAAAGGTCACTATGTATCTAGAGACATGGATCCCCGACTGCAGACTTTACCTACACATCTATGGGCACAAGGCCCTACTGATGTTGGTTGCATGAATATTACACCATATCGAGTCACACTAAAGGCAGGAGTGGTGCTACCACGAATGCGACAATACAAGTTACCACCAGATGCTGTAGTGGCTTTACTACAAATCATTGACGAGCTAATTGCCCAAGGAGTAGTTGTAGAAACAGACTCCAATGTATGTAATTCACCGATAATTCCAGTTCTTAAACGAACAGATCCTACAGCCCCGCCAGTATATCGATTGGTTATTGATCTGCGCGAGTTAAACAAATGCATTGTGCCACAATTTCCTGTGGTCCCAGATATCTCGTCATTATTGACAGCTATTGATTCCGAAGCAACATTCTTTACTGTAATAGATCTCAAGAATGCCTTTTTCAGCGTCCCAATAGATCCGGAAAGCCAATATTTGTTCGGATTTAGTTTAAATGGGCGTAGCTTTAAATTCTCACGCGCACCTCAAGGATTTACAGAAAGCCCCAGCATCTATAGCCAAGCACTAAAACGAGAACTTGACAGTATCCACATGCCAGCTAACACTGCCTTGCTTCAATACGTCGATGATCTGCTGATCACCGCGAGAAGCGAACCCGAATGTGAAAAAGCATCACTGACAGTTTTACAATTTCTAGCCGAAAAGGGGCACAAGGTGTCCCCTTCTAAGCTGCAATTCTGTGTCCAGCGAGTTGTTTATCTTGGACACTCGCTGTCCAAGGAGGGAAGGCAGCTTACACCCGACCGCATTCAGTTAATAGCTAACATGCCAATACCCAAGACACAAAAGGAAGTACGAGCTTTCATAGGCCTCACGTCATATTGCAGACAGTGGATCCCTCAGTACGCATTTCTAGCAAAACCACTCATTCAGTTAACCACACAGGAGGCAGCCACATCGACTGTTCTCCCTTGGACTCAGGAACACACACAAGCTTTTGAAAGCCTAAAGAAAGCTTTATGTCAAGCACCCGTTTTAGCAACACCATGTTACAGAAAACATTTTACACTCTTTGTTACAGAACGCGAAGGTACTGCCTTGTCAGTACTCACACAGGAACAAGCAGGAGCACACAAACCATGTGCTTATTTTTCTAGTACATTAGATCCCGTAGCTCAGGCTTTGCCTGCGTGCCTAATATCAGTAGCAGCGACAGCTTTAGCAATCAGACAAAGCGATGCCATAGTGTTAGGACATCCATTGACAGTTCAAGTACCACATGCAGTAGAGGTTCTTGTGAATAGAACGCAAACACAACACTTGACTATAGCACGACTTACAGGGTATGAACTTACATTGTTTCAGCCACATATAGAAATCAGACGCTGTAACACATTGAATCCTGCCACACTTTTACCTGTAATCGGAACAGACCCACTAGCTCATGACTGTATTGAAGTTATTACAGTAACAACAAAACCCAGACAAGACTTAACCGATGTCCCATTGTCAGATCCAGATCTGACATTGTATGTAGATGGTTCATGCATGAGAACAAGTACAGGAGAGTTAGTGGCCGCTTACGCAGTCACAACAGATACTGAAGTCATTGAAACTAATCGTATAAATACCTTGTCAGCTCAAGCCGCAGAACTCATCGCTCTGACACAAGCCTGTATTCAAGCCACGAATAAAAAAGTCAACATATACACTGATTCACGTTATGCATTCGGAGTTGTACACGACTTCGGCGTGTTGTGGCGAGAGAGAGGTTATTTAACTTCCCACGGTGCCCACATTCAGCACGGACACCTCATTCATGCCTTATTAGATGCAATACATCTACCCACTGCAATATCAATTATGAAATGTAAGGCTCATACGAAGGTTACTGATATCATTTCCCAAGGCAATGATCTAGCCGACAGAACAGCTAAACAGACTGCTCAAACTCAAACCCCCGACATGACAAAGACAATAGTCCCGACACCGACACATTGTATGACAGTTAAAGATCCTACTCTTGACGTAATTGACATACAGACACATGCTACACCAGACGAAATAAAGAAATGGACTGAATTAGGAGGGATCCAAACGGACCAAGGATGGATGATGAAGGAAAAGTCTGTATGGTTCCTTCCTGATTCAATGGTCCAAGTTATAATTAACACTATACATAGTCCAGCACATCTAGGAGAAAAAGCTATGCTAGACAGCATTCAACACATTTGGTTCAATAAACATTTACGAGCAGCAGCCAAACAAAAGGTCCGTACCTGTATGATCTGTTGTCAGTTCAACCCAGGAAAAAGCGTTCCCGTAGAACAGGGTGGATTTCATACTCCTAATCATCCTTTTGAAGTACTCCAGATGGATTATATCCAGATGGAACGATGTCGAGGATTCAAATATGTTCTTGTAGTTGTCTGCGCTCTGTCCCGTTGGACAGAGGCATACCCGGTTTCAGATTACACTGCCCCGACTACTGCCAAACAGTTGGTTCGAGAATTCTTCCCACGATACGGTTTACCACGTGCTGTTCACTCAGATAACAGCCAGCCGTTCTCATCCGAATTAATGAAACACGTTTCACTTCTGTTAGGATATCAGTGGAAATTCCACTGTGTCCGACACCCCGAGGCAGCAGGTCTCGTAGAAAGACATAACCAGATACTGAAAATCAGAATGTCCAAAATATGCAGAGAGAAAGGTGTCGACTGGGTAGTAGCGTTACCAGTTGCACTCTTTTACATGAGAATGGTAGCACACTCTCGAACCGGGCTATCCCCGTATGAGGTGATCTTCGGCAGACCACCGAATATGTGGGGGACGCCTATACCACGCAAAATAACTGATATTGACTGTAATATGCTGACAGATTACTTGGCTTCCTTGATGTCTGCACTACAATCTTGTCGTTCACAGGTAGCTGCAGCCTTTCCCGACAACACTGAGGTGAAACCCCATGACGTTGTTCCGGGTGATCTTGTCGTTGTGAGGAATTTCGACCGAAAGACTCAGCTGGAGCCCAGGTGGAAAGCACCCAAGTTGGTCCTGTTGACCACAAGGACAGCCGTGAAGATCGAGGGCCGCAAGGGCTGGATTCATTCAAGTCATATCAAGAAATTTCATGGACTATCCTCGGATATAGACATTGTGCCCTGCACTCCCTCACAGACTGATTCAAAACTTCCCTTTGTTGAACCGAATGACTCTGAGAACTACAAACTAAAGCTTAGGCCCATCAAGTCGAGCAATTTGATTGTTTAAGTCCTCTCCAAGGTGAAGCGGTCGAATTGTCTCTGACATGTATCCCTTGGACCTGAGTAGAGAAAATACCCGGAAAATGTTGAAACGACAGGCGTATTGTAAATCACTGCGTAGCCACTGTATAGGGACATTATTAATTTTGTTTTTATTGAGTCTTTTAATAATTATTACAAGTATGTTGTTGCACATATATTACCCTATTTCTAGACATGTTTATAATGTTACTGCTGAACATTCTTTTAGTGACTTACCTCCTCATGAATTGTCTTATAGACTTGCGCTGCGCAATAACACTTTCATTAGTATGTTACATCATTCCCATCAGACTAGTAATGCCACCAATTGTTGGGTGTGTGGCCGACTCCCTCCCTATCAAAATTATGAAGGAGTCCTGCCTTTCTTTCCACATCCATTCACACATAATGGCTCCTGTGGAGCATGGTTTAGTTTAATCAATTCCATAGACTCAGACACCGCAGTTTACCAAGATCATTGGATATGGGGAAACCTGAACCTAGTTTTACTCAAGGTCTGCTACCCTGACAAGGAGGGTCGCCCCAAAAGAACAGGAACTGATCTAGAAAATGAAGTATATGGATTAGGTAATTTTACACCTAATCTCATGATTCTAAATGTCGTATCTGAAGTCGAACTAGTCTTACCCACCATGTCAGTATTCCCAGCGAAGGGTGAATTGTGTGTAAGAAAGGTTGGTTCCATACATATGGGCCATAGTAAATGCACTACTATAGTAGAATTCAGTGATCAAGGAAAATCTTCATTTAAAGCTTCTCGCCACTCCTACTTTATATGTGGTCAGACGGCATATATGCGTCTACCTCTAGATTGGGATGGTACCTGCTACATTGCATTCCTTTTGCCACCTGTTTTCCTAGCTCCTCCTGATTATTACAGAAATATTCATTTAGTACACAACAGAGAGCGGAGAGATCTCCCCATTGTCGATTACACTGAGACGGCATGGGACAAGTATGTAGATTTTAATAAAGGCATCTTTCCCTATATAGGTACTGTTACTAATAGTAAGCTGATACGTAGATTAACTAGAACCCTTGAAGCAGTAGTGAATGAGACTATTTCCGCCTTAGGCAATTTAACGGAAGAGCAGTCTGCTATGCGGATTGTTGTGCTTCAAAATCGTCTTGTCCTTGACGTCATCCTGGCTGATAGGGGCGGAGCTTGTAGGGTCATCGGATCAAGCTGCTGCGTATTCATACCAGAAAATTCGCCATCTGTATATAAAGCCATCACTCGCCTTCATAAGATTGTAAACCAGATACACCAGAACCCAGGCACTTGGACTTGGTCCAGTTGGATTTGGAATGTGATATCAGCCTGGGGATGGAGAGTTTTATCCTTCCTAGGTATTGGCTTTCTCATACTATTCAGTTGCTGTCTATGTCTACAATGTGGACCAGCGATTTGTGGTCTGTGTGCCACATCGTGTATTCCACCACCAAGATTTCATTCAAGATCACGGAAGAAGAAAGAAGAACAAATGATGCTACATGAACAGATCAATGGATTGATGAAGATTGATATCTCTTGAAGGGCAAGTAGGGGACAAGGAGGGAATGTGGAAATGTGGATTTTCCTGGTCAGTTATGTCCCCTATCTTGGACCCCAACGGTTCTATGTGCATGTCACAAGTACATGTATGTTCCCTCCAGTTCCAGTTATGAAGACGCAAACACATGTGCGTCCACCGTCAACATGTCCTCTGTCAGATCCGCCATGAATAGGCCGGATATTCTATTCCTAAATATAAAAGGCCACCGGCTTTATATGGTTCACTTATGCCATTTTACAGTCCAGGCAAGTAGGCCCTGATTCTGTCATCAAAACTCCTCTTGCTTTCTGCCTCTGAAACCTCGAGTCTGAGCCTGCATCGGTGACCATGAACTTTGTCTCATTCTCTGCGCGGCTCACGAAGCCTGACATCAGACTATTCTCTGCCAAGAACTGTATTTCACCTTCGAATTATCTGCTTCCCCCTCAGCCGATGCATTCCTGCCTAGTAGCTTAAGTAAACATTCTTCCAGATACCAAGCAAAAGGCCCGGTTTCTCTGTCCTCATGCAAGTAATTCATAGCCCTGTTATTATGGAATATTCCTACCCCCTCGCATTCAGTGTAGACACTTAGACGCTTGTACACGCACGCACAGTCAGTATAGAATAGATTCTGTCCGAGAGTCCTTCTTTTTGTGGATAACATAGTTCTTTAAACATAGGATGTTAGATATGATTTGGGATTAGGTTGACTTGACCCCCCAGACTTTTTGTCTCCACATGTAGAGCTAATGTCAAGCCCCCTTCACCCCCTAGTTACACGTCAATTACACGTCATGCTGCTGCGCGCGCATCTATGCCAAGTATTATCTTATAGATCCACCTATGTATGACATCATAACCAATCATGTTCCTTTTTATTCCTTATTACACCCATTTTCGGTTACGCAGGTGAAACGTCATTTTCCTTATCAATTGTTACGCCTACTGCATTCGCTTCATTGTAATGTGTGTATTATAAAAGTTACTTCTTGTCAATAAAGTATGTACTTCACTTCCTGAACCCCCGTGGTGATGGAACTTGGAGCATCCGATTATAATCGATCATTGGAATAAAGCCCATTCCGAAACTCTAATATCACGGATTCTGCCTCTCATTTTACTGAGCTATTTTATTATGATTCCGTATCAAATTCAGTCCCGGTAAAGGAATTTTATTTACCACATAGGTCGCAAATGGAGACTCGCTTCAATTGTTGTCAGTGGGGGCCACCAGCACTTATTTTTGGGGACCGGCACTTATTTTTGCGTGCCAGGTGTTACCCGAGCACAAGAGAGGGAAAAACACCCAGATCGGAAAGACAGGGGAAAAGAGAGATGGCAAAATCATCACACACTGAGAGAGCAGAAACCTGTAAGAGTGAGATAAAGGGCCAGGGAGTGCCCGCAATTGATTCAAGAAGTACAAAGTGCATTTAAGGCTTTTAGCCCTGGTATTTGGTGCACCTGCATCGAATTGTTCCGGCTGCGGGAATTCTGATCAGAGCGTCGAGCACCGGCCTTCTCTCTTTCACAAACTAAGCACTGGCCCTAACTAATGAATATTTATTTGGTAGGTGTGATTGTGACCCACTCCAAATTCTTTTTTTTTTAGATCTGAGCTATTAGTACATACGAGTTTTCACAAAATATGTGTCTGGCCGCAAAGAGACTGATTGGAAATTGCGACCACTATATGTGACCAGAAAGTTTGTGCACCTGGCTCTTGTGCACTACTAGCATTAGTCAGGTTTGTGCGGCTAATTAAAATTAAATCTTTAAGGGGCTGGTGAGCAGCCCATCAACCAGCCCACATGTTTCATCTATGGGCAGGACATGCCCACATATGAAACAAGAAATAACAGAAGGATTAGATGACTTTGTACAGGTACCCATGCAACAGGTCACTTCTTCACAGAATAGCAGATACACCTTCTGATCACCCATTTATGCTAGAAAGATAGTGCTTTGATCAAGTAGTCATATGTATTTTGTAGTAAGGCCTAAAACTTAGGATTTCTCTGATTACATTATCAGGGATCAGGAATAAAATGTTCATCAGAGTTTGGTTGTCGAACATTAGAGTTCCCTTGGTTGGTAGGTGGAAACTTATCAATGTCGGAGAACTCACTCATTGATTTTCAATTCCCATTTCAGTTACAATAGGAGTGTCATTTTTCATTCAGTACTCAAGCGTTCGCGCATCGTTTAAGAAATACACATGTTGAAAAAATTAACATTTTACAAATATGTCAGTGTGCCATAGAGACAGCAAGTGAGAGGGCAGGTTCATCCATATTTTAAAACAAGCAGATATGTCCCATGGCATACTGCTGTTGAGCATTATTTGCTTTACAGGAAAAGCAAGCCTTTTTGCATTTAATTACTGTTTCATGACCTTATGTGTAAATAGAGACACTCAGAAGTCATCAGGCATAATCGTTTGTACATGTGTGTGTGGGTGTGTGTGTGGGTGAAATATTCAACAAGCAATAATTGCTTTTAGCATCCATTTTCCTACCATAATCGTTTGTTAAAGCATTATTCCACTTTGTATTGATGCCATAATTACCAATGGCAGTTTACAAAGGTAAAGCACATGATTGTCAGATGGAAGTTCATCCTGTCACTACTGTACACTTTACAGTGAAGAAGGTACAGGAGGTTCGTTTGAGATAGAGAAATGTTTTTCAGAGTACACTGCCTATTACAGATAAATACGCTTAAATGGTCTGTTAAAATGTTTACTCTTCCAACACACATTTATTTAATTGATTTACATAGTTTGCATGCAGCTGAATAGTCTGTTCAGGGCACTGGCTGGATAGAAATGCGAGAGCTCTAGGGAACAGAGTATGAGGTGAAAGGGGAGAAGTACGGGGAGATGTTGGTAGAAAGAGTGGGGGAGAGTTAGGAGACAAGGATCTTTTGTAATTGTACTGTTGTTATTCTTTTCTTTTAGGCTCAATCATCCAAGATCTTCTCCAGATCTGTATGTAGGAAGTGCCCTATGAAGGAAAAATATGATCAGATGATAGTCCTGTGCTCTTAGTGCATTTCTCAGTGCATTTTGGCTCAAGTTGCACCTCACTGATGAGGCCCAGAAAGGTGGAAACTTATTTGGTAAAGCTTTATTTCCGTTCAGAAATCGAACCTGGCTTGGTAGTCCAACTTGGTCTACTCCTATTCTGACGTGACTGAGGCTGAATTGTATAATTTTGTAGTAGCACAGTTAGCACAAAACACTGTGTTGAAATGTGGCCCAGAGTTATTGCCAGTGACTGAAATTAATTTAAGCAATCTATCCCTCTCCTCTTTATCTCAGTGAGATGCTATCAGAGGAATGGGTACACCACAACTAGTACCTGTGCTCGCTGTGACATAGCTCTCAAGCTGCCCCCTACTGATGTTGCACAACAAGAGCACAACCAGTGTGAAAGTACTCTTTCCCTACTCAGATGGGCCATGACCTGGCAATTCAAGCTGCATTATTCCTTTTAGGGAAGGACTATTGTAGATTTACAAAATGTTAATGCATGTCTGTTGTGACAAGGTTAGCAAATCAACCCACAGTAATTATTAATGGCTGTGAATACTCTGTGCATCATGCCCATCACTTTTTGTTTTTGTCAAGGGTGCTGACCCTTAGAGCAAAAATACCTTGGCATAGCTTTTTGATTTATAGCCTGGAAAACATTTGGGGGCATATTATTAAGACAGGCGATACAATTATCGCCGCTTTGGCGGCAGAAAACTGCCGCTTAAACGGCGATAATGGGCATGATAATATGCTCTATGGAATTCCAATTGAAGCTCAGGGTAGATGTCCTTCACATCTAACATGGGCTTCAATTGGAATTCCATAGAGCATATTATCAAGCCCATTATCGCCGTTTTAGCAGCAGTTTTCTGCCGCTAAAGCGGCGATAATTTTATCGCCTGTCTTGATAATATGCTCCTTGGTGCTGTGTAGGACTGGCATCAACTGATAGGCTAGTGTAAAAAAATATTGCCCTATTCACACTGAAGCCAGGTGTTCAGCAGGAAAGACATTTCAAATGCTCTAGTACCAATAAAGCACAGATTAATACAACTAGACTGTGAAGTGCAGAGTTGCGAACATTTTTACTCTAAGGCTTTATTCATTTTTTAGGAATCACAATCTTTGTAGGCTTCATGAGGTTTGGCAACAAAACTGAGAATATCTGTTTAAAGTCTGGTTTACTGAGAAAAGTTCCACAGAAACTAAATGTTACATGAGGAATTCTCCTACAGAAATGATTTTGCAAGAAAGTTCTCCCATAAATATGTTCACATGCTACAGCAAATTTGAGTCACATTTGGAAACTTTGCTGAGTTTGCCAACTTTAAGGGCAAAGTTTTACATACACTCATGAATGTGACTACACCATGATAGAAAATATATGGGGTCATGAAAACAGCAAGTTAATAGCAAGGTAATGGAGGGCATGATTTCGGCGCCGTTTCAAGATGGCGGAGACGCACTCAGCTCCGATGGACCAGAGAACTTTTTTTATGTTGGAGACCACTCCAGCGCTCACAGAGGAATGAGACTTTAAGGTGTCTCTCCTTCTTGACCTGGTGAGTCGCTGGAGTGCTGCAGTTTTACCCCCTTTGCGGTTTTTCGGGCCATAATGGCCTCTGGGGATTTCTTCACAGAAGAGAGGTCGCGTCCGCCATTTTGAATGGCAAGAGAGTTACACTTTTTCTTTTGAAATGTCTTAATTGTACTGCGCTTGTCCTTTTTTGAACTAGTGCAACAGCATTATGCCTTGAGCCCCATCTATTTCTCTCCCCCTTTTTGAATGTTTTAAAATGACCCTGCAAAACAAAGCCTTATTCCTCGTTTTTTTTAGAGACTTTAATTTATCATTGCCTCTATGGAGCATTTACTTCATTACACTTATGAGGTTATTGGCGCCAGGTTTATGAATACTGAAGGCAGTTTTTGATAACTCATTTTATTATGTGAGAGAGAGAGAGAGGCTGTCCTGCAGTTTTCCTTTTTTTCATTTTTTCCTAACTGCTTCAGTTCCTCAGAGCTGTGGTTTAATACTCCTCATCGCAAGATTGAGTTTACCTTGCTATACTGCTGATTCAACATTTATAATGCTCCATATACGCTTATCTTCCCTTTTATGGGGATATTAAGGAATCTCAAGTTCTCAGTGTCTTCTAAGCGCAATACATATTCAGACTCTGACTCTAATCACAACGACATGGATGACACCCACATCACAAACCTGAATCTTTATCAGGTACCATTTCAAAATTACACCATTTAACCAACACACCTGTGAGCTCCACCAAACAAACAAAAAAAGACCCTCCCTCTCCAGGGCATTCTCCTTCCGTTTCTATGGATCTGATTCTTGAGGAAATGTGTGCATTAAAACCCTTCCTGGAGGAAACTACTAAGACTCTGCAACTTCCCATTTGTAAAAATGATCGTCCCATCTCCTTAGGCAATACTGACTACAAGATCTTTGCCAAAATTCTGGCATTACGCATTGACCCTGTCCTGCCTGATCTTATAGGTCCTAAATGATCCTGCTTTGATAAGGGGCGGCTTGCCTCTGACAATTCTTGAGTCTTTTTTAATATCCTTGGCAAGACTTCTTCTTTAAATTATCCTATTGCAGCTATCGCTATGAATGCAGAAAAAGCTTTCAATAGGATTGGATGGGATTTTATATTTTATGCCTTAAAATGGATAGATTTTCCTCCTAAACTGATCACTTTAATCTCCTTATTATATTCAGGTCCCAAGGTCTCAATTAAAGTTTTGGATTACTTTTCTCTTTTCAGAGGGGTACGACAAGGGTGTCCTTTATCACCATTATTGTTTGTCATAGCGTTGGAACCCTTTCTAACTAAAATCAGACAGGATGTCCGTATCTCTGGTTTCCAATTTGGCCCTCATCAGGTTAAAATGTCTGTATACGCTGATGATATCCTTTTTTATTGTTCTAATCCGGCAAACTCTCTCCTTCCTTTCCTTCAACAAGTTGATACATTTTTCAGTTATCAGGTTATCGGCCTAATACTGATAAGTGTGCAGTCTTGCCTATAAATGTTCTATGTCACAAAAAATATTCTGATCACACTATTTTTTCCTGGCAACCCTCAAAGGTAAAATACTTTGGCTTGTGATTTTCTCTGACTATCCTTGAGACTTTAAAATTACATTTTGATCACAGTACCAAAACATTGAATGACACCATTGCACATTGGCATCCTCTTTTCCTCTCTTGGTGGGAAAAAATGGATTTGATTAAAATGATGTTCACTCCTTTGATTTTATATATTATTTCCATGATCCCTGTTCATATTCCCGGATATTGATTTAAGAAAATTGACTCACTTTTCACAAAATTTCTTTGGAAGGATAAACCTCCTGGAATAGCTTTGTCCTCCCTAAAAAAAGACAAGTCTAATGGAGGCCTTAAGTTCCCTGATTTTAAAACTTATCACTCTGCTTTTTCCCTAAACGGGCTACTTTTTGGCTCTTTTCTGAGCCTCCTTTACATTCTCCAGTGTGGATAAATATAGGGAATTTTTTCATTTCCCCTTTTATTTTCGAGAAATCCTTGCTTTCACTAATAATATTTCTTTATTGCATTCTCCCGTTATATCTCATACCAGTAAGCTTTTAATTCCTCTTTTACCATCTTCATACCCTTCTGTTATTTCTCCTCATCAACAACCTATTTGGCACAATAAATCATTACGAATTAAGAATCTTACCATATATTGGAGATCTTGGAGATCTAAGGGCTTACTTTGGATATGTCAACTCTTAACTAATAACCATCCCTCATCATTTACTGATCTCCAAGCAATTTTTATTACTTTGCCTGCTACCTTTAATTCTCAATATGACCTTCTACTTTCTTCCCTCGATCAATATCTTCTTGCACTACCAAACACTTCCAATTCTCCTACAACATGCGCTACACTCTCTCCTACATTAGATATTTCCCCTTCCGCATCTACTATATATAAGCGCTTACTGTAACCCTCGGATAGGCTTAAGTCAAAGACTGAATTGGCCTGGAAAAAAAACTTAATACAATGTTGGCCAACTACTAATTGGGATAAGTTATGGCCTAAACTTCATAAGACCTCACAAGCTGCAAATACCACTCAGACCCTTTATTTTGTTTATCAATGCCTATTGCTTTTTCCTGCAACATTAGCAACTTTCTCACCACTCCTGTTCTATTGCTGATTTAAAACACATGTTATTTGAATGTCCTAATATCCACCAGTTTTGGCAGTTAGTTTGGTCCCAAATTAAGAAAGATTTTTAAAGTTAACATACCCTTTTCTTTATTCAATATTTTCATATGCTCCTTTTCACCCCAATGGCCTCAAACACCGTCAAACTTTAAACTGTTAGATTTATTGTTAGCTGTTGCTTTCCTCTTAATAACCTTGAATTGTAAGCAAACAGAGAAAGTTATTTTTAGAGCTTGGTGGAACGCTGTGTGTTTTCACCAAAGACTTGACACTAATTATGTTTCCCTTATTTCTTTAGCAATCAAAAGAGATCTTTTATTGCTTCCACTAACCACATGTTTATCTTTGTCCGCTTCTTCTGATGTTAAAATTATCACCGTATCAGATGATGTATGGAAGCCACCATAACTTCGCTATGTTCTCTTTTCTTTAACATATTAGAATCTGTTTTATGCTTATATTTTTATACTATGTTATTTAATTTTTCGTAATGTTATGACTACAGTGGTTTATCTCTTATCTCTATTATTCTCAATTCTCTAGAAGTAACAATATATTATTCCCTCTCCCCCCTCTTTTTTCCCTCTTTATAGTCCTATATCGTTTTATTTTCCTTTTGCACACAGCATGTTAGTTATAACCGTTGTATATCCTTATTTTTCTCACGATCTCTATGTTGAATAGTATTTATTGTATTTATTACAGTGGTTTTCTTTTTTCTTGTTGTTTCTTAAGAAACTCAAACCTAAAAAAAAAGCAAGGTAATACTGAAATAATATTCATATTTCTCAGAGCTTGTCAGCATATGGGCTGTAAGTGCAGCTTACAATCATATTGGGTTTATGAATGAGGAAGAAGTACCTTAAGCTCTTCTATGTTGAGGTCCCTTCCATCAACGGAAAGACTTGCTTTTTAGAATATGGGCACTGACTGGATTCAAGATGTGTGCAGTTTGGAATGCACCTCACAGAAGAGCACAGGCAATAAATTACGTTTCCCAATGGGCATGGACTTATACTTCTCTAGATAGATGGTGGCCATTTTTGATCTTCAGGTATAACTTCCCTAAAGGTTGTTAGTCTCCTTACTAGGAAAATTGTGGTACAATATTGCTGCAGCCGGACTATGCTATACTGATGTTGTTTTTTAAGTGTCAAAGTCACTAGTTTCCTAAGTACTGAATTATGGATATTTTGTCTCTCATAGAAGTATCTTGAAGTTGTGCATGATTTGAAAACAAACTGCAAACTATTTGTGCATTTGTTTGACCTTTGAAGTGTCACGATTTGCTCCCTGCATTTTTGTGCCCACCACCAGGGGGCTGGATTGTGTGGCTCTACAGTTTTCTAAAAAATTTCCAGATCTCCCCTTCATATGCTGACTTCCAGTCATTTGGATTGTACTTGCAAATTGTCATCCATTCCCAATCCATGCCGGGCTTTGTGAAAGCCAGCCTGCTCATTCTTGAAGCCAGCCTTCTCATGTTTGACATCCATTACCTAGAATTCCCTGCTCACTGCTTCTTCTCCACCCCTGCAGGCCAAGGACAGGTGCAGGAATTCAGCTCACCTGTGGCTAGCTGCTGCTAGCCTGCTCACACCTGATGCATGTGATTACTGTGAGCTCTTTTAAGCCCTAGCTCCCTTCAGTCCACTGTTGGTCATTGTAGCTGTGTTCCTGTGAGACCAATCCTTCTTTTCTGAGCTTTTGATATTCCTTGGTTCCTGAGCTATAGTTAATTCTTGTTCCTTGATTACTAAGCTATAGCCATTCCTTGTGCCTGAATTAGCACTACCTGCAGTGCTACCTTGTTTCCTGAGTTCCTGAGCTAAAGATATTCTTTGTTCCAGTTCCTGGGCTTCAGCTATTTCTTTTTCCTGATTTGCACTGCTTATAGTGCTCTCTTGACTCTTTGTTTCCTGAGCTGTAGCTATTTCCTGTTTCGTTGAACTAGCACTGCCTACAGTGCTACCTTGACTCATAAAGATTTAGTAATTCTCTGTTCCTGAACCAGCACTGCTTGCAGTGCTACCTTGACTCCTGAGCTTTAGTAATTCCCTGTTCCTGAACTAGCACTGCCTGAAGTGCTACCTTGACTCCTGAGCCTTAGCTCAATTCATGTTGCTGTCCCAGCACTGCCTTCAATGCTACTTTGTTTTCTTGATTCCTGAACCTGCGGTCTAGTATAGCCTTTTAGCCTCCCCTTCTGTATATCCCTTTCGAGTCCCTGCCTTTCTACCCATTTCCTAGTCTGCTGTCTTACTTCTGTTACCGTGTATGTTTGTTACCTGCTTTCTGACAAGTGTACCCTGTGATTTCCTTCCTTTACTGTTAAGCACTCCGCCTTGCTAGCTCCTTTTCTATTGTGCTTGTGTTTAGCTCTACCCCCTTGCTGTTACTGCCTTACGTGTTCCTGTTTGATCGCCAGGGTCCGTGGGCACAGCTGACTACCTAGGTGGTGTTTCTCGTTCACTCTGAGTATTGTTTTTGAGTTACATTTTAACATCACCATAGGTATAAGCTCCACAGACTCTGCCTTTGCATGCATATCCTATATGTGGGAATTTACAGTCAGTATCTGTAATAGCAATTGTGGGTGAGAAAGGTAATGAGCTTTAGTCTTATTGTGTGGAGCTCCTGAGTGCTTTACCCCACACTCCCCTTTATTGTTAATGTTGTTTCATATATATGTCTTGCACATTCGTCCTGGGTGTAGTTTCTGTGAATGCTAAATTACCTCATGAGTGCCTGTCCTGTCTGAGTCTTAGTCGTCTTGTTCCTTCGTGCAGGCTTTCCCTTTGGAGCGATTTTTCCTCTGACTTCCTGTATGATCCTGGGCAGCGCTGTACTTCTCTTTCTGCATACATTTTTTACCCAGTTACCAGTACTTGCCCAAGTTCCTGACAGCCCCGGACAATCCCTGACATGAAGGCTATGGTTATATGCTCTGTTAAAGTCCCTATGATAGAACGAGAAAAAAAGCTACAAACACATTTCACATGTATCTAAATGTTTATGAATGAGTTTACAAAGTATTAGAATTCCAGTATGCCTATATATTGCTAAATGTAGGAAATCACAGGATATGAATGACGTTCTTATTTATAGTTTACAGCAGTCAAGTATAAACTATATTAATCTTCCACAAAAGAGTGTGATACACAGTTTGGGAAAGTTAATCTAGGATATGGAGATGTGTGCATAAATATTTAGGAAGATATTTAAGTCTCTCTATGTTTGGATACCAAGAAATCCCAGTTCCCTGTCAAAGCATCAAGAAAGTGGGCCATACAGATATATTACTAAAGTATATCATTCCACAATTACAGTTATGTTCAGTGTTCCAATAGGAAGTTACTTCGTGTGTCTCATTGTACTGTAGAGACCCATTACAAACTGTAGGCTTCTTTGACTTAACAACCAATCAGTGTGGAATCTCGTGTCTGTTTTCTATTTTATCTCATTCCCCTTTCTCGCTTTTATTACTGGTTCTCATATTCTGGTACTTGTGGCCAATAGTGAGGACTGTGAGAGCTAGAAAGAAAACATCACTTCCATTGGCTCTTGCTCATAAGGTTAGACACGTTTAAAATCTTATTTAGAAGTTTGTAATCTACAATAGCTATCCCATCTCCTACTAGAAAAATACTCACCATTATGCTCTAACAGTATGTTTGAGACAGTTACATATATGCAATGTATTATTATTATCATTTACTATACATTATCAGATTTGTAATGCTAATTTCATTTATGTAATATTTACAGCAGGCTGCTCTAAGAGTAGCACATGAGCTACTGGTAGCTCTCCAGCTACCTATGAGTACCTCTCCTCTGTGTAGCCCAGCCTTCTAACTTAGAAGATTTTGCTTGGTTGAATTAATATATGTATACAAAAATCGAGAATGTGCATTTGAGACAAAATTGGGGGTATTTGTAAAACTCTTTTTGGTGTTTGCAGAAAAATGGCAGAATTTCCAAAATATATTTAAAGCTCATATTTGAGTGATAAAATCATCGGCACAGGGAAGACTTACTAGTAATATAATCACATTGGTACCAGGGACATTGTAGATGTGGTGGTTATGTGTTTCCCATGCAGAGGCATTCATTTCTTTACTCTTTCTGGTTCACCAAGCTGAGCGCTGCTAGAAGCCTTACATATGGTGGCCACTAATGTAATCTTGTCTAACATGGTCACTATTACAACACTAATAGTACCTGTAGCTCTTGATGTGTTTCATTGAATTTAAGTAGCTCTTTTTACTGAAAAGGTGGGAGACCCCTGATTTACAGAGTGCTTCATTCCGCAAATCTGCCATTACGAAGTGCTGTAAATGAGAGGTGCTACTATTACTGAATTTGATGGCGGTCAATTTAATGGTAATGGAGGCAAGTAAATGGAAATAAATCTAAGGATAATGGATTGCTAGAAAGATGGATTATTGAAGCCAATGATTATCGATGATGCCTGTTGTGTTCTGCAGGCCACACACTAGAATCTCTGTATGGGCAATTTAGCCTTTTTCATATTACCAAGGTTGGCAAATTGCACGCTATTAATGCAAGGAGTAGTAACACATGTACTTACATTTCTAAGAAATGAAAGAAGTGTGGTATGAAACACTTTATAAAAACGTGTTCTCATTATTATTATCAGTGAATTGTGGAAACCAGAAATGGCAGAAGTGTGGTATGACGGACTTTATAAAAACAGGTTATCATTATTAGAGTAGCCAAATAATTGCCACCTCCTCAAGTAGAAGAAAATGACAGGCAAAACCTAATTTACTTGGGTATGCACACCATGGTAAGCAGACAGCCCCATGGAGCTACATATTGTGGAAATATGTGTTTAAACATCAAACACTATTCTGCACTTAGCTGAGATACATTTAAAAATGATAACTGCATCAAAAGCTTGCTTACTGTTCTGGCACACAGTTACAAAAACATTAGTTGAACTCAAATATCTGCCTAATGATGAAAGAGGGGGACACCACCAAATATGCGATGGAGAACTATGGTCGTTAGAGGCAAATGAAGACTATCGACAAATCTAGACACAGGTACTATATTAGGTACTGAAGAGGAAAACAATGCAAACAGCAACACAAGGAAGTAGAAATGTAAGCAAACATTCACCTACACAGCTAATAAACATCATAAAGATTATACATGGCAGCAGTAAGGATAAATTATGGCTCAGTAGCATTAGTCTCAGAATAGCATCATGAAACACAACAAACAAGCATTGGCAAAACCAATAGGTCTGGCCTTTGGAACTGATTCCCTCTGCTAATGGTTTTAAACAGGCTGTACAGCATCCCCGATGCTGTGCAGCATGGCTAAAAGACAGAAAACCACTGGCTTTGTCAGTTTGTCCATGACTACAAAATGATTGGAGCATCTAACTTTTTTGTTTACTGAATTTGATTCGTAAACCAAGTTACAGAGTTTGATCAGTAAACAAAGGTATGGGGGCCCTTCTTGGGGCCCCCTAATTCGCTTTCTGACTGACTTTTCAGGATGAAAAGCCCGACATGAAATGTCTGTCGGAAACTGACATCATAATCCCGACGGCAGACACGCTGTCTGCAGGGAATTATGTGTGGCCTCCGACTGATCGACAGGCTCCTTGAGCCCGTCAGAAGCCAGTCGGTCCGACTGGTCAGTTTAAACTCTGACCGCCTACATTGTAATTAGGTGGTCGGACTTTAAACCAAGGATGTCAGTAGGAAAGCCTCCGACTGTGGTCGGAGGATTTATGACCGACATTCGAATGAGCCCCATAGTTGTTTATTAAAAAGTTTTAAAATTATTGTTATGCATTTCAGTACATCTTGTAAATGTATGTGATGTAATATTTTTGTATAATTATTATTTTGTAAATATATTTGTTACATTTTTAGTAGTAACTAAATTTAATTTAATAAAATGTTGTGTTTTTTAGTTCAGTTCAGTAGCTGGTTGTGGGTTCAGAGAAGTAAAGGGTGGGAAATAATTCAATTATATTAAATATATGATAATTTTTTTATTTAATCATATTTATTTAATAGATATTTAATGATGTTAATTGTGTTATTATTATTTTTTAAGTACATGTTATGTGCAGGTTGAGTCAAAGGTGGGAAGTAATTTATGGTTAATATTAATACTTAGGGACTGATTACAATGTTGGTCGGAGGCTTTCCGACGGACACGGTCGGTTTGTGGTCCGACTATCGAATTAGGATGTTGGTGGTCAGAGCGTGAACCGGCCAGTCATTCCGACGAGGTTGTGACTGGCCCTCAGAGTCTTCTGGCCAGTCAGAACCTCGTTTTCACCATCGACACTTCAATTTCGATTTCCCACAGCCTTTCTGTGTCGGCCTTTCTGACATGGAAAGACTGTTGGAAAGTGACTTCGGCGGCCTTGTCTCCACTGCCTACGTTTGGTGGCCGCTGAGGTACCTAGGGTGCTCCCCTGTAAATCCATGCACTGTGTGGCAAGCACCATGGGATGCCTGCCACAGGGTTTTACACACACAAGTTCCCATAGAGAATTGTGAGTATCCAACTGACCAGTATTCAGTCGCATTGTAATCAGGTGGTCAGTACCACTTACTGAAGGTTGGTCGGTCCTGAGAATGATACGGTGTCGGTCGGAGGCAACTCCGACTGACATCGTAAAATGTCCCTTAGTTGCCATAAATTATTTTTTTGGTGCGGGTTGTGGTATTGTGAGCTGGGTCTGGTGGCTCAGTGAACGAATGCATTCATTGCAGGGGCCTGTGTTCGACCTCATGGTCACAGCTTCAAATCCCGGTGGGTCCACTCAGCCTTTCATCCATCTGATCGATCTAAGGTCGATAAAATGAGTACCATTGATTTGGGTAACAATCAACATCTGTTATTCAGCGCCAAGAGACCTCTGGATGAACGTGCGCTTTACAAATACACATGTTATGTTATGTTATGTTATAGGGGTAAAAGGTGGGGAGTAATTTATTTTTAATGAATTAATAAGTAGTTGCTAAACACTATTAATTATTTAATTTACAATTATTTTAATTTTGTAAATAATTGTTTTTTAAAGTTTCATTTTAGGATGTTTTATTGGGGGTCGGAGGCTTTCCGCACAACATCGTAGGTTTCAGCCTCACCGCCATATTAGGATGACAGCAGTGGGAGTGAAACCTGCGGAGGGGTTCCAAGGCACTTCTGACAGGCTCCTTCATCCCGTCGGAGCATCGGAAGCCACCATAATCCCCTAACCACGGTGGAGCCAGACTCAGCTCCATCGTAGGGATTATGATGCCACTTTTCGACATGGAAAGGTTGTCAAAAAGTGTCTTTGGGGGCCCCTAGCAGGGCACCCTTCCCTCCTGGCCCTCCGCTATGGGATCTGGGGGGCTATTATGGTGCCCCCTAAACATCCCTGCACCGTGTGGCAGGCACTTTCCATACTGTTTCATTGACTGGAGTGGTAATAGTAGATTTTACCCCTATGCAATCCAACAAGTTCCCTACTGTTGTATTGACTGGAGTGGACTAGTAAATGTAACCCCTCTGCAATCCAACAGTTTCTCTACTGTTGTATTGACTGGAGTGGGAATAGAAAATGTTACCCCTCCACTATCCAATAGTTTCCCTACCGTTGCACTTATTGGAGTGGGAATAGTAAATGTTACCTCGCCAGAATCCAACACTTTCCCTACTGTTGTACTGACTGGAGTGGGAATAGTACATTTTTCTCCTCCGCAATCCAAACACTTTCCCTACTGTTGTACTGATTAGAGTGGAAGTACTACATTTTACCCCTCTCTACTCCAACAGTTTCCCTACTGTTGTACTGGCTGGAATGGCTATAGTAAATATTACCTATCGGAAAACAAACATTTTCACTACTGTTGCATTTACTGGAGGGAGATTTGTAAATTTTGCCAAATTGTATTATTTTTGCATTGAGTGAAGTGGGAGTTGTAAGTTTTTGATATATTTATTACAATAGTTTGGGTAGATTTGTATGAATTTGTATAAATTGTAGTGGAAACAGTATATATATTAAGGTGCCGATTCCGATCCTGTAAAACCTGGGTACAAATGGTCGTACGGAGCGTTTTCTCCGTACGACTCGTACCCGGGAATTCCATCGTACAAACCAGCAAGTACGATTCGTACAGAAATACCATTTCTGTACGATTCGTAAAAAACACTGTACGGCTAAACAATACATACAATTCCGATCCTGGACAGCGCGTCCGCGACGTCCGCACGGAGTCAGGCAGCGTTTTACGGACCAGCAAGTACGATTCGTACCCACAACACTCCGCACGGCTATATTTTTACGGGAGCCAAAAAGTGCCGGAAAAGCTAAGTACACCGCGATGCACGAGGAAAAGGGGGCCTGGTACTTGCCGTACACGCCATCACCCACATCGTACGTGTCATCATGTACGGTGCGTACCCCAACATTGCATATGTACGGACCGTACCCCCAGCCCCCGTATGTACGCGCTGTACCCCCAGCCCCCCGTATGTACGCACCGGGGGTACGGCGCGTACATACGGGGCTGGGGGTATGGCGCGTATATATGGGGGCTGGGGGTACGGCACGTACATATGGGGCTGGGGGTACGGCACGTACATACGGGGGGCTGGGGGTACGGTGCGTACTTACGGGGCTGGGGGTATGGCACGTACATACGGGGGCTGGGGGTACTGCACGTACATATGGGGCTGGGGGTACAGCATGTACATACGGGGGGCTGGGGGTACGGTGCGTACTTACGGGGCTGGGGGTATGGCACGTACATACAGGGGCTGGGGGTACGGCACGTACAAATAGGGCTGGGGGTACGGCACGTATATACGGGGCTGGGGGTACGGCGCGTACATACGGGGGGTGGGGGGTACGGTGCGGATATACGCGGGAGGGATGGGAGGCTGGGGGGGCCATACAACTCGCACCCTGGGCACAAGTGTACCCGGGGTAGGGGTCGTGCAAAGTTCGCTCCGTACGGGACGTTTTCCATACGCTTGTGTATTCGGGACGCCGGTACAGATCGGACTTGTGCGCTCGGACTTCAGTTTTATGACTCGTACGTAAAACTGTCCGGGGACGTCTCGTAGACTTTTCCCGAGGTCATTTGTATGTATTTTTCACGTACGAATCGTACTTAGCAGTTTGTACGGGACTTGTACGATTCGTACGTAAAAAAATACGGATACGAGTCGGACGGTAAATTTTTTTAATGGATCGGAATCGGCACCTAAATGTTATATTTTACTTTATATTCTTATAATCCATATTATGATGTTTTTGTTTATTTACAATTATAATTTTTTAATTATTGATATTTAATGTGTAAAATATTTTTAACTAACGTTCATTTAATTAGGATGGCTTGTTTTTAAAATAGTTTATTTTATTTTTATGTGTATATATATGTATTTGTCATATTCAATTATTTAATAATTTTAGAATTATATTACAAATGTAAATATTTGTTTAAAAATAGTTTTTTAAGTAGCTATATGTAAATATAGATTTAGATTAATTATGATTTGTGTCTATATATGTTAAAATATATATTCCATTTTTTTTATTAATGTTAATATTTATTATTTATTATTGCATATATATTATATACTGGCGGTCGCCAGTAGATAGTTATAGTTTTGACCGTGTTTCCATAGGAAATCTGAAAATTCTATTTTGAATAACTTTGGCGCTGGTTGACGAATCTTCGCGAAATTTTCAAAACTAATGGGGCACTCCGCTCAGCTCCTACCCTGAAAGTCTCGGGGGGATTCGTCAAGCGGGGGCCGAGAAAAAAGGGGGGTCCCAAAACATGTTTTCCCCATGCATTTTCCCATAGGACCTTTAGTCGAAGGTACAGCCCGAACGGCTGAACAGAATTACTTGAAATTTGGCAGAGAGGTAGTCCTCAGGTCAGGGATGTGCCTTTTGCATATATGGAGTCAATCTGTTCAGTAGTTCCTGAGAAAATGGCAGTTAAAAGCACATACATATCTATAGCCGCGCACCGTGCGCGCACCGTGCGCGCACCGTGCGCGCACCTTAACGTGCGCGAGCGTAATTCTGATTGGTTGTTACTTGTCAGTCAACGTTCGAATCGGTCGAAATCAGGAAGTGTCGCCCGCCATTTTGTTTGTTTTCAGTGTGAGAGTGGAAAAGGAAGGTGGCGAACGTGAAAAGGGGCATGGTAGAGAGTTCCTGACCCCCTAGCCTTTGTCAGGGGGTCCCTGAAGGACCCCGAAGGCAGAAAAAAACATTTACATTTTTTTTTTTTTAAATCACGGGGCTGCTAAGTACGAATCGTACTTAGCAGTTTGTACGGGACTTGTACGATTTGTACGTAAAAAAATACGGATACGAGTCGGACGTAAATTTTTTTTAATGGATCGGAATCGGCACCTAAATGTTATATTTTACTTTATATTCTTGTAATCCATATTATGATGTTTTTGTTTATTTACAAATATAATTTTTTAATTATTGATATTTTTAATGTGTAAAATATTTTTAACTAACGTTCATTTAATTAGGATGGCTTGTTTTTAAAATAGTTTATTTTATTTTTATGTGTATATATATGTATTTGTCATATTCAATTATTTAATAATTTTAGAATTATATTACAAATGTAAATATTTGTTTAAAAATAGTTTTTTAAGTAGCTATATGTAAATATAGATTTATATTAATTATGATTTGTGTCTATATATGTTAAAATATATATTCCATTTGTTTTTTTTTGTTTTTTAAGTTTCAAAAACCTTTATTATCATCTCAAAGCAATTGTACATCATCGCGCCTACAACCTCTCGGGCCGGCTACAATCAACCACATATACTCGCTGTCATCATGTATAGCCACAGCCATTTGTCCGACATCCCGGAGGTTCGGAGGCGATGTATTGCAATCAAGTTCACAAAGCGCCCGTACATATGCTCTGTCCATCCAAGGTCCTCATGGCTATGTTGCAATATTGGCCACCCCACTACAAATTGCTACCGCTACATAGTCAGATGTTTGGAATAAGTGCACCCCTCTCGCCCAGGTAGTCGCTCCTGCACGCTTATAACACCCTTTTGTGACAACATCAACTCTCACCTTGTCCTCTAGTATCAAACCAGCCTTATCGATCCTTACGGGACAACCCCCGCCCACGGGTACTAACTCTCCGGAGCCGCAGCGGATCCAGCGCCACTCGCCTCAGGAGATCCGGTACTCTCAGTCGCTGCCTGCGCTGCCAAGTATGCTCTGAGCGGGTCCCATATATCCATGGCTCTACTACTCAATGGCTGCGTGTCTGCGTATATTGTATTCTGTTCCTGACAATATAATAAGTCCGCTATCCACTCCTTAAATTTCGGCGCACGGCCTCTTCCCCATCTACATGCCACCCTTCGTTTCGCCATCAGCAGAGCAATATTCCCAAATTTCCGATGTACCTTGGCTATTCCCATAGTATACCCCAGGAGCATCACTAGGGGATCACAGTCGATCGTGGCACCCAGCATCGTCACCAGCGCAGTGTGCACCTGCGCCCAATATTCAGACACCGCCGGACACAACCATGCCAGATGTAAAAACCCAGCTCCTTCCGAGTGGCACCGCTCACATCTGTCGTTATCCGCAAGACGAAACCGCAGCTTCCGCACCGGCGTGCAGTATAAACGCTTCAAAAACTTATAGTGAATAATACGTAGTCTACAACTAGCCGATATCTGCGCGGTTTGTGCACAACAATACTTCCACTGCGCCGCCGTAATGTCTCTCCCCAGATCCTCACTCCACTGTCCAAGCGCTCTGCACGCTCCGCTACTACTGTGCTCCCTAATACTACGATACAGGTTCGATACTAGGTGTCTGCCATCCGCGGACGTAATTAAGACTCTCAGAGGCTGCACCACACCGGGTTCCTCTGGGAACTTTAGCAAAATAACCTGGAGCCCCTGCCTCAATCGAAGATAATAAAACACTTCCAGCGGAGTGGGCTGACCCCCCTGAAACCACTGTTCTCTCGTTTTGAACCGCCCATTCAGGAATAAATCGCCCCAGCTACAGACCCGCCGCCTAGCGCACATCCCCTGGAACCCTCTTTCTTGCAATAATGACAACTCCGGGTGGTAAACCAGTGGCAGGGTCGGTGCATATCAGAGCTGAAGCGCCACCTTACGAAGAATCCGCTGCCACGCATCTATCGTGCAAGTCACCGTGGTAGCCGGCGTCTCAATCGCTCTAACCGGGCCGTGAATAATGCCGCGCAGTGGCAGCGGCCTAGCTATCCAGTCCTCCACAGCCACCTGCGGCATGAATGGAGTGGGCACAAACCAGTGATATGCAAACTGAGCTTGAGCACTCAGGTAGTATGTTAAAAAATCAGGGACATCGAAGCCACCTCTATCATATGGTTGAGTTACAATCGACCACGCCAGTCTAGGCTGTCTCCTGGCCCAGAACAGTCGTATTAACTCTGAGCGGAGCCTTCGGAAAAAATAAGCACCCGGATAATACGGGACGTTTTGGAACAAATATAGAATACGGGGCAGCACCACCATCTTAATGAGTGAGGCCCTTCCCGCCATAGTAAATGGCAAAGAAATCCATCTAGTCACATCGTCAGTTAACTTGGCAATGGCAGTTCCGTAATTTAAGCGCACCGTCTCCTCCTGAAGCCTTGATACCTGAATCCCTAAATAACGTAAGTCCGCATCGCACCACTCGATCGGATAGTCCAGTTCAAATCGGGGCACCGCAGGAGTCAGAGGGAAGAACTGCGACTTCTTCCAATTAATCTGTATACCAGACAACCGGCCAAACACCAAAAATTCCCTCAGCAACGAATTAAGATTGGTCTGTGGATCCACCACGTATAACGTCAGGTCATCTGCATAGAGTGACACATCTATCTGACGCTGCTCACATTGAAAGGCACTGCGCTTGTGCAGCTGCCGGATACGACACGCCAACGGCTCAATTGCGATAGCGAATAACAGCGGGGATAATGGACAACCCTGTCTAGTACCTCTGGTTAATGAAATCAGGTTCGACATCTCACCATTGATAAGGACCCTTGCCTTCGGATCAGTATACAGCAACCGTACCCATGCTACAAATATTTTGGGAAACCCCATCCTATACAAGATCGCAAATAGATAGTTCCACTCCACAGAGTCGAACGCTTTAGTGGCATCAAGAAATATGGCAGCCACCGGCTTGTCCGGCGCTATGGTATGCATCAGCGAAAAGAGGGTACGGAGATTGTTAGCAGTGGATCTCCCAGGCACAAAACCGGATTGGTCCGGAAGGGCTATCTTAGTCATCAATAACGACAGCCGATTGGCCAGCACTTTCGCCAATATCTTAGCGTCACAATTAATCAAAGATAGCGGCCTATATGCGTCACAATCAGCAGGATCCTTGCCCGGCTTCAACAGCGAGGTAATCAACACCTCCCTCATCGATCCCGGCAACACGCCCACCTCCAAAGACTCCTCATACACCTCCTTGAGGACTGGGGCCATTATATCGATGTAACATTTATAAAATTCCACTGGCAACCCATCCAAGCCAGTCGCTTTGCCATTGGCGAGGGACATAATTGCTTCACGGATTTCATCTAATTCAAACGGCGCACCAAGGAACTCCCTATGTTCGTCACTCAACCAGCACAGCGCCACATCATCCAGAAAATCCCCCCATGCAACCTCCTCCACCTCGTGGGCAGTATAGAGCTCGGTATAGTGCTGAGTGAAAAGTTACAAAATACCTTTCGTATCCCGCTGCGTGGTCCCGTCTCGCGCGCGCAGTTCCAATACATGCGTCATACCCCGCGGCGGCCGCGTAACCTCTGCCAAAGCACGTCCCGGCCGCTCACCCTCGCAATATCTACGGGCCTGCCAGTATTTACCCCGGAACTTAGCTTCCCTGTCCGCTTCCTTTTCAAACTGCGTTAGCCGTTCTCTGAATTCTGTCTGAACGGGGCCCATCGGTTCTCTGGTCATCCGAGACTCTAGGTCCTGAAGCTCTCCCTCTAACCTAGCCAGTGTCCCTCTTATGCTTCGTAGGACCCCGAAGCTTTTGGATATGTAATATCCCCTAATCGTCACCTTAAATGCCTCCCAGATGGTGTCCACACTCTCTACTGACCCCTTATTGCGGGGAAAGAACTCCGCCACTCCTCTCCCAACTCTGTCTTAAACAACGCATCTAACAGTGCCGTAGGGTATATTCGCCATCGGGCTCTAGCGCTCCCGTATCCCGGGACCGTTATCTGAACCAGAACCGGGCAATGATCCGAATACGAACGCGGCAAGTGCGCTACCCTTCCCAAATCCGACGCTATACTCCGAGACAAAAAACAATAGTCCAGTCGAGCCCACGTGTTAGCATATGCTGTATAGTGCGTGCCCTCACGTAGTCCACCGTGTACAAACCTCCAGCTGTCTATCAATCCCCCTTCCTCCACTATTCCCGCCAGAGCATCTCGTGCCTTCGGGTGATATTGAGGACTATTGTCTGACCTGTCCACTCCGGGGACTAAAGCCACATTGAAATCTCCACCCCATATGATATGCATAGAGCCAGTGTCTAGTATCTTTCCCCATAAATGTGTGAAGAAGGATGGCGTATCCACATTAGGACCATAGCAGTTGACTATCGTGACTGTGTCGGTGCCCAACCTACCCCATAACACCACAAATCTCCCCTCAGCATCCACATGCTCCCCCATCTTCACAAAGGGTATCGTCTTTTTGATTAAAATCGCAACTCCCCTGGCATACCCTGAGTACGACGAAAAGCTACGTATTGCCGCCCACCGACCCGCCAGTGTGTAATGTGGCCTGGGACTAAGATGTGTTTCCTGCAGTAATGCAATATGCACCTGATGTTGCTCTAAATAGGCCATCACCTGTCTACATTTTCTAGCATCATTCAATCCACGGACAACACCCCCTCTCTCACCCCCCGCCCTCCGCTCCCCCAACCATGCCATAGCATCCCCCCAGCCGCCCCCCACCCACTGAAGCACGCCCCAACTTGCCAGCCAAGAATCCCCCCCGCCCCTCCCACAAACACCCCAAAAACAAAAATTAGTAGCACTACCAAACCACCCCATATAAGCTAGGGTATTTCCCATCAGGGATTGCGTCTAGGTGACACCGCAGTTCCCCCCTCATCCGTCCCAGACTAACAAGAGACTTGCAGCCTGACTCGATGACCCAGAGGGGGTGTCCGGCGTTATGTCCAGCAGCAGCTGAGAGAGTGCACTCCCACACAACGTCTTATATGACCCATAGAAGCGAAGCAGCTTTCGTACTCACTGAGCCAGAGCCAACCCCCCAGTCTGCTCATCAATCTTCCCCATGGGCCCTTCCCATTTCAGCATGGAAGTCTTATGCAGTCATTCAAACCAATTTGCCTCTTGTGGCCGTCAAATTCCCCTAGTAGCGCTCCCCCATCGAGTGTTCCTGCAACCCCTGGTTAGCAGCGCGCAGCCATTATCAACCCCACTCACTGTTCACCGTCCATCTCCTCCTCGTGCTGCGGCGGCCTCTCCGCCTCTGCCACAGCCCCGGACCTGGCAGTTCGTTTGTAATGTTTGAGGAAATCCTCCACCTGTTGAGGGTTCGTGAAAAACTGTTGGTTGCCCTGGTACATAACTCGTAGCCGGGCTGGATAGAGCAATGCATAATCCAATTGCAAATGCCGGAGTTTGGCCTTCACGGCCAGAAATTTCCTGCGCTCCTCCTGGACCATTGGCGTGAAATCCGGGAACATCGTGAAGGAGTTACCTTCATAGGATAAGGAGTGCGTTCCGCGCGCCGCCCTGAGAGCCGCATCTCGATCCCGATAGTTGAGCAATCGGGCAATAATGGGCCTGGGGGTCGCACCCGGTTTTGGCCTAGGGCCCAGAGCGCGATGCGCCCGTTCCACAATAAAGTGGGGAGAAAAAGCCTCCGACCCAATCGCTGCCAGGAGCATCCTTTCCACATAGTCCTCCATCTTGCCTGTATTGGTCGTCTCAGGAATGCCTACGATGCGGACATTATTGCGCCGGCTTCTCGCCTCCAAGTCCTCGTTCTTAGAGGCTATCACTCGTAGCAGGTTGTCCATTCTGGAAAGCTGCGAAGTATGCCGCGTGGCCGTGTCCTCTGCATCTGATATACGTTGTTCAGCCCCATTAAGGCGTTCCTCATGCGCATCCAATTTATGCACCACCGCATCCATACGGGACGATATGCGGTCCACCTTGTCCGCAATCGTTGCAAACCCTTGGCGCATCTCTTGCAGCACCTCGTGTAGACTGGCCTCGGTAGTCGCAGGGTTCCCCGCTCCTCCATCTGTAGCAGCCGGGGCGGGCCCTACTTCCCCAGTCTTAGCGGCCTTCTTTCCGGAGTCGAAGGTGAGCTTAGCTTGTCGCGCATCCGTTTTGCCCATGGCCGTCTGTAGGCAATGCAGTAGCTCTCACCGTGTGCAGGTCCACGCCGCAAATCTTCTCAAGCCAGCCGGGTCAGCCGCACAGCAAGCACCGTCCCCTCACCCGCGCCCGCCAGATCAATCCCGCCGACAATCCGTAGGTCTACTTTACGGCCAGCAGCGTCGTCGCCAGAGCCAGCGTATGTGGCCCCCAACTTCCAACACTTCAACGGCGGCTCGTCTGATGCCCAGCCGGGGGGGGAGGCCGCCCGAATGCACCAGTGGCAGCCACTCAGCACACCTGCACAGCGCCCGGTAACCAACAAGCTCCACCAAGAGGGAGGATCCCTGGACGATTCTCACCAGGCCGCAATTATCCCGGCCGTGGGTCCGCAGCTCCCATCTGCATGCCCAGGTCACAGTCGCTCCGTACGACCCAGCTCCACACTCAACGGCAGCCGTGTTCCAGGAGCCCTAATGAGTCACACCTGTCCCCTGTGCGCCACCGCGGGCTCCCAACCGCCATTCACAAGCGCCACCAGAGTCCCGTCGAATTCCGGCTCCCTCGCCGAGCTCAGGTATCAGCCACGCGGCTCCAGCACCCCCGGGCCCCAACACCTCACTCCAAGGCCGTGATCGAGTGACAGCAAGGAGACGGTCCCGCACACCACACCACGTCACCCCGGTGGCTCCTCGCACTATCTCCCAGCAGCAGAGCAGTCCAGACCCTCACCGTCCCAGCATCAGTCTCTGGGAGCACCGCAGGTCCCCTGATTTGGGGGGGGGGGAAGAGGGCTCCTCCGTCTCCCGTATCCCACAGTACCGTAAGTGGGCCCGCAGCGGCCGCCACTCACTCGTCTCCGGGGACAGCCGCCTCCTTCCGCGCTCTCTTGGCCTTCAGCCGTTATCGCGGCCACGCTCTGTCCCAGCCGTCTTCGCTGGCAATGTGCTCCACAGGCCCCAGTCGCGCGACCCGGCAGATCTGCCAGAGCCGCTACCGACTCGAGCGCGGCACCGATTGCGTCCAAACTTCGCTCGGCAGCAGTAGACCTCCCGCACCACCGCTGTGTGCAATTTCAGCTCCCCTAGCCGCCGCAAAAGGATAATTTAAACGGATAATGTCGCCGGACTGCGGGGAGCCTTACTCAGAGGCAACCATACGCCAGCGCGCCACCTAGCGTCCCCATTCCATTTTTTTATTAATGTTAATATTTATTATTTATTATTGCATATATATTATATACTGGCGGTCGCCAGTAGATAGTTATAGTTTTGACCGTGTTTCCATAGGAAATCTGAAAATTCTATTTTGAATAACTTTGGCGCTGGTTGACGAATCTTCGCAAAATTTTCAAAACTAATGGGGCACTCCGCTCAGCTCCTACCCTGAAAGTCTCGGGGGGATTCGTCAAGCGGGGGCCGAGAAAAAAGGGGGGTTCCAAAACATGTTTTCCCCATGCATTTTCCCATAGGACCTTTAGTCGAAGGTACAGCCCGAACGGCTGAACAGAATTACTTGAAATTTGGCAGAGAGGTAGTCCTCAGGTCAGGGATGTGCCTTTTGCATATATGGAGTCAATCTGTTCAGTAGTTCCTGAGAAAATGGCAGTTAAAAGCACATACATATCTATAGCCGCGCACCGTGCGCGCACCGTGCGCGCACCTTAACGTGCGCGAGCGTAATTCTGATTGGTTGTTACTTGTCAGTCAACGTTCGAATCGGTCGAAATCAGGAAGTGTCGCCCGCCATTTTGTTTGTTTTCAGTGTGAGAGTGGAAAAGGAAGGTGGCGAACGTGAAAAGGGGGCATGGTAGAGAGTTCCTGACCCCCTAGCCTTTGTCAGGGGGTCCCTGAAGGACCCCGAAGGCAGAAAAAAACATTTACATTTTTTTTTTTTAAATCACGGGGGTGCGCGCACCGTGCGCGCACGGTGAAAAACCATAAAAAAAAATTAAAAAATGTAATACGTAGTTTATTGTAAAATAAATAAATAAAAAAAATAATAATACATGCATAACTTAGCATTTAAAAAAACGTACAAATTCACTGAAAAAACCATAGGTTTCACACACGTTATAGTTAGGAATTAGCATTTAAAAAACCTTGCAAATTCACTTAAAAAACCATAGGTTTCACACATGTTATATTTAGGTGGATATTTCACTCGTAAAAAACCAATGAAATTCCCCCGTTATAGTTATTTCAGATAACTATAACTCGCGCGACCGCCACTCTATCACAAGGATGATGTCATCAGTGATGTCAAGAGTGATGCCACTGACCATGTCATGAGTGATGTAATATGTGACGTCATCAGCAGTGGATTGCGGGCGCGCGAGTTATAGTTATCTGAAATAACTATAACGGGGGAATTCCATTGGTTTTTTACGAGTGAAACATCCACCTATCTATAACATGTGTGAAACCTATGGTTTTTTAAGTAAATATATATATGTATATATATATATATGCATTATATATATGCATAAAAAAAATGTAATACAACAATATTAATGACGTTGAGCATAGGATAGCGATATTTTTTACATCAATATTTCTGTCACAATAGTTTTGTATCAAAATATATTGGAGGTCACTATTCTGTCATTGAACCCACTTTCAGAGAGTGCTTAAACAAAAAGAAATATGTAACACCTGAAAAGTGAACAGTGAAAGGATATAAGTGGAGCAACCATGCTCAGAAGAGGGACAAACACAAGAAGCAGAATTAAAGCATCCACAAGCTGACGAATACGAAGCACACACATGGGAGTGAAAATAAAGCCAATCAATGTTATGTAATGGGTGCACTTTAAGTCCACTGTAAGCTGACAATGCAACTCATAACAGGCAGTGCATGGGCTGTCTAGTAGACTAGACCTAAAAACAGAAAGCTGAGTTTGTGGTTAGCACACAGACTCACTAAAATTTGAATGGAAATCCTCCTCCATTTTTGGAATTGCAGGAACACATCTTGCAAGAAGCGGTTGTTCAAAAGGAATGCCACATGGTAATCTATGTTATCATCCACGTTTCACTATAGTGAGAACAATTTACAACTCAGCAAAACAACCTCAGATGCTGCAAGGAGACTGATGAAACTACACTGTCCTGATATGGCATGTGGTTGCTTTCTAACAAACATTTGTAAGAGAAGCAAATGGCAAATCACCTGCCAGAAAATCAATATGGGCTGCAGAGAGGCAATGAACTCACATGTTAGATTTGTGTATAGTATTTACAAAACTCAGAAGAGGTTAGTGACATGAAAAGGTGTTTCTTTGAGGGCCACTCTGTACAACAATTTATAGGTCCCATACAGTGCTCAATTTGAGACAGTGGTTGTCGGAGAGGCCCACAGCACTAATTTTCGGGCACCAGCAGTTATTTGACATTTGACATCGACTGAGAGCAATAGAGGAAAAAACACAAAAAGGGAGATGAGGAGGGAAAAAAAGATGGAAAAACAAAAGGAGAAAGTTGAGAGATAAAGACCAGGCAGTGCCTGGTGGTGGATTAAAGAGAACTGAGGTGAGTATGCAGTCTTGGTATTCAGTGTGCCAATATTTATCAGTACTGGCAGTCGGCTTCTGGGAATAGCTTTGGAAGCCAGCACTCATACTTTTACAAATTAAGCACTGGACTCTCCTGTATGAGGTTATTGCTGTGTAGGCGAGCTTATCAAGTGGGAGCAAGCATTGGCAGGAGGCTGTAGTTATAAAGGACTGAGGGATGTTTATTGTTGGGTCATAGTAGCCCAACCAGGGCTCTAATTTGCCCAAAGCCTGCAGCTTACGAGAAAAAGGTCAGAATGCCAAATCAGTCCATCCCTTCTCCTGTGGACAGAGTGCAAAGAGTTTTAGAGTTTAAAGCGATTTACCAACACAGGTTTTTCTTGGAGATTGGCAGAACTGACTCTGGCAAACACAGTCTGCCTCTGGGTAGTTGTAGGTGGATCACCACAAGCTAGACAAAGGGGCACAAAATCCTTTAAGTGATTCCCTAGATAATTATGTTACTTTGCATTGAGAAGCAGGATTCCGCTGTTGCATGACTTTTTAGTTCTAGGCACCTTAAGGATCAAACTCTGGGCTCCACATCAGGACACAGACTTTCACAGTGATGCTGAGCATACTGTATGTGGGAGTCAATGTAGAAGAAAGTCCTTAGTGTTCCTTGAACAAATTCTTTAAAGTGATGGAGCAGAGATTTCACCTAAGAAATGTCATGACAAAAGAATTGATTGCAACAGGATTTTACACAAATGATGAGAAACGTGTGCTTAGTTCCACGTTTATGAAAATGACATCGGAGACTGCATCGTAAAAGCATGCAGATGAGAGAATAATTTTAGAAATATTGTGTGCTTAATTTCAATAGATGATGTTTTTTAACAAGCATTAATGAGTGTTAATTCTTATTACTATGAATGAGATATTAATTAAACAAATACATTTAAAAAGTTGTAGATTAAATTACCTGTGAAAAGGTATGACATTTTTATTCCATGTTATAATGTGTTCAACGAAAATGATAAAAGAAAAGTAGGTGCTACAAAAAGTGTCTTTTTGAAACTCTCTCTAACGTTCATTTGATATATGTAATATATCTGAATAACACTCATACAGCAAGATTAATAACTATTTTCCTATATGTGGAACAATGATACTTATAAAAAGGTTTATGAGTACCTGATGAGTACCTTATACTAACAAGAATAATTGATGATTAGATTAGAAATATTTAGCTATGAAATGAATATGGCAGTCTCTTAATTAGTATGTGATTTATAATTCAATATAATTGTGTATGTGCTGTATTTCAAGGATGCCTCATTTTACTAATTAGCCTTTCGCTAATGCAACCATGAACTGGATATTCCAAGGCGTATGGGAATATTCAGCAAATTAGCAATTTGTATTTGAACCAATATCCTGGAACAGCTGCTTGGGAAAGCTGATTGTCGAACTTTAGCATTGCTCCTTCTGAAATATCCCATTGTTTAGCATGTCTTATGCCTACATGACTGAAGGAAACTACTTAATTGACTTACTTACTTTTTCCGGATTGTATCCTCTTCCCTACTACATCATCCTCATCTCATATGGATGATCCAATAGGACTGAGTGGTCTGACACATTTGGTGATGCCAGTGAGTGTCACCCCAGAAACCCATGAGGTATAATTGTACAGAATTTTGGACAGAAGTGGCATTTTTTTGATTTGGCACGGCTAGATTTTGGACAATTGAGGATTGCAGCTTCTTATGAAGGAGCTCTGCAATTGGCTACAGTCTGGTGTACTAATGCAGAATTGAACTTATCGGCTGAAGGCTTCCTGTTATGCTGCCGTAACTTTCCTGTTGCAGCCTCGACAAAACCAGAACTTGTTACTTGGAACTTACTGAACTTTCTAAAAGGTCTGTGTAAGGTTTCTCTGATTCCTTATTTCTTATCAACTCAAACTGTTGAGTTGAGTCCAAATCTGCCTTGGCTGTGGTAGATAGCGCCATGAATGTTCTTTAATTTAATTGAATCTCGGAGTTGTGGTGTTAATTCATTAAATTATTTACTAAATTTACATAGTTTGTATGAATTTATTAATTTAAATGCTAATGTTACTTATCTGAATACCTATACTTGGAAAATGTAACTAAGGGGAGGTAAATCCATGGGGTTTGAATTAATTATTAAGAGGTTTAGACAGATTCCCAACTGGTAGAGAAAGGTAAATTGGCCGAAAACAATTATCCTATTTCTGATCCTCATTGGAAAATTGTCCATCTTCCGTATGTTCCAGCCCCTATCTGCTCAGAACAAGATCCATCGGAGGACCAAGTAGTGGAAAGAGGTAAAGGAAATTGGCAGATGATTAAAAATATTGAATGAATAAAGATCGGGCCCAGCATAATGCTACAGCAGAAGCATAGCCTTAATTGAAGGTTAGGACAACTCTCCAGGTATTTCCTACCACTCTCAAAGCAGACTTTTTACTGCCTTATTAATAGTAGGGATTCCTACTTCTTTTCTTTCCTCTTATTATTGGTTTGCACTGAAAAACAATGGGTCAGGAAGCGATTTAGAGCAGTCAAGCTGGTCAGGTGAAGGGTATGTTCCCCAAACCAATTTTGTGATACCCCTAATGTGTCCTGTTCACACTTTCCCAAAAGTGTGATGTCAGTGATGCACTGTGAGAATTTCCAGGCAGCTGTGGAAATCTCAAACTGCTCATCCTGCACAATTGAGAAAAGCCTCACTGACAGGGTCAGAGGTTTGCTGGACCAATGTACCTAACCTCAGAGTACTATCCCTACCTCTTGCACTATAATGACACTGCTCACTCATAAGGAAGAAGAAACAGCATATCTTCCACAGATTACAGAAAGTTCTTCAAATCCGTCGAAGAACTAATGGGATATATGAACTGAGCGTTGTGCCTCTAAACAAGCCCAGAATTAGACAAGTACGTCTTCACCTTTTTTCCCCCTATTGTCCTGGAAGTCACTGAAACTTAGGCAGGACAGGTGTACATTGTTGGCCCAACTGCACATCACTATTCTTAACCCTTAACCACTCTGTATCGGAAAAAGTATACATTATTATTATATTGTCTTGTTAGAAATTGGGTTTCTGGTTGGCAGAGGTATGCGACCTGTTCAAGCAGGAACCACAATCCTACTCCGGTAAGTCAGATACACATTTGAAATTAACCTGTGCTCACCTTCTGGTAGCTTGGCACAGCGTAGGTAGGATTAACTTAAGAGGCAATGTGTAAAGTAGTTGTGCAACACTTCAAACAATAACACAGAGAAAACATCACAAAAAGACTTCACACCAGTTTAGAAAATTAGATTAGGATATTTATAAATACAACAAGACTAAAACGACAAAGATCCAATAAGTAGAAGTCAAGATATGAATTTTTAAAGATTAAAAGTGAAAAATTACAATTAGAAGCAATGAGCGCCTATAGGGTTATCTGGTTGCGCTGGACTGGTCAAAGAAAAGAGTTCAGGCCGACTGCAATGGAGCACAGATGGATACAGCAGCCCTGCAAGGCCCTCTGAACAAAACTAACTTGATCTTGGTCACAAACGCAAGGTGCGGGTGCAGCTGAGGGATGGATCGGTTTCGATCCTGCAGTTGGGGTAATGCGAGGATTTTCTCCACAGTACGATGGTCATGCACCAGTTCGGAAGACAAAGCACTGGTTCTGAGATGCGGTTTCCAAAGCTAATACGTCGTGTTTCTCCATTCAAACGAGGGAATGCGTTTATCGTCTCTATGCAGTGGGAGTGATGCAGAGGTTTTGATGCGTCAGTTCCGATGGCAATGTGCTGGCTCCAAGTGTGATGCGCCGGTTCTGTTACTGCAACGGCGTTGATGCGTCGATTTGGCTCTCGCAGCAGAGGATGCGTTGGATCAGCTGGAGCAACCACCAGGATCCCCTTTCAGTGGACCAGGCACAGGAGCAGAATCGAAGACTTTGATATCCCTGAGTCTTACAACAGGGGGCAAGCCAGCATGCTCTTGGAGATCACTCTCGGTCCAAGTTAGATGGTCCAGTCCTTCCTCAGCAGAGCAGAGGGCAGCAGGCTGCAAGACAGCACACCAGACAAAGTTTTTTTTAGAGCAGCAGTCCAGCAGAGTGGCAGTTCTTGTACTAGCACAGCACTCCTTCTTCCTGGCAGAGTTCATTGCAGGTCCAGTAGTGTCTGATTTGGTGGGGTCAGAGACCCAGTAATAATACCCAGTTGTGCCTTGAAAGTGGAGGTGACTTCAAAGAGGGGCTTTGAAGTGCACAGAGGTCCTCCCTCACATCTTTGGCTTCAGACTCACTCTAGGGGATGTGCAGCCCTTTGTGTGAGGAAAGGGCACAGCCTATTCAGTCGTAAGTGTCAGCTCCTTCCTCCCATCCAGCCCAGGATGAGCCATCAGGATGTGGATGGCCACACAGTCACATCTAAGCTCTGTTTGTGGGTGGCTGTCTAGAGGGAACGTTCCACGTCCAGCTGTCACCCACCCCAGATGTATATTAGAGGCAGACTGTGGGACCCCAGGGTTAAGAGTAGAGACATGTTGTCTTTTTAAAAGTGGCAATTTTAAAATAATTAGTGATAAATTCAACTTTACTAGTAAAGAGGATTTATTACTACCATTTCAGAGATGTGAAACATGATACATCTACTCCTTTTAAATCAGGAACTGCAGTTTAGAAGTGTAATAAGGAATTCCCAATGTTAACTGATGAGATGGGTAGGCTTCACAGTAGTAAAAAACTAATTTGGGAGTTTTTCACTACCAGGACATGCAAAACTTAAATGTACATGTCCTACCTCTTGATTACACAGCTCTCTGTCCTATGGGCTACCTACGGCCTATCTTAGGTGTAGCCTATCTGTAATAAATGTGGAGTTAAAGGCTTGGCAAAGGGTTTAAAATGTCAAGTTAACATGGCAGTGTAAACTGCACACATAGGCTCTGCAGAGGCAGACCTGAGAGTTGGTTAACCTCTTCTGTGCCCATGACAAGATGGTCTCGTAATGGAGCACAGTCGCGCTGTGCCCATGATGAGACTATCTGGGGATCACTGACATAATATCGACTACAAAAATATAGACTTACAAAAATATCGATGCCAAAATATAGAATGCCAAAATATCGAAGTCCTATCTCCAAACAGGAAATTACAAAAATATCGAATCCAAAATATCGTTGTAAGTAATATAGTTAGTCAAAATATCGAATTTTTTAAATGTTTTAAAAGTAATGTTAAATAAATGAAATAATACATATAATTAACTGACACATACTTAAAAATACTTAAATAACAGTAAACTTAATGAATAATTAAAGTAAGTAAAAAAAAAAATTAATACATATATCTTAACGTGATATTAATTAAAAATATTCAATATTTTCTGTGTAGGATAGCGGGCGCGTAAAATTTACTATTACCACTCCAGTAAGTGCAATAGTAGGGAAAGCGTTGGATAGCGGGAGGGTAAAAATTACTATTCCCACTCCAGAGAATGCAACAGTAGGGAAAGCGTTGGATAGCGGGAGGGTAACATTTACTATTCCCACTCCAGTGAGTGCAACAGTAGGGAAAGCGTTGGATAGCTGGAGGGTAACATTTACTATTCCCACTCCAGTGAGTGCAACAGTAGGGAAAGCGTTGGATAGCGTAGGGGTAAAAATTACTATTCCCACTCCAGAGAGTGCAACAGTAGGGAAAGCGTTGGATAGCGGGAGGGTAACATTTACTATTCCCACTCCAGTGAGTGCAACAGTAGGGAAAGCGTTGGATAGCGGGAGGGTAACATTTACTATTCCCACTCCAGTGAGTGCAACAGTAGGGAAAGCGTTGGATAGCGTAGGGGTAAAAATTACTATTCCCACTCCAGAGAGTGCAACAGTAGGGAAAGCGTTGGATAGCGGGAGGGTAACATTTACTATTCCCACTCCAGTGAGTGCAACAGTAGGGAAAGCGTTGGATAGCGTAGGGGTTAAAATGACTATTCCCACTCCAGAGAGTGCAACAGTAGGGAAAGCGTTGGATAGCGGGAGGGTAAAAATTACTATTCCCACTCCAGAGAGTGCAATAATAGGAAAAACATTGGATAGCGTAGGGGTAAAAATTACTATTCCCACTCCAGAGAGTGCAACAGTAGGGAAAGCGTTGGATAGCGGGAGGGTAACATTTACTATTCCCACTCCAGTGAGTGCAACAGTAGGGAAAGCGTTGGATAGCGTAGGGGTAAAAATTACTATTCACACTCCAGAGAGTGCAACAGTAGGGAAAACGTTGGATAGCGGGAGGGTAACATTTACTATTCCCACTCCAGTGAGTGCAACAGTAGGGAAAGCGTTGGATAGCGTAGGAGTAAAAATTACTATTCCCACTCCAGAGAGTGCAACAGTAGGGAAAGCGTTGGATAGCGGGAGGGTAAAAATTACTATTCCCACTCCAGTGAGTGCAACAGTAGGGAAAGCGTTGGATAGCGGGAGGGTAAAAATTACTATTCCCACTCCAGTGAGTGCAACAGTAGGGAAAGCGTTGGATAGCGGGAGGGTAAAAATTACTATTCACACTCCAGAGAGTGCAATAATAGGGAAAGCATTGGATAGCGTAGGGGTAAAAATTACTATTCCCACTCAAGTAAGTGCAATAGTAGAGAAAATAATAAATGTATTTTTATTTTTAAATTAATTCATTATTAATACAAAAACAAGTATTACCATTAATTACCAATCACACAAGAATTAATCATTTTTAAATACCAATACATTTTTGTTTAATTAATTAACAATTAATAATTAATTAACAAACAATTGTTTTTCAATAACAAACATTAATAAATGCAAATAATACCAATTAATAATTAATTTATAATATATTAATTAAGGATATACACAAATTATTTAAATAATTTTTTTTTCCCAATTATATTACTTCCCACCATATTCCCGTATAAACACAATACCCGCTACAAATATTAATTGAATACAATTAACATAATTATCAATTTACCTATTAATACTAATTAATTACCAATTAATACTAATTATTTACAAATTAATAATTAATCAACAAACAATTAATTTGCAATACCAATTAATAATTAACTAATAACAATTAAATTACTTCCCACCCTATTCCCCTATAAACCCACAACCCGCTACAGAAGTAAAATGCAAAATTAAATTAAAGATATATTAATTAACAATATACACAAATAAATTACATAATTATTTATTTACAATTATATTACTTGCCACCATATTCCCCTATAAACACACTGCCCGCTACAAATATTAAATGAATACAATTAACATAATTATCAATTAAACAATTAATACAAATTAATTACCAATTAATACTAATTATTTACCAATTAATAATTAATCAACAACCAATTAATTTGCAATACCAATTAATAATTAACTAATAACAATTAAATTACTTCCCACCCTATTCCCCTATAAACCCACAACCCGTTACAGAAATAAAACGCAAAATTAAATTAAAAATAATTAATAATTCCTATAAATTATTATTTAATAATATATAATTAAATTACTTCCCACCCTATTCCCCTATAAACCCACAACCCGCTACAGAAGTAAAACGCAAAATTAAATTAAAAATAATTAATAATTCCTATAAATTATTATTTAATGTACTATAATTAAATTACTTCCCACCCTACTCCCCTATAAACCCACAACCCGCTACGGAATTAAATTACAAAAAAATAAAAAAACATAAAATTCAATAATTTAAAAACTATTCTAACATACATTCCAATATTAATACATACTTTTAACACATATACTAACACTTAAAACACTATAAAAAAATCGATATTTTTAACAACTATATTATTGCAATCGATATTTCTTACCTGTTTTTCGATATTCTTCACCACTATATTTTTGCAAGTCGATATTCTGTCCATTCGATATTAAAAACTCGATATTCTTGCTACTCGATATTTTTTTTTCGATATTATGTCTATTTACCACTATCTGGTCATGACACCCACCCACTAGGGAAACGCCAGGCACAGGAGGGGAAAAGGCCTGGCACCCAAGGGGTTAAGGGGCTACCTAAGTGGGTGACACAATGTATTATTTAATTTACAGGCCATAGGCAGAGGTAGTGCACTTTACTAGGTACTTATAAGTAAATTAAATACCCCATTGGGTCTGAGCCAAAGTTACCATGATTAATGGAGAGATCAATGGATAGCAGAGGTAACATGCTCAAAGTCCTAAAGCCAACAAAAAGGCGGTGAGAAAAAGAGGAAGGCAAAAAGTTGGGGCTGACCCTTCAGAGAGAGCCATTTTCCAACATTTCTTATAGGACATTTTAAAGATGTGCGACGACTGAAAACAGTTTTAAGTTTTAATCCATATTCCGTAAACCCTTTCTCATGTTACCTCAATACTTGCGGTCGGGCTTGAGAAATACAGTCACACAGCCACGTCACCTAGTACACTTGTGGCAAACACTGCAGTCTTATTAAACTGCAATGAGCATTAATATTTGACACTTCACAATGTCAGCCTCGCAATCAGACACAATGTCAGGGCACTCCTTTGTTAACAGGGCAGGCATCCAGTATTAGTGAGTGGAAACAGCATTTTAGCGAAGCCTACGGCGGATGATTGCTGGTTGGTAGATCTTAGACCACAGCAGGGGTTCATCTTCTGGCTTCAAAAAATGAAGAGCATCTGGAGGCACTTCTTGGGCATAAGGAATTCTTTACTGTAGCCAATGCACTTTTACATGATAGAGCGTAAAAAAAAAGAAAACAAGAACTGGGACATTGAAATGAAAAAATTTGATGATTACTAACATATTTTATATTTGGAAAAACTGGACAAAGACTAACAAGAGGTGGGTTTGGCAAGTCACCCGAGTTGGGGTAGATAGAATTGGAGGAGTTTGATTCTTCATAGTTAAGTAGAATTCCATTAAAATTTTATGAGATTCAGTGGAATTCCACAATGGGCCAGAGTGAGCATTTGGCACTATTATCTTAGCTCAAAATACACCTTCAAATTAAAAAATGGACGCAAGAATGCATTTTGTACCAAAGAAAACAGCGCAGTCAAGCACCACTCAGCGCCCTTACATACTCGGCAGTGATTATACTGCAGAGTATGCAAGGGCAGTGCCGCCAAGTGACATGCACTGGTTTCTAAACTTTAGAAACCACTAAATATCATTCTGCAGTGCATAACCCTCGGCGCCCTTACATACTTTGTGGATCACTGCAGGGTATGTAAGGGTGCAATGGGTTTGCACTTCTGTGATTTCTAAACAGGGCTCAAAGGGAGAGCAGCCCGAATGTTTAAAAAACATAGTAGTTCAACCATAGAGGGACTAGTCCCTCTTCTAGATCTGTTTTAGAAACAAAAAGCACTGCATTTGAATTCCGCCGGCGGAGTGGCGGAATTTATCAGTAATTCCACGTTACACAGAATTACCAAATTCCTCTGATTGTGCAGGTGTAATTACAAATTCCACCCAGGCCTACACCTGAGCTCACATCGAATGCTGGTTCTCATCCTAGTTTATGTTCTTGATGAAAAAACTGTACAGAATGACTTCAGATGATTTCCTTTCTTAGATGTCCAAAAATAACACACACAATCATATCTAAGATACTATTCTGTGAAGGGGAATACATATAAAAACACTCTCTATAAAGTGGCGTTTGGAGCAAGATCTGCTCTAAATAAAATACATAAAAAGTTAGCTTCTGGTGTTCATGATAGAAAAGGCTATACTGGTCCATTTTAAAGAAGCAACTGACAACCCTAACTAAAAAGAATGCTGGTTGACATGGACCAGATGCATGGCTACAATCCTTAACATCAACAAGAACAAAATATGAAATAATTGGGGTGGAAACAAGTTGCAAAAGGGATGCTAGATTTGTAAAGAAGAGTAATTTAAATTTAAATTTCAAAGGGGGGATGGGAGGACGCCAGATATTTGTAGTAGCCCGAAGATTGCGACAAAATGGGAACTGGCCCAGTTCCAAAATTAAGCGAATGATAGATTAAAGGATGCATGATAAATGAGCATCCAGCGCAAAATTACATATGTGCTCATTCAGAATGTAACGTTCAAGTGAAACTTATCTTTGTAACACATACCTGTTGTTAGAAATGGGGGTCTCTAGATGGCAGAGATAGGTACCTTTGTCCAAATAGGGACCCATGTTTTTAGTCAGGGTAAGGGGATATACTTCTAAAATAACCCCTGATCACCGCGTTGGTAGCTTGGCACGAGCAGACAGGCTTATCTCAGAGGCAGTGTGTAAAGGATTTGTGAACACATACAGTAATTCAGTGACAACACTACAAATGGACACCACACCAGTTTCGAAAAATAAGTAATCTTCATCTAAACCAAAACAAGACCAAACAACAGAAATCCACAATACAGTATTAGAAATATGATTCTTAAATGGTAGAAATAGTTCAGTTCAAAGAAAATTACAGATGCAACACTTTTCACACAAAGTACATTGGATGCGTCAAGCACACAGCAAAAGGGCCGCAGGGAAGCTGATGCGTCTGTTCCTTACACTCAGGGAAGGTGATTCGTCGGTTCCTTACCGGAGAGGAGGTGATGCGTCGGTTGCTTATTGCGTGAGGAGGTGATGCGTTGGTTTCTAACTGCGCACCCCAGCGATGCGACAGACTTAGCGCCTTGATGTGATGATGTGTGACTATGCCTGGGTTCTTGCAGCTGCACAGCAGGCCTTGCAATGGAATTGGTGCAGCATGCGGCAAATTCTCGAGCCACGGGCAGGCACTGCGATGCTTTCTTTGGCGATGCATTGGAAACAGGTGCCCATGCGTCGAGCTTCTCGAAGTTGCGTTACTTTTCCCAGCTACCAGCAGGTCCAGAACAATAGCCGTCACCTCTTATTAAAGAAAGGAAGCTCAGGGGAGCTGGTGGTGAAGTCTTTGTGTCCCTGAGACTTCCGAAGAGGAGGCAAGTTCAGTTTCAAGCCCTTGGAGATCTTCCTCAAGCAGGGGACATAGCAAAAAGCAAAGTCCTTTCTACTTTCCTTGGCAGCAAGTAGCCACTGCAGGCCAACCCCAGACAGCAAACAGCACAAGAGCAGTATTACTCCTCCAGCTTTCCCAGGCCCCCTTCCTGGCAGGTTCCTTAATCCAGCAGTGATCTAAAAGTCTGGAGTCTCAGCCCCTATTTTTATACAGTAAATCTCTTTCTTCTCCAGCTCTTCTTCCTTGGCAAAGGTTCTTTTTGATTGCCAGAAGTGATCTTTGAATTTTTTTCTATCCCTGAGACTTCCAACAGAAGGCAAGCTCTACTTCAAGCCATTGTAGAAAACTCTAACAGCAGGATGATGAAAGCACAGTCCAGTCCTTTCCCTACCCAAGACAGACGCAACCACTGCAGGCCAACCACAACAGCACACAGCACAGGGAGAGTACTCCTCCTTCAGCTTTCAGGGTCCTTCTTCCTGGCAGGTTCCTTAGTTCAGAAGTGATCTAAAAGTCTGGGGTCTGGGCTCCTCTTTTTATACAGTAAATCTCCTTGTTCTCTCCTGGCCCAGGGCTCTGAGCTCACTCCAAACCAGTTCTGGGTGGCACTTTGCAAGTGCACAACAACCTCCACTGTCAGTGGGAGCTCTGGCTCCAGACACAACACAAGGGTATTCAGGTGTAGGTGTAACTCCTCTCACCACTCCAAATGCAGTCCAGGCCTATTCAGCCTAGCGCTGACTCATCCAGACTCTCTGAAGCCACTGCACACCCCAAGTCCCTGTCACGCCAAAGCCAAACAGTCAATACACATCCTAGCCGAGGCACACTGGATGGCTAAGCAAGAAAATACCTACTTTCTAAAAGAGGTATTTTCAAACACAGAATGTAAAAATCACCCTCAGTATAAGATGCATTTTAACATTCTGAGTTCAGGCATACTAAACATTATTTCCCTATCTTGTTCCCAGGGGTAGTTAGGCTTATAAAATGTTATAAACAAACTACCCATTCTATCTTTCTATGGGAACAGATAGCCTTGCAATAGTGAAAAACTAAACTGGCAGTATTTTACTATCAGGACATGCCACACACACCAGGGCATGTCCCACCTTTCAGATACACTGCACCCTGCCCACAGGTGTACGCTGGGCCTACCTTAGGGGTAAATAACATGTAAGAAAAGGGAAGGTTAGGGCCTGGCAAGTGGGCGCACTTGCCAAGTTGACATGCAAGTATTAGACTGCACACAGGCACTGCAATGGGAGGCCTGAGTTACATTTACAGGCTGCTTATGTGGGTGTCACAACCAGTGCTGCAGGCCCACTAGCTGCATTTCATTTACAGGCCCTGGGCACACACAGTGCACTGTACTGGGGACTAGCTCGTAAATCAAATCAGCCAATTATGGAAACACCAATCTATTTATACAATTTACAAGGAGAGCACATGCACTTTAGCACTGATCAGCAGTGGTAAAGTTCCCAGAGCCATAGAACCAATAAAAACAGGTCAGAAACAGATGGCCACAAAGCAAACAGTCTAGGGATAGATCCGCTGAAAAAGCCAGGTCTAACACCTGTATATCACAACAAAATGTGAGCAATGGGGTCATGAGGGTTGGCATGGGTTGAACCCCACTGAGCTCAATGTCAAAAAACAGGACAGGATAGTGAGGGTGTGATGAAAGTAAATACATAAAATCAAAAGGAAATCCTCAGATAGCTAGAATGCGATTGCCTTACACACAAAATTGAATCCACATGTACTCCTCAAGAATCAACATGTTTATAATTTAATCTATAGTCCCTCTGTAACGACCACAGTAAATGACAACACAATCTATCATGCTTGTGGGAAACACATTTTGTTTTGACATACATAGATGAACTGGATGGTTTAAAAAAAAATCAGCAGTTTGTTACATTACTTCATAGACTCACACACTAGAAACCATTTTTGTAAATATATTTTACTTTTGGAAACATATATTGTTAGACCTGACATCCTTGGGGTGGAGTTCCCCTTAACATTTTGCCTTCACTCCTCCTGTTTTGCTGAATTCGTTTTTGTTGGCATTAGGACTCTGTGCACTTTACCATCACTAACCAGTGCTAAAGTGCTTGTGCTTTCTCCTTTAACCACAGTGAAATTGGCTTACATCCAATTTGCACATTTAATGTACTTGTAAGTCCCTAGTAAATGGTACTACATGTATCCAGGGCCTATAAGTTAAGTACTACTGGTCTGCCATCAACTCTCATTGTGCCACACACTAGAGTAGCCTTTTAAACCATGTTTCAGCCCTGCCACTGCAACCTATGGAGCAGTTTTAAACTGACATTTTGCCTGTCAAAATAAACTTTTTGCTATGCTTAAACCCTCCTTTTTGAAACATATAAGTCAACCCTAGGGTAGGCCCTAAAGGACAGGGTACATTGCATTGGGATTTACATGTCCTGGCAGTGAATACTCCTAAAGTTGCTTTTCAATGTTGGGAAGTATATCCCTTCTATTGACCAACATGTGGTTACCTGATTACCTTTAATAAGTGATAACTTTGGAATGAGAACAGATAGATATATGCTGTGTACACTCAAATGAATTGTAATTTAAAATTATTTTTAATGGCACAGTCTGAGTTTAAGTCACAATTCTGAAAATGCCACTTTTAGAAAGTTGGCATTTTCTTGGTCTTGTGCTTTCTGCCAGTGTCCTGGGTCACATGACTGTGTGTGGCTCTGCTGTTGGTGTTTGTGTATCACTTCCAGACAATAACACAAAGGGGGCTTAGCTGTGGGCAGGATGGGTGCCAGGACAACCTGGAGGGGCTGCACCAAGCCCCACTTATATTTCAAAGCGCTCTGTCTTCTGCACACTCAAAACAATCTGACACCAGACCTGCTCTGTCTTTTGTCACCTAAGGAAGTTTGGAGTCTTGACAGGGGAAGGGAAAGAACTTTCCAGAACTAGATGTGGTGGTAGGAAAGGAAATCCCCTTACACAAAGGCTGGCACCAGGTATAAATATTGGACCTAGATGCAGCGTAAAAGCTGATCATTCTTCACACAACATTGAAACCGATTATGACACCTAAACTCTAATGGGCTCTTTGCACACATCTAAAAAAACTACATTGAAAGTGAGAAATGCTGAAGTACCAGCACCATAAAAGTGTGCTTGGATTTGCAGAAAAAGAAGATTTTTGAGAATAATGAGTTTGGCATGCTTGTTAACTCATTGCCTTATATTTTAACAAAGACATTATGAAAGAATATTGATGAAAATGCTTTCTATGATGCAAAATAACACAAATTAGTAATATTAGCAGTATATATATGTAACAAAATGAGTCTTACATACAATTGTACAAATATTCTGGAACACACTTAGCATCTCTACTGCTTTCATTGTAATGCACCATAGCAAATTAAAAATTGGGGCTATGTTACATTGTATATATAAATGAAACTTTCAGCTTAAATGCTTGACATTATCAGAATTTTAGATGTCCTAAAATGAATTTAATATAATGATTTTTAAGAACAGTTTGCATGTAGATACTTTTCAAAGAGTAGTAGTGGGCCATAATTTGAATAAAGCCTTTTTATGCAAAAATCACTGACAAGAGTTACAATTATTTCCATATATGATATGCTTGATTTATTTCATTATGCTTGAACTCAAGTATGAGTTTTTTTGACCAAATAAGAAACGCTAACTTTAAAACGCATTGAATTTCCTTTTTCTTTAGGTTGCATTATTTCATATATTTAACACAATAGACCCGACCACTGCTGGGTTCGAAGGAGAGGGAGAGGATTCGCCAACGTTCGTGTTCACCCTGTCAATATAACTTCCACCACAGAAACGAACGGATCCCTGTGTTTACTATCTCAACCTCTTACGGGGGCCTTTACACACCTTATGATATAGGTGTTCCTTCACTGAGGAAAAACTCAATATTTATGGACCCACACAATTGTGAGAGAAAAATATTTTCGAATGCATTTGCAAAGGGGAAGGGGTCTCCTGGGGACCCCTTCCCATTTGCGAATGCATTACCACCTACTGGAAGTAGAGGGTAATTGCGAGTGTTTTGAGACTGCAATTGCGGACGCAAAACATTAGTACATGGGTTCAGGAAACGCTATTTGGAAGGTAAGCCCCTTCCAAATGGCGAGTCTCTGAACACTTTTTTGCGAGTCACAATTCATTTGTGACTCGCAAAATTGTGTTAGTACATGGCAATACCAATTTTAGCATGCTCAAACGGGTCGCTAACCTGTTTGCGCATGCTAAAATTGGTCATACATCTGGCCCTAAATCCTTAAAGGGATTCTATTTCAATGTTGAGAAGGAGACTCAAATTTCTGCTGTAATCTGCATGGACTTTAGCGTAAGTTCCATCATTTATATGAATGAGTCTAACCATGGCGAAAAGCTCTTCAATCGGCGAGAATGACTACCCCTTACCATCTTTGCAGCTTTTCGATTCCCAACATTTTTTCCTTTCTTCTGAAATATCTCAGCTTTTTTTCCTATATAGCATATTTTGTGGAGTTCCTTATTGCAGAACATTTCAAACTGCTGGTAGTCTGATTGTACCAGAACAGATGGGCCAACATGGGCCAACATGGGAGCGGCCGCTGCCTCTTGCTCTCTTTATTTTTGGGACAGCAGTGAGCGAGAGATTAGCTGATCGGAGTTTTCTATTAGGGCAGAATGGCACCGCGATGGTTTGGAATTAAGGAGCCGATTTAGATCCTGTTGGGTGGCCTGCTGTTAGCCAGGGTTGTAAAGACCATCTCCTTCAATTAAGGGCTCACCACCAGCTCAGCTGTGATCCCTGTGCTTTCACAGGAGCTCCATGCCATGGCAGATCCCCTGAAAGCACAAATAGTTCGGTGCATGTCGGCCATGTTTCTGACGGTTGTGCACTAAACCTTTTTGTTTCTCAGAAACAAACTCACATAGGAGGATTTTGTTTCTGAGAAACTGCAAAATAATGCCCCCCACAGTTGGGACATTATTGCATGGTTTAGCATTGTGGTGAGGGACAGAAAAAACAGGGCATTGGACCACATTCTCCACTAGGGTGGCCGGTCTAATGTCCTTACTCCAATGGCCTCCACTGTGTTGGACCTTCAGAGTATGTTTTCCGATGGCAGAGCCAGTTGTATCACTTCCACTGGAATATTGAAAGTTCACCCTACTCATTACACCTAAAACACTGGTGAACGCATTCGGAGATCTCTACCAGAAAATATAGGGGAGGCAGAGGTGGATGTCTCTACTCCATAGGTTAGTGAATAGCATTATCTAACCTGTGAGTAGTACTATGCAGTGTCTCTGGGAATCACGATGAAACAGGGCGCTATGTGAAGGTAAACAGAAGTCGTCTTTCGTCATGTTGAAAATAAGTGATACACCAACACCTTCCACAACATTTCCGGTAAGCAGCCAGTCTCCAACTTACTGTTGCCCTGGTTTGCCTTTTTCTTCCCTGTTTTGCCTTTTTCTACTTGTTTTTTTTGCACACTGTTTTACCTTTTTTGCTTGGTTGCTTTATCTGTTCATTTTTCTGCTCTCTGTTTTGCCTTTCCCGCTCACTTTTCTGCCTTGTGTTTTGCCCTCTGCTGCTCTGTTTTGCCTTTTCTGCTGATTTTTCTGCCCCCCATTTTGCCTTTTCTGCTTGTTTGCCTTTTCTCCTTGTTTTTCTGCCCTCTGTTATGCATGTTCTGCTTGTTTTTCTGCCCTCCTCTTTGTCTTTTTGGCTTGCTTATTTTTCTGCCCTTTGTTTTGCATTTTCTGCTTGTTTCTTCCTTCTTCCCACCATTTCCTCAAGACCTGACCTTTCAACAGAAACTTCGCAACCCAGCACCCAGATACCCCCAGGGGTGACAGTGCCGCGCTCTACAGATGCTTATGTATAGATTGAGAACAAAGTAAATAAAGCAAAATGTATCAGATGCACACCCACCTGGATGCAGAAAAAAATGATATATAAAAAGTTAAAAAAAATATTGCCTGTAATACACTCAAATGGACTATTGACAGAATGTATGACTAGAAATACAAAATGTTACAGCTTGCAATGCAACAATGCAGAGTTGCATGCAAATGCAAGATTGCAGTGTTGTGTTGCATTGTACTTGTGTGATATCTTTATTCACAGAGCAATGCAGGACAGTGGTCCTCCCAAATATGCATAATTGTTATCATATGGTCCTATCAAACAGATGCCAAACTCTTACTGCTATTCATGCAATTGCCGTTATGGCGCGTGTTATGCCTCTCCCCATGTCTTGTAACTCAGTGTGGTTACAGTTCCCCTCTAGATCTCATATGAGGGACTCTTTTCATTGCTTTGGTTTTGGTTGTCTGTTATTTCATCTCTCAATCTTGGTGACTCCAATGGCATTAACATGATGAATAGTGTTGTTCTCAATGATATCCTACGTGGAATAACGAAAACGTGACACAATAGGATATCGGAAGAGATAACAGCCAATATGCTGAACATTAAAAAAATACAACTTTGTGTGCACCAATTAATTCAAGCAGGAATGATACAATGTCATCTCATTTTCCGAAGATCCTTGATAACATTATGCAGCTTGGACATCTGGACCGAAGCCAAAGACCTGTCTTTCTCTATGCAATAACACACAATAATAAAAGCGTTCAACCTGTTCCAGTTTCACACTGCATCTGCCTTAACCATCATGCACAGCTCCTGTACTAGTCAGCGCAGTCACTACACATTTGAGTAAAAGAACAAGCGACAGCAGCCTGAGGCTCCAAATGAGCGTCCTATTATTTTGACAGCACAGATGATGAATTAATCCTACCTTTGTTGCCTTATTGTTTTATTTTCACATCTGTCACATAATAAATTGCGGTGTCTGAATCTGTCAGAGATAACGTCTTGGCCAGAAAGTACAATCTGTGCTTTTCTGGATCGGCTTTTTGAACTCCTGTGCAGTTCGCTCATGAGTTTTATGACAACATTCATGACCAAACCACTAGGCACAAGCCATCAGTTCACTGTTTTTATCTGTCCATTGTCGATGAAGGGTGTAGGGATCAAAGTCCCTAACAACCCATGCCATCACTGACAGTTTTCGTTGTCCCTCTCAGATGCCATGTGTTTTTACTTTCTTGTAGGAATTCAGTGGCCACCGCAGACTCCAAATTGGTGCTCCTTAGGGACACCTTTTGTTGTACTATGAGATAGTAGCATCTATGCGAGCTGCCTTCTAGGCCCCTATGTACATTAAGTCCAGAAGTCCAGACAATTGATGCAGATGGTGGCTATTTCGTGTTAATTGTTTTTACTGTTTGTAATGTTGACAAACTCACTACTTAAATATCAACAAATATCCCTCATATCAATGCATTGTTATCTAAAGATGGAGTTCTGGTAAGAGGAAAGTAGATTTTTTCAGCAGTGGAGTTCACAAGAACGCATGGCGAGACTGGGACCAGCAGAATCACAATTCTCAAAAGATGCTCAGTTGACATTCCGACCATCATCGCGCCACACGCACTATAATGTAATACACTTGGAATATAATATGTACATCTGCAGCCTAGCTCCCTGTTACCTCTATGAAGAGTTTTTTAAACAGTATCCTGACTCTTGCAGAAGCCCTGGACCTGCACATACACTTAAGGCCTGATTATGACTTTGGCGGTGCGGCGCCGGGCCCGCCCTCCATCGCACAGCCAAAGCCATGGTCAGGCCATCCACCAAATTAGGAGTTTCCTCCTGTCTGGCGAGCTTTGTGATTGACATTACCAAGGCAGTGCCCTGAAAATGGGCACCACAATGGGAACGCCAAACAACAGTTCCTTCACGACATGCACTTGAAGGTCAATGCCTTGCAGGAACTGGTGTATATGTAAACAGGGGGGCAGAGGTTGTGCCCCCCTGTGTGCATGCCCGGGCCCCCTTTGGTTGCTCTCTGCCATGGTTTTTGTCACAACCGTGGTGGAGAGGAAACTTGTAATATGCTTGGTAGGACAGCAGCGGTCCAGCCAAGTATATTACTGCCTCTGCACTGCTGCACCATGTCTAGGGACAGCGGTTCCCTGGTGGCTGCGACAAGGCAATGGCGGTCCGACCTCCCTAATTGTAGTAGGGCGGTCGAGAGACCGCCGAGCCCCCATGATCCTTAGATTCAAGGATTGAGCAAATCTCTCTAAGTTCCCGAACAGAAGTTAATTACTCAGTTTCTTTTAAACCAAGTGCTCGTTCGATTGGATGTTGACGACCCAGTGATTTTGGGGCTATGTCTGCCTTCCCATCTTCTGTATGATAAAGTCTGATTCCCCATCGGGATCACCAGGTCCTATGCTATGTTTACTTCACCCAAAGTTCAACATATTTCCTAAATCAGCCTAATTTTTGAGATCCAAATCTGTGTTGAAAGGTCAGTATCCTTTCTTAGGCTCTGTTACACTGGTCCCACTGCTACATAAACCTGTATCTCAATCAAGGTTGGGTACATGGAACGATAAAATAAAAATTAAATTAAATTTAAAAAAAACTTGGATTTGTAACAGGTCATATCCTGATATCTATAATGCCTGTAGAAACAGACACAAATGCAGACTGAATGGAGGGTCACAGGATTCCTTATGGGCCCAAGCACGGACAAGTCTAAGAAATCGCAATTTGGAAGAGGGATTACAAGTTTTTGCCAGGTCAAGAAATGAATGATAGAGGTGTAGCACACCTCACCTTTGTATGTGCTGGCTCAAGGTAGGGATGAGGAGGAAATTCGAAATTTAGGCTATGTTAGGTCATTAGTAGAGAAGAGATACTCCCCGCCCACCCCCCTGCTCCTGGGCATTGTCTTTCATAGAACAAACATCAGAATTGAGGATGATACTAGAAAATCAGAGTTTCTGCATTGAACGGAAACATCAGGAGCAACTACCAATGCATTCAAATAAACGCTTCTGATTGTTATCAGCATTATGAAGCTGCCAGTTATATTTAGGTTTTGGTGGACAATCCCACACAATATCAAGAAAGGAGTATATCAGTGTGTCCTCCATCCACAGAATTTAACAGATGCCAGCAGCCAGGGGTTGAGTTTGTCACTTGGTTCTTTCAAAACTCAAGATCTTTGGCTTCTAGTGTGTCAGATTCGGAACTCCAAGGATGGACTTATTTGCAAGTATCAAGATAACTTTACTGCCATGTTTTCCATCAAAACGCCCTAAGAAGGTAGCTGAAGGAATGAATGCTTATTAAAATCTACATGGTCTCTGCTACTCCTTTATGACTTTCCTGCCTTTGCCTGATAGCCAGATTCCTAGCATGTCTTTCTGTGGAGAGAGTAGATGTCATCATGATAGCCCCTTTTGGCCTCATGTAAGGTAGTTCAGGGTGGATTTTTCCAATAGATCCTTAGGCCATAAGATGCCCAGAGTTGTTACTTCTGGCTCTACAGAGACTCCATTGGTCTGCATGAAAGCTGGAAGGAGCGGATTTTACTAAATCTAAGTGTCTCATTTTCCTTAGCAGCTTTTATCCATGAGGCTCAAAGAAGTTCTACTCGTAAGTCTTATGTTTATGTCTCATTATAGACTTGATGTTGGAGATTCAAGATCCTTGGAGTTTGGAGTCAGTGTCATGGCTACTGTTCACTCTTTTTAGATGCCGGGATCAAGGAAAAGTTGATGAGGTTATTTCCCAATTACTTACTAATAATCCTCATTATTCAGATTCCCTTCTTTACCCCAGTACTTACATTTCCAACCCTCCTACCTCTTGTCACAAGTTTGAACTCCAGTGCCTGAAGACAACAAACTGTATGGATGGTCAATTCATCCTTTTTTGGTCCAAGAACGGGCCGGTCGAACAGATTTTTAGGTGTAAAATGGATTACACATTTTTGCAAGGTTATGTAATGTCTGACGGAGGTGTTAAACATTTCAATTTTGTAAGTACTGGGACAAAGAAGGGTAATCAAAACAGCAAAGTTTACTGGTAAGTAATCAGGACTTCAACACTGGTCCAAACAACTTATTGCAAGCATCGAGTATGATATGTCAAAGTCCTGGATGATAACAATGTCATAATATTATTATCTAATCTTAAAATGTTTGGGTCTAGCTTGACCACACATCTGTTGCCAGACATTATATGATTATCCTAAAAATAGGACTTTAAGAAGAGCTACCAGGAGAGCGGCCTTGACTCCACCCACATGTTGGCAGCCAAGAGTACATGTTTTGATTGGGCAGAAGATGTGAGCTTCCTCAAATAAAGTGCTTGCCCTCCATACAGCTGTGATCATTTCATTTATTTATCCAGCTGCCTGAGCTTGAACTGTTAGGAGGACACACATGACAGTGTAAGACTATTACAGTATTGTTGATAACTAGATAATTTACAATGTTTGTTTTTCTCTGAAAGCAGCACAGATATGATGACAGCCATTAACTTTAGACTTCAGAGTGCCATTTTGTGTTTGAGAGCCCACTAACCCTCATGGACTTTTAGCTCTTACTGGACTGTGGAACTGAAGCCTACCTTATCACCTTCGATGCCCATGAAGGAACCATTCCATCATGAGGACAGGGGCATGAAATCCCTCTGCTGCAGACAGCAGAGGGATTTCCTTCTCCCCCCAAAGGCCCCCTCCCTGGTTTCTGTGCAATGACGATCAGCGCACATGTCGCGCTGTCGTCATTGCACAGAAACCAAAACTGAAATGAGCCTGTAGGCTAATTTCAGTGTCACTTTCTATGTGCTCAGGGGGCTATCTCAGCCCCCCGGGCATGTAGAAAGACAGGAGAGGTATCATTGGAAAGGGGAGAATCTCCCCAGTGGATCCCTGCTTGAGGATCGCCCCAGGAGGGCGATCCCAAGCAGGGATCCACCCACTAGACACCAGGGAGGGGGTAGCGGCCCCTTGGGCAAGGGCCTTTGCTCCCCCCAAATAAATTTGGCATAAATTAGTCTTTTTGCCCCCCCCCCTGGGGGGCAGCTGGGGGAAGTAGCCCCCAATCTGCCCCCTCGGGGGGACAAAAAGCCCACTAGACGCCAGGGATTTTTATTGTGGCACATACATTATTGGGGTGGGGCTGCCCATAAAGGGCATGTCCATGCCCCCACCCCCGCAAAATTAACAGCCTTTCTGCCCCCCGGGGGGCAAAAAGCCCACTATACGCCAGGGATTTTTTAGTGCCAAAATAAATTAAGGTGGGGGCTGCCCAAAACGGGCATGCCGATGCCCCCACCCCCGGCCTAAAAAATGACAGTCTTTATGCTCCCCCGATTACAGAGATTTTTTTTAAATTATAATTTGTGGTGGTGGCTGCCCAATATGGACATGCCCCCACCCCCGCAAAAATGACAGCCTTTCTGCCCCCCCCGTGGAGCAAAAAGTCCACTAGACGCCAGGGATTTTTTGGGGAATATTTTTATTAGGGTGGGGGCATTGGCATGCCCGTTTTGTGCAGCCCCCACCCTAATTAAAATTTGCCCCAAAAACTTTCTGGTGTCTAGTGGCCTTTCTGCCAGATGGGGGCATTAGCCCCCATCTGCCTCGCCGATTACGTGGCTTTTTTTATGCATGGGGTGGTGGGCTGCCCAGAATGGGCATACCAATGCCCCCACCCCCCAAAAATACAGTCACAGTGTTTCTTCCCCACTTGGGGGCATATCGGGGCAACCCCACCCTCGTTATCCCCCCAGGGAGGCAGAAAGCCGACTAGGCACGGATCTGTTTTTAGCAATATGCCTACCTGTGGATTTTGGGCCCTAGTGCAGTCGGCACATAGGGAAACCTAGCAAACTTGTACATTTTTGAAAAGTAGACACCCATGGGAATCCAGGATGGGGTGACTTGACTGGCTCTTACCAGGTTCCGTTACCCAGAATCCCTTGCAAACCTATACATTTATTAAAAAAATAAATTTTCCTCACATTTCTGTGGTGGAAAGTTCTGGAATCTGCGTTGATCCACAAAATTCCACCCACCCCGTGTTCTCCAAAGTCTCCTGAGAAAAATGGTACCTCACTTGCATAGGTAGGCCTAGTGGCCGTGACAGGAAATGGCCCAAAACGCAACGTAGACACACCACATATTCACAGTGAAAACTGACCCTTTTTTTGCAAAGTGCCCAACTGTAGATTTTGAACCCTAGCTCTGCCGGCACCCAGAATCCCTTGCAAACCTAAAAAATTGTCCAAAAAAAACACATTTTCCTCTCATTTCTGTGGTGGAAAGTTCTGGAATCTACGTGGATCCACAAATTTCCACCCACCCTGTGTTCCCCAAAGTCTTCCGACAAAAACGGTACCTCACTTGTGTGGGTAGGCCTAGTGCCCGCGACAGGAAATGGCTCAAAACGCAATATGGACACACCACAATTTTACAGTGAAAAATAACCCTTTTTGGGCAAAGTGATTAGCTGTAGTTTTTGAACCCTAGCTAGAATCTGAATTTTTCAAAGCAGCCCAAAAAAGGTAATCAGTATCTACACACTGCTCCATTAAAACAGGTTAATGAGTACAGATACCTGGGGCTTACATTTGCAAGTAATTTAAAATGGGATATACATTTTGCTAATTTGCCAGTTACTATTCTTTCAATTGTTAAGGCTTTGAAAAGGTTTGATTTGTGTTTTAGGGGCTTTTCAGTGAAGCCCTTAAAGAGAGCAATACTGGGTAAATAGATACCATACCTCAGGCACTGTTTGGAGCTGAGCTACTTGCTGTTGACTAGCGAGTTCAATGGGAACATTTAAAGAGTGAAAAACTAACTCTTTTAGGCCTCCCACAAAAGCTTGATGATTCAAGCATTAAGAGCTGAAGTGGAAACTCTAAGCTCATTCCTGAGTATTAAGGTTTTCTTTTAGTATTAAGCACTCCCCTTGTACTGAAAATCCTGCTCTTCTAATACTCTTCTAATGCTGAATGATATTTTGTCTCAGATTGATGAATTCTCAAGCTTTATTGAAACTTGTGTAAGAAATTCTGCATCAAGAATGGATATTTTTAAATGGGAAGATTCCATGATATTAAAAAAGGCGAAGAGCATTTAGCATGATTAGGTAAGGGAAGGTATGTTATCAGGAGCTAGACAATACCTGGATTAAATCCATCTAAACACCCCTCATTTTGAAGTTTGAAAAATTGTGGGCTTCAAAATTCGAGTCTATGAGAATGGTGGACATTGTATTTTTGTGACCTACAAATTAAATATTCTGCAATTAATTTTCTTTCAGAACTGCTCTCTATTTATGAGTGAGAGAAAAAAGATTCTCTGACCCCTGTTATGTAAACTTGGCATATAGGAGTGAAGCATGTTTTATGCTTTAATGAAATGTTTGGACATTATAATTATGATTGCAAAGTATATTAAATTGAAGCAGAAGAAATCGTTTTGAAAGGGACTCTGATTTATAAAAAAGTTGGACCCGAAATGTCTATGAATTGGCATGTTGCACATCATTGTTAAGGAGAGCTAATCTGTGAATGTTGATAGACATTTAAAATGATTAATTGCCAACTTTTAAATTTGTACTCTGTTGATACAAATGTACTCTGTTGATACAATCTAATTAGCTGCTATTGATCAAGACTTGCAATGTATTTATTAATCTGTGAATGTTGAATGGTTTTAATATGACCAATTGTTTTCCTTAAATTTGTATGATGAAGAACTTTTGCACTCTGTCAATACCATCTAGTTAGCTGTATAGATTGATATTTGTTATTTATGTACCTCCTTATGTATTGTGTGAGCATTTCTATGAGATATATTCTTGGAAGTTACGTTTTTATTAATTCATGTGAAAGGCATATGGTAAAGCCAACAGGGGATTGTTATCACATTTGGTTACAGGCCGAGGAAAGGTATTTGGCTACACATAATCTCACAGATTATCATAGTAGGCAAGGGTTTTGGTGTTGGTCACTCATTCTGACAAACCCTGTGAGTGGAATTTCACTGTGATGATTCTTGTTAGGTCCTATTCAGAGCAGTTGTATGTTGTTTTCTCAACTGTAATTTTGCAATATCTCTAATTGTATAAATGTATGCCTGGTGGCTGCCAACGTTTGTGGACTTCAGTAGGCCTGGGCTGTATATAGCATCAAACCACTTGTAAAGCCCACAGGCCTCTTCAGTTCATTGAGCAATGTTTTCCCAGATTATATAGTTGTGATCTGTTTATAATGAAAAGGTATGACAAAGCAAGAAGGCCTTACTTACTTATTGTGAAAAGCACATGTTAAAGACAATAGACTTTCATGGGTGGACTGTACTATGCTAAAGCCGGTGGGCAGATATTCTATTACATGGAATCTTGCAGATTGCTGTAGCAGGCAAGGGTTTTAGTTTTGATTAGCAGACAATTTGCACTATGGTAATCTTTAAACAGTCTGGTAGAATAGATTTTAGATCATACTGACAACTCTGTTTTGTAAGTATTTTAAATGTTATCATAGTACATCTGATGGTTGCCTTGTAGGAAGTGTATAAACCAACACAGTAGGTCTGAGATGGTCATGGTGGCAAGCCAATGATAAAAGGTGATAGGCCTGGTTGTTTATAATGAAAGGTTATGATAAACGCAGTAGGCCTGACATTCATTGTGACAACTATATGTTAAAGTGAGTTCGAGGCCCTCCTCCATCCACAGGCTACCACCTGTGCCTCATCCCTGGTGGGCAGTGGTAGGCGGTAGGTGTCTGTGTGCCCTCTCTGTCCCTTTTTTCCTCCTGTGTGCCTCGCTGTGATTTTGCTGTGATTTTGCTCTGTTTTGTACTGTAATTATGCTTTTATTTTCTCCATAATCTTCTTGTATCTTCTTGTTTCCTCCTGTGTGCCTCGCTGTGACTTTGCTCTGACTTTGCTCTGTTTTGTACTGTAAATTGGCTTTTATTTTCTCCATATTCCCCTTGTGTTCTTAATGTGCCCCCTGTTAATTCTCTGCTCTGCTCGCCTGGTTTCCCGCCGCTGTGTCCCCTGCGGCCCCGCCCCCCCACTCGCCAATTCTTCCCGCTCCGGCCTCCCAGCTGCTCCGACCTCCCACCTCCCCTTCTTATGGCGGCCGCTGCGCGGTGAGGAGAGCGATCCATGACCCTGTTCCAGGCAGGTCGCTCCCTATCCCCGCACAGCAGCACCTGTTGTGCCTGTGTCCCTTAGCTCGCTGCTACCGCCTCGGCCGCGAGTTCGAGACCCTCCTCCACCCACAGGCTACCACCTGCGCCTCATCCCTGGTGGCCAGTGGTAGGCCATATGTGTCTGTGTGCCCTCTCTGCCTTTTTTTTCCTCCTGTGTGCCTCGCTGAGATTTTGCTCTGATTTTGCTCTGTTTTGTACTGTAAATCGGCTTTTATTTTCTCCTTGTATCCTTATTGTGCCCCCTGTTAATTACACCCGCTCTGCTTGCCTGGTTTCCTGCCGCTGCGTCCCCCCGCTCGCCCATTCGTCCCCCGCTCCCCACTCCCAGCTGCTCCTCCCTCCCACCTCCCCTTCTTATGGCGGCTGCTGTGCGGCCGCACGCAGCGGGCGCGCCTATGGCAAGCCTGTCTGCGCCCATCCACGCCTGTACCGTGCCCAGCGCCAGACCCCCTGGCCCCCGCGAACACCACGACACCCGACACCGATACGTCGCCAGCACCCTCCACGTTGTCAATGATGGCCGACTACACACCTACTTCCGGGCCACCCCGAAGTGCACCCAAGGACCCTTCTCCTGCCTGAACTGCAGATACACCAGCCTCCAAACCACCCCCACATTGACCGGGGTAGGTCGCTACAACCTCCGATGCCTTCTACCCAACACCTGCTCCGCCCGCAAGCACGCCATCGAACTCTGGGACCTACTCGACTCCACCTCTCCAGACTTCGCCTTCCTGGCGGAGACCTGGATGAACCCCTCCTCAGCACCCGACATCGCAATAGTCATCTCTGATGGCTACAAGATCACCAGCAGGGACCGCACCAACGGAACAGGAGGAGGAATCGCCATCGTCCACAGAAACACCCTCAGAATCTTGACCAGCACCGATGACATGCTTATCACCACCAAACACCTGCACTTCCAGATCCACGTCGACCCCAACACCACCCTCAGTGGAACCCTCCTCTACAGACCTCCCGGCCCCCAGCCGCAGTCAGCACACACGCCCTTGCCTCCACGGACTACATCCTCCTCGGAGACCTGAACTTCCACCTCGAGAACACCAACAACAGCAACTCCACCACCCTGCTTGACAACCTTGCCAACCTCAGACTCAAACAGCTTGCCACGAATCCCACCCACTCCGCCGGACACACACTCAACTCCATCGTCTCAGCCAGCAACCAGGTCACCTTCAGCCACACCACTGAACTCAACCAGATTGACCACCACTACGTCCACTTCACCTTCGAGAAGCCTACCACGCACCACCGCACACAACGGGGCCCCCACCGCAGCTGGAGCAAATTCACTGAAGACCAGCTTGTCACCACCCTGCCCAAAACCCACCTATGGACACTACCGACACCGAATCTGCTGCCCTCAACCTCAGGCAATGGATCGACGACTGTGCCAACACTCTCGCCCCGATCAAGAAAGCCTCAAACAGACGCACCGACAGAAAAGCCAGCTGGCTCCTCTCCGACCTCCAGGCATCCAAGCAGGCCTGCCGCAGGCTCAAGAAGAATTGGCACCACGAACAGACACCAGACAGCAACACAGTCTACAAGAACGCCATCCGCAGACACCACCAACTCATCCGAACTGCCAAACGGACCCCCTTCAAAGAGCACATTGACAACAACGCACACAACAGCAAAGAGCTCTTCAACATTGTGAAGGAACTCTCCAACCCAAACCCAGCTCCAGCTCCAACTCCAACGACATCCCGCCATCACAAGACCTCTGCGACTCCCTAGCCACCTTCTTCCACCGCAAGATCGCAGGCATCCATGACAGCTTCAGCACCCAGGACCCCCTGACAGACACAGACACCTCTCACTCCCCCCCCAGCCATATCGCCATCGAACCCCTACTTTCCTGGACCCACGTCAACGACAAAGACACCATCAAAATCATGAAAACCATCCACTCTGGTTCACCTTTCGCCCCCTGCCCGCACCACATCTTCAACAAAGCAAGTTCCACCCTTGCACCCCATCTCCGCAAGATCATCAACAGCTCCTTCAAGACTGCCACCTCACCAGTGAGCTGGAAGCACGCGGAGATCAACGCCCTACTCAAGAAACCCAAAGCTGACCCCAAGGACCTCAAGAACTTCCGGCCCATCTCCCTCCTACTGTTCCCGGCGAAAGTCATCGAAAAGATCGTCAACAGGCAACTGACCTCCTTCCTCGAAAAAAACAGCATCCTGGACCCGTCCCAATCCGGATTCCGCAGCAACCACAGCACCGAAACAGCCCTCATCGCCGCTACCGACATCAGGACCATGATGGACAATGGAGAAACCGCGGCCCTTATCCTCCTGGACCTCTCGGCCGCCTTCGATACTGTCTGCCAACACACCCTCCGCACACGCCTTCACTATGCAGAGATCTGTGACAAAGCACTGGACTGGACCACCTCCTTCCTCTCCTCCAGAACCCATAGTGTCCGCCTCCCCCCATTCCGCTTTAAAGACACCAAGATCATCTGTGGCGTACCCCAAGGATCGTCCCTCAGCCCGACACTCTTTAACATCTACAGGGCACCGCTCGCCAACATCACCAGACCGCACGACCTCAACATCGTCTCATACGCAGACGACACCCAGCTGATCCTCTCCCTCACCAAGGCCCCCACCATCGCCAAATCCATTCTCCATGAAGGAATGAAGGCAATCGGCGAATGGATGACGATCAGCCGCCTGAAACTGAACTCGGACAAGACGGAGGTCCTCATCATCGGATCTACCTCTTCCTCCTGAGACGACTCATGGTGGCCGGCCGCACTAGGAGCTGCACCGACGCCCACCAACCACGCACCCAACCTGGGAGTCACCCTGGACTCCGCATTGTCAATGCCCCAGCAAGTAAACGCCGTCTCCTCCTCCTGCTTCAACATCCTCCGCATGCTCCACAAGATCTACAGATGGATCCCCACCGGCACTTGAAGGACAGTCACCCAGGCCCTCGTCAGCAGCAGACTGGACTACGACAACGCTCTCTACGCAGGAACATCAGCCAAACTCCAGACACTACTACAACGCATACAGAACGCCTCTGCACGCCTCATCCTTGACATCCCCCGCCACATCACAGCCCACCTGAGAGACCTACACTGGCTCCCCGTCAACAAGAGGATCACCTTCAAGCTCCTCACCCACGCTCACAAAGCTCTCCACAACACCGGACTCGTCATCGTCCCCCGCATCGGTCGAGCGACCGCCGGCGGCAGATCGTTCTCTCACCTCGCCGCAAAAACCTGGATCACCCTCCCCATCCGCCTACAACAGACACCAGGACCTGCTGGCCTTCAGGAGACTCCTCAATACCTGGCTGTTCGAGCAGTAGCAGCACTCCTGCCCCCCCAATGCCTTGAGACCCTCACAGGTGAGTTGTGTTCTCTACAAATGTACTGATTGATTGATTGAAAGTCAATAAGCATTGAAGGGTAGATTGTTCTTACTCTATATTACAGCCTACGGATAGGCATTTTGTGTCATGGAATCTCACAGGTTAACATAGTAGCCACGTTTTTAGGTACTGCTTACCCCGCTGACAGACTGTGTGTAAAGAACAGTTAAACTGTCAGATTCCTTGTTAGATTCTCTTATGAGGGATAATATTTTGCTTTGTAAAATCTAAATACTATAAAAGTTTACGACTATATGCCTGATGGTTGCCTTGTGGATAAGCTTACACTCTGTACTAGAGGCCTCAGTTTGTTATGGTGATGTGCCAATGATACCAGCTACAGCCTTGATTGGTTCACTAGGAAAGAACGTGTTTGTTGCCTCAGGTCTGATTTGTTTATTATTAAAAGTTTTGATAAACACATTATGCCTGACATATTGATTGAGAAAAGCATCTGTTAAAATATAAAGATATTTAGGGTGAATAGGCATTTCTCTGTATTAAAGCCTATAGATAGGTATTTTGCTACATGAAATGTCACATATTACCTTGCTAGGGAATACATTTACTGTTGGTAACTGCCTCGGACAAACCCCAGTGGGAGAAGATTTACACTGTAATAATTCTTGTTAAAATCTCAGGAATTAATACATCTTTTGGATACATAAAAGTCCAAACATACTGCACCTTTCCCTTACATGGAGAAATGAATTAATTGCATAAAGCAAACTGAATTTGCACTTTATATAGGGATATTAGAAATGGCATTCGGAACCTTTTGCACAATGGCTTAAAATTGCTCTTGCATCCTACATATAATTATTTTAATATAATATATATATTGATTCCTTTACACTTTACAAAAGGCATCTTATAATGAAGAAGTTAGGCATGAACGTTTGCTCATACAAGGGAGCCCATGTTTTTAGCCAATATCTTTAGTTTCCATCCGGATAACACCACTGACCAAAACACCACCTACCTTCTTGACAGCCTCCTCAATGCAGCCTCATGTAGCTTGTGACTGGCCCCACATGCACAGCAAGCCACACACTGGACCCCATATTCTCCACCAGCAACACAGATAAGGTCGGCCCCACACTCCCATTCATCTGGATGGTCCACTTCACCATCCATTTTAATATTTTCACCCACAGCGCATGCCAACAGTGACACCCCCCACCCGGATTTGCAATTGGAAAAATATCACCCAACAAGGATCCACCACCTCCTCCCACAACCCTTCCTCATTTACCAACCCTCACTGCAGGAGCCCCAAATCTCTCAACTGGACCCTGATAACCTCTGAAGAACAGCAGCGATCATAGCATCCAACCACTCAGGAGCCCCCACACACCCCTGCCAGCACCCCCTCGTCAACCTAGGCAGCACCATGATAAGCTCTGTACTGCAGTCTATTCTCAACACATCCATCACCACTGCCACATTCCTAGATGCCTGGAAACAGACATATGCCCCCCTCTGATCAAGAAACCATCTGCAGACCTAGATGCCCTCAGCAACTATCAACCCATCTCTCTGCTACCTTTACCCAGAAAAATCCTGGAAAACATAATCAACAGCCAGCTTTCTCGCTTCATCGAACAATGTGAACTCGACCACTCACAATCTGAATTTCGCAACAACCATAGCACCGAGACGGTCCTCGTTGAAGCAACAGATGACATTCACGCTATCATGGACAAAGGATACTCCGCAGCCTTAATTCTACTCGACCTCTCCGCCACATTTGACATGGTCACCCACCACGCACTCATCACCAGACTCCATGATGCAGGAATTCAAGGTTCAGCCCTTCAATGGATGAGCTCCGTCGTGACCGGCGGAACGCAATGGGTCAGACTGCCATCTTTCACCTCTGAACCCAAAGGTGTCAGCTGTGGAATCCACAGGGCGGTACAAAAGGGGGTGGTGATGGACGGAGCATCAGAACCAATCAAACACTCACACCCAGTCAGCAGATCTGGGTTTGATCCATCACCGTTCTTTAGCCCACTCTGCCACCCCAGTTCAGACATGGCCATATGCAAATCAGTCTGACCCTGTGCCTCATGGGAACAGTCCAGCCCGAACTGCCAAGCCATGCCTTCCCTGGACCGGAAACAAGCTTCCTAGGACCGGACTTGGCAGTTCGGGCTGGACTGTTCCCAAGAGGCCCAGGGTCAGACTGATTTGCATATGGCCATGTCTGAACTGGGGTGGCAGAGTGGGCTAAAGAATGGTGATGGATCAAACCCGGATCTGTTGACTGGGTGTGAGTGTTTGATTGTTTCTGATGCTCCGTCCATCACCACCCCCTTTTGTACCGCTTTGTTCGCCATAAGTTGGCAGGGTATGCTCAGACGTGAGTCCCTTGCTCACTTTGCCACTGGATTCAAGCAAGCCTGGCTGAAGACGGCTGAAATGCCAGAAACCGGTCCTAGGAAGATTGTTTCCGGTCCAGGGAAGGCATGGCTTGGCAGTTCGGGCTGGACTGTTCCCAAGAGGCCCAGGGTCAGACTGATTTGCATATGGCCATGTCTGAACTGGGGTGGCAGAGTGGGCTAAAGAATGGTGATGGATCAAACCCGGATCTGTTGACTGGGTGTGAGTGTTTGATTGGTTCTGATGCTCCGTCCATCACCACCTCCTTTTGTACCGCTTTGTTCGCCATAAGTTGGCAGGGTATGCTCAGACGTGAGTCCCTTGCTCACTTTGCCACTGGATTCAAGCAAGCCTGGCTGAAGACGGCTGAAATGCCAGAAACCGGTCCTAGGAAGATTGTTTCCGGTCCAGGGAAGGCATGGCTTGGCAGTTCGGGCTGGACTGTTCCCAAGAGGCCCAGGGTCAGACTGATTTGCATATGGCCATGTCTGAACTGGGGTGGCAGAGTGGGCTAAAGAATGGTGATGGATCAAACCCGGATCTGTTGACTGGGTGTGAGTGTTTGATTGGTTCTGATGCTCCGTCCATCACCACCCCCTTTTGTACCGCTTTGTTCGCCATAAGTTGGCAGGGTATGCTCAGACGTGAGTCCCTTGCTCACTTTGCCACTGGATTCAAGCAAGTCTGGCTGAAGACGGCTGAAATGCCAGAAACCGGTCCTAGGAAGATTGTTTCCGGTCCAGGGAAGGCATGGCTTGGCAGTTCGGGCTGGACTGTTCCCAAGAGGCCCAGGGTCAGACTGATTTGCATATGGCCATGTCTGAACTGGGGTGGCAGAGTGGGCTAAAGAATGGTGATGGATCAAACCCGGATCTGTTGACTGGGTGTGAGTGTTTGATTGGTTCTGATGCTCCGTCCATCACCACCCCCTTTTGTACCGCTTTGTTCGCCATAAGTTGGCAGGGTATGCTCAGACGTGAGTCCCTTGCTCACTTTGCCACTGGATTCAAGCAAGCCTGGCTGAAGACGGCTGAAATGCCAGAAACCGGTCCTAGGAAGATTGTTTCCGGTCCAGGGAAGGCATGGCTTGGCAGTTCGGGCTGGACTGTTCCCAAGAGGCCCAGGGTCAGACTGATTTGCATATGGCCATGTCTGAACTGGGGTGGCAGAGTGGGCTAAAGAATGGTGATGGATCAAACCCGGATCTGTTGACTGGGTGTGAGTGTTTGATTGGTTCTGATGCTCCGTCCATCACCACCCCCTTTTGTACCGCTTTGTTCGCCATAAGTTGGCAGGGTATGCTCAGACGTGAGTCCCTTGCTCACTTTGCCACTGGATTCAAGCAAGCCTGGCTGAAGACGGCTTAAATGCCAGAAACCGGTCCTAGGAAGATTGTTTCCGGTCCAGGGAAGGCATGGCTTGGCAGTTCGGGCTAGACTGTTCCCAAGAGGCCCAGGGTCAGACTGATTTGCATATGGCCATGTCTGAACTGGGGTGGCAGAGTGGGCTAAAGAATGGTGATGGATCAAACCCGGATCTGTTGACTGGGTGTGAGTGTTTGATTGGTTCTGATGCTCCGTCCATCACCACCCCCTTTTGTACCGCTTTGTTCGCCATAAGTTGGCAGGGTATGCTCAGACGTGAGTCCCTTGCTCACTTTGCCACTGGATTCAAGCAAGCCTGGCTGAAGACGGCTGAAATGCCAGAAACCGGTCCTAGGAAGATTGTTTCCGGTCCAGGGAAGGCATGGCTTGGCAGTTCGGGCTGGACTGTTCCCAAGAGGCCCAGGGTCAGACTGATTTGCATATGGCCATGTCTGAACTGGGGTGGCAGAGTGGGCTAAAGAATGGTGATGGATCAAACCCGGATCTGTTGACTGGGTGTGAGTGTTTGATTGGTTCTGATGCTCCGTCCATCACCACCCCCTTTTGTACCGCTGTGGAATCCACAGGGGTCATCCCTCAGCCCCACACTCTTCAACATTTACCTGGCGCCACTTGAACAGATCACCCGCTCCCATGGACTCACCAGTGCCGAGAAAATGGAAGTCCTGATTTTCAGGCCTGACAACTCCAACTGGGACACCACCTGGTGGCCGATCAAACTGGGACCCAGCCCGACACCCACCAACCAGGCTCGAAACCTGGGCATCATTTTGGACACAGAACTCTCCATGAGTCCTCAAATCATCACCATCACATCCGCCAGCTTCAACATCCTCTGCATGCTCAGAAAGATCTTCAAATGGCTCTCCCAAGGAAGACGGTCACCCAGGCTTTGATTACAAACAGGTTAGACTACAGCAACACCCTTTACTACAGAATACCTGCCTATCTCACACACAGGCTCCGAACCACGCCAAATGCCACAGCATGACTGGTCTTAAACCTACCTCGTTAGACTTCCACAAGCCAACCTCGAACCTCCGATCTTCTTTGGTATCACTCGCACACATCCCCTATACTCGCAGAAGTGGGTAAGGAGGCCGCTCATTCTCCTATATAGGAGCAAAGTCCTAGAATGCCCTCCCCCAGGACATCTGATCAGCCACCACGCTCACAACATTCCACAGGAAACTGAAGACCTGACCTTTCACACCTACTCAGTGCCTCACAGGTGAATAGTCTCTGATGTACAAAGCCTGTTAAGTTACATTGCATTATATATGTACATCTCCTACAAAAGAGTGTGCTTTGGTGTTGGGCCAGTTGGACAGTCCTTTAGTTTTGATTTTCTTCCCTTAAAGATCCCCTTTCATTTCTTTGCTTCTCCTCTTTTTATTTTAATGTTTCTTAGGAGGATACTACAGGTCTCCAGACATTGCTAACAGGTTGCTTGCTGCTCATTTCATATGTAGTGTGCTGCATCCCACAAAGCCAATTCCTTTAAATAGAAGTCCATTCTGGAATGCTGTTGTACTTAGAGCAACATGGTTTCACGATTGCAAAATGGAGATCACATTGGTTCAAGATATGGCGCCCATGCTAGAACTTTAAAAAAACAATAGGCTATTTACAATAACTTTGCAGGCCTGAAACCCGCTGCTTTATTCAGTTTCATTATTGCAAGGATAAGCCTGTTGCGTTTAGATAGTAGCATGTTTTGTCTTTTCTACTTGTATTTTTAAATGTATGTTGCATATACTGTTGAGTGTGTGTGTGTTTTTTATTGTGGTTGTTTCAGAGGGTAAATGCAGGAATGAATCAGAGGATGTATGCATGGAAGCATGAGGGCAAAGATGAATGACAGAGTGCATGTATGATGGCTTTTTGGGTGTCTAAACCCATCAGTGTCACAAAAGGCAATTTTATTGATAAGACAGACTGATTGGCATTGCCAGTGCTTGTTTATATTGTATTTATCTCATCACGCGAAGTTTCATCAATTTAGGATTCATAAATAATGCAGTAATGATTTAGAATATTTCCATGAATCATTTTAAGGCTAATGTTACCATAAAGGAAAGGGTGCTGGGCCATCTAACCAAAATACTGATCAATCAATAATCTTTACCTTTATCTTTAGCTATCTGACATTATAAATGGCCTGGGCCCGCTGCTATGGGAACTCAAGAACTGTTCATGGGAAGGTAACGAGGACTGAATCACATTGTCTGGTAGTGATGGCATTATTATCTCTCAAGTTAAATTGAGTCCAGCAAAATATCCTTATGTTCTATTAGGGAAGCTGCAGTCAGGACACTCAGTTGTATTACATTTTATTTAGCTGTGTAATTCTGCTCGTGCTGTTTTATTGCGAATCTGACCAAAGGAGAAATGTGGAAATGGCCCATCTAAAATACATTCCGTATATGATCGCAACGCTGGCATCAATATTACTGAAATAAAATTAGATTTTTTTTTCAACAATTTACTTGATAATTTCAAGTCCCGCATAATGCAGAGAATGACTTTACTCGTTAGTATCATATCTTTGAAATACGTACATTTTTCCTGAAGTGTTGCTGAGAAGCAGAGCAGGATTGGTCTTTTGCCTTAGGCTCAAAAACACGCACATAAAAATTAACATCACTGAACATAATCAGCCGATCAGTGTTATGGGGGTATGGCGGCTGACTCTGCTTGCCAGCAGGGATGGCTGGCAGAATAAATTTCAGCACTGAATTTCGAAAACAATGAGACCAGTGTAAGGGGAGAGCATTAGCTGTAAGGCAAGTCAGAGACTAAAGCTGATGTGGTGGCAACACAGAATACACTGGGGGCCTTGCAACCTATTCTTCTTAAAATCCCAAAGCACTATTGGAAATAGAGAAATAAACCAAACAAAATGTTCAACAACAGAAAGTATTGAACATGTGGAATGCGCCATCTACAAAACCGTGCTTGACTGATGCTTCTGCTTATGATATGAGAAACATATTTGAATGAACGAATGAAAAAGCATTTGTAAAGCGCCTGGTTACTCGGAGGCATCCCCGCGCTAGTGGACAGTCTATTCCTCAAAAGTACTTCAGGGAAAAAGTAGGGTTTTTAGATGTTTACGAAAGATAGCATGATTGTTTTGAGATCGGATGTACATAGGGGCGATGTTCCAGAGTTTCGCACCACTCTAGGAGAACCTACGGCCTCCACATCTGGTGCGTTTTATTCTGGGAACTGTCAACAAATGTTTACCCTCTGATCTTAGGGTTCTTTGTGGGTGATGAAGGTGTATCACGGCCTCAGTCAGAGTAGAACCTTTCCCATTCAAAGACTTTTGTATGATGCACATAGCTTTGAATTTAATCCTCTCCTGAATGGGAAGCCAGTGTAGTGAGGAAAGTGCCGGCCTAGCGGATAAACGTTTAGGGATATTCAACAAAAGTCGGGCTGCACAGTTTTGTACGGTCTGTAAAACTTTAGTAGTGGATAGCGGGGCTCCCAAGTAGATGGCATTTGAATAGTCCAACCTAGACAGGATAAGTGCCTGTACCAGTATTCTACTAGCCATAAACGGGAGCAAGGGGAGAATCCTCCTGATCATCCGCAGAAGACCATAACAGGTACCTGCAACCTTTCGTGCTTGTTCCTTAAAATCAAGCTTGGTGTCTAGCATGATTCCTAAGCTTTTTATGGTGAATAAAATCTTACAATAATATGGCAAATTACAAAAGCAACTCTGGATAAATGTTTTAAAGATTAAAAAAAGGTATCGATAGAAGCACTATGATTAAATATTATTTTAGTGAGAGTAAGCTTTATTTTCCACACAGTAAATATCTCAGGCAAAGGCGCTCATTGAAGAATGCAGGAGGGCAATCAGTTAAGTATGTCAGAAGATTCTTAAAATACCTTGTGGCCACCTCTTAACTGAAGTTTGTTACCTCCAGTCCAACAAAACTGAAAACTAACTCCTAGTGAGGAGTGACCAAAAATAAACTGAGTCGAGGTCTCCTCCTATGCATCTGGATGGTCTCTATCTTATATAATCTCTGAGTGTCCTAATATGTTTGTCTCTTTTATTCTAGCTTGTGTAATAGGTGTATCCAAATTCAAATCTTATTTGTGGGGAAGGAAATTTTGTGTATGAACTGACCCCCGACCACTAGTGGACATTATATCAGGGAGTGATATAAAGAAGGCAACTGCAAGGTTAACCAGATTGGCAATAAAATTGTTGGAATTCCATTTTATTAAAGTTCATATTGCAGGAGGGATAAATGTGGAGGTAGATTTTTTATCAAGGCTACCAGTTGTGGATGAAATAGAGGAAAAGGAAGTACTGGATGACATTGAGGAATGTATAATCACCAGTGTGAAAGATTTGGTTATTTGTCATAACATGGATGTTTGGTGTGATGTACTTAAAAATGAGAAAATTGTGTCCCAGGTTTATGAAAATATTAACTAAGTGTTGGCTGAAGGAGAGGCCTATGGATTGTACGTTGCAGCCATATTGCAAGGTAGCAGGCAAATTATCTATAGAAATTGATTTGCTAATGAGAGGAGACAAATTGATTCCTCCAGTATGTTTAAAAAAAGCAAGGAAACTGCTCATTCAAGTAATTTGTTGTTAACACCCACTAAACACAGGGTTAGGAATGATTTTTGGAGGCCTGGGTTAGATCGTGAGGTGAAGTCAATTGTGGAGGAATGTGTACAAAGCTCTTATAGTGATAAACATTTGGTGACTGCAACTCTGCCTCCCATTCGTGTGAAATGTTCAGAAAAGGTTTGGCAAAGAGTTGCTGTGGATTTTGTAGGCCCTTTTCATGTATTGCCCAACAACATGAAATATTTTATTGTTTAGTAGATCATCCGTCACGATGGATGGAGGTAAAAGGTGTATCTGAGCCCAACACAAAAGCTGTCATTCGATTTTTTCAAGAAGTGTTTTACAAAGATGGTGTACCAGTACACATTCTTACAGACTATGAGGTACAATTCACTTCCTCAAGTATTTCTGAATTTCTGAGTAGACTGGGAATAAAACATTTACGCACACCAATATATCACCCACAGGCAAATGAAAAAGTGTACACATTTAAAAGGGTGTTAGTGGAGTGTGTTCAGAGTGCTACCAAATCCAAAGTTCATTGTCAAATTGAGACCAGGGAATTGTTGTGTGCATACAGAACTACTCCACAATCTTTAATAGGGGTGGTGCCATTGAACTTTTGAGAGGATGGAGAGTCACTTCTTCTTTAAGTCTGTTTTGGAAAGTCAAGGCTTTGGATCAGAGATGTGATGTGGGAAAGCACTCACTGCAAGTTAAAAATGCAAGTAATAAAGAAATTGGTGTGAGATATAAAAAAGGAATGAAGTCAAGATACTAGTTCAAAATTTAGTGTTGAAGAATGGGTACACATTAGGTATCCAGTGTTGTTACATAAAGGAACCTCAGAATTCACAGAACCCACTCAGATAATTGAAATCAGAGGTCAAGTGGTGAAAGTTTCTGATGGTCAACGGTGGAACACTGCACATTTGGCAAAAAACACTAAAAATACACTACTGGATGGTGTATCTAAAAAATGTATTCCAGGTGGTTCAAAGTCTGGTAATAGAGTCAATGATGTCTAACAAATTCAAGAACTGACACTACGTAAAAGCAATATAAGTAAAAAGGTGCCTTCTAGACTCAAATATTAGAAGTAACAAGAAGTAAAAAAAAATGATTTCTGGTATTCAGACTTTAGAATTATCTTAGTGCATTATTTTATTGTAGAAGAAGGACATTGTCAGTTCTCTTTAGTTTATATTTCTCTTGATTAGGCTGAATTTGTTTTGGTTAACTTTTGTGTCAGAGTATGTGTTATGATTGTGTTGCGTCCTTTTTGATGTATTGGGGGATATGTGGTGTGTTAGTCTCTGTGCTTGTATCGGCTGTCTATGTCACAGTGAGGTAATAAAAAGATATTGGTATTAATTAGTCAGCTATGTATTCTGCATTGGAATATATAATGTTTGCCTTTGAATGCAGGCACCGTTGGAGTGTTTCCTCTGGGCCCCCATGTGCTTTCTCATGCAATAAAACACAAGAAGATATTTACCCTGGATGGATTTTCATCTTTACAGCTGGGTGTTCCATTCTAACAAAGGTTGGAGATTGTTTTTGTTTCCGGTGGGCATGATACTACACAGACTCAAGCGACGACTCTCCTAATTTTTGGTACTAAAAGCAGGGCAGAAATGTCAGCTGTGGGGCGTGGCCTCCTTTCAGTGCTTTTAATTTTGTCTGCCCACACGTGCTAATGCTGTGGCCTGATGCAAAGTTAGAAGAGGGGATGAGGTGCATTGACAGCTAGGGGGAGGGCAGGAGACAGAGGGCGTGGGCCGATTCCGTGGGCTGGGTATTACCGCTGGGATCCGCCCGTGACTATGTGCTACTGTCTGAATTTGCAAAGAGCTTGTGAAGAGTAGCTGCTTGGAGAGACCGAGATTTCTGTTTTGCACGTGTGCATGCATATTTTAATCTGTGTTTGGGCCGACAATCACACTGCATGTGCAGCCAGTGAGTGCATTTAGCTGTAATTATATGTCTGCTGTTTTTTTAATCCATGGCGTAGGTTCATGCAGAATATGTACAAGCAGCTCAGCTGTGCACAACTGTGCTATGTTAAGGTGACTATCACCAGTCACCCGGTCCATTTCTGTAGTGCATGACAGGCTGCCTTCCCTCTGACTGGTTACAGCAGGAAGCGTGACACAGTGGCTGATTCTTCTCTTTTAACCAATGCAAGTCACAGAGCAGAGCTGGTATTGTGCGCCATGCAGCAGGGTAACATTCAGCCTTGTCAGGGCTGACTGGCATTGATGTGTGGGAGACTGTGTTATGTATGTAAGAGTGAGTTTGTGTCTGACTCTATGTGTGTGTATGGGGCCAAATGGATTCTTTGACAAGTTACAGCCAGAGCTGCCGACAAGTAACAGCCAGAGCTGCCGACATTGGAACTGTGGAACCAATCTCAGCTTCGGCTCAACATCTTGTGATTCTGGGCAAAATCACTTAATCTGTCCCCTGTGCCTGAAAAAACATTAGCTGACTTTGTGTAATGTAACTAACGCTCATGTAAAGCGCTCCAATCCATTCAGGCTGAGCACATGCTATATAAAATGAAGAAAATAAAGGGGAGCAAAATACATTTCTCCTTCCTCAAACTATGTTTTTCCTTCCTCATGTACATAAAATATGTGACATGAGTTAAACAATGACCTACTTTAAAGTCAGTTTAAACGCAAGCTCATAGATGTCTTTTTTGGGTGACAATCAGGAGGAGACTAAATCACCCACTGCCCCGTTGCGGCCTCCCCAAATTTTGCATTAAAACAGTCGCCACGTCTGCACTGCACTACATCAGCAAAACGTGCAAGTGCCCACCATCAAAGGACCTGAGAGAACCTTATATTAAAGCCACACGTGCATGACCAAACCACCAAATGATAAGTATTTCCGAAGAATGATATGTTTTTGGTTAGAGCTGGCATTTTGTGCTTAGGCTTTAAAGCACACAGATTACTTTTATGTAACAACAGCAGCTAACTTCATGTGCCCGAACATTGACAAACCGCTCTTGGTAACATCGTGGCCTGATATTTTAGTACCAGAGCCCTCACAATCATTTAATTCCACAGTCCATGGCACTAGTCGCCATCATCTCAATAAAAGTATTTATTTGTATCAAAATTTTCTTGAAGGGAATTCGCCACAACTGCCGAGTCCTCATGTGTCGGTCAGTCTCACTCGCACCTTGAAAGTTCGAAACAAATTTTACGCCCCACCACTTTCAAGAGTCACCAACTGCCATCGGCCACCACATTTCTATACTCAGCCCAATATGTATAATAAGGAGTTTGGTCAAATATGTATAATATTGAGTCCTTTTTTAAACCCAATTCGATAAATCACCATTAACTAATTCTGAGGTTCATTGTCTTTTATTTGTAATGTTATATCAAGAAGGGGTGGGATCTTCGACTTAGATATAACTCAGAATCTTGATATGTTTTACAGGGAAGAAAGTCATGTGTATATGTCTTCTCATTTCTGTAATGTTATTTCTTTACATAAATTCTATGTCTGTCCAGCTCTTACACTTTATTGAATGCAGTCTATGGACCCTATAATTTAAAGTATTTTAAAGTATTTTACAAACAGAGGGGATGTAAATAAGATGCAGTATAGGGCTGAATCCTTAAACATCACTTACTCTTAATACATTTTAAGTGAATGTAGTTTGGATTTCTATTTTATAGGCATGATTGAAGCTTGTATTCAAATTTATTAAAACAGATACATAATTGTCAAATGTTTAAGTATAGCAGATTATAAATTATGCTCGAAGAGATCGGGCAAGCTATTAGTCAGTTAAAAACTGGGAAGGTTTCAGGGCCGAATGGGTTACAACCGGAGCTCTTTAGGCAAAACGCTGCACTATTTAGCCCTAACCTGCTTAATCTGTTTTGGGAGACGCTGACAGTGGGTAGTCTCCCCAAAGTTCTTCGAACAGTCAAAATTGTGGTAATACCCAAGAAAGATAGACCGCCATAGAAATGTAGCTCGTATCGTCCAATCTCTCTTATAAATATAGAAACCAAACTTCTAGCCACAAAATTAGCCAACAGGCTCACCAGAGTCATATCCAGCCTCATTAATTCGGACCAATCAGGCTTTATGCCAAAGAGATCCACCAGACTAAACCTTCGGAGGTTACACAACTGGCTGGAAATAGCGAAAACCAGAGCAGACCCCCACCTCATCCTGCCACTTGAAGCTGAGAAAGCATTTGACACCGTCCACAGGACTTTTCTTATGTCCATCCTGGAGAGGTTTGGATTTGGCCCTATATATAGGCGATGGATAGACATTCTCTATGAGGGACCCCTGGCCAGGACATGGGTCAACGTAGTAGTTTCATGGGAATTTCCAATAGAACTCAGGACACGTCAGGGATGCCCTTTGTCCCCCCTCCTTTTCGGCTTGGTGTTAGAGCCTCTTGCCTGTGTCATCCGGGGCACATCTGAACATAACGGGTTCCCAAGGGTGTGGGGATGAGTCCTTAGATGAGCGCATTTCATTATATGCAGATGACATCCTTTTGTATGTCACGGAACCCGAAGAGACGCTCACGAATATCCTAGATAGTCTTGAATGTCACGGTGCACACGCTGGGTATAAAATTAACTGGGAGAAATCTTGCCTCTATCCAGTGGGACAGGATGGCGGAGTATCTAGACTCATCAGTCAACTCCAGAAAGCGACCAATGGAAGAAAATATCTTGGAATTTATGCCACCACAGATACAGCGGAAGCGCTAAACCGCAACCTCTATAGAGTTCTCAGAGAGTTTAGCAATGACGTAGAGCGATGGAAATCTTTACCACTGACGTTGCTGGGCAGAGCAGTGCTTTATGAAATGATTACACTCCCAAAATTCCTGTATATCCTTCAAAACACATATCAGCCGAGCCCAGAAGAGACATTTATTTAAATTGATGGTACACTACGGACGTTTCTGTGGGATGGGAAGCCCCCCAGAGTGGCACTTTCCACACTGCAATGTAATCAATACAATGGAGGCATATCCCTACCAGATATTAGGGCATACTACTGAGCGGCTCACCTAATCGTGGTAAACGACTGGGAACGTATGCCGGGCGATCACCCCACGTACGGATTAGAGCGCACACAATTTGAAAAGCGCCAACACACACACTACCTTTACGGTGGGAAGGGAGCCATTCAACTTTTAATGGCCACGGGGGTGGTGATAGCAGCATGGAGAAAAGCGGGAAAAAAAATTAAATGGAACAACCGAGTTACGAGGGAAACCCCTCTTTGGGTGGGGGGGAGATTGAAAGAATTCAAGAAGATGAGTGGGTTTGGGAGATGGGACCTGCTGGGGATCCTGCAAATCAAAGATATACTAGACGGTACAGAGCTCGCAGCGTTCTCCTTCTTCCCAAAAAAATATGATATGCACCAGACACAATACTATAAATACCTACAATTGGCACATGCCTGGAGAGCACAGCGTGTAGACATGGACGCTCTCCCTGAATATGCCCCTTTAGAGGTACGGCTCTTAATGGGAGAAATCATGGCAAAGGCAGTTTCCTGGACATACCGCACCATAATCAACAACAAACCGGACTCCCTCGTGAGACTGAGGGCGAAATGGGAGGTGGAACTGGGTGAGATGGACGACCTGGACTGGGAGATTGCGCTGATGCACCCCCGGGAGGTAGCTATTAAATCCCATCTCAGACTAATTCAGTTTAAATATTTGCACAGGATCTATTATGACAGAGCACAATTACATCTCACAGGGAGGGCAGACACACCCAATTGCCTTAGATGCAACGTGGCCAATGGTACTTACTTCCACAAGATATGGGAATGCCGGCACATACAAGAATACTGGGGAACCTTATTGACGGAGCTAGAGGACATATTAGAGGACAAAATACCCCTCGACCCCAAGTTTGTTCTATTGGGTATATATACTGACGTTAATCTTCCCATAAAAAAGCTAACACTGCTTAACTTAGGACTAGTTGTAGCCAAACGAGACCTGGCACGCAGATGGGGAACAACACAGAGTCCCTCCATAGCTGAGTGGAGGAAGGGAATGGACATGTATATGTAGGGAGAAAAACCGACATATGCAGCGCGTGGCTGTCCCATGAAATTCCAGAAAATATGGAAACAATGGTTAAAACATTATGGCCTCCTGATAAAGGACTTATAGTAGTCCCCCACAGCTAGGGGCTGGATGGGGGAGATGGAAGGGAGAACCCTGAGAGATGGGGAATTGAATCATCAGCTCCAACAAATTATTTGTTACTGTCATATATGCTATTGCCGTTGTATCAGAATGCTAAAGTAAAACTGAACACGATTTTGCTTCTCAGAAATCTCCACTGTATCCGTACTGTAATTCAGAAAATGTTAATGAAAATATATATTTTTTAAATAATATAGCGAAATATTAACAAAGAACTGCTGTAGGGCAGTGGTGCATGTTTTGCTGGGCTACCTTACGCTAATTCGAAAGAGCAGGAATGCACCGTATTTACAAGTGCATTCCTGTCCTTTCAGCCATCACGCAATTAGCAACTGTCCCAACAATTAGAGGCTGTGTGCTATCCCAGAATGCAGCACACATGGAAAGAGGAAAAAACAAGGAGAAATATTGTTATTTCTCCTCGGTACTCCACCCTTGGGGAGGTGCACGGTTTTAACGCATTTGCTGATCTAAGCCATGTTATAAATCTGGGAATGTGTCAAAACCTATGAGTGTTGTGTGGGAACACCCACTGCAATGCCCATGGCACAACTCCTCGACGCAGTCACTACATATCTACAAGGCCATAAAAAAGCCATGCAGGGTGGCTTTATGTGGCCTTGTAGATATGGCTAAGCCCTCTATTACCTGCCTGACTAGTTTATTAACAGAAAAAGCAGCCAAGAAACATGCAGGCACAAAAACTTTTGTTTTTTTCAGATCACTACAAGTAGATACGTACATACACAAAGAGAAATAAACAGGCTCAAACTTTTTTTCACCTGCTCCAAGAAACATGCAGTATCAGACCACAGGAGGTAGCCCGTAAACCACAAGGAGACTGGGGCAATAGTCTATATCAAACAACAGTGTCTCTAACATTGGTGTCATTTAAAGAGGAGATATAAACAGCACAATCAATTGCAGCGGATTAGATCTAAGGGGAAGAAACACAGGGAGACAGATTCATGTAAAAGAGACTTGTGTTAGAAATGTTGGACATATTAAACTTCATATGTACAAGCACATGAAAGGGTGGCACTGCGTTACATTAATGGACATGTAACCAACATGATACTGTGCACAAGTGCTTGTGAAGTTTGTGATGGCGTAAGTGACATGTGACGTGGTATATACAGCGATGGTGATGGGCGCAATGAAGGAAAATGTAAAACAACCCTAAGTTCACCTATTCAGGACATCCAAGCAATTAATGTTTTAGGAATACAATTAGGTTGGGTGTCCATAAAACGGAAGGGGCACCAGAAGTTACGCTGTGAAAGTCGACGGCGTTTTGGCCTGTACAAGTCTAGGCCATCATCAGGACTGGTTACATTTGAGTTGGAAGCAGTGCTATGAATAAAGGGAAAATGAATCTCAGAGAGGTGTGGACCTCAGTGGGACAGAAGAAGAGAGTTGAAAAGAAGAAACCAAGTAACTTCAGAGGAAGAGGGCAAAGTGTCTAAGGACTATCGCAAGGGGCCAAGTGGACAATCACTGCGGCGCTCGGTAAGAAGAGGCATCCAGCGGAAAGGTGCCATTCTGCTTAGTCAGGGGAGAGGGCAAAGGAATCACACTGGGTGCAATATCCATGGTGGTGCTTGCAGAGAGACTAAAACATGGTTACCAAATGGTTACAAGGTGAAATAATGCAAATCAGTGCGTGGTGTGAAGAGGTACAGCGCTGGAGGCTAGGCTTACACAAATGTTGGATCCAAGCGGATCAGGAAGTGAAACTGGGGGCTGAAGGTCTCGAGTGCCTGGGGAGGAAGGAGTTGTCCGTGAGGCCAAGACCGGGGGTCCGAGGGGTGCCGGATTGCTAACAAGGCGCGAATGTTTGAATTGAAAATGAAGGAGGTACAATTGCCACTGTGGTCTATGCAGAAATGCTAAGCATAAAGAGCGCGTGGATGAAAGGTGAAAATGAGCGTGTGGTGCGAAGAGGGGTAGCGCTAGCGGCATGACTTACATGAAGGAATGATCCTCGTGGATCGAGGAGTGAATCTGGGGGCTGGAGGTCTCGAGTACCTGCAGAAGTAGGGAAAGGTCTGTAAGGCACGGGCCGACGGAACGAGGGGTGCCGGTGGCTAGCACGGCATGAATAAGCCGCGGTACTTACTATTAGAGAGCCGTGGGCTGCTGGAATTAATCGTGAGGGAATGAATCCGGAGAGTCAAGAACCAGGCGTTAGTCCGGTGGAGTCTGCGAGCTGTGCGGTAGGCGTGGAGTTAAGAGTGACTGGAAGTCACGTGGGCCGTGTGACGTGGGCCATGAGGAGAGAGACTAGAGCGCATGGGCAAGTACCGCTAGCAGAGTAGCAGAAATGAAAGAAGAAAGACTGGAGTGAAACGGGAGGACCAACAGAGATGTGGAGTCCCTGACATAGTAAACAGGAAAAAGAAAAACACTTTCACAATTTGGTAATAATACTTGACGGTAATTGAAACAGCAGCGATCAAGGGACATAATTACATTTATGTGGCAAAACCGGGAAAAGCTGAGAAAACATGGTTGGGCAGCCAACAGTGGTTACAATGATTAGCAACCCGTAGGTACTAGTGAGGGAACCATATTATCAGCTAGTAAAGGACACATAACAAGACCACAATAATATTACATTGTTGGGTAAGAAACGGCTATCACAGTAAGTGGAACTTGTTTGGAGAAGGAGGCAAATTAGGAGAGAACATTGGCACAATTATCTGGAACAAGAGCAGAAGGGAAGGAATGGTGTTTATGCAAGTGTGGTATTCCATTCATCTAAAGTGTTCAGGTCGAGTTCAATGCTGTTACAGCGGGCTGTCCAGCTACATTCACATCTGTTCAGCAGTTTCTGGATATTGCCACCCCTGATGGGTATCGATGGTTGGTCAATCACCATCCAGGTGAAATCAGATTCATTCTGGTTCTTTTCTTTGAAGTGTGTGACCAAGGGTGCTGTCAGCACACCACATCTGATCCGACTGAGGTGTTGTAGGATGCTGTCTTTGACCATCTGTGTTGTTTGGCCTATGTATAGGAGATTGCAGGGGCATCTTATGCAGTAAATTACATTCTGGGATCTGCAATTGGTGAAGGATTGTAGGTGGTACTTTTTTCCATTATGTTAAAAATATTTGGAGTTCTCTGTGGTTGAACAGGCTGAGCACCTTTGGCATTTGTAGTGTCCCAGAAGAGGTGGAAGGTTTCATGATCCATGAACTGTTTCATCCCTGATATTGGTTTGTGGCCACGTAATGGCATGTTCGAGATGATCCGAGAGGTTTTTACCCCTGCGGTATGAGAACAGAGGAGGTTCATTGAAGATGTTGAGTGGGGCTAGAATGTTCCAGTTGGATTTGATGATCTTGGACAATTTGTTACTGACAGAAGAGAACGTGGAGACAAAAGGGATCTGACAATTAGTCCTCTTTTCCTTAGGTGTGAGTAGGGTTTTGTGATGATTGTACCACGCATGTTTTCTGGCTCTAGTAACCAATTCCTTAGGGTAACCCCAAGGTAACCATGTTTTAGTTTCTCTGCAAGCACCACTGTGGATATTGCACCCCATGTGATTCCTTCGCCCACTTCCCTGACTAAGCAGCATGGCACCTTTCCACTGGACGCCTCTTCTTACCGAGCGCCACGGTGATTGTCCACAAGGCCCTTGCAATAGTCCTTAGACACTTTGCCTTCTTCCTCTGAAGTTACTTGGTTTCTTCTTCTCAACTCTCTTCTTCTGTCCCTCTGAAGGTCCACACCTCTCTGAGATTCATTTTCCCTTTATCCATAGCACTGCTTTCAACTCAAATGCAACCAGCCCTGATGATGGCCTAGACTTGTACAGGCCGAAACACCGTCGCCTTTCACAGCGTAACTTCTGGCGCCCCTTCCTTTTTACGGACACCCGACCTAATTGTATTCCTAAAGCATTAATTGCTTGGATGTCCTGAATATGTTAACTTTGGGTTGTTTTACATTTTCCTTCATTGCGCCCATCACCATCGCTGTATATACCACGTCACATGTCACTTGCGCCGTCACAAACTTCACCAGCACTTGTGCACAGTATCTTGTTGGTTACATGTCCATTAATGTAACACAGTGCCACCCTTTCATGTGCTTGTACATATGAATTTTAATATGTCCAACATGTCTAATACAAGTCTCTTTTACATGAATATGTCTCCCTGTGTTTCTTGCCCTTGGATCTAATCCGCTGCAATTGATTGTGCTGTTTATACTTGCTCTTTAAATGATACCCATGTTAGAGACACTGTTGTTAGATATAGACTATTGCCCCAGTCTCCTTGTGGTTTACGGGCTACCTCCTGTGGTCTGACACTGCATGTTTCTTGGAGCAGGTGAAAAAAAGTTGCGAGCAGCTGCATGGTGGCGGCATCAGCAGGCGTCGTTGGTGAGACCCTGTCGCGGTGCGGCGATGTGGCATTGCGGCGGTGCCCTCTGCGGTGCCTTCAGGACACGGAGTCAGCAGTGGTGTCATAGACATCGTCGGGTTGCTTTTCTTCTATTGCAGCACAAAACACACAGTCCCCAGTGCTGAGGGCAGAAGAGCGTGAGGTCTTTGCTGTTCTTGAGACTTCTTGAACAGGGGGCAAGCTCTACCTCAAGCCCGTGGAGAAACTCACAAAGTAGAACATTCAGTCCAGTCCTTTTACTGCCAAAGACAGAAGCAGCCACTGCAGGCCAACACAGCAAAGCACACAGCAGTAATTCACTATCAGGACATGCCACACACACCAGGGCATGTCCTACCTTTGACATACACTGCACCCTGCCCACAGCGGTACCTTGGGCCTAACTTAGGGGTGACTGACAGGTAAGATCGCGCCACGATCTGAGAAACCCTTCGGCACCTGGCATTAGCCAAGACAATAGAATCTTCGGGTTGACAAACCCTTACAATCATTCTGATATCCCATTACCTGACCTCCCGCCCTGAAGAAGCCCTAGGCCTGATGGCCGGTTAGAGGGCGAAACACGTGTTGGCTGTGGCTGTGCCATCCTTGCTCTTTTCTGATAAACAAATAAAAGCACAAACTTCTCACCAGTATCGCTTGATATACTTGCATCAATTGGATATTTTATCATAATCAACCATAAAAAATCCAGACTCTTGCCCGGACACACTAAACTCATCCTACAGCAAAGCACACAGCAGTAATTCACTATCAGGACATGCCACACACACCAGGGCATGTCCTACCTTTGACATACACTGCACCCTGCCCACAGCGGTACCTTGGGCCTAACTTAGGGGTGACTGACAGGTAAGAAAAGGGAAGGTTAGGGCCTGGCAAGTGGGTGCACTTGCCAAGTCTACATGGCAGTACCAGACTGCACATAGGCTCTGCAATAGCAGGCCAGAGATACCTTTTCAGGGCTACTCATGTGGGTGGCACAATCAGTGCTGCAGGCCCAAGAGTAGCATTTGATTCACAGGCCCTGGCACACTCAGTGCACGTTACTGGGGACTAACAAGTAAATCAAATATCCAATCATGAAAACACCAATCCATAATACAATTTACCACAGGAGCACTTGCACTTTACCACTAATCAGCAGAGCAAAAACTGCGCAGAAAAGCTATGCCAGCAAAAAACCGGGAGGTCAGAAAGCAAAAACTTAGGGAAAACACGCCAAAAGATGCCAAGTCTAACACTTGTGATGCACACTTACTTAGCCACAAACGTCCCCACATCTATGGAACCCTGTCAGGATGACTCCATCAAACTCATGCATAAGAACAGACAAAACAATGCCTGCCCATCATGACTAGCACACATGTCTGTCTGTGAGAATGGTTTCACAACCTTTAAGAAGTTCATAAATAAACACATAATACAGTCAGGCAGTATTTTGAATTACATATCTACAACAAAAACATATCTACAAAAAAAACATTTCTAGGAGCCCCGAGTGATTGGAAATACACAGTGCATGTGATTTGTGCTGCTTCGGGATTGATGCATACTGGTACATGTTCTCATTCACTAACCCATCCTTTCTGCTTGTATTCTGGCTTGGTTGCAAGGGTGTTTGAAGCAGGTGCCTACTGTTTGTGATGATGCTCTGAGAACTGCCAACTAGAGCTTTTCAGCATGTCCTTTTGAACCTGACTTTTCTTCAAATTTCTGATTTCTCAAACTCAGAGCCTGTGCTGTACCACTTCAGCTAAATTACATATGGAAAAGTTATGAAGGCTACAGTAGGATATTTTCTCATTAACCTAAATGTCTATATCAAAGCCTGCACTAGCCCAAGCACAGATGACATGCTGGTCTGTCAGTTCCAATTCCTCTAAAATCTTAATTTGGTAATTTATTCTGACAGTTGGGCCATTGATGTCTATTGAAATTATACATCTAAAGATTTGTTTTTACTAACTATTTTTCTTCTCTCTATATATGAAATGGAATGTATTATGTTCTTGGCAACCATAGTGACTTCTCTGTAATGGATTCATGCATGCAGATGCGTTTGAAGGCATGGGCTGAGTGGCTAGTTGCCTAGTGCCTCCAAATTCCAAGGGGGATCTGGGAAAGTGAACTTTGTCTCCATCCTCTGTCAATTTTCTGTCTATTTCTCTGTTTCAACTGTTAACCCATGTTTGAAAGGACAGAACTTGAATTAGCAGACAATGTGTCATAGAATCGAAGCTGATTTGAAAAGGAGCCCACATATATTTCTTGCCTGGGCCCCCATAGTCCTTAAGATTACACTGCATTCATGCAGATGACTCATAAGCATTATAGACAATGGTCAGGTGAACCTGGGTAAATTTAGCCTGGCCTCTATGTCCTGCCATCTGCAAATGGATACCTCTGGAATTACCTAGCTCTTGTCAACAAGAGCTTTCACTCAGACCTTTAGGCTCTCTTCCTTTGTTTGGCATCCTGTTTGAGTGATATTAGTGGGTGTGAGAATACCATTGAAGTGAACTCTGCTAAACCATTAGCTACTGGGTGATGGAGCAGAAAATAACACTTTCACAACAGGGAAGACTCAGACATGTTTGACTTTGTCTTCAAGGGAGAGAGCTTTATAAAAAGCAAGCTTATAAAAATGTGCCTTGTGCTGCCTAAGTCAAAAGGGATTTAGAACCAGTTTTGCCACTCATTTCATCTTCAGAGAGTCAATAAACATTCCTGGATTGAGTTAACAACCAAGCCTTCTAGAGGTCAGCAACTTAGCCTCTGGAATCAGGAAAGCAGGGCGATGACTCAGAGTCATTGAGGGTGTGCACTGTGCTCTGCTTGATTGTGCATGTGTGCCAGCCATTGTGGCCATCTCTACCCATCCCTCCAGTACCTGGTGGTCACTCACCCTGTTGCGGCTGTGTTGTGTCCTGTTGAGCAGTGTCCGGTCCCCCAACTTCAGCCACAGTATCCACACTAATGACTGTCGACACCAGCTCCTCCATGTTATCCAGCACGAGCTGTGGTGCTGGGCCCCCACCTCCAGTCTGCATTGCTGCCTTCTGGTTAGCTGCAAGTTTCTCCTTGGTCTTCCGCTTGATGTCATTCCATCGCCTCTTGACCTTGTCCATTGTCCTCTTGTGCTCTCCGACGGCATTCACGTTGTCCACGATGTCCTGCCATATTTCAGTTTTGGTGCCCAATGACACGTTGGAGGTGACGAACAGTTGTTGATGGTGTTCCATCACCTCCGTGGCTATGATCCTGTTCGCCTGCAGACTGTACTTTGTCTTCCTCTTCCTCTTCCTCTTCTTCTTGTCCTTGCCCTTCCCTGTCCCCGAGGTCCTGGGCTGGTTGTCCGGGGTGCTTGTGGGGTTGTGCTCGTCCTCTGTGCCTGCTAGGGCTGCCTCCATGGTGGTTGGGTGTTGGTCAGTTTGTGTTTGGGTGTTTTTCTACTTTTATGGTGATTTTTCCCGCGATGGGCTGCAATGTGGAGAGTTGCGTTAAGCAACTCTTGCGGTAGTTATCACACCTTCTTGTGAATTTACACCTTAGTTGCACCAACTGACACTGATTAGTAAATATGGCCCTATGATTCTAAAATTACGTTTACCCTGATACTATGAAACAAAATGGGGAATGGGAAATTTAAAATCAGATATGCATTTTTGTGCACCTGTAAGGAAACAGGCCTTTTTGCAGACTTCTCCTAAGCACTTTTTGCTTATTAGCCTCTGGTTTCTCGAATCTGAGAGTGCACTGAGGCCTGCCAATCAGACCCCAGTGCCAGTGTTCTGACCCATACAAAAGGCATGTCAAATTGGATGTGCCCAATTGGGGAGTACTGACTTACTTATAAATCTCTAGCACATGGTACCCAGGGCATGCAAGACAGAGGGCCTTATTTACATCTCCGCGGATCGAATACTCCATCACAAACGTGACGAATATTCCTTCCACCGTATTACGATCTCCATAGGATATAATGGGGTCGTAATACGGCAAACAGGATATCCGTCATGGTAAACATCCGAAACAATGCGGCCAGAGCCATGCGTTCTGGAAGCGCGCAAGCGTAACCACACTTGCCCCAACAATGAATTTGCCTTAACTACACATATGCGTGGTTGGGGCAAATGCGCTCCAGTGTTCGGAATGGGCGGGAACTTGAAAGAGGAGAGTCGGAAAGCAGACCCCGACAGGTAAGTGGGTCTGGGTTGTGTCTGTGGGGTATGTGATAGTTTTCAGGGGTGGTGGAGGTTCAGGGTAGTTTTTAGGGGTGAAGGGTTCAGGGTACGTTTAAGGGGTGGTGGGGTTTGGGGTAGTTTTCAGGGGTGGGGGTTCATGGTAGTTTTCAGCGGTAGTAGGGTTGCGGAATAGTTTTCAGGTGTGGTGAGGGTTCGCAGTAGTTTTCAGATGTGGTGAGGATTTGTGGTAGTTTTTAGGGGTGGGGGTTTGGGGTAGTTTTAAGGGGTGGTGGAGGCTCTGGGTAGTTTTCAGGTATGGTGGTGGTTCAAGGTAGTTTTCAGGGGTGGGGGGTTTCTGGGTAGTTTTCAGGGGTCAGGGGTTTTGGGTAGTTTTCAGGGGATGGGGTTTCCTTGTAGTTTTCAGGGGTGGTGGGGGTTTAGTGTAGTTTTCAGGGATGGGGGGTTGTTGGTGGTTTTCAGGGGTGGGGCGGTCCATGATAGTTTTCAAGGAGGGTTCAGGGTAGTTTTTAGGGCTCAGGAGGGGATTGGGTGGTTTTTAGGGATAAGGGGAGGGCTGGCTCGTTTTTTGGGCTCATGGAGAGGTGGGGATATCATTTAGGTTTATTGATGGGCAGGGCAGTAGTTAGGACTGGAGGAAGGGATGTTTTTAGAGCTCAGAGGGGGAGGGGGTGGTTTTCCAGATGGAGAGGGGTAATTTTAGGACTCAGTGTGGGGGAAGAGGTCAGGGGTTCAAGTCTAACCGTAGAAATGTGTTTACCATACATGCTTTGACAATGCATAAATTGTTGTGAAGGCATGTGTAGTAAAGGCATATTCGTGGTTAAGACTTGCGTTGTACAGGCTGTGCGAAACCGGCATGCATGGTAAACGCATGCTTGGTTCCATCACACAACCATCCATCCCGTTTGTGATGGAGTATTGCCCTCAGCCAAATCTAAAGCAGGCCTCAAGTGTCCACCCAGGGCTGCAGCACTGTTTGTACCACCCTGAATCTGACAAAGTACAAAATGGCTACCAGCCGGCCACTGCAGACTGGAAGAGCAGTGTGTACACTGCTAGTTTGTCTTTGCCATTAAAACCAATGGCAAAGTCACCCTTTCCTTAACACTATATGTAAGTCTTTCCTAGGAAAGGCTTATCGAGCCCTACGGCAAGGAGCTGTATATTATTCAGCAAGACATATAGGCTTATCTATGTCTTAGCAGCAAAACCTCTAAAGTTGTCGATTTTGAAGAGGAAAGTTAGTAGCCCCATTGGCTAACACAGGGTTGCCGGCTGGTATCCCAGGTTGGCTAACTCCTGAATGGAACTACCTAACAAGGTACTGTAAGGTATCAAATTTATCATGGATTTCAATCCGACTTGATGCCCAAGTCAAGGTTTATGTCACTTTTAAAGTTAAGCAACTTTTAGAAAATTTGCCACTCTGTGCCCCAGCTAGTCAAGTGGCCATACAAAGGCTCTGACATACAGACAGCTTTCTGGCCACCTGGAAAGATGAGTGAGTGACTCTCAGACTCAGGAACATTGGCATTTGTGCAGAGTGAGGTGTGACCTCCTCTCCAAGGAAAGCTGCAAGGAGTGTTAGCCCAAGAGACATGCTATAAAGGAGAAGCTACCTTTGAAGGGCCACATGTGGCAACACTCCCTAGCAGAATGCCTTTTGTTCCTGTAGACAAGTTGAAAACAAGGCCAGAGAGTGAAAACCTGTCCCCGAACCGGTTTTCCCACGGCCCACAGGCTAATGACCCAGTTGTCCCCTCAGGGCACTTTCGTGGAATATAATAGGCACCCCTGGCACCCTAAACTTTAGTACACCATGGATCTGGCGAAAGGACCAAGACAGAAGTGTTCTGCTGCCTTTGAGGCAGCACAAAGAGAGGTGGCAATTTCGAAATGACTGCACTAGCTGCACTTTGGGCTAGTGAGTTTGAACTGTTCCTCTTCGCTTGGGGAAAAGTTGATTCCCGGCCCCAGATTGAAGCAGTGACTCCAAGGGTCACTCGGCTGGCCACCTGGAACAGCACCAGGGACATCAAAGCTGAAGAAGTCCAAGCCTGCAACACAGTAGCCACTCCTGAGGGATTGTCGCTGGCCGCCGCCTGGCACGCCAAGAGACAAATCTGAGATAGCCACAACTTTCACCCATGTCTGCCGGTCCTGGAAGTGCTTTCAGAGACCAGATTTGTCACCCAAGAGGGACACTAGCCCTCACTAATTATATTTGTTGTGACCGCTATGTGACAAGATCGGAAACCCCACCACAGCAGTTCTTCTACTGTTGTAAAGAGGACATTGTGAGAACTCCAGGGCTGTGGTCAAAGTTTCTTAAACCCACCCTTGGATCGAGGGATCAACTGCACTTCACTCCCATTGTCAACACAGCACCAGGAACATCTTTTGAGCATCTTTTGCCTGCATCCTCAGCATCATGACCACTCTATTGATGTCTATGGCGGTCGTCCTGTGAACTTTGGAACTTGCCTGAAAAATGCTCTGGTGGCCAGGCAGCCATCCAAAGTATCCTAAGTTGGACTCCTAGATGTCTGCCCTGTCAGATATAGTCACCCAAGCCAAGTCGGAGTTGTCAAACTAACTGTTTCAAATTTTTCAAAATTTGCTAAGTTTTTGTTGACCAGGGCTTGTTTGCGGTTGCATTTAAAAGTATTTATTTCTTCAAAAATGTTTATCCTCTGACCTTTCTGTTGGAATCCGATGATCATGGTCTCTAAAAACACATAAAAATATGCTCTATCATTATAAATTGTTGTTGTGTCTCTTTCTTGTTGTGTGACTTTCTTATTTCGTTGTCTGGTGCTGTTCAATGCTTTACACATAGTTCCTTTGTTTAGCCTTGCTGCTCAAGGCCACAGCACCCAGGATTGATGAAACTGACACGTTTTAGGTGTCTCAGCTACGTCTATTTTGTGGCAGTCAGCATGGTTTCCCACAGCCCCATGTGAACTCTATTTACAAAGCTAAGATTTCATGAACAGCAGTTGCTCATCAGAAGGATGCAGCAGAGACGCAAATGTGTCATTAGTAACACTTGCTATACAATGATTTTGGGGGGTGTAAGGCTGCCTATTATGATCCCTGTGAAATCGTCTCCTGTTCGCTACAGGGCAGACAAGTTTTGCTGCAAAATTCCTTTTTATGTAGGCAGCAATTAAATACAAAATAAGTGCTTGCTATTGTCTTAAGAAACAGACACATATTAATTGTTACAATTTAAAATGTTATCAGTGACTGAATATGTGAGCTTTGCCTTTTCAATTTCCGTGTGCTCAGCTGGTAGATGTTGCTTACTAGCTATGCAAGTGGAGAGACGCATAGCTGTGAAGCGACAGAGGTTCCGCCTAAACCATATATCAAATGTCTCTCCTCAAATATGACGTCTGCTGAGTGAGGACAGTGCTGATATACTTATTTTACTGTACACGTGACATCACCCAAGGGTCTAGCTTGCATTTTCCTGAATCAGTGCAGCACCTAGGAATTTATTCAGCATTTCGTTGTTCAGTCTGGGCAGGATGCCCAGTTCTCCTAAAACATCTCAGCAATGTTGAGCAAATCCACTATAATATGCATCCTTTAATCCAGCAGCAATAATGTACAACACGGAGGGCTTCGTCTGAGAAGAGCAGATGTGGGTGTTAAAATACCAGGCATTGGCGACTGCGCAAATTGACTCCCGGGGGAAAGAACATGTGCAATTTTATACTTTCGAGGAAAACGACATTAAAAGACTGCAGAGCAGGGTCATTTAATACGCGTGCAGGAAGAGATCAGCGATCAAAGTGAGGGAGTGAGCAAAGGAAATCAAATTCAAGTGGGATTATTTGTCTGGAGGTACTTATGAAGAAATTGCATCTACCCAGATTAATGAACAGGTTACTGAACAGCCTAATGTCGGGAGTTCAAAGTACTGTTCACAGTAAATTCTCCAATGCTATCCACGCAGTCTCTGCTTCACGAAACAGAAAATCCAATAAACGAAGTCACAATATCAATGTTTGATTCGTGGAGATGCTTTTCCATTAGGGCAGACAATTCAATATGCACTGGAAACATCATAAGGTTATTATCAGGCACAAGGGAGTAGCCAGAGCCATAAACTACCCGCACTTTGAACCGTATCGCACTGAGTGAACAAACTGAGCAATTTTGACTCTGCGTCTGATGGAACAGGAACATTGATATTCCTTCCTTTCATTCAATTGTTTATTTTCCTTGTTTCCCTTTTATTGTCAAACCTCAGTTTCTACTTTCTCACTTTTTTCCTTGTTTCCATCATTTCATAAAATTTCTTTCTTCCATTTTACATTTTTTTGTTCCTTCCTTCTCTTCTTCCTGAAGCATCTTTCTTACACTCCTTTCCGTTTTCTGCCTTTTCTTGCTGATTCCTTGTTTTCTTTCATTGTTTCTCCTTTCTTTCCATTACTCTTTTCTGCCTTCTATCTAGTCTATTTCCTTTCTTTAGATCTTTCTTCCTTTTTGCACTCTCGTACATCATTGGCCACTCATATTTTTCTTTGACATTTTAAACATATGTTTGTCGTCTTGTTTCGCTCCTTTGGCCCTTAAACTGAACAGATGGGGCATGGCATTGTTGCGTACACTGTTGATTAGGTTCCGATCTTGTCTTACGTACTATCAGTCGCAGAGTCCGTTTAAGAAGCACCCCTGCTCAAGCTGGTAAAGCAGTGCTACACTACACCCATGATCTAGCATTAAAAGCACCCGAGAAGGTGTGGTTCACATATGCACTATATTGTGTCAGAAAGAGTTAATACAGACGATCTCATGTCAGTACAATTGCCACACCACTCAACAACACACACCATGCACCACACAACGAAACACACGATTGTAAATACAGAGAGGTGCATTGAGTCATTCCCTTACAGTCATTTTCTTATTCACATAAGCTCCCTTCATCTACTTGCTGGATGGACTGTCACTCACGCTTTCCATTACCTCCAAACCATTTTGCAGATGTTTATGTCAAAAAAGTTGTTCTATGTGATAGAAGGTTTGCAAAATGCACAGACATTGCGAGCACGTGTAAGAACTGTAGGAGCAGTTGCAGGATCAAAACAAAAGTACCAACCGGCTGTGTGCCTAGATCAGGGTACTGTGATGGGTGACTGGCGAGGAGGACCCTTAAACTGACTACTTTAATATGTCAGAAAGGGCGTTGTAGAAATCAGAGTTGACCACCTGTTACACTGTAAAAATTATCCAAAAATCAGTAGTGTAGTGAGTACTACAATACAGAGATAATTACGACACAGTGCCACCTCAGACTCCTATGACCCTATGTAACTGCACCTGCTGCACCTTTAATAGCTACTCCCCCCACCAAAAGTATGTATTTCCCAGTTTCAGTATCCCTTTCTTTTTAAAAGCCGTCCTGAGCAATTATCCTTTTAGTCGGTCGGAGCTGAGGTTTCCACAGTGTTCGCATATTTACTAAAGAACATGCCTTATGAGCCGTCAGTGTTATGGATAAGTCATTTATCCTACCCACGTACATATACAGTAAAGTTCCCCTTGCATTTCATTATAAGCATATTGCAAGTCAAAAAGGAATTCCATTAACATATAGAAGTACGAGGCTGTAGGCTGAGTTCCTTTATAAGGATATGGAATTCTAAGGTGGCTTGCAATATACTTACATGTGCAGCAGGGGGTACTACGGGGCATATCATCAAGGACAATATCGCTGCTTTAGCGGCACTTTTTGCCGCTAAAGCGGCGATATTTTTATTGCCCTATCAGCAAGCATTCGCTAACAGCTGTTAGCGACAGTTTACTGGCAATAGCGCCCCTTGTTAGCACATCTCCCATCGCATTGCTAATGAGATGCAAAGGATGCGTGCCTGACAAGACTCCCTTGGGAAAATATCGCTAACCCAGCTTCGTCATATTGACAAGGAGGGTTAGCGGTATTTAAAATCGTGTTAAGTATGCCTTAACGCAGGAATTTAACGTCTGTTAAATTCCTGACTAATACATACTTAACATGGGGGATGGATTCTGTGGCTAAGACCACAGGCCATATCATCTAGGATATCGCCGTTTTCCACCATGGAAAACGGCGATATCCCCACTATCTCTGGAATTTGTCCCGCCTCGGCGATGCGCGTTGTTGATAACGCGCTAGCCGGGCGATAAATTCCAGAGATAGCCGGCGATAAATATGCAAGCGCTAAGCGCGCTTTGTGATATTTATCGCCCAACCTTGATAATATGCCCCTTCATTCCTTATAATAAATGGTCACTCCATCACCTTTCCCATGAATCATTTAAATCCTTAGTGCAAAGCTCCTTTATAGGAAAGAGAGAGCATTTATGAAACATGAAGAATAAAACTAGAATCGCTAGTGCAAAATTAAACACATCAAAAAAACTGTTAGTTACTTGTTGCAAAAATATATTAGAACCAGTTTAATACAAGCCATTTAAGTAAATAATAAACTCACAGTAGAAACATACAGAAACATTCTAACTTTTTCATAACCACCTTAGGAGTGCAAAAAATAAACATGTCTTAAATTTGCACTTTCTGTTTGTCAAGGTACTGCTAGAAAACAGAGCAGAAGAAAGAAAAGCAAGATTTCATTTTGTTCCTTAAACAGATGCTTTCATTATGCTCCGTGGCCTAACCTGCCTTTCCCTTTGGCTACTGGCAGTTGGCATTGTGACTCAGGAACCCAGCGCTAATAAGTATTTATAGTTGAGTTCTGTTAGAACTGGGGGTCTCTCATTGGCAGAGGTAGGTACCTTTGTCCAAATCGGGACCCTTGCTTCTAGTCAGGGTAAGGGGGATACACACTTTAGATAACCCCTGCATACCCCCTTGGCAGCTTAGCCCGAGCAGACAGGCTTATCCCAAAGGCAATGTGTAAAGTATTGGCACTCAAAACACACAGCTTCGAAAAATAAAGTATCTTTATCTAAACTCAACCAGACCAGAGTGACAAAAATCCAGCATACATGTAGTACAATAGCACTTAAAATAGCTCCACCTGGGGCTATTATGATGTTGTGACAGCAATAAATCCAAAGTATGGCACCGACTGTGAGGTGCGTGGTGTCGGTCTTGGAGTCACACGGACCCCCAAACAAGCAGTACCTTTGGAAAATGAAGTCTATGATGATGCATGGCGTTGTGGAAGTGAGGCGTCAGTACCGAGGTTGAGGCTGGCTCCCTGGCTGGTACGGGGGAGGCAGTCCATCGCGCTCATTCAGTGTGCCTTCACTACTTATTCTCAGCATCTCCGGGGGTTGCCGCTGCCCTTCTTGAGAACCTGCACATCCTTGCGTTTTTGCCGCTCCCCATATCCTTCTACATATGGGACTGGCTCTTGACCATCGCTGTGCACACATTAACTGCGTGGTTGCTCTTACATAACTGGATGCAATGCCCTCTTCAAACTTCCCCGAGCATTAAACTTCCCATAGGACAAAAGTTGTCAACTCACGACATTACCAGCTTGCTATCAATGCAGCTAAACTCTATCGCATAGAGTTCCCTTCCCACTAGGGAACTCATCAGGCTCATCCCATCGGATCTGTGACTAGACAATCGATACTCTCAGGCATAATTTAAGTCCTGATGATGATCCCTATGTCGTTTAATGGGATAGAAATGTTGTTGACACACAGTACCATGACTATTGCATATTACAGATGCCTAAGTATAATAGCATTGGTACCAAAAATTTAGACATGGTCTTTGTAACATTGTTAATTGTCACTCCCCTCTAAATGTCTGAGTTGTTATGGTTTTTTCCACTTGTAATTTTTCCTTGTGTTTTGTCCCATTTTTCCCACTTTTATTACGTTCCTTTCTATTATGTGATTGAATAAATATTTAGAAATTCTTCTTTGCAAGTTTGTGGCATAGAACTTATTTAATTTCTATGTGCATGTATTTTTAAACCAAGGGGCTGCCTGTTCCTCGATAAACAATCCTTACCCATGGTCCCTTGTATACCTTTGGATTCCCTTGTCCTTGAAAACAGGGGAGGTGAAGCGTCGTGTCCACGAGGAGCCAACACGTCGAATCTAGGACAGGGCAATTTGGTTGCATCAGCAGTGAGGTGTCCGTTTCAGTGAGGCGATGCGAGTTCATGGAGTCACCCTTGGCAGTTATCGGCGCCGTGATAACAGGATTCAGGCGCTTGCGATGATGGAGTAGGTGCATCGCAGCCCACAGAGAAGCCTTGTGTGCTGGGTGCCGTGGCTCTGTAGCCTCTAAGGAGAAAGCAGTGCTGCGGGTACACTAGCGTTGCTAGCGCTGCAGTCATTCACGAGCAGCTGCCTTGTTCAGTTTGCATTCAGGGGACCTAGCGAGATCTCATTGCTAAAAGCTACAGTTTGTGCCCCGATCACCTGGAAGGATGCACATTAGGGGGCATTTCCCTGTTTATCACAAAACAGGGTGAGACCTAGATGGAGGCCCCCACTTTGTTGTTTTCGTCAATTCATAAAAAATAGTTTATTATCTGTGGTTGGCCCGCAGGTGTTTCTGTGTCCTACAGTTGATGCTAACCTTGCCGCCTAAGATATAATAGAGGTGCAGGTGCACAGTATCTATATGTTTATGGTGGTATTTTGTAACCCAGGTGTTACTTATAATGTGTGATGACCTCAGTTGGTGATTTATGTATTACAATGACGCGTGGTGATTCATGTGTTCTTTCTCCCTCACCTAACTGCTGCATTTCACGACCTGAAATTATGATATATCATTTGTGCCTTGCGGTGTCAGGCTAACAAATATTATTTCAGGAATTGTATTTATATATGCAGTGATGATGTTTTTCATGATGTGCGAAACATATAAGTCTTTACTTTAATGCACCAGCTGTGATATTTTGACAATTACCTGCTTGGTAAAGTGATTAAAGGTTTATTTTGTTTTGGACTCTGTTTATATACCATACAGATACTGTGCGGAGTCTCTTTTGTGGAGTATTTATTGTGTCTCTGGTGTGTGTGTGTGCTGTGCAAACGCTTTACACATTGCCATAAGCCTGACTGCTCTGTCAAACTACCAAAGGGGTGAGCAGGGGTTATCTTGTGTGTGCAACTCCCTTACCCTGACTAGAATGGTGGGTTCTGACTGGCTTAGGTGCATACCCTATCAAACCGGAAACCCCATTTCTAACACCAGTGAAGGGAACAGCTGAGAATGAGCACAGAGTACCAACCGTCAAAGTTATTGTCAGAATACAACCATCACAGAATGTGATCCTTCTTACCCTCGCATTACTCCCCTGGCGATTAAGAAGCTGTAAACACCTACTGTAATATCACACAGTCCTCAGATGGCACGCTGTTTGCAGAGCGGGGCCCAATGTGGTGTTAAGACACACAAAGACAGTATCAGATTTCAGCACTTATGGAGATAACTATTGCACAACCGGCACATATCAGGCAGACTACAACGCCTTACTGTGCCTCACAAAAAAACAATCCAGAAAAAGAAACAGTGGAATACTGAAAACATGGAATCAAGGGGCATATTATCAAGCATGGCGTTAAAATTATCGCGCTGCTCCGACTTGCAACGTAGACCCCGACGCTTGCCGCCGTGCCACATCGACGCCAGTGAACGACATCGTAAGCCTGCCATAGCCGTGAGCGCTGCTCCGGCTTGCGACACCGGCCCAACGCCTGCGCTGCTGTGCCGCATCGACTCCGAAGTCGACATCATCGTGGAGCTGATCGTCGACGTGGGTGGTCAAGAATCCATCGACATCGTGACATCGTATGGAACCGTGGTTTCGGTGCCATCGTGACGTCACCTCCTCTCCGGTTAGGAACCAACGCCTCCCCTGCCTGCGCAAGCATCAAGGTCCCAACGCATCATCTCCCCCAAAGCAAGGAACTGACGCCGCAATGCGCCAACAGCGCCACATCTCCTTGACGCCGTGAGCTGTCTTTGTTTTCGCTTTTCTAAGGTACTGTTCTTTGTGGGTCTGTTTTGACTCCGGGCCCCACGCCGCGCACCTCGCAGTCGGTGCCGTACTTGGGGATTTCTTTGACCTCGACGTCGTGATAACTCCAGTTGGGGTTATCTGTTGCTAAAGACTGTTTTTAAGTGAATAACCTATTTTTGAACTATCTCTACCATCTTCAAGAATTATTATTGAGTACAGTATTGTGGATTTTTGTCGTTTGTGGTCTTTTGTTAAGTCTATATAAAGAATACATACTTTTATAAAACCTGTGTGGTGTCCATCTGCAGTGTTTTCACTGTATTACTGTATGTGTTCACAAATGCTTAACTCACTGCCTCTGAGATAAGCCTGTCTACTCGTGCCAAGCCACCAAGGGGGTGAGCAGGGGTTATCCAGTAGTGTAATCCCCTTTCCCTGACTTAGAAGCAAGGCTCCCTATTTGGTCAAAGGTGTATACCATTGCCAACTAGAGACCCCCAATTCTAACATTGGTAGTCAGTGGTGAGGATTTGGATCTGCATTTGTGACTCATATACAGTAATTGGTGTACACGACTAGTGAGTGCAGACCAAACGTGACCACATACTTTTTTGGTAGATTTTCTTTTCCTTGGACTGTTATTTTTCCTGAGAACTGCCAATTCTTACTGCCATGAGTAGACCAGCATCTGTTGCATCTAGGGATCTAGATTGTGAGGAAGAGAGGTTGGAAACCTACACTTTGAAACAGCTCTAGCATCTCTACAAGAAATTGAAAGTTGCTACACCAGGCATTTCCAAAAAGGATGACTACCAAAAGGCGCTGAGGGCCTGGGTAGAAGCAAGGAATGCCCCTGAGTTGGTGGTGGAGCCAGCTGGGGATGCAGATGGGCAACTGGATAGGCCAGAGTTTCCAGCCAGGGGAGGGGTACCATCCCCACCTGGCAGTAGCATCTCTTCCGAAGACCTGTCCCCCCAGAGAGCTGGAAGACAGGGAGAGAAATAGGACACACAAGCTGGAGATGGCTATGCTTAAGATGGAGGGTCAGAGGGAAATAGAGAATAAGAAGTTGTCCTTGGAGAGAGAGAGAATGAGAATGGAGCATGAGAGGATGTTGAGGGAGTTAGAGATCAAGGCAAAGGGCTTAGGGATCACTCCCTCTGGTGGCAGCGCACCATTTGTGCCTTCAGAAAGCAGAGTGTATATTCCCAAGGATGTCATCAAAGATTTCCACAAGCATGAGGATATTGGGCAGTTGTTTGCAGCCTATGAGATAGCAATGTTGGCCCACCGGGTCCCTGAGAAGGATTGGGGAGCTGGGTTGTGGGCCGCTTTGTGAGTGATGGGAGGGATACTTTGTTAGACCTGCCCAGTTAGAATAGGATGTCTTATGCCCACATGAAGGAAGCCCTGATGACAAGGTATGGTTTGACCCCAGAACTCTATAGACAGAGGTTCAGGAGTTGCAAGAAGCTGGAGGGAACCACTTGGGTGGAATATGTGTCTTTCTGTTGCAGAGCAATGGATGGTTGGGTGAAGGGTAGCAAAGTGGATACTTTTGAAGCGCTCTATGATTTGTTTGCATGGGAGCACTTGGCTGCTAATTGTTTTCCAGAGCTATGCCAGCACCTTATTGATAGCAAGTTAACTAACCCTAGGAAGCTTGCTGTTGAGGTGGACCGCTGGGTCAGTACCAGGGTCCACAAGGGTCATGTGGGAGATTCCGTCAAAGGTGGGCAAGGTCCCTGGCAGAAGAGTGGGGGGGACAAGGGTGACCAGAGGGAGTTCCAGAAAGGGCCCCAAAGTAATTCCCAAGGGAACCAAGGGAAGGGTTCCCAGCCTCTCCCTAAGAAGAAGCCAGAGGCCCCGACAGGTAAACCTGTTCAGAGGGGCCCCTACAAGTGCTTTACGTCTGGTCAAGTGGGCCACCGTTGGTATTATGCACAGTGTCCCATGAAGGACTACAAAGCACCACCACGTGCACCACCCCGTCAGATGGCGAGTGTAGCCCTCGAAGGGGAGGAGATGGGTGCCAAAGGTGGGTGGGGTCCCGCAGAAATGTCCCTTGTCTCATTAGGAGACTTTGGGATGGTCCCTAAGACTCAGCTGCCTGATAACACTAAAAAATACAGGCAGTGGGTGATCATCAATGCCCATAGAGTCAGGGCTCTTAGAAACACCGGGGCCAGTGTGACTGCTGTCAGGTGTCACTTGGTGTCTGAAGAGCAGGTGGTCCCCAATGCATTTTACCCAGTTGTTGCCGCTGACAACACAGAGAGCCACTGCAAGGTGGCTCAGGTTCCTTTTGAGTGGGGGGGGGTCTCTGGTACTCTTCAAGTAGCTGTGAGGCCAGCCATGCCTGTGGATTGTCTGTTGGGCAATGATTTGGAAAGCTCCCCTTGGGATAAGGTGGAGAAGAAGGCTCATTTGGAGATGTTGGGTCTGCCTGAGTGGGCGTGTGTAACCACTCAGTCTATGGCAGCCAGTAAGGGTGTTGAAGAAGTCCTGGAGCCTGAAAGTATGGCCCAGGGACCTGCCTTAAAGAGAAGAGGTAGGGGGCGTGGGAAACCAGCCCCCATTGTTCCCACGGTCCAGGAGGACGCAGACCTTGAGAGAGATGCCCTGGAACCTACAGGGGAACAGGTTGCTGAACTGGGGGACCTGCCTGAGCTGACCCATTGGCAGCAAGAAAGAGGACCCTCCAGGGAGGAATTTTGTGCAGAACAGAAGAAGTGCCCTTCTCTTCCGGGTTTGCAGCAAGAGGCCACAAACCAGGAAGCAGGTGATCAGTCTGGATCACATTGGATCTACTGGGAGAACGACCTCCTGTATACAGAGCCTAAGGTTGCTGAGCCTGGGTCAGCCCGTGTGCTGGTGGCACCCCAGCGCTTCAGAGCCTTCCTACTGGGGTTGGGTCATGATGTGCCGTTAGCTGACCATCTGGGGCAGGACAAGACCTTTGAACCCACTTTTATTGGTCCCAGATGCAGAAGAGTACAGATACTCATTGTAGGACTTGTCAAACTTGCCAGGCAAGTGGAAAGAGTGGAAGGAAGCAAAAAGCTCCTCTCCAACCTTTCCTTGTAGTCAGTACCCCCTTTGAACAGGTGGGCATTGACATTGTGGGGCCACTGGACCCCAAGGTACCATGGGAAACAGGTTTACCCTAGTCTTGGTGGACCATGCTACCCGGTACCCAGAAGCCATCCCGCTCAGGACAGTGACGGCCCCTGTGGTGGGACATGCACTGATGGGGATTTTCTACCGTGTGGGGTTCCGCAGAGAGGTGGTGTCTGACTGAGGTACAAACTTCATTTCCAATTATATGAAGCCCCTGTGGCAGGAGTGCAGAGTGACCTATAAGTTCACCACTCCTTACCACCCCCAGGTAATGGGCTGGTTGAGAGATTCAACCGGACCCTCAAAGGCATGATTATGGGTCTTGAGGAACCAATGAGGTGTAAGTGGGACGTCCTCTTGCCATGCCTGCTTTTTGCTTACCCTGAGGTGCCACAGAAGTCCCTAGGGTTCAGCCCCTTTGAACTGCTGTATGGACACCCAGGAAGAGGACCTTTGAGTCTGGTCAAGGAAGGCTGGGAGCAATCTTCCAGGAAACCTCCCCAGGATGTATACAGTTACATGCTGGCCTTCAGGAACCAGACTCGGCGATTCAGACAGCTCGCTCAGGCGAATCTGGAAGCCAGCCAGGAGGAGATGAAGCAGTGGTACGATCAGAATGCCACTCTGATTGAGTTTCAACCTGGACAAAAAGTTTGGGTCATGTCCCCTGTAGAGCCTTGTGTGCTCCAGGACAGGTGGACCGGACCATTTGAGGTGGTGGAGCGCAAATGTAATGTCACCTACCTGGTGAACTTGCGGTCTCCAAGGAACCCTTTGCGGGTCCTGCATGTTAACTGCCTGAAGCCCCACTTAGAAAGGTCCAAAGTGGGCATGCTCCTAGCGACAGATGATGGAATGGAGGAGGAGACCGAGCCTGTTCCTGACCTCCTGTCTGCAACAGAGCAAGATGGGTCAGTGGATGGTGTCAGCCTCTCTGACACACTGACTCCTGATCAGCAGCAAGATTGTCGCCAACTGTTGGGGCAATTCTCTGATTTGTTTTCCCTGGTTCCTGGTGTCACTGAGTGGTGCGTCCATGATGTGGACACTGGGGCAGTCCTCCTATGAAGCACAAGGCTTACAGAGTGACTGACAAGGTCAGGGCTTACATCAAGGAGGAAGTCCACAAGATGTTTGCCTTAGGGGTGATTGAGTCCTCTAACAGTCCTTGGGCCAGCCCAGTGGTCTTGGTCCCAAAGGCTGCCGTGCCTGGTACCAAACCCGAACTCCGGTTCTGTGTGGACTACAGGGGACTCAATTCAGTCACCAGGACTGACGCGCACCCCATTCCCAGAGCTGATGAGCTCATTGATCGGTTAGGGGCTGCACGGTACCTCAGCATGTTTGATTTGATGTCTGGGTACTGGCAGATCACCTTAACTGATGGGCCAAAGAGTGGTCAGCATTCTCCACACCAGATGGGCACCACCAATTCTTGGTTATGCCCTTTGGGATGAAGAATGCCCCTGCCACCTTTCAGAGGTTGGTCAACCAGGTGTTGGCTGGACTGGAGGACTTCAGTGCCGCCTACCTGGATTACATCGCGGTGTTCAGCGCCAGTTGAGAAGAACCAGGTGGCGCCCCTGCAACTGGAGATTGATACCATCATGGCATGGAAACCCCCCAAGACATCCTATAAACCTAACTGACCCAGGGAACATGGTAGAAATTTGAGTTTAGTGTGCCTGAACTCAGAATGAGAAAATACATCTTTTAGTGGAGTTGGATTTAACATTCTGTGTTTGAAAATACCACTTTTAGAAAGTAGGTATTTTCTTGCCTAACTGTCCAAGCCTGCCTCTGCTAGGTTGTGTATTGTGTGTCTGGTTTTGTGAGTGACAGGGGCTGGGGGATTCGAGGAGACAGGGTGAGTCAGCACAGGGCTGAATAGAGAGATCTGCATGAAGATGGGTGGGACGAGTTGCACCTGGGACCTGAATAGGGCTGTGCCTTCCCTCCATAACGCTGGCTCCACCTCCTGTGGTGCGTCTGATGTCCCTGCCCTACACTGTGAAAGGAAAGAAGGAGCCATGTAAACAGAGTGCTCCAGGACTGACCAGAACTGGTTTGGACTAGGCAAAGGCCTCTCTGCCTTCAGAGAACAAAGGGAAAATGAGTATAAACGAGGGGACGAACCTCTGCCAAGGAGAAGAACTAAGGAAGCTGTAGGAGTTGGACTGCCCCCCTGCCAGTGTGCTGTGTGGCTGGGTGGGCTTGCAGTGGTGTCTTCATTGCCAAGCAGAGGAGAAGGAACTTTTAAAGAACTTTCATCATCTTGCAGAATATTACACCAAGGGCTTAATTTGAGCTTGCCTCCTGACCGAAGTCTCAGGGATACCAGACTTCACCGCTTCTGTTTGCCTGCATCTGGAACTTGCTGTTCTAGCTGCTACAGAAGGAAGTTTGCAACACCGACGCCGGCGAGCGACGCCGTATTCTGCATCGAAGCCGTGAGCGCTGCTTCGATTTGCAACGTAGACCCGATGCTGGCCGCCGTGCCACATCAACGCCAGCGAACGACATCATAAGCCTGCCATAGCCGTGAGCGCTGTTCCGGCTTGCGACGCCAGCCCGACGCCTGCTGCTGTGCTGCTTCGACTCCAAAGCTGACAACATCGCGGAGCCGATCGTCGACGTGGGTGGTCAAGAATCCATCGACATTGTGACATCGTACGGAACCGTGGGTTTGGCACCATCGTGATGTCACCTCCTTTCCGCTCAGGAACCGGCGCCACCCCTTCCTGCGCAAGCAACCAGGTCTCGACGCATCATCTCCCCCGAAGCAAGCAACCAACGCCACAATGCGCCAACGATGCCGCATCTCCCCGACGCTGTGAGCTGTCTTTGTTTTCGCTTTCCCAAGGTACTGTTCTTTGTGGGTCAGTTTTGACTCTGGGCCCGACGCCGCGCACCTCGCGGTCGGCGCCGTACTTGGGGATTTCTTTGACCTCAACGTCGTGATATCTCCAGTTGGGCTTATCTGTTGCTAAAGACTGTTTTTAAGTGAATAACCTATTTTTGAACTATCTCTACCATCTTCAATAATTATTATTGAGTACAGTATTTTGGATTTTTGTCATTTGTGGTCTTGTGTGAAGTCTATATAAAGAATACTTACTTTTATAAAAAACCTGTGTGGTGTCCATCTGTAGTGTTTTCACTGTATTACTGTATGTGTTCACAAATGCTTAACACACTGCCTCTGGGATATGCCTGTCTGCTCGTCCCAAGCTACCAAGGGGGTGAGCAGGGGTTATCCAATAGTGTAATCCCCTTTCCCTGACTTAGAAGCAAGTTTCCCTATATGGTCAAAGGTGTATACCATTGCCAACTAGAGACCCCCAGTTCTAACAAACTTAAACTGAATTAATAAGGTTTTATAATTGTGATGATGATGCATCTGACGGATGCATTACTGGATGTACCAACCAATAGGTTAATAAATACATATTGTCCATTGATATATATCTGGGAAAATTGACCAAGGAAGTATAGAGAAAATAGTGTTGGGTTGCAAGAGGACAGTTATCGATAATTAAGGTACCAGAAGAAAAGTCTTAAAAGTGTTATCAATTCATTTGGCAAGAAATGAGACTTTAGAGCATGTTGAACATTTATAAACTAATAAACCAACAGAAAATAATCTTGCTGTCGATTTAGCTGTGATTGATAAGGGACTGTTGTGATTTATTAAATTATATGAAATATGAACAGTAGGTGGCGATCGAGATATATCTGAAGGCAAGATAGAACGAGGAATAACTTTGAAATGAAATTAAATGAAATGTGGCATTTATAAAGCGCAAACTGTCACTCCCACAGGAGCCTCCTGGCGCTATAGGATAACAGGCTTCAGCAGTGAAGAGTTATGATCTAGATAAGTGGAAAGCAGGCTACATCAGATGTTCCATAGATCCATGTCAATAGCGCCTTCCTAAACTGCTCTTAGGACTCTATTGATCTTAATTTGTTTGGCATGAAGTTCCAGGCTCTTGCCCCTAACACAGTAGCCAACTTCCCTCCCCTGGTTTTGAGTTTAAGACCAGGCAATTTGAGAAGGTTTGCAGAAGTTGATCTGAGTGTCCTTGTGGTCGTGTATGGTGTAAATCTTGTGGAAAGATATACTGGCCCTGATCGGCGAGTTGCTCTGAATGTCGAGGGGAGAAGTTTAATAAGATTCTTTTGTGTAACGGGAGCCAATGAAGGGTTTTCAGAGCTGCAGAGGCTGACGCCCAATGTGGAAGTTTTAAGACCAATCTAGTTGCTGCATGTTGCACTACCTGTAGTCTCCTCAGGGTTAATCTGTTAACCCCAGCCAGGAGGCTATTACAGTAGTCTAGGCGTATCAAAGCCACTGCCACTGTTTTCCTTGCAGCCAGTGGAATTAGATCAAATAATTTTTTCAAGGTTTTGATTATGCCAAAACATGTACCCACCACCTTTAGAGCATGGGGTTTGAAGGATAAGGAAGAGTCAAACCACACCCCCAGGTTTTTAGTCACCTCCACAGTGGATGGAGGGGCTGCAGTCTCTTCCGGCCACCAGTCCTTAGGTTGAAAGGGGTTAATTTTCCCTATCAGCAGGTTTTTTTTCTTATCCGTATTGCAACAGAAGTGGTTGTTTTTCATCCATTTGATGACTGCCATAAGACAGGCTTTTCTTCAGCTTCCGTAGAGTTCTCTTTTCGAGGGACAGGATAAGCTGAGTGTCATCAGCATAAGATGTTGTTTCGATCCCGTAAGCCTAGATGAGGGAGATGAGCGGGGCCATGTATATTTTAAAGAGAAGTGGACTAAGTGAGGCGCCCTGTGGGACTCCCGTGGTGATGGTGCGTTCTGAGGAGAGAAAGGCACCCAGGGAGACTGCTTGCCTCCAATTCGACAGGAAGGATGTAATCCAGGCCAGTGCAATGTTAGAAATGCCGGAAGATTTTTGCCTGGCTAGCAAGATGTTATGAGAGATGGTATCGAAAGCGGGTGATAAATCCAAGAGGATCAGCACTGCCTTCTTGCCATTGTCTGTGATAAATTTTAGGGTGTCCGATATCTCCAGTAGCGCTGATTCTGTGGAATGTTTCGGGCGAAAACCCGATTGACGAGGATGGAAGATCTGAGCTGATTCGAAGAAATTGGAGAGTTCCTTATAGACCATTTTCTCTGTGATCTTACCTAAAAAAGGTAGTAAGGATATGGGCCTATAATTGGAGAGATTAGTAGGGTCTATATTTTGTTTTTTCTTTAGTGGTTTTACAATGGTGAATTTCCATTCATCCGGCACTATGCTGGAGGAAAGAGAGGAATTCACAATCTCATTAACTATCTGTTTTACAAATATGACAGTGTAACATTGCATCATGCCAGGACAATTCCATTATAGGCAGTCTCTCCAGTGCTTTCGATATTTGCAATGCGCTCATTAAGAATGCTGTTTTTGAGACTAAGGTGCCGATCACGATCCTGTAAAAACCGGGTACGAACCGTCGGACGGAGCATATTCTCCGTCCGACGCGTACCCGGTCGTAACAGTATACAAACATGGAATTACGATTCGCACGGAAACTCAATATCCGTACGAATCGTACAAAACCCCGACCGACGAAAATAAACATACAAATGCGATCCGGGAAAGCGCCGACGTGACGTCGGGACGCACGCAGCCTGCCATTCACGAACCAGGAATAACGATTCGCACCGACGTCATCCCGCACGGACAATATTTTCCGGCTGCCAAAAACTGCCGGGAAATCAGTACGACGCGAACAAGGAGTACCTGTACGCGACGGACAGACATGGACCCGAACCTACGTGTCATCCCGGCCCTCATAGCAGTCGACCTCCTCTACAGGTTCGGACGCAGACGCCGCAGAAGGTCAGAACAACTAAGGGAGGGGGGAAAGGGGGGGGCAGGACCAGGGGCAGGCCACAAAACCCCCACCAAAGTCACACAGCACACATGCCCTGGACATACCTGACCTCCAGGCCCTGGTCACTTCGAGGGGGTGGGGGCGTGTCCAGCAAAGCCAGCGTCCGCCACAACGGAAGTGCCTGACGACGCAAACCGGCAACACAACAATACAGGTACGTCCCGTACCCACGCCTTAAGAGCGTGGGTACGAGTCGTACCACGCCCACACCTACGTCACCCCAACAATGGCGGGACGGCTGTACCCACGTGGCAAAGGCCTGGGTACGGCCCGCACAAGCATTCCACAGCGTGGGTACGGATATGTACGGACCGTACCCCCACCCCCCCGTATGCATGGAGCGTACCCCCCCACCCCAACAGTGTAAGTATGACCCGTACCCCACCCGCGTACGTATGGAGCGTACCCCCCATGCCAACAGTGTACGTACGGACCGTACCCCCACCCCAACAGTGTAAGTACGACCCGTACCCCACCCGCGTACGTATGGAGCATACCCCCCATGCCAACAGTGTATGTACGTACCGTACCCCCACCCCAACAGTGTAAGTACGACCCGTACCCCACCCGCGTACGTATGGAGCGTACTGCCACCCCAACAGTGTAAGTACGACCCGTACCCCCACCCGCGTATGCATGGAGCGTACCCCCACCCCAATCGTCTATGTACGACCCGTACCCCCACCCCAACCGTGTATGTACGACCCGTACCCTCACCCGCGTATGTATGGAGCGTACCCCCACCCCAACAGTGTAAGTACGACCCGTACCCCCACCCGCGTATGCATGGAACGTACTCCCACTCCAACAGTGTAAGTACGACCCGTACCCTCACCCGCGTACGTATGGAGCGTACCCCCCATGCCAACAGTGTACGTATGGACCGTACCCCTACCCCGTATGCATGGAGCGTACCCCCCACCCCAACAGTGTAAGTACGACCCGTACCCTCACCCCCGTACGTATGGAGCGTACCCCCCATGCCAACAGTGTACGTACGGACCGTAACCCCACCCCAACAGTGTAAGTATGACCCGTACCCCACCCGCGTACGTATGGAGCGTACTCCCACTCCAACAGTGTAAGTACGACCCGTACCCCCACCCGCGTATGCATGGAGCGTACTCCCACCCCAACAGTGTAAGTACGACCCGTACCCCACCCGCGTACGTATGGAGCGTACTCCCACCCCAACAGTGTAAGTACGACCCGTACCCCCATGGAGCGAACCCACACACGTGTATGTTCTAAGCGTACATATTGTTAAATAGGAGGGGTGTGTGCAGAGTCCTCCCAGCAGTGCCCAGACACAGGAGGGGTGTGTGCAGAGTCCTCCCAGCAGTGCCCAGAGACAGGAGGGGTGGGTGCAGAGTCCTCCCAGCAGTGCCCAGACACAGGAGGGGTGGGTGCCTATCACTCCCAGCAGTGCCCAGACACAGGAGGGGTGTGTGCAGAGTCCTCCCAGCAGTGCCCAGAGACAGGAGGGGTGGGTGCAGAGTCCTCCCAGCAGTGCCCAGACACAGGAGGGGTGGGTGCAGAGTCCTCCCAGCAGTGCCCAGACATATATGGGGTGGGTGCCTATCTCTCCCAGCAGTGCCCAGACACAGGAGGGGTGTGTGCAGAGTCCTCCCAGCAGTGCCCAGAGACAGGAGGGGTGGGTGCAGAGTCCTCCCAGCAGTGCCCAGACAGAGGAGGGGTGGGTGCAGATTCCTCCCAGCAGTGCCCAGACACAGGAGGGGTGGGTGCCTAACACTCACAGCAGTGCTCATGGAACGCAAAGGGTGGAGTAGCCACAGATACCATGCCCACAAATTTCAGTCAGGTGCACAAAGACCCTGCAGTACATGTACCACATGTGTGCGAGGCTGGGAGTATACGCATGCATAGCGCAGAAAAGAAAACATGTCCACATGAAGTCATGTCATTAGTCCACATACACAAGTACAATGACTACCAAGGATGCCACGAATGATGCAGGTGGAGACATTGCTCAGCATGCATGTGCAAAGTTGAAGGAGTCCGTCACACACCCAGCTAATGTACACACAGCTCAGCGCTAAATATTGGGATCACCCTGCAGGGAAGATGTCAGGGTACACAGAGGAAGGAATACACCTTTGGACAATTTCACCATGCAGCAACTGCTTACATGAACAGAGAAACCTAGCTAACACAGTGTGATGGCACACAGATTCCAGGGTCCCCCCTATGACCAGCACACTACAAAATTTCCCACACACCCAACACATGAACACCACCCAAAACCATGTAGCAGCCCCACCAACAGCAATACCAGCAAAGCAGTAGTGTTCCAAGGGGAAAAAAATAAATTGCTTTATTCAGCATGAACCAAAAAATCTTGTTTGTAGGAAGTTCAATATTTACAAAGCCCATAGGGCAGTCCAGAAGTCACAGCTGGATGGGGGACACAGTGGGATGCGTGTCCCCTAGCTTGCCTGCACAGTTAGATTCCGTCGTCTTCCACAGGGGTGAGGGCATCATGTGGGGGGGAAGAACCAGGCACTGCAGGGACAGGAGGGCGAAGGGTAGGCGTCGTGGGTGCAGGGATGGAGGACTCCACCAAAGGGGGTGGGGCAGGGCCAAAGGCGGAGGCCAGGATCTCGTTGCACACCTTAGCAAGGTCCTCCAAGGAATCCCCTGCACCCGAAGGAACCACAGGCCCCAAGGAGGGGGGGGGTCAGAGGGATGGGTCGAAGCGCCACTGGGGGAGGGTGTAGACAGGGGGGGACCCAACCACCCTGACCGGGGACTCCCTTGACCGCTTGCGGGGTGGTGTCACTGTGGGGCTCAGGGACAGAGCGGCCATGAAGGAGTCTTTGTGTGATATGTGGCCAGGAGAGCTGAGGGGAGTGGATTTGGAGGGAGTGGATTTTGTGGAATGCGGACTCCCACTCTGGCTGCGTGTCTTACGTTTGCCCCCCGACCCAGTGGGTGTGCCTACTTCACCCTGTGTGTGCGTGCCAGGAGGTGTGCGGGTGACCTTCCCTGCTGGTGTGGTGCCTGTGTCCGTCGTGGTGGGTGCATGCTGACGTCTGGGTGTACGTGGGACAGGCATGGGAGTGGGAGGTGTGGATGGGGCAGGGGTAGGGGGTTGGACGTAGCGCTGCAGGAGACCCACTGCTGCAGTCAGTGTCGAGTCTATCGACCTCAGCAAGCTGCGTTGGTCAGCCTGCGATGAGTGAATGCCCTCCAAGTATGCCTCCATGTTGTTGAGGACCTGGCTGTGGCCATGGAGGACATTAAGGATCGCAGCCTGACCAACCTGCAACTGCCACTGGATGTCCACAGACTCGGCATTGGCGGCAGCAGTGGAGACAGGGGCAGGGGGTGCGGTGCCTGGCAGGAAGGAGACATGTGGTGACCGGGCACGTTGGGAAGGGACACGAGCAAGTGGGAGGCGGCTGATGGCAATGGAGGGGGCGGGGTGCGATGATGTGCCGCTGTCAGATGGTGGTGCAGCCTCCGCCCACTCGGAGAGATCATCCTTGGACCCGTCCGCTTCATATTCGGTGGTGCCAGTGGACAGGTCCTCGGCCTCACTCTCCTCCGCCTCTGTACTACTCAATGTGCCAGCCACGATGTCAACGCTGGCACTGGTGCTCGGTCCCTCCGCTCCGTCTGTGCTCATGTCTCCCTCCGTGTCCCCCGATGATGCTGTGGGCAAGGTGAAGAGACAGCAATTAATCACACACCTGTATACATATGTTACATGAGTCCAATCTACATAGGTTACAGTGCATAGCCTGAAAAGAAAGATCAGTAACATCGACAAAACAAGGTACATATGTAGGGCATGCAACACACAGTTGGTTGACCCACCATGCCACTGAAAAACTATAGAGAGCATGACACAATAGCAAATGACATGAAATGGATTTTGACAGAGGAGCCAGGCCCTGGGGACAATCCAGCACTGCATCTGCACCACACAGCGTTGCCGAAAATAGGGATGAGCAGGGACCATATCCATGAACTTGAGGCACATGCTGCATTGGTAATACTTTAAACATGCCCAACATGACTGGCTCACTGCACCTTGAGTGTATGTCCAGACAAACATCACACACTGGCCAGACCTAGTAAGGAGACATCAGGATTTGACATGTAGGCTTTGCCCGCACCAACCACCCCCTACATGAGACAATTTGTTGAGACACAGGAAGCACTTACATCTCTTAGTCTGGGTGAAATACACAGGGGCTGCATAAATGCAAGATTGGACGCCAAATACCCAAGGTGCGCCTGTCCAAATAATCATGTACAAATGGTCATCATCAGATGAGTGTAACAAGACACACAGGCACTGGCCACCGTGAGTATGAACCAGGAAAATCAGGTCAGGCTGTACAGTGGACACTTGTACTACATTTCACGTCAATATACATGGTGCCAGGGGACAATGGCACAGAGCACAACCTATGCTGTAGACACTGAGAGTGTCCATGTTTTGTGATGACACACATGACACCTAGGAAGATATGACCCAGGGGACAGTAGTGGCAACACAGCTCCATGGTCCTGAATGGGAATGACTGCAACACACGCCACCATCCCTGCACTATGCATATCGCACACTCATGCACATCATGTCACAGGCCACAACATAGGACATGCGCACTGTAAGGCATGACACTTGTGAGACTAACTCCCATGTCTGGACTCTGCATCAGTGCCAACTGACATGGAACCCACATGTACTGAACTGGACAGGGCACAGGCAAGGTCCCAAAACCTGTTACACACCACCCCCACACATGATGCTACAGGCATAGTTCACGTGGAGAAAGTGCCAGCCTAGATAACCTTGTGAAGGAGTGACTACACACAGACCAGGGAACACATTGCAAGGAGGGGAAGGGAGGCAGGAGAGAACAGCTATACAGTGGGTAACTGGATCTGCACAGCACCTTTAAACCCTGGCAGTGTATCCATGCAACTTTGCACTTACAAATGCTGGTGAAACACAACAAGCACACATGTACCTACCCCCTTCCTCCTGCTGCATCTCCTGTAAGCGCCTCTCCAAGTCTGGAAAGACCACCGGCAGCACACGCTTGTGGATGTGGCTCAGTCGGCGGCGCCCGCGGTTCTTATGGCTCTCAGGTGAGTCCCCCAGCAGGACCCGTGCGATCCTCCGCGTCCAGCACCGGATATCCTGCCAGCGTTTCCTCACCTGGGACAGGCGCCGCTTCCGACCATCCGCACTCCTCACGGCGCTGACGGCGGTCAGCCATATCTGCTCCTTGGCAGAGGCGCCTACCTGTGAGGATGAACAAGTGACACTACATCAATAAACCTGGCACATGTCACAGAGACACATATTAGAACACATTTGCTGTTTACAACAAGGCATAGTATGCATCCAACGCATTGCACCTTTGTCATAGGGACATGATCCTCTGGGGAAGGGCAAAAGCAGTACGTGCCATTGAAAGGACACAGGTGGAATGAGGGCAACTACACAATCAATGATCCAGGCTCACACTGTGCATCACAAGCTACACCAGGATAATGTGCAGCACCTCTAAGCAGTCACATGCCACAGGCCACTGACGCTACCGCAGCAGAGTACACAGACACACACAGGCACAGGACATTCACCTGCCATTGCCAAATGCAGCGACAAACCTCACTCTGCACATGTGCCACTAGACTGGGGGGGGCTCACAGGTGTGGGGCTGGCTCTGCACGTCAGACACACAGCACTGCTCCCTGCTCACATCACATGTCCAGGGTATATCCATCCCTCATGCAGCTGGGGTGCTACACTCCACATATGCACCCACCCACATGACAGGGGAATTACACACACACCGATGTCCAGGGTACGAACACATCATGTGGACACTGTCAGCACAGGTACACAGAACTAACACACATCTGTGGGTACAGTCACCTGTCACACTGGGCTGACCACATAATCACATGAGGACTGTAGAGGCAACATTCCCAGGAGGATAAGACAGGCAGAATGTGGCATGCACCATGCAGTGATTGTCACAGTAAACACAAAGCAAGTGAGGACGGCAGACATGCACCACTGCATGCTCTGGCTGGGAGACATCAGGCATTCCCCCCCTGGGACCCCCCTACAGTACATAGCATGTGTGAGACACCTGGACACAATGCCAGAAGTCACAGTCACAAAAAAGGTACACAGTCTGTGCCAGTGGACTCTGCACTCACCTGATACCCTGGTCGGCCATACAGCAGGGGGTACTGTGGGAGGATCACATCCAGCAAAGCCAGGTTCTCCTCCAGGGTGAAGGGCTGTGACCTCTCCACAGACCTTGACATGGTTCCAGGGAATCAGTAGCAGCAGCTGGGTCGTGGAATCCAGAGATGTGCAGGCAAGTGCTCCCTCATGGGACCTGGCTGCCTTATATCTGCCTTGCTGGCCTGTTTCATGCACAGGAGTACAGAGTGATTGGTCACTCACATTTGCATCCTATGTTTCCTCCAATCCCTTCAAACCTAGCACAGTCAGTGGGTTCTTATTGTGTTTTTTCTTCAGCATGATGTCAACCCCACAAACACATTGCAACAAAGTAGATTCATTCCAACTGACTTCTGCTGTGCACCTTCCAGAACAAATTCAAACTTTAAACTTGGTCTCCATGACAACCAGCATGCATGTAGGCCTTAATACTTGTCCCTCATGTGTCCCCTATGTAATTTTGAGCTTCACACACAGGTATGGTGCGTTCCGGGGCCCTAGGGCACCCCAAATGCATAGCAACGGCCCGTACAGGCGTGTGTACGCTCCGTACCACTATGAGTACGCATACGCAAGAACACCCATAGTGGTACGGACCGTACACGCGTGCGTACGTTCACTATCACTATGGGTGTCCTCGCGTATGCGTACTCGTAGTGGTACGGCCCGTACACACGCCTGTACGTTCACTATCACTATGGGTGTTCTCGCGTATGCGTACTCGTAGTGGTACGGCCCGTACACGCGTGCGTACGTTCACTATCACTATGGGTGTCCTCGCGTATGCGTACTCGTAGTGGTACGGCCCGTACACACGCCTGTACGTTCACTATCACTATGGGTGTCCTCGCGTATGCGTACTCGTAGTGGTACGGCCCGTACACATGCCTGTACGTTCACTATCACTATGGGTGTCCTCGCGTATGCGTACTCGTAGTGGTACGGCCCGTACACACGTCTGTACGTTCACTATCACTATGGGTGTTCTCGCGTATGCGTACTCGTAGTGATAGTGAGCGTACAGGCGTGTGTACGGGCCGTACCACTACGAGTACGCATACGTGAGGACACCCATAGTGATAGTGAACGTACATGCGTGTGTATGGGCCGTACCACTACGAGTACGCATACGCGAGGACACCCATAGTGATAGTGAACGTACAGGCGTGTGTACGGGCCGTACCACTACGAGTACGCATACGCGAGGACACTCATAGTGATAGTGAACGTACAGGCGTGTGTACGGGCCGTACCACTACGAGTACGCATACGCGAGGACACCCATAGTGATAGTGAACGTACGCACGCGTGTACGGTCCGTACCACTATGGGTGTGCTCGCGTATGCGTACTCATGGTGGTACGGACCGTACACACGCCTGTACGCTCACTATCACTATGGGTACGCATACGGCAGCACTCCCATAGTGATAGTGAACGTACGCTCGCGTGTACGGTCCGTACCACTATGGGTGTGCTCGCGTATGCGTACCCATAGTGATAGTGAGCGTACACACGCCTGTACGCTCACCATCACTATGGGTACACATACGGCAGCACTCCCATAGTGATACGGGAACGTACACAGGCCCTCTTAGCAAAAGTACAGTGGTTTTCACACATCACAGTGGTGACAGGCAGCACACAGGAAGGAATAGGGCTGACATACTTGTCCATGGATGGACATCAAGGCATTGTCTGGCCAGTACTACATGTGTGGGGCACAGGTGTGAAAGGCTGTGATGTGGCACATTACTCCTGAGTGGAGAAGGCACCAGATGTATGATGAGATGTGTACACATGTAATGTGTGACGGTGCAATGTGTGCCAGGCATGCCCTTGACTCCTTTGACATGTGTGCATGTCGTACTGCACACTTGGGATGAGCGTCACTGGCATGGCACGGACACCAACACATGGAAGTGTCCCCTGAGGCCCGGTACAGGGGTTACCACACCTGACATGTCACTATCCACGGTGCACGATGTGACTATGTCATGTATGTGTGGGGGATTCGCATTAGCTTGATGTTGGAGCTCCCTCAAAAGCTGCAGCTGTTGCAGCAACCAACATGTGTCTGTGTGTAGATTGACATTGCACACTGTTCCGCACACCAGGCCACATGTGGTATCGGATGTGAGGTGCGTATGTATGCATGGGACACGGAGTAGCGTAACAAGGACATGTCTGCATCCTCTCTATGAATGTGTGGTGAGTCATCACATGTACACCTTAATGGCAAGGTGTGTGGGCTGTCCTAGTGTAATGTCATGTGACCTGTGGCTGTAGTGTTCCGCTACCAGTCTCTGCAATCGACATCCTACTTCTGCTGATGTGTGGATGTATGTCACTCCTGTGTTGCGTCTGGCTGTTCACTTACACTGGGACACAGCTAATCCCATGCCATGGCATGTGGAGGTTCACAATCTCCGTGTGTAGCTGGGTCTTGGTAGGAGTGTCACCTGGCAGCCATACGTATCCAGGGCATGTGGCACATACCTGACTCCGTATGTAGCATATGTGTATAGACAGATTAACATGTGCTCAGTACAAATAAATTGTTGTTGTGGTGCACTCACTCTTCCTTGTCACTTCCAAATTACTGCAGAGCGCCGCCTCTTCCCCGACCAATTCCGGACTTGGCTGCCATGCGGGAGAATGACTGTATCCGGTGCTACCGCTTCCCCCAACGGTTGATTCTGGAGTTGACGGCGAGACTGGCACCACACCTGCAACCGCTGCACAGGTATCCTACGGCACTGACACCCAAGCTGAAGGTAATGGCAGCCCTACATTTTCTAGCCACGAGTATCTTTCAAAATACCATAGCTCATGTTGGTGGCATGCCCCAGAGCATGTTCTGCCGTGTGCTGCATGATTTCTTAGAGGCCATGTTGATTCACCTGGATGACTTCATCCATTTTCCAACCCCTGAAATGTTGACTGGGGTCAAGCGTGGATTCTATGCCCTGGGAGGGATGCCCCATGTCATTGGGTCCATAGATGGGACACATGTGGCTTTGGTACCACCACAGGCACAGGAGGTAGCGTACCGCAATCGCAAGCACTACCACTCCATCAATGCCCTTGTGGTGTGTCTGTCCAACATGGTGATTTCACATGTCTGTGCTCGTTTTCCAGGATCAGCACACGATGCCTACATCATGAGGCGTAGCAGGGTGCCTGAAATGATGACGCAGCTGCGCAATGAACGAGCATGTGTTGTTGGTGGGTACACTCTGTCTGTCCTGTATTTTGCGTAGACTTCCGGCACGACCGCTTCTCCTGTCCTACTTATGTCCATGTGCTTTCCATGTAGGGGACGCTGGCTATCCCAACATGCCATGGCTGATCACACCTCTCCGCAACCCCATCACGCCGGCCCAGCTCCGCTACAACACCGCCCATGGACGGACAAGGCGAGTGATAGAGAGGACGTTTGGCCTCCTGAAGAGCCGATTCCGATGCCTCCACAAGACCGGCGGCGCCCTCCCATATGCCCCGGCGAAGGTCTGCAAAATCTTCATGGTCTGCTGCATGCTGCACAACATGGCAGTTGAGAAAGCTGTGCCACTCATCCTGGATCAAGATGACCAGGACCATCCACCCGTGGAGGACGAAGGGCTTGGCAATGGGGCTAGTGATGTGGAGGATGTGGAGCCACAAGAGGACATCCAGACTCGGCTCGTACGCGACTTCTTTGCTTAGTGGTGAGTACCAGTGTCTGAGTGTGCACGCATTGGTCCCCGTGTGGCATGTGTTGCGATGTGTGTCTCCATCTGCATGTATGGCACGTGAGTCAGAGGTGTGTGTGGATGTGTCACTGGAGTGATGGTGCCAGTGATGGGTGTATTTCCCCAGTCATAATTGTGACCTAGCATGTTGTCATCCATACATGTGTCGAGTACATGCACATGCAAGTGGCTGTGCTTTTTGTGGCTGACTTCTTGTGTGTCTCTCTTCCCCAGGTACTTCCACATGCCGTCTGCTGGTTGCATTGTTGTGGCACTGCTATTCCTCATGGACACGTCATCGTGTGCTGACTCAGCGTTACACGCACGGACAAGTTTGGAAGTCTCCCTAGGGTAAGGGATGCATCAGGGGTGTATTGGGTGTGGCAGTAGTTCACGATGTATGCACACTGCCCCTGTCGATGTTTGTTTCCTCTGCAGACATGTTGCATCACCATGGTACACATGACATGCAGATGGGTACACCTGAATAGATGGTCAGACTTGTTGACAGTCATCAGTGATGGGATTGTGGAATGTGATGATGGCATCAATGTGTGTAACACTGCCCTCGGACACATACGGTTTGCATTGGCTTGACATGCTGTGGGACTTCCACATCAGCAGATCAATGGTGTATGGCAGGCTCTCCGTGAGCAGCAGGGGGTGTTTAGCTGTTAGCCGACACTTGTGTGCCAGTTCCATGGATATCACGCATTTGTGGTGCAGAAGGGGGTGCCAGTGTTGGACCCACATGTTACTCCACATGACCCGTTCATGTGTACTCTGACTTGCCTCTGCAATCCCAAATACATGACTAATAAAGGTGTCCCTATGCCACCAAGGTGCCTCTTCTCTGTCAATGCTGGTGTGTTGCCACGGTGCATCCGGCATGTCTGGCATGGTTTTCCGTGATAGTGGCTATGTGTCTATGTGTAGAGTAGCAAGATGCAAGCTGTTTGTGTGGGATTAGACCGTGTATAGTGCATGATGTCCATGACTGTGTGGGTATTGTGACATGTGCCATCCCCATGCATCCAACGTTGGCCAGGCCACCATTCTCTGCATCCACCTGACTCAAGCTTGCAGGACATGGTTCTGCCACCTGTCTACACATACCTGGGTGCCCCCCAGGACACTCCACATGATCCCTGACCTCTGCGCATGACTGTTGCTGTACTCAATATGTCTGTCTGCACGGTTGTGCGGCCACCCACTCAGCTGGTTGGGCCCATCACGGGTGTGTATGGTGCTCCATGTCTGTCTTGCCTAATACACTGTGACCCGTGTGTCCTGTGCCAGACTCAGGCCCCAGGGTGTGGATGGTTGAAGTCAAAAGAGAACTCAGGCATGTTTAGACTTTACAAGACACATGTAAGGTAATAATGCAACCAGCAGGCATATTCTCTTCATGGTGTGACTTTTTATTTTAGTGGGGGGGGGGGGTTTGACATGAGGGGCTTTCCGGGTGTGTGGAATCCAAAGTTCACCAGGGGAGTTGGTGTCCTCCCAGACAGCTCGTTGGCCAGTCTGAGGTACTGACGGACAGAGCGGTGCCTCCTTCTCCGAGCAGTCAGCCGGGTGAGGTGAGGCAGTTCTCCCACATAAGGTTGGGAAAGGAGACATTGTTCTTGCGCTCAAACACTAGACTGTATGTCTGGTAGGGTGGCTATTGCCACTATCTTATCTAATGGTCACATTTTGATTGCATGTCTTTTGCTTTTCACAAATCACTTGTTTTTTGAGCAGTAGCATCTTAGATTATATTTTTTTTGGTCCTGAAGAAAGCCGGGTCAATTGACCACTTCGGCTGAAACATGTCGACCACACTATGATTGAGCCAGGAATTAGTCTATTTTTTTCGAAAAGACTATAGGCTCTTTTAGATATGAAACTTGGTTAATTCCCAATAAACATATTTTTTGACCAAGTATTCATTTTTAATCTCACTTTACACATGAGCACTGCACATTCCTTGAGTCCCCAGGTCTTGGGTATAAACCCTGGCAGGAGTGTTTTTTTTCGGGAATCACTGGCCTGTGCACCTAGCAGAGCCTCTTGTGACCCGCGATTGTGGGCTCAGACCGTGATTCCTTAGAGTTCCAAATGACGATGCTCCGCCAGTAAGGGTGGGCTGATGGACTCTCACCTCCTGTTAGGCGGTGTCCCGACTACCTGTAGGATCTCATGCACTTCCTCATAGCATTTATTGGTTAACTATTCTTCTCTCCACGGACTTCACACCTTCTGTTGGTTATTTGCAGTATTCTGATGGGATTGGAGGTGTTTTAGTCCTTAAACTAAGTATCCCTTTCTGACCCCTTTCTAAAGTGAGTTTTTTTGGAGTTGGTGTCCTTGCCATTAGAAATCCTCAGAGTCCATGCCACAGTCTTTGTCAACATTGGTCAGACAGTGACCAGCAAGGCCATGTGGCAGAGAATGTCTTTTGATGCTGTGCTGCTGTTGCTCCAGTGGGCCAGGTGCCAGGCCAGGTGTCCTGGGAGATGATGCTGTAGCGCCGACCCTCACGGTCTTTTAAGTGGACGACCCGCCCTCCTGCGGGGACCCTCAGAAGCAGGCCGTGACGATGTTTGGGATGCTCCATCGGATGTTTCCTCCTCCTCCTCCTGATCCCTCCCTGTGGGTGGTGATGTTCTACGCCTTCTGGCACAGGAAGGGTTGCCCATGTTGTCGGCAATCCGACGGAGTGTACTGTGAATTCCCGTGAACACCGTCACAAGCTCAGCCTGTCTGTCCTCCATCCTCCGTTGGTGTTGCAGTAGACAGGCATGTTGCTCCGCATGTTGCTGGGCCTGCTGGGTCTTGATCCCCTCAAGGATGGACACAACCTGGGCCATGCCCGTGGTGTCCTGCCGGTATGTGTCCAGGATGTTTCGGACATGGGAATATACCGGTTCCCCAGCCAACTGGTCAGGCTGGCGCCTCCGCCGTCCTCCACTCCCACCACCCCTGCCCACTTGCACCTGGCGTGCCCTTGTGGGCACATCGGGTCTCCGGGACCCCTGAGGGGTGGCATTGGCGTTGTCGCCTGCCTCCTCCTGGGTGCCCGGGACACCGTGTCCCTCCTGGCCAGCCTGGCTGCTTTGTGGTGGTGGGGCAGGGATCCTGGGTGTCTCCTGGGATGTGGCAGGAGTGGGGGTGGTGGTTGGCCCCGTTGTACCTGACGCAGGTGCTGCAGGTGGTTGGACACCAGAGGGGCCAGGTTGGTCGGGGTCGGGTTGGTCCACAGAGTGGTGAGAGTCGTCGCTGCCGGTGGCTCCTTCATCCCGCCGAGCCGGGTCCTGTGAGTCTTCCCCCCCAGTGTTGGGGGGTGATCCACGACGTTGACCTGTGTGTGAGAGAGACAATGTTAATTTTGTTCCATGCAACATCCATGTTTCATTAGTTTGGCACATTTCCTCTGGGAATTTGGATATGTCTTGCATTCCACTCACAGTACACTTGTGCATGGGTATGTCCCTTGGGCACAGCTTTGGCGACTTTACCTATGTGTGGCACAGTCTTACTTGCTGCGTCAAGTGTGACTGCATTCAGCAGTGGAGTGGGCAGGTGTGGCAAGCCGTGCATTGGCGCCTTCCGTGTAGCACTGTACGTGGGCACATGAAGTTGTTCCACACACTTATATGATGCAGGTAGCTGTCGGTGTGCTCGTGCACAGGTTGTGACATGGCCCTGTGTTTTGCCATGGAGGAGAGGGGGGGGTGCTGGCACTGGCCACCCTTGTCTACATGCATGCAGTCCACCTGCTGACGAGCAGACATTCCCACACACCACAAGGCTGATTTGCTCTCCCTGTGTCTCCCTCCCTCTCTGTCCCCCTCTCCCTCCCTCTGTGTGTCAGCCTCTTCCCTCTGTCCGTCTTCCTGTGTCTCCCTCCCTCTCTGTCCCCCTCTCCCTCCCTCTGTGTGTCGGCCTCCTCCCTCTGTCCGTCTCCCTGTGTCTCCCTCCCTCTCTGTCAACCTCTCCCTCCCTCTGTGTGTCGGCCTCCTCCCTCTGTCCGTCTTCCTGTGTCTCCCTCCCTCCCTGTCCCCCTCTCCCTCCCTCTGTGTGTCGGCCTCCTCCCTCTGTCCGTCTCCCTGTGTCTCCCTCCCTCTCTGTCCCCATCTCCCTCCCTCTGTGTGTCACCCTCTGTCACCTCAGCCCAGCTTACTGTGCACACACTGTTGGCAGATCTTTGAATGTCCCTTGGCTTGTTGATGTGAGTTTGTTTCTGATCTCCTGGCACCCATTAGGTGTAGTGTCTGTGTCTGCGCTGCTGCTGTGGTGGTGTGTGCTGGCACTCTTTCACAGTGTTGGCTGTTCATTAGCTGCTGTCATGTGCAAGAACGTGCCGTCCCCCCATGTGTTGATGCAAGGCGTCCGCCATTTGCTGGCAAGTCATTCCTGTGTTGGGACACACTGTTTGTCTGGCTGTGACCTAGGCCATATGGGCAGGGGGCATTGTTGTCTGCTTCTGAGTTGCACTATGTGATTTTTGGGGCCCACCCTCCCGCCATCCGGCTTACCGTGTCATGTGTTGGTGTCTTCTGTGGCCTGTGACTTGACATTGTCCAGCTGGGTGCATGGGGCATGGTGGCGCCAGTGGCATGTGCGTGTTCATGGAGTGTGGTTGAGTCATGCGATCGCTTGGGGTGGTTGCGTGCCTGTTTGTGAGTTTGGTTGTGGATGACGTTCCCCCCATGTGAGGTGAGTTGTTTGTGTACTCACCCGGGTCTCGGAGTCCTTATAATCCGTCCACTGCCTCCACCGGCAGTATGGCCATCACCCTCTCCTCCCAGGGATGGTAGTGTACGGGTCAGCGGGACGGCCCTCCTCCAGTGACGTTGGCCTGGTTGTGTTCATCCGTCATCTTGGCTCGGACCCTCCTCCGCAGATCGTACCACCTGGCTTGGCATTCCTGCTTGTTCCTTCTGGTGTCCGCAACAGCATTCACAGCATCGACGATGGTCTGCCACATGGCTGTTTTTGCTGAAATGCTGATCTGTCTGACCAATGTTCCAAAGAGGTGTGGCTCGACTCTGAGGATTTCATCGACAAGGACCTCCAACTCTCGGCTGGTGAACTTTGGATTCTTGTTAGTGGGCATGGTGAGGGGTGTGGGTGTGGATGGTGGGGGGGGTGTGTGTGGATGGTTGTGGGTGTGGTTGTGCAGGTGTGTGTGTGAATGTGATGAGGGGGTGTTTGTGAAGGTGTGTGTGTGAAGGTGTGCAACTGTAAGGTGTGGTAAAGGTTCTAGTATGGTGCTGTAGGTTGTCTGTGGGGTCTGGCAGCAGTGAGTCTGTTGCAAAGGCTCATGGTTTGTGTGTGTGGGGCCTTTTTAGTGGTCCATTGGTGGGTGTGGCTGTGTTTGAAGTTTGGGTGGGTGTGTTATAAGGAGTGGTTGTGTTTTGGGCCTCTGTTTGTTTTTAGCAGTTGCAGGTCAGTGAATGTGTTGTTTTAGTGGTTGTTGGACATGTTTTGTGGCTTAATGCCATTCGGATGGTGTATTCTTGTGTCGTTTTGTTTTGTCCTGGTTGTGTACGTGCGTTTTTTGCGTGTGTACGGTGTGTACATGGGCCATTTTGTTGTACAGTGCTGTCCTTGTGTGTGGCTTGGTACGACTCGTACATGCGGTTGTGATGTTGGGGCCTGGGGTGCGCTCCGTACTTAGAATGTTGTGGTGGGGGTACGCTCCATGCATACGCGGGTGGGGGTACGACTCTAACGTACACGGGTGTAGATACACGGGGGTACGACACGAACGTAGAGGGGGGTAGGACACGTACACGGGTGTACATACACGGGGGTATGACACGTACACGGGTGTACATACACGGGGTGTACGACACGTACACGGGTGTACATACACGGGGGGTACGACACGTACACGGATGTACATACACGGGGGGTACAACACGTACACGGGTGTACATACAATGGGGTACGACACGTACACGGATGTACATACACGGGGGTACGACATGTACACGGGTGTACATACACGGGGGTATGACACGTACACGGATGTACATACACGGGGGTACGACACGTACACGGGTGTACATACACGGGGGGTACGACACGTACAAGGATGTACATACACGGGGGTACGACACGTACACGGGTGTACATACACGGGGGGGTAGGACACGTACACGGGTGTACATACACAGGGGGTACGACATGTACACGGGTGTACATACACGGGGGTACGACACGTACACGGGTGTACATACACGGGTGGTACGACACGTACACGGATGTACATACACGGGGGGTATGACACGTACACGGGTGTACATACACGGGGGGTACGACACGTACGTACATACACGGGGGGTACGACACGTACACGGGTGTACATACACGGGGGTACGACACGTACACGGGTGTACATACACGGGGGTACGACACGTACACGGATGTACATACACGGGGGTACGATACGTACACGGGTGTACATACACGGGGGGGTACGACACGTACACGGATGTACATACACGGGGGGTACGACACGTACACGGGTGTACATACACGGGGGTACGACACGTACACGGGTGTACATACACGGGGGTACGACACATACACGGGTGTACATACACGGGGGTACGACACGTACACGGCTGTCCATACCCGGGGGGACGACACGAACGTACACGGGTGTAAATACGGGGGGGGTACGACACGAACGTACACGGGGGGTACGACACGTACATGGGTGTACATACATGGGGGGGTGTACATACACGGGGGGTACGTCTCGAACGTACGGGGGCTGGGGGGAGTGTTGGGCGCGTATGCGGGCACATGTCTCCATGGTTGCTATGGGAGTTCGGTGCGGACGGTGTTTTTTCCATACGGTTGTAACATCGGACGCACGGGATGGATCGTGATTCCGCGGTCGGACTTCACTTTTCACATTTGTATGGTAAATCGTCCGAGGACGTGTCGGACACATTTTCCGACCCGAGGACGTGTGGGGAATTATTCCGAATACGATTCGTATGGTCTTTTTCCCATGCGAATCGTAATTGGCAGTTTGTACGGCACTTGTACGATTCGTACGGTAAAAAGACCGGATACGAGTCGTACGGGAACATTTTTTACCGGATCGTGATCGCCACCTAAGTAGCTGGACCCCTACAAAGGATATCTTTTCAAGTGGATTTCTTTAATAGATTCATTATTTAAAAAATGCCAATGGCAACATTTCTAATAACAGAAAACAAAACAGTGAGAACAAAAGTTCATTTTCAGACTCAACTAAATTCCACCATAGCCGCAGCCCTCCTAGAGGTCTCAGAGGCAATGCCCCTTCCCCTTTTTTACCCAAAAAGAAGAGTGTCTGTCATAGTGTCTTTGATATTATGCACGCCAGGACACTCGTGGCTCTGGGCGGACTCTCAATCGGAATTACGTAGTCTACTGGGAGGTATTAAGGTATGGGTATTAAAGTTATGATGCAATGCGTATAGTGTGTGATCATATGCTGAGGAATAAAGACATCTGTTTCAGAGTTCCGTGTGTGGCATGTTCATTTGTACTCTCCCAGGCTGGGGAAGATGCTACAACTGGCACTGAGTAGGGGATACATGCCCTGAAGAAACAAGGCTGCTCTCCCTGAGAGTGAGCAGAGGTACAGCAAACTGCTTATGCATGTCACATGCACCCCAAATCGATGCAGAGCAGTCTGCGGTTGGTGTATGTGGAGTCCAAGCTCTGCTCCAGCTCATACGGTGAGCAGTCTATATATCGACTTTTTAATATCGAGGGACATAAATATCGAGTCAAAAATATCTAGGTGCCAATTACGATCCTGTAAAAACCGGGTACGAACCGTCGGACGGAGCATATTCTCCGTCCGACGTGTACCCGGTCGTCAAAATTTACAAACATGGAATTACGATTCGCACGACAACACCATTTCCGTACGAATCGCAAAAAAACCCAGACCGAACAAAATAAACATACAAATGCGATCCGGGAAAGCGCCGACCTGACGTCGGGACGCTCGCAGCCTGCCATTCACGAACCAGGAATTACGATTCGCACCGACGTCATCCCGCACGGTGAATATTTTCCGGCTGCCAAAAACTGCCGGGAAATCAGGACGACGTGAACAAGGACCACCAGTACGCGACGGACAGAGAGGACGACGCGAACAAGGAGGACCAGTACGCGACAGGACGACGCGAACAAGGAGTACCAGTACGCGACGGACAGACAGGACGACGCGATCAAGGAGGACCAGTACGCGACGGACAGACAGGACGACGTGAACAAGGAGGACCCGTACGCGACGGACAGACATGGACCCGAACCTACGTGTCATCCCGGCCCTCATAGCAGTCGACCTCCTCTACAGGTTCGGACGCAGACGCCGCAGAAGGTCAGAACAACTAAGGGAGGGGGGAAAGTGGGGTGGGGTGGGGGTGGCAGGACCAGGGCAGGCCACAAACCCCCCACCAAAGTCACACAGCACACATGCCCAGGACATACCTGACTCCCATGCCCTGGTCACTACGAGGGGGTGGGGGCGTGTCCAGCTAAGCCAGCGACCGCCACAACGGAAGTCCGTCACGACGCGAACCGGCAACACAACCAGACTGGTACGTCCCGTACCCACGCCTGAAGAGCGTGGGTATGAGTCGTACCACGCCCACACCCACATCACCCCAACAATGGCGGGACAGCTCGTACCCACGTGGCAAAGGCCTGGGTACGGCCCGCACAAGCATCATATAGCGTGGGGACGGATATGTACGGACCCTACCCCCACCCCGTATGCATGGAGCGTACCCCCACCCCAACAGTGTAAGTACGACCCGTACCCACACCCGCGTACGTATGGAGCGTACCCCCACCCCAACAGTGTAAGTACGACTCGTACCCCCACCCGCGTACGTATGGAGCGTACCCCCACCCCTACAGTGTAAGTATGACCCGTACCCACACCCGCGTACGTATGGAGCGTACCCCCACCCCAACAGTGTAAGTACGACTCGTACCCCCACCCGCGTACGTATGGAGTGTACCCCCACCCCAACAGTGTAAGTACGACCCGTACCCCCACCCGCGTACATATGGAGCGTACCCCCACCCCAACAGTGTAAGTACGACCCGTACCCACACCCGCGTACGTATGGAGCGTACCCCCACCCCAACAGTGTAAGTACGACCCGTACCCACACCCGCGTACGTATGGAGCGTACCCCCACCCCAACAGTGTAAGTACGACCCGTACCCACACCCGCGTACGTATGGAGCGTACCCCCACCCCAACAGTGTAAGTACGACCCGTACCCCCACCCGCGTACGTATGGAGCATACCCCCACCCCAACAGTGTAAGTACGACCCGTACCCACACCCGCGTACGTATGGAGCGTACCCCCACCCCAACAGTGTAAGTACGACCCGTACCCACACCTGCGTACGTATGGAGCGTACCCCCACCCCAACAGTGTAAGTACGACCCGTACCCCCACCCGCGTACGTATGGAGCATACCCCCACCCCAACAGTGTAAGTACGACCCGTACCCACACCCGCGTACGTATGGAGCGTACCCCCACCCCAACAGTGTAAGTACGACCCGTACCCACACCTGCGTACGTATGGAGCGTACCCCCACCCCAACAGTGTAAGTAAGACACGTACCCTCACCTCGAATGCATGGAGCGTAGCCCCACCCCAACAGTGTAAGTACGACAAGTACCCCCACCTCGAATGCATGGAGCGTACCCACATCCGTGTATGTCATGAGCGTACATATTGTGAAATTGGAGAGGTGGGTGCAGAGTCCTCCCAGCAGTGCCCTGAGACAGGAGGGGTGGGTGCAGAGTCCTCCCAGCAGTGCCCAGACACAGGAGGGGTGGGGGCCTATCACTCCCAGCAGTGCCCTGAGACAGGAGGGGTGGGTGCCTATCACTCCCAGCAGTGCCCTGAGACAGGAGGGGTGGGTGCAGAGTCCTCCCAGCAGTGCCCAGACGCAGGAGGGGTGTGTGCAGAGTCCTCCCAGCAGTGCCCTGAGACAGGAGGGGTGGGTGCCTATCACTCCCAGCAGTGCCCTGAGACATGAGGGGTGGGGGCCTATCACTCCCAGCAGTGCCCTGAGACATGAGGGGTGGGGGCCTATCACTCCCAGCAGTGCCCTGAGACATGAGGGGTGGGGGCCTATCACTCCCAGCAGTGCCCTGAGACAGGAGGGGTGGGTGCAGAGTCCTCCCAGCAGTGCCCAGACGCAGGAGGGGTGTGTGCAGAGTCCTCCCAGCAGTGCCCTGAGACAGGAGGGGTGGGTGCAGAGTCCTCCCAGCAGTGCCCAGACGCAGGAGGGATGTGTGCAGAGTCCTCCCAGCAGTGCCCTGAGACAGGAGGGGTGGGTGCAGAGTCCTCCCAGCAGTGCCCAGACGCAGGAGGGGTGTGTGCAGAGTCCTCCCAGCAGTGCCCTGAGACAGGAGGGGTGGGTGCAGAGTCCTCCCAGCAGTGCCCAGACGCAGGAGGGGTGGGTGCAGAGTCCTCCCAGCAGTGCCCTGAGACAGGAGGGGTGGGTGCAGAGTCCTCCCAGCAGTGCCCTGAGACAGGAGGGGTGGGTGCAGAGTCCTCCCAGCAGTGCCCTGAGACAGGAGGGGTGGGTGCAGAGTCCTCCCAGCAGTGCCCTGAGACAGGAGGGGTGGGTGCCCATCACTCCCAGCAGTGCCCATGGAACGCAAAGGGTGGAGTAGTCACAGATACCATGCCCACAAATGTCAGTCAGGTGCACAAAGACCCTGCAGTACATGTACCACATGTGTGCGAGGCTGGGAGTATACGCATGCATAGCGCAGAAAAGAAAACATGTACACATGAAGTCATGTCAATAGGCCACATACACAAGTACAATGACTACCAAGGATGCCACGAATGATGCAGGTGGAGACATCGCTCAGCATGCATGTGCAAAGGTGAAGGACTACGTCACACACCCAGCTAATGGACACACAGCTCTGTGCCAAAGTCAGGGGACACCCTGCAGGGAAGAAGTCAGGGTACACAGAGGAAGGAATACACCTGGGGACAATTGCAACATGCAGCAACTGCTTACATGAATGGAGAAAGGTAGCTAACACCGTGTGATGGCACACAGATCCCAGGGTCCCCCCTATGAGCAGCACACTACTACATTTCCCACACACCCAACACATGACCAACACCCTGTCAAGAACTCCTGTCATGCGAGGGGAGGAAAACGGTAACCAGCGAAAACGGACTACATCTCCCAGGATGCTTAGCGGTTGAGAGGTTATGTAAACAGGAGAGCTGTTACATAACTCAAGGAAAACACGCCCTTATGTAAAACAGGAGAGCTGTTACATAACTCAAGGAAAACACGCCCTTATGTAAACAGGAGAGCTGTTACATAACTCAAGGAAAACACGCCCTTATGTAAACAGGAGAGCTGTTACATAACTCAAGGAAAACACGCCCTTATGTAAACAGGAGAGCTGTTACATAACTCAAGGAAAACACGCCCTTATGTAAACAGGAGAGCTGTTACATAACTCAAGGAAAACAACGCCCTATAAAGGGAGGAACCGGGAGGTACAACGCTGTCGGATATTGTGTTTACACCGACGTACCTGCTTAGTGAAGAGCAGTGTTCCGGAGTGGTGCTCCAGTAAGGCAAGAACGGAGGTAGGTCGAGTCGTTACTCCCTGGGCCGTGTCTTGCCCCATCGTCACCTGTGAAGGACCCGGAAGCTCTACCGGATAACCATTGAGCTTCGCTTTTTGACTCGGCTGAGTCAAAGCGCAGTGGCGCTTTTGCTGGTTGGAGTCGTAACTCCCAGCCCGACCAGAGATACAGGGACTGCCAGCTGTAACGCACACCAGGAGGTGTTTGCCGCGTTACAGACTCGGAAGTCCACAGGATCGATCGAGCGGCTGCTCTCGGTTCAGTCTTCTTTGCTTGTGATTGGGGTATCGGTGACGCATCACCAGGAGGTGACTCCGCGTCCCGGTGCAGTCTGAGGAAGAGGTTGAGCGGCTGCTCCCTTCAGGTAGAGACCCCGGCTGGGTGTTTCCCTGACTCCTCGATTCTCCCCAACACTCTTCGTGCCCCTCACAGCCTACCGATTGGCATTGTCGGCCATTTCATTTCTGCCCTCTGTTGGCATACGCCGGGATCGGCGTATATGCAGAGGACGGTTAGGACCATCCGTGCTGTGGGCTGGTAACGTACTTAGCCAGGAGGATTCCAGTGACTATAACCTTTGTTTATTCCTTGTATTATTTTTGCCTTCATTAAAATAACTAAACCTTCACAAGTGGTTGCGTTCTCATTATCGTGTCTGTTAAACGATCCTGAGACGTTCAGGGCGTTACAAAATATCCGACCTTATTAACACTAACTGTCTCCCGGTCGATAACAGACATGGCAACACTTGATGATGTGCTGGCTGCTTTAGCGACCGTGCAAATTGAATTGGCTGCCTCCAGGCAAGAAACAGCCGATGTAAAAGCCAGACTGGATGCTATCCAATTGGACCCGCTCATGCCCAGCACCTCCCTCACGAACCAGACCCCTGCGGTAGTAGTGGAAATGCCGGTAGCCATCCCCTTTGCAACACCAGAGAGGTACAGTGGGGATCCTAACACAGTGCAGGTATTCCTCACACAAGTGGCGCTACATTTATCGTGCAAACCAAGGGCGTTCCCCACGAGTCAGGCTCGTGTGGCTTTCCTTATATCCTATTTGGCTGGAAACGCGGCACAATGGGCCGTACCTCTGGTGAGCAGGGACGACCCCATCTTATGTGATTGGGGTGCTTTTCGCGAGGAATTCCTGAAGGTCTTCGACAGAAGGGCTGACTCGTACACGGCGGACCGTGAAATGCTTGAGTTGAGACAGGGATCCAACGACCTGGTGCAGTATCTCAACACGTTCCGAAGGCTGGTTGCGGAAACCAAGTGGCCTGTTGCTAAACAGACGGCGCTCTTCCATCACGGGCTGTGCGATGAGCTCAAGGACGCCGTGGCTCATATTGACCCACAACCCAAGACATGTGAGGGCCTTATCAACCTGGTATTACGGCTGGAACATAGGCTAAGTGAAAGAAAGGGGGATCATGGGAGAAAAGGAAAATCCCTTCCATCCTATGTGACAGTGGGAAGTCCTGAAACTTCCACCGCATCCAAGGGAGAACCCATGGACATCGGCGCAATACGAGCGAGCCTCACAGCCACGGAGAAAGAGTCACGCCGTAAACAAGGATTGTGCCTATATTGTGGCAAAAAAGGCCACTACGTACGTGAATGCCCTGCCAAACCGAAGACGTCACGTTATCGGGCCAACCGGTCGGTAACAGCCGTGGTGGACGTACCGGCGGAAAACTAGAGGACTCCCAGACCAAAGAAGGGGCATCTCGGAGTCACTCATCCATCCCTTCACTTTCCAACTCGGTCACTAAGGGACAACGACACCTGTTTCTCACGGTGCACGTGGGAGTGCATGACCAGTGGATACCCGTTGTGGCCATGGTGGATTCAGGGGCCACTGGCATGTTTATGGACCACAACGAGGCATGCAGGCTAGGGCTAGTGCTTCTTCCCAAAGCTGTACCCGAAGACGTCTATGCTGTAGACGGAAGGCGATTGGTGACGGGGCCCATCGGGCAGCACACGGGGGTCCTTCCGATGAGATGTGGGAGGAACCATTTGGAACAAATCGATTTTAACATCATCCGAGCGCCCCAATATGGCGTCATATTGGGATTGCCGTGGCTACAGAAACACAACCCCTCTGTGGATTGGCCAACACATCGCATCGAACTGACGTCGCCGTATTGCATCCTGCATTGTCGAATAGGAACGGAATCCCTTGACGCAGATGAGAGCGGGAGTCAGACGGTGGCTACAGCGGCAGAAAAAGATGTGGCTCTCCCCCAGGTTATCACAGTTTTGAGGATGTATTTGATGAGGTGAAGGCGGAAGTGCTACCACCACATAGACAGTTTGACTGCCAGATCGACCTGGTGCCAGGGGCCAGCGTTCCCAGCGGCAGGCTGTATGCCCTGACGGAGCCTGAAAACGTGCATCTCCGGGGGTACCTGGATAAACTCCTCAAGCTAGGATTCATCCGCCCGTCCAAGTCTCCGGCCGCCTCGCCACTCTTCTTCATCCCGAAGGCTAATGGGGAGCTGAGAGCCTGTGTGGACTTTAGGGCATTGAATGCGATAACCGTAAAGAATCGGTACCCCTTGCCTCTCATCAGTGTACTCCTGGAACAGGTCAAGAAAGCTCGTATCTACACCAAGTTGGATTTGAAAGGGGCATATCATCTGGTGCCATGACTCTCCATGCGCAGGTCATTTGGGCTTTGAAAAAACGGTGGCTAGCATGGGACGGCATTTCTGGTGGCCAACCATGAGAGTGGATGTCAGGAGGTGGGGACTGGAGTGTCCTACGTGTGCTACCTTGAAGGCCGACCATGGCCGAACCCAAGGGCTCTTACATCCACTTCTGACCCCGGATAGACCATGGGATAGCATATCACTGGACTTCGTGGTGGGCCTACCGGTAGACCAGGGGATGACGGCAATACTGGTGGTGGTGGATTACTTGACGAAAATGGGGCACTTCATCCCCTGCAAGAGAGTCCCTACGGCCGGGGAATTGGCGTCACTACTCCTAAAGAATGTGGTACGACTGCATGGATTACCTGGGGTGATCGTGTCGGACCGGAGGTCGCAGTTTACTGCGCAATTCTGGAAGACTTGGTGCACTGCGCTGCATGTTAAGACCGCCCTGTCCACCAGCTACCACCCTCAAACGGACGGCCAAACCGAGCGCCTGAACCAAACGCTCAAACAGTATCTGCGATGTTTTGTGGACCAGGGCAGGGAAGAATGGGTCGACTTGCTATGGGTTGCAGAGATCGCCTATAACAACGCCACTCACAGCTCCACACAGTCATCTCCGTTCTATAGCAACTATGGCCAACATCCCAGGTTCTTGCCATTTCTACATCCGTTCAGAGAGGACAGGATTCCCGCCACAGCGGACAGGGTGGCACACATAAAAGACACGTTGATGCGCTCAAGGGCTGTCCTAATAGAGGCCAAGAGAAGATACAAGGCTGCGGCAGACAGGAAGAGAAGGCCCGGGCCACTGTACCGCACTGGAGACTACGTCTGGATATCCACAAGAAACATGAGGTTTCGAAAGAACAGTGTGTTCCATCCCAAGTACATGGGCCCCTATCGAATTACCAAGTGTATGGGTCCCGTGAACGTGAAGGTGTGCTTGCCCCAGTCATTGCGGATACACCCTGTCTTTCATGTATCATTGCTCAAACCAGCACCCTCCAAGTCGTCTGGGACACCTAGGCCGGTATGCGTGGAGTCGGAGGTGGAGTATGAAGTGTCGGGCATACGGGCGTCCCAATGGCGCAGGGGGAAGCTGTGGTACCTGGTTGCGTGGAAAGGCTATGGCCCGGAGGAGCAGTCATGGGAACCGGCTGAAGGGGTTCATGCTCCGCGCTTGGTCTCCTTGTTCCATCGGCATTTTCCTGCCAGCGCTGGACCCGTGGGGAGCCGCTGAGAGGGAGGATGTACTGTCAAGAATTCCTGTCATGCGAGGGGAGGAAAACGGTAACCAGCGATAACGGACTACATCTCCCAGGATGCTTAGCGGTTGAGAGGTTATGTAAACAGGAGAGCTGTTACATAACTCAAGGAAAACACGCCCTTATGTAAAACAGGAGAGCTGTTACATAACTCAAGGAAAACACGCCCTTATGTAAACAGGAGAGCTGTTACATAACTCAAGGAAAACACGCCCTTATGTAAACAGGAGAGCTGTTACATAACTCAAGGAAAACACGCCCTTATGTAAACAGGAGAGCTGTTACATAACTCAAGGAAAACACGCCCTTATGTAAACAGGAGAGCTGTTACATAACTCAAGGAAAACAACGCCCTATAAAGGGAGGAACCGGGAGGTACAACGCTGTCGGATATTGTGTTTACACCGACGTACCTGCTTAGTGAAGAGCAGTGTTCCGGAGTGGTGCTCCAGTAAGGCAAGAACGGAGGTAGGTTGAGTCGTTACTCCCTGGGCCGTGTCTTGCCCCATCGTCACCTGTGAAGGACCCGGAAGCTCTACCGGATAACCATTGAGCTTCGCTTTTTGACTCGGCTGAGTCAAAGCGCAGTGGCGCTTTTGCTGGTTGGAGTCGTAACTCCCAGCCCGACCAGAGATACAGGGACTGCCAGCTGTAACGCACACCAGGAGGTGTTTGCCGCGTTACAGACTCGGAAGTCCACAGGATCGATCGAGCGGCTGCTCTCGGTTCAGTCTTCTTTGCTTGTGATTGGGGTATCGGTGACGCATCACCAGGAGGTGACTCCGCGTCCCGGTGCAGTCTGAGGAAGAGGTTGAGCGGCTGCTCCCTTCAGGTAGAGACCCCGGCTGGGTGTTTCCCTGACTCCTCGATTCTCCCCAACACTCTTCGTGCCCCTCACAGCCTACCGATTGGCATTGTCGGCCATTTCATTTCTGCCCTCTGTTGGCATACGCCGGGATCGGCGTATATGCAGAGGACGGTTAGGACCATCCGTGCTGTGGGCTGGTAACGTACTTAGCCAGGAGGATTCCAGTGACTATAACCTTTGTTTATTCCTTGTATTATTTTTGCCTTCATTAAAATAACTAAACCTTCACAAGTGGTTGCGTTCTCATTATCGTGTCTGTTAAACGATCCTGAGACGTTCAGGGCGTTACACACCCACAACCATGTAGCAGCCCCACCAACAGCAATGCCAGCAATGCAGGAGTGTTCCAAGGGCAAAAAATAAATAGCTTTATTCAGCATGAGGAAAAAACTAGTATGACGTAAGTCCAATATTAACAAAGGCCATAGGGCAGTCCAGGAGTCCCAGCTGGATGGGGGACACAGTGGGATGCGTGTCCCCTAGCTTGCCTGCACAGTTACAATCCGTTGTCTTCCACAGGGGTGAGGGCATCATGTGGGGGGGAAGAAACAGGCACCGCAGGGACAGGAGGGTGAAGGGTAGGCGTCGTGGGTGCAGGGATGGAGGACTCCACCACAGGGGGTGGGGCAGGGCCAAAGGCGGAGGCCAGGATCTCGCTGCACACCTTAGCAAGGTCCTCCAGGGACTCCCCTGCACCCGAAGGAACCACAGGCCCCAAGGAGGAGGGGGGTCAGAGGGATGGGTCGCAGCGCCACTGGGGGAGGGTGTGGACAGGGGGGGGACTCAAGCACCCTGACCGGGGACCTCCTTGACCGCTTGCGGGGTGGTGTCACTGTGGGGCTCAGGGACAGAGCGGCCATGAAGGAGTCTTTGGGGGAGATGTGGCCAGGAGAGCTGAGGGGAGGGGATTTGGAGGGAGTGGATAGGGTGGAATGCGGACGCCCACTCTGGCTGCGTGTCACACGTTTGCCCCCCGACCCAGTGGGTGTGCCTACTGCACCCTGTGTGTGCGTGTCAGGAGGTGTGCGGCGGACCTTCCCTGCTGGTGTGGTGCCTGTGTCTGTTGTGGTGGGTGCATGCTTACGTCTGGGTGTATGTGGGACAGGCATGGGAGTGGGAAGTGTGGAAGGAGCAGGGGTAGGGGGTGGGACGTAGCACTGCAGGAGACCCACTGCTGCAGTCAGTGTGGAGTCTATGGACCTCAGCAAGTTGCGTTGGTCAGCCTGCGATGAATGAATGCCCTCCAAGTATGCCTCCATGTTGTTGAGGACCTGGCTGTGGCCATGGAGGACATTAAGGATCGCAGTCTGACCAATCTGCAACTGCCGCTGGATGTCCACAGACTCAGCATTGGCGGCAGCAGTGGAGACAGGGGCAGGGGGTGCGGTGCCTGGCAGGAAGGAGACATGTGGTGACCGGGCACGTTGGGAAGGGACACGAGCACATGGGAGGCGGCTGATGCCAATGGAGGGGGCGGTGCCAGATGTAGGGCTGCTGTCAGATGGTGGTGCAGCCACCGCCCACTCGGAGAGAACATCCTCGGACCCGTCAGCTTCATACTCTGTTGTGCCAGTCGACAGGTCCCCGGGTTCACTCTCCTCCGCCTCAGTCCCACTCGAAGTGACAGCCCCGATGTCACCGCTGGCACTGGTGCTCGGTCCCTCCGCGCCGTCTGTGTCCATGTCTCCCTCCGTGTCCCCCGACGAAGCTGTGGGCAGGGTGAAGAGACAGAAAGTAATCATACACCTGTATACATACGTCACAAGAGTACAATCTACGTAGGTTACAGTGCATAGCCTGAAACAAAGGATGAGTTACAACTACAAAACAAGGTACATACGTAGGCCCTGCAAGACACAGTTGTGTGACCCACCATGCCATGGAAAAACTATGGAGAGCATGACACAATAGCAAATGAGATGACATGGTATTCTGACTGAGGAGCAAGGCCCTGGGGACAATACAGCACTGCATCTGCACCACACAGCGTGGCAGGAAATTGGGATGAGCAGGGACCAAATCCAGGAACTAGAGGCACATGCAGCATAGGTAATACTGAGAACATGCCCACCCTGACTGGCACGCTGCACCTTGAGTGTATGTCCAGACAAACATCACACACTGGCCAGTCCGAGCAAGGAGATGACAGGTCTTGACATGTAGGCCATGGCCGCCCCTCCCACCCCCTACATGAGACAAATCTGTGGAGACACAGGAAGCACTTACATCTCTTAGTCTGGGTGAAATACACATGGGATGCAATAATTCAAGATTGCACACCAAATACCCAAGGTGCGCCTGTCCAAAGAATCATGTACAAATGGGCATCATCAGATGATTGCTACAAGACACACAGGCAATGGCCACCGTGAGTATGTACTTGGAAAATCAGGTCAGGCTGGACAGTGGACACTTGTAATACATCTCACATCAAGAAACATGGTGCCAGGGGACAATGGCACAGAGCACAACCTATGCTGTAGACACAGAGATTGTCGACATTCTCGGATTACACACATGATACCTAGGAAAAGATGCCCCTGGGGACAGTAGTGGCCACACAACTCCATGCTCCTGAATGGAAATGACTGCAACACACGCTAACATCCCTGCACTATGCGTAACGCACACTCATGCACATCATGTCACAGGCCACCACATGGGACATGCCTGCTGGAAGGCCTCGCATTCAAGAGATTAACTCCCATGTCTGAAATCAGCATTAGTGCCAACTGACATGGAACCCACAAGTCCAGAACTGGACAGGGCACAGGCAAGGTCACTAAACCTGTTACACACCACCCCCACACATGATGCTGCAGGCATTGTACACTTGGAGAAGGTGTCAGGCTACATAACTTTGTGATGGAGTGACTACACAGAGACCAGGGAACACATTGCAAGGTGGGGAAGGGAGGCAGGAGAGGCCTGCAACACTGTGGGTAACAGGACCTGCACAGCACCATAAACCCTGGAAGTGTATCCATGGAACAGTGCACTTACAAATGCTGGTGAAACACAACAAACACACACATGTACCTACCCCCTTCCGGCTGCTGCATGTCCTGTAGATGCCTGTCCAAGTCAGGAAAGACCACCGCCAGCACACGTTTCTGAATGTGGGAGAGACGGCGGCGCCCGCGGTTCTTGTGGCTCTCAGGTGAGTCCCCCAGCAGGAGCCGTGCGATCCTCCGCGTCCAGCACCGGATATCCTGCCAGCGTTTCCTCACCTGGGACAGGTGCCGCCTCCGACCATCCGCACTCCTCACGGCGCTGACGACGTCCAGCCATATCTGCTCCTTGGCAGAGGCGTCTACCTGTGAGGATGAACAAGTGACACTACATCAATACACCTTGCACATGTAACGGGGACACAGATTAGAACACATTTGGTGTTTACAACAAGGCATAGTTTGCATCCAACGCATTGCACCTTTGTCATAGGGACATGATCCTGTGGGGGAAGGCCAAAAGCAGTACGTGCCATTGAAAGGACACAGGTGGAATGAGGGCAACTACACAATCAATGATCCAGGCTCACACTGTGCATCACACCCACCCCTCCTGTCTCAGGGCACTGCTGGGAGTGATAGGCCCCCACCCCTCCTGTCTCAGGGCACTGCTGGGAGTGATAGGCCCCCACCCCTCCTGTCTCAGGGCACTGCTGGGAGTGATAGGCACCCACCCCTCCTGTCTCAGGGCACTGCTGGGAGTGATAGGCCCCCACCCCTCCTGTCTCAGGGCACTGCTGGGAGACATCAGGCATTCCCCCCCCGGGACCCCCCCTACAGTACATAGCATGTGTGTCACACCTGGACACAATGGCAGAAGTCACAGTCACTAAAAAGGGACACAGTCTGTGCCAGTGGACACTGAACTCACCTGATAACCTGGTCGCCCATACAGCATGGGGTACCGTGGGAGGATCACATCCACCAAAGCCATGTTCTCCTCCAGCGTGAATGGCTGTGACCTCTCCACAGCCCTTGACATGGTTCCAGGGAATCAGTAGCAGCAGCTGGGTCGTGGAATACAAAGATGTGCAGGCAAGTGCTCCCTCATGGGACCTGGCTGCCTTATATCTGCCTTGCTGGCCCATCTCATGCACAGGAGTACAGAGTGATTGGTCACTCACATTTGCATCCTATGTTTCCTCCAATCCCTTCAAACCTAGCAGTCTGTGTGTTCTCTATCGGTTTCATTCTCCTGCATGATGTCAGCCCCACAAACACATTGCAACAAAGTAGATTAATTCCAACTGACTTCTGCTGTGCACCTTCCAGAACAAATTCAAAATTTGAACTTGGTCTCCATGACAACCAGCATGCATGTAGGCCTTAATACTTGTCCCTCATGTGTCTCCTATGTAATTTGGAGCTTCACACACAGGTACGGTGCGTTCCGGGGCCCTAGGGCACCCCAAATGCATTGCAACGGCCCGTACACGCGTGCCTACGTTCACTATCACTATGGGTGTCCTCGCGTATGCGTACTCGTAGTGGTACGGGCCGTACACACGCCTGTACGCTCACTATAACTATGGGTGCCACCCATAGTGATAGGGAGCGTACAGGCGTGTGTACGGCCCATACCACTACGAGTAAGCATACTCGAGGCCACCCATAGTGATAGGGAGTGTACAGGCGTGTGTACGGCCCGTACCACTACGAGTATGCATACGCGAGGCCACCCATAGTGATAGGGAGCGTACAGGCGTGTGTACGGCCCGTACCACTACGAGTACGCATACGCGAGGCCACCCATAGTGATACGGAGCGTGCAGGCGTGCGTACGGCCAGTACCACTACGAGTACGCATACGCGAGGCCACCAATAGTGATAGGGAGCGTACAGGCGTGCGTACGGCCCTACCACTATGGGTGTTCTTGCGTATGCGTACTCGTAGTGGTACGGGCCGTACACATGCCTGTACGCTCGCCATCACGATGGGTACACATACGGCAGCACTCCCATAGTGATATGGGAACGTACACAGGCCCTCTTCGCAGCAGTCCAACGGTTTTCACACATCACAGTGGTGACAGGCGGCACACAGGTAGGGATAGGGTGGGCATACTTGTCCATGGATGGACATACTTGTCCATGGATGGACATACTTGTCCATGAATGGACATACTTGTCCATTAATTGACATCAAGGCATCGTCTGTGCATTACTACATGTGTGGGGCACAGGTGTGACGGCCTGTGATGTGGAACATTACTCCTGAGTCGAGAAGGCACCAGATGTATGATGAGATGTCTACAGATGTACTGTGTGATGGTGCAATGTGTGCCAGGCATGCCCTTGACTCCTTTGACATGTGTGCATGTCGTACTGCACACTTGGGGTGAGCGTCACTGGCATGGCACGGACACCAACACACGGAAGTGTCCCCTGATGCCCGGTACAGGGGTTACCACACCTGACTTGTCACTACCCACGGTGCACAATGTGACTATGTCATGTATGTGTGGGGGCTTCCCATCAGGTTGATGTTGGAGCACCCTCAAAAGCTGCAGCCGTTGCAGCAACCAACATGTGTCTGTGTGTAGATTGACATTGCACACTGTTCCGCACACCATGCCACATGTGGTATCGGATGTGAGGTGCACATGTATGCATGGGACACGGAGTAGCGTGACAAGGACATGTCTGCATCCTCACAATGAATGTGTGGTGAGTCATGACATGTGCACCTTCATGGCAAGGTGTGTGGGCTGTCCTAGTGTAATGTCATGTGACCTGTGGCTCTAGTGTTCCGCTACCAGTCTCTGCAATCGGCATCCTACTTCTGCTGATGTGTGGGCGTATGTCACTCCTGTCTTGAGTCTGGCTGTTCACTTGCACTGGGACACAGCTATTCCCATGGCATGGCATGGGGAGGTTCTCAATCTCCGTGTGTAGCTGGGTCTTGGTAGGAGTGTCACCTTGCATCCATACGTGTCCTGGGCATGTAGCACATACCTGACTCCCTATGTAGCATATGTGTATTGACAGATTAACATGTGCTCAGTACATATGAATTGTTGTCGTAGTGCACTCACTCTTCCTTGTCACTTCCAAATTACTGCAGAGCGCCGCCTCTTGCCCGACCAATTCCGGACTTGGCTGCCATGCGGGAGAATGACAGCATCCGGCTCTACCGCTTCCCCCAACCGTTGATTCTGGAGTTGACGGCGAGACTGGCACCACACCTGCAACCGCAGCACAGGTATCCTACGGCACTGACACCCCAGCTGAAGGTAATGGCTGCCCTACATTTTCTTGCCACGGGTACCTTTCAATATACCATAGCTCATGTTGGTGGCATGTCCCAGAGCATGTTCTGCCGTGTGCTGCATGATTTCTTAGAGGCCATGTTGATTCACCTGGATGACTTCATCAAGTTCCCAACCCCTGAACAGTTGACTGCGGTCAAGCGTGGATTCTATGCCCTGGGAGGCATGCCCCATGTCATTGGGTCCATAGATGGGACACATGTAGCTTTGGTACCACCACACGCACGGGAGGTGGCGTACCGCAATCGGAAGCACTACCACTCCATCAATGCCCTTGTGGTGTGTCAGTCCAACATGGTGATTTCACATGTCTGTGCTCGTTTTCCAGGATCAGCACACGATGCCTACATCATGAGGCGTAGCAGGATGCCTGAAATGATGATGCAGCTGCGCAACGAAAGAGCATGTGTTGTTGGTGGGTACAGTCTGTCTGTCCTGTATTTTGCATAGCCTACCAGCACGACCGCTTCACCACTTCTAACGATGTCCATGTGCTTCCCATGTAGGGGACGCTGGCTATCCCAACATGCCATGGCTGCTCACACCTCTCCGCAATCCCATCACGCCGGCCCAGCTCCGCTACAACACCGCCCATGGCCGGACAAGGCGAGTGATAGAGAGGACGTTTGGCCTGCTGAAGAGCCGATTTCGGTGCCTCCACAAGACCGGCGGCGCACTCCCATATGCCCCTGCGAAGGTCTGCAAAATCTTCATGGTCTGCTGCATGCTGCACAACATGGCAGTTGAGAGAGCTGTGCCACTCATCCTGGATCAACATGACGAGGACCATCCACCCGTGGAGGACGAAGGGCTTGGCAATGGGGCTGGTGATGTGGAGGATGTGGAGCCGCAAGAGGACATCCGGACTCGGCTCATACGCGACTTCTTTGCTTAGTGGTGAGTACCAGTGTCTGAGTGTGCACGCATTGGTCCCCGTGTGGCATGTGTTGTGATGTGTGTCTCCACCTGCATGTATGGCACGTGAGTCAGAGGTGTGTGTGGGTGTGTCACTGGAGTGATGGTGGCAGTGATGGTTGTATTTCCCCAGTCATAATTGTGACCTAGCATGTTGTCATCCATACATGTGTCGAGTAAATGCACATGCAAGTGGCTGTGCTTTTTGTGGCTGACTTCTTGTGTGTCTCTCTTCCCCAGGTACTTGCGCATGCCGTCTCCTGCTTGCATTGTTGTGGCACTGCTATTCCTCATGGACACGTCATCGTGGGCTGACTCAGCGTTACAGGCACGGACACGTTTGGAAGTCTCCATAGGGTAAGGTATGCATCAGGGGTGTATTGGGTGTGGCAGTTGTTCACGATGTATGCACACTGCCCCTGTCGATGTTTGGTTCCTCTGCAGCCATGTAGCATCACCATGGGACACGACATGCAGCTGTGTACACCTGACTAGATGGTCTGCCTGGTTGACAGTCATCAGTGATGGGATAGTGGATTGTGATGATGGCATTAATGTGTGTGACACTGCCCTCGGATAAATACGGTTAGCATTGGCTTGACATGGTGTGGAACTTCCACATCAGCGGATCAATGGTGTATGGCAGTCTCTCCGTGAGCAGCTGTGGGTGTTTAGCTGTTAGCCGACAATTGTGTGCCAGTTCCATGGCTAACACGCATTTGTGCTGCAGAAGGGGGGTGCCAGTGTTGGACCCACATGTTACTCCACAAGATGTGTTCATGTGTACTTCAAGTTGCCTCTGCAATCCCGAAAACATGACTAATAAAGGTGTCCCTATGCCTCCAAGGTGCCTCTTCTCCGTCAATGCTGGTGTGTTGCCACGGTGCATCCAGCATGTCTGGCATGGTTTTCCCTGATAGTGGCTATGTGTCGATGTGTCGAGTAGCAAGATGCAAGCTGTGTGTGTGGGCTGAGACTGTGTATTGGGCATGATGTCCATGACTGTGTGGGTATTGTGACATGTGCCATCCCCATGCATCCAACGTTGGCCAGGCCCCCATTCTCTGCATCCACCGGACTCAAGCTTGCAGGACATGGTTCTGCCACCTGTCTACACATACCTGGGTGCCCCCCAGGACCCTGGACATGATCCCTGACCTCTGCGCATGACTGTTGCTGTACTCAATGGGCCCGATTCACAGAACAAACTTAAGACTAAATCCTAAACTTAGTACCATTCTGGTATTCACAGAATGCACCTAGTACTTCTGCTATTCACAGAATGAACTTACTACTTTTGCTATTCACAGAATGAACTTAGTACTTTTGCTATTCACAGAATGGATTTACGACTACTAAACTTACGTCCGCACTCGGGCCGGAAATTCCGGCCCGGAGGCGGAGCTTCCGGCCCGGAGGCGGGGCTTCCAGGCCGGAGGCGGAGCTTCTGGGCCGGAGGCAGAGCTTCCGGCCCGGAGGTGGGGATTCCGGCCGATTTAGCTATGGCCGAAATCTCCACCTCCGGCCCGGAAGCTCCGCCTCTGGCCTGGAAGCCCCGCCTCCGGGCCGGAAGCTCCGCCTCCGCTCCAGAAGCTCCGCCTCCGGGCCGGAAGCTCCGCCTCCGGGCCGGAATTTCCGGCCCGAGTGCGGACGTAAGTTTAGGAGTCGTAAATCCATTCTGTGAATAGCAAAAGTACTAAGTTCATTCTGTGAATAGCAAAAGTAGTAAGTTCATTCTGTGAATACCAGAAGTACTAGGTGCATTCTGTGAATACCAGAATGGTAATAAGTTTAGGATTTAGTCTTAAGTTTGTTCTGTGAATCGGGCCCACAGTGTCTGTCAGCACGCTTGTGCGGCCACCCCCTCAGCTGGTTGGGCCCATCACGAGTGTGTATGGTGCTCCATGTCTGTCTTGACTAATACACTGTGACCCGTGTGTCCTGTGCCAGACTCAGGCCCCAGGGTGTGGATGGTTGGAGTCAAAAGAGAGCTCAGGCATGTTTAGACTTTACAACACACATGTAAGGTAATAATGCAACCAGCAGGCATCTTCTCTTCATGGTGTGAAGTTTTTATTTTGGGGGGGGGGGGATAAAGTGAGGGGCTTTCCGGGAGTTTGGAATCCAAAGTTCAGTAGGGGAGTTGGTGTCCTTGCCATTTGAAATCCTCAGAGTCCATGCCACAGTCTTTGTCAACATTGGTCAGACAGTGACCAGCAGGGCCATGTGGCAGAGAATGTCTCTTGATGCTTTGATGCTGTTGCTCCAGCGGGCCAGGTGCCAGGCCAGGTGTCCTGGGAGATGGTGATGTTGCGGCGACCCTCACGGTCTTTTCCGTGGACGACCCGCCCTCCTGCGGGGACCCTCAGAAGCAGGCCGTGACGACGTCTGGGATGCTCCATCGGATGTTTCCTCCTCCTCCTCCTGCTCCCTCCCTGTGGGTGGTGATGTTCTCCGCCTTCTGGCACAGGGAGGGTCGGCCATGTTGTCGTCCATCCGACGGAGTGTATCGTGAATTCCCGTGTACGCCGTCACGAGCTCAGCCTGTCCGTCCTCCATCCTCCGTTGGTGTTGCAGTAGACAGGCATGTAGCTCCGCATGTTGCTGGGCCTGCTGGGTCTTGATCCCCTCGAGGACAGACACAACCTGGGCCAGGCCCGTGGTGTCTTGCCGGTATGTGTCCAGGATGTTACGGACATGGGAAAATACCGGTTCCCCAGCCAACTGGTCAGGCTCGCGCCTCCGCCGTCCTCCACTCCCACCACCCCTGCCCACTTGCACCTGGCCTGCCCTTGTGGGTACATCGGGTCTCCGGGACCCCTGAGGGGTGGCATTGGCGTTGTCGCCTGCCTCCTCCTGGGTGCCCGGGACACCGTGTCCCTCCTGGACAGCCTGGCTGCATTGTGGTGGTGGGGCAGGGATCCTGGGTGTCTCCTGGGATGTGGCAGGAGTGGGGGTGGTGGTTGGCACAGTTGTACCTGACGCAGGTGCTGCAGGTGGTTGGACACAGAGGTGCCAGGTCGGTCGGGGTCGTCCACAGAGTGGTGAGAGTCGTCGCTGCCGGTGGGATCGGGCTCCCGCAGATCCGGGTACTGTGAGTCTTCCCCCCCAGTGTTGGGGGGTGAACCACGACGTTGACCTGTGTGTGAGAGAGACAATGTTAATTTTGGTCCATGCAACATCCATGTTTCATCAGTTTCAAAGTTGGCACTTTTCCTCTTGGAATTAGGATCTGTCTTGCATTCCACTCACAGTGCACTTGTGCATGGGTGTGTCCCTTGGACACCACTTTGGCCCCTTTAAATATGTGTGGCACAGTCTTACTTGCTGCGTCAAGTGTGACTGCAGTCAGCAGTGGAGTGGGCAGGTGTGGCGAGCCATGCATTGGCGCCTTCCGTGTAGCACTGTACATGTGCACATGGAGTGGATCCACACACTTATATAATGCAGGTAGCTGTCGTTGTGCTCGTGAACAGGTTGTGACATGGGCCTGTGTTTTGCCATGGGGAAGAGGGGGGATTCTGGCACTGGCCACCCTTGGCTACATGCACGCAGTCTACCTGCTGACGAGCAGACATTCCCACACACCACACGGCTGATTTGCTCTCCCTGTGTCTCCCTCCCTCTCTGTCCCCCTCTCCCTCCCTCTGTGTGTCAGCCTCCTCCCTCTGTCCGTGTCCCTGTGTCTCCCTCCCTCTCTGTCCCCCTCTCCCTCCCTCTCTGTCCCCCTCTCCCTCCCTCTCTGTCCCCCTCTCCCTCCCTCTGTGTGTCACCCTCTGTCACCTCAGGCCAGCTTCCTAGACACACACTTTTTCCAGTCCTTTGAATGGCCCTTGGCTTGTTGCTGTGAGTTTGTTTCTGATCTCCAGGCACCCATTGGGTGTAGTGTCTGTGTGTGCGCTGCTGCTGTGGTTGTGTGTGCTGCCACTCTTTCACAGTGTTGGCTGTTCATTAGCTGCTGTCATGTGCAAAACAGTGCCTTCACCCCCATGTGTTGATGCAAGGCGTCCGCCATTTGCTGGCGAGTCTTTCCTGTGTGGGGACACACTGTTTGTCTGGCTGTGACCTGGGCCATATGGCCAGTGGGCATTGTTGTCTGCTTCTGAGTTGCACTATGTGATTTTTGGGGCCCACCCTCCCGCCATCCGGGTTACCGTGTCATGTGTTGGTGTCTGCTGGGGCCTGTGACTTGACATTGTCCAGCTGGGTGCATGGGGCATGGTGGCGGCAGTGGCATGTGCGTGTTCATGGAGTGTGGGTGAGTCATGCGATAGCTTGGGGTGGTTGCGTGCCTGTTTGTGAGTTTGGTTGTGGATGACGTTCCCCCCATGTGAGGTGCGTTGTTTGTGTACTCACCCGGGTCTCGGAGTCCTCCTAATCCTTCGACTGCCTCCACCGGCAGTATGGCCATCACCCTCTCCTCCCAGGGATGATAGTGTACGGGTCTGCGGGAGGGCCCTCCTCCAGTGACGTTGGCCTGGTTGTGTTCATCCGTCATCTTTGCTCGGACCCTCCTCCGCAGATCGTACCACCTGGCTTGGCATTCCTGCTTGTTCCTTCTGGTGTCCGCAACAGCATTCACAGCATCGACGATGGTCTGCCACATGGCTGTTTTGGCTGCAAGGCTGGTCTGTTTGACCAATGTTCCAAAGAGCTGTGGCTCGACTCTGAGGATTTCATCGACAAGGACCTCCAACTCTCGGTTACTGAACTTTGGATTCTTGTTAGTGGGCATGGTGAGGGGTGTGGGTGTGGATGGTGGGGGGGGTGTGTGGATGGTTGTGGGTGTGTGGGTGTGGTTGTGCAGGTGTGTGTGTGTGTGAATGTGATGAGGGGGTGTTTGTGAAGGTGGTTGTGTGAAGGTGTGCAAGTGTAAGGTGTGGTGAAGCTTGTAGTATGGTTCTGTGGTGTCTGGCAGCAGTGAGTCTGTTGCAAAGGCTCATGGTTTGTGTGTGTGGGCCCTTTTTATTGGTCCATTGGTGGGTGTGGCTGTGTTTGAAGTTTGGGTGGGTGTGTTATAAGGAGTGGTGGTGTTTTGGGCCTCTGTTTGTTTTTGGCAGTTGCAGGTCAGTGAAGGTGTTTTTGTAGTGTTTGTTGGCCATGTTTAGTGGCTTTGTGCCATTCGTATAGTGTATTCTTGTGTTATTTTGTTTTGTCCTGGTTGTGTACGTGCGTTTTGAGCGTGTGTACGGTGTGTACATGGGCCATTTGGTTGTACGGTGCTGTCCTTGTGTGTGGCTTGGTACGACTCGTACATGCGGTTGTGATGTTGGGGCCTGGGGTGCGCTCCGTACTTACGAGGTTGTGTTGGGGGTGCGATGGGAACGTACTGGGGTGTACATAGACAGTGGTACGACACGTACAGGGGTGGGGGTTCGACTCAAACGTACTGGGGTGTACATAGACGGTGGTACGACACGTACAGGGGTGGGGGTACGACTCGAACGTACTGGGGTGTACATACATGGGGGTCGGACACGTACAGGGGTGGGGGTTCGACTCGAACGTACTGGGGTGTACATAGACGGTGGTACGACACGTACATGGGTGGGGGTTCGACTCGAACGTACTGGGGTGTACATACATGGGGGTCGGACACGTACAGGGGTGGGGGTTCGACTCGAACGTACTGGGGTGTACATAGACGGTGGTACGACACGTACAGGGGTGGGGGTACGACTCGAACGTACTGGGGTGTACATACATGGGGGTCGGACACGTACAGGGGTGGGGGTTCGACTCGAACATACTGGGGTGTACATAGACGGTGGTACGACACGTACAGGGGTGGGGGTATGACTCGAACGTACTGGGGTGTACATAGACGGTGGTACGACACGTACAGGGGTGGGGGTACGACTCGAACGTACTGGGGTGTACATACATGGGGGTCGGACACGTACAGGGGTTCGACTCAAACGTACTGGGGTGTACATTGACGGTGGTACGACACGTACAGGGGTGGGGGTACGACTCGAACGTACTGGGGTGTACATACATGGGGTCGGACACGTACAGGGGTGGGGGTTCGACTCGAACGTACTGGGGTGTACATAGACGGTGGTACGACACGTACAGGGGTGGGGGTTTGACTCGAACGTACTGGGGTGTACATACATGGGGGTCGCACACGTACAGGGGTGGGGGTTCAACTCGAACGTACTGGGGTGTACATAGACGGTGGTACGACACGTACAGGGGTGGGGGTACGACTCGAACGTCCTCGGGTGTACATAGACGGTGGTACGACACGTACAGGGGTGGGGGTACGACTCAAACGTACTGGGGTGTACATAGACGGTGGTACGACACGTACAGGGGTGGGGGTTCGACTCGAACGTACTGGGGTGTACATAGACGGTGGTACGACACGTACAGGGGTGGGGGTACGACTCGAACGTACTGGGGTGTACATACATGGGGGTCGGACACGTACAGGGGTGGGGGTTCGACTCGAACGTACTGGGGTGTACATAGACGGTGGTACGACACGTACAGGGGTGGGGGTTCGACTCGAACGTACTGGGGTGTACATAGACGGTGGTACGACACGTACAGGGGTGGGGGTTCGACTCGAACGTACTGGGGTGTACATACACGGGTGGGGGTGTACATACACGGGGGTACGTCTCGGACGTACGGGGGCGGGGGGGAGTGTTGGGCGCGTATGCGGGCACATGTCTCCATGGTTGCTATGGGAGTTCGGTGCGGACGGTGTTTTTTCCATACGGTTGTAACATCGGACGCACGGGATGGATCGTGATTCCTCGGTCGGACTTCACCTTTCACATTTGTACGGTAAATCGTCCGAGGACGTGTCGGACACATTTTCCGACCCGAGGACGTGTGGGAAATCATTCCCGATGCGGTTCGTATGGACTTTTTACCATGCGAATCGTGATTGCCAGTTCGTACGGCACTTGTACGATTCGTACGGTAAAAAGACCGGATACGAGTCGCACGGGGAATTTTTTTACCGGATCGTAATTGGCACCTTAAAGTACAAAATATCGAAATAGATAATATCGATGTGAAAAATATCGTTTTTGTTTTTAAATTATATGTCGATGTAAGTTATATCGTTAGTAATAATATCGACATGTTAAAATATCGTTATTGTATGTTTAGTAAATATTTTGAAGTTGTTTGTATAAATAGTTAAAATGTATATAATATGAGAAATATTTATATTCTTTTAGGGGCGGGATGTTGGGTTATAGGGGATAAGGGTGGGGAGTGTTTTAAAAATATTTATTAATTTTGTAATATATTTTTAAATTTAAATAGAAAATTTGAAATAAATTTGGCCTTTTATGTTTAATTTTAGGAGCGGGATGTTGGGTTATAGGGGATAAGGGTGGGGAGTGTTTTTAAAAAGTTAAATTTTTTTGTAATATATTGTAAAATTTAATTAGTACATTTTATTTCAAATTTGAAATGTATATTTAATTTTAGGAGCGGGATGTTGGGTTACAGGGGATAAGGGTGGGAAGTGTTTTAAAAATGTTTATATATTTTTGAATTTTAAAAAAAATTTATTTAGAAATTTTAAATTTAATTTAGAATTTTATATTTAATTTTAGGAGCGGGATGTTGGGTTATAGGGGATAAGGGTGGGAAGTGTTTTAAAAATATTTATATATTTTAGAATGTTTTTTAATTTTTTTTTATAATTTTTAAATGTAATTTAGAATTTTATATTTAATTTTCGGAGTGGGATGTTGGGTTACAGGGGATAAGGGTGGGAAGTGTTGTAAAATTTTGTTTTTAATTTGGACTATTTAATAAATTTATTTTGAAATTTGGAATAACTTTTTTTTTTATATTTTCTTTTATGAGTGGGATGTTGGGTTATAGGGGATGAGGGTGGGGAGTGTTTTAAAAATGTTGATTAATGTAGGAATAATTTGTAAAAAAAATTTAGAAATTTAGAATAACATTTCGAATGTTATATTTAATTTTAGGAGTGGGATGTTGTGTTATGGGGATAAGGGTGTGGAGTTTTATAAAAATGTGTAAAATGTTGGTAATATTGTATAAAAAGTATTTATAAATTTTGATTTAGATTGTACAGTGTAAAACATTTTTTGGGAGTGGGATGTTGGGTTATAGGGGATAAGGGTGGGGAGTGTTTTAAAAATTTATTTTAAATTAGTAATATTGAGTAATTTATATTAAAAAAAAATATATTATAATATACTATTTTTGGATAAATTTTAGATTGGGGAGTTGGATTTGTAGAGGATAAGTGTGGGTATTGTTTTATGTAAAATTTTGAATAATGATTAAAACTTATTTTTTTTTTATATATTAATATTTATATATTTGTATTGCAATTACTGTAATTAAATACATATTGGAGTGGGAATATAAAATTAATTAAGATCAGTATACATGATCTAGTGTAATTAAATATATTTAGGAGTGGGAATACTAAATTAATGAAGTTTAGTGTTTTGCACCTACCCTAATTAAATATAGATTTGAGTGAGAATAGTAAATTTATTAAGTTCAGTGTCCAGCACCTACCCTAATTAAATATATTTTGGAGTGGGAATAGTAAATTAATTCAGTTCAGTGTCCAGAACTTATCTTAATTAAATATGGACTGGAGTGGGAATAGTAAATTAATTAAGTTCAGTGTCCAGCACCTACCCTAATTAAATATAGATTGGAGTGAGAATAGTAAATGTATTAAGTTCTGTGTCCAGCACTTATCTAAATTAAATATAGACTGGAGTGAGAATAGTAAATTAATTCAGTTCAGTGTCCAGCACCTACTTTAATTAAATATAGATTGGAGTGAGAATAGTAAATTTATTCTGTTCAGTGTCCAGCACTTATGTTAATTAAATATAGACTGGAGTGAGAATAGTAAATTAATTCAGTTCAGTGTCCAGCACCTACTCTAATTAAATATAGATTGGAGTGAGAATAGTAAATTTATTCTGTTCAGTGTCCAGCACTTATGTTAATTAAATATAGACTGGAGTGAGAATAGTAAATAAATTCAGTTCAGTGTCCAGCACCTACTCTAATTAAATATAGATTGGAGTGAGAATAGTAAATTAATTCAGTTCAGTGTCCAGCACCTACTCTAATTAAATATAAATTGGAGTGAGAATAGTAAATTAATTAAGTTCAGTGTCCAGCACTTATCTTAGTAAAATATAGACTGGAGTGGGAATAGTAATTTAATAAAGTTCAGTGTCTAGCATCTATCCTAATTAAATATAGATTGGAGTGAGAATATTACATTTATTCAGTTCAGTGTCCAGCACCTACCCTAATTACATATATTTTGGAGTGGGAATAGTACATTTATTCAGTTCAGTGTCCAGCACCTACTGTAATTCAATATAGATTGGAGTGAGATTAGTAGATTAATTAAGTTCAGTGTCCAGCACCTACCCTAATTAAATATAGATTGGAGTGAGAATAGTAAATTTATTAAGTTCAGTGTCCAGCACTTATCTTAATTAAATATAGACTGGAGTGGGAATAGTAAATTATTTAAGTTCAGTGTCCAGCACCTACCCTAATTAAATATAGATTGGAGTGAGAATAGAAATGTATTAAGTTCAGTGTCCTGCACTTATCTTAATTAAATATGGATTGGAGTGAGATTAGTAAATTAATTAAGTTCAGTGTCCAGCACCTACCCTAATTAAATATAGATTGGAGTGGGAATAGTAAATTAATTAAGTTGAGTGTCCAGCACCTACCCTAATTAAATATAGATTGGAGTGAGAGTAGTAAATTAATTAAGTTCAGTGTCCAGCACCTACTCTAATTCAATATAGATTGGAGTGAGAATAGTAAATTAATTAAGTTCAGTGTCCAGCACTTATCTTAATTAAATATAGACTGGAGTGGGAATAGTAAATTATTTAAGTTCAGTGTCCAGCACCTACCCTAATTAAATATAGATTGGAGTGAGAATAGTAAATTTATTAAGTTCAGTGTCCTGCACTTATCTTAATTAAATATAGACTGGAGTGGGAATAGTAAATTAATTAAGTTCAGTGTCCAGCACATACTCTAATTAAATATAGGTTGGAGTGAGAATAGTAAATTTATTAAGTTTAGTGTCCAGCACTTATTTTAATTAAATATAGACTGGAGTGGGAATAGTAAAATAATTACGTTCAGTGTCTAGCACCTACTCTAATTAAATATAGGTTAGAGTGACAATAGTACATTAATTAAGTTCAGTGTGCAGCACTTATTTTAATTAAATATAGACTGGAGTGGGAATAGTAAATTAATTAAGTTCAGTGTCCAGCACCTACTCTAATTAAATATAGGTTGGAGTGAGAATAGTAAATTAATTAAGTTCAGTGTCCAGCACTTATCTTAATTAAATATAGACTGGAGTGGGAATAGTAAATTAATTAAGTTTAGTGTCCAGCACCTACTCTAATTAAATATAGGTTGGAGTGAGAATAGTAAATTTATTAAGTTCAGTATCCAGCAGTTATCTTAATTAAATATAGATTGGAGTGAGAATAGTAAATTAATTAAGTTCAGTGTCCAGCACTTATCTTAATTAAATATAGACTGGAGTGGGAATAGTAAGTTAATTAAGTTCAGTGTCCAGCACATACTCTAATTAAATATAGGTTGGAGTGAGAATAGTAAATTAATTAAGTTCAGTGTCCAGCACTTATCTTAATTAAATATAGACTGGAGTGGGAATAGTAAATTAATTAAGTTCAGTGTCCAGCACCTACTCTAATTTAATATAGGTTGGAGTGAGAATAGTAAATTAATTAAGTTCAGTGTCCAACACTTATCCTAATTAAATATAGACTGGAGTGGGAATAGTAAATTAATTAAGTTCTGTGTCCAGCACCTACTCTAATTAAATATATGTTGGAGTGAGAATAGTAAATTTATTAAGTTCAGTGTCCAGCACTTATCTTAATTAAATATAGAGTGGAGTGGGAATAGTAAATTAATTAAGTTAAGTGTCCAGCACCTACCCTAATTAAATATAGATTGGAGTGGGAATAGTAAATTAATTAAGTTCAGTGTCCAGCACCTACCCTAATTAAATATATTTTGGAGTGAGAATAGTAAATTAATTAAGTTTAGTCTGTAGTGGGAGTAGTAAATTAATTAAGTTTGTTAAATAGCAATTATTATAATTAAATATAGAGTTGAATAGGAACAGTTAAATTACTTTGTTTTAATTTACAATAAATCTGTAGATTTTAGTTTTGGTTGGATAAAACATGAGAAGTTATATCAGAATGCAAATTGCAAATTTTTGTATAAAATAGTAGAAAGGAAAATAATATTTGTTTTATAGTTGTTGGAATGTATATTAATTACAGAGAAAATATTGTTTATTATTACGCATATATATTATTGTATTATTGTAATAATTTTTTTATAATGGATATATATTTTTGTAATGTATATTTTGGACATTAATATATGAACATACAAAATAATAAAAAAAAAAAAATTCTGATTTTTATAGCTGTTTAATATTTTTAATTTTATATTGTGTACTCTCAATATTTTTAGACATTATTTGAATTTATAAGAAATTGTATGTTTTGAAATATATGATTAATATATTTTAATTATTAATATTAATATTAGATAATTAATATTGAAAATGTTTACATTTTAGAATAGTTCTTTTTATTTTTAGTTTTGGTATGTTGTAGATACAATATATTAATTATATCATGTTCATACATTTTTTTTGGTAATATAAACATTTTTATTATTATATTAGTAAATATATTTTCTTTATTATATTTATTATTATAAGTTAAATAATTTTCACATATATAAAAAAAATAGGTATTATTTTTGAGTATTTTATTCTAATGTTTTACTAATTTTTAAAGTAATGTGTAATGTTAAATAAATAGTTAGGGCATTTATTGTTATTTTTTTAGTTGTTATGTTTGTTTGGGTCTTTTATTTTGTAACCGCTCGCTGTTGTTTTGGGTTATTTTGGTAGAATCCAGGTCGCGGTCGGGAGCTGTTTCGCGTTTGAGAAGGTAAGAGTTATTTTCTTTATTATTAAATAGTTTTAAGTGTTTTGTGGAAGTAGTAATGTTGTAATAAGTGTGTATGGATTGATGTTTTAGAAGTTAGGGTGTTAGTAATAGTTTGTATACGGTTTTATAATATACGTTGTGTTCCGTGTTTGCGGCTTTGTTAGTGTTTTGTTATTTAGGTGTGTTAAAGTTTTATAGTCTTTGAATAATGTTTGTAGTGATGTTTTTAGGTGCATTATGTGTGTTTGTGTGTGGGTGGGAATGTTTGTTTTTCTTTTGTAGGTTTTACGGAGAAGATATTTTCGTCTCTTTCAAACACCGTTTTTTTTTTAAGGAAGTGTGTATTAGTTGTGTTTACTAATATTTATTTTACACTTCCTTTATTGTTTGGGTTTCCAGGAGCGGTTATTTATCTTTTTAATATTTTTCGGGATTTTTATGGTTAATGGGTTGTCGTTTTTTGGCGTAGACGTTTTTTTCGAAAAACAGTTGTATTTTTCCATTTTATTTGGATTCATTTTTGATACCTATGGATTTTGAACTACCTGGATTTATTTGGAAGGAATGTTATTATCCTATTGGAGCAACTAGACAGGTAAGTTCATTTAAATATTTTAATTGTGGGTGGGCAAATCTTATATATTTAATATTGTTGTTGGTACTTGTTTTGTTTAATTATGTTGTCTAAATATATGTAGATATAAATTATTTATATATTTTAGACCACATAATTAAATATGTGATATAATAAAGTGGTTTCTTTATGTTGTGATAGTTGTTTTAGTAGAATTGTGGGTTAATATTTTTGAAAGGGTTTAGAAGAGAGTTTGAGCTATTATATTTAAGTACTGAAGTCCTCTTGTGGATGGGTATAGCTGTACCTGTTGTTGTAGGTAATTATACATTTGAGTAGTTTGTCTAGATTTTTTTGGTTTTAATTGTAGGACAGATTGTTGCATTCTTAATTCTTGGAAACTTTGTTCCTTTTGTATGGCAATTAGTAGTTTTTGTAGTGTTGGAGTTGTTCTCCCAGTAGAAGTTAGGAATGCATTATGCCAGCCCTCGACTGCGTTGTTAGTTTTGGCTTGTTGGTTGATTGTACTTACATATACATTCCACCAAGGTATTTGGAACTTTGGCTGACGTCTATGGCCTGATCTGTGTAGTCTCCCCATCCAGGTATCCTCAAAATAATCTAAGAGGGGAGATAACTTTACTTCATTTTGATTGTAGAATGGACTTTCTAATATAAGATTGTAATGTTCTGCAACATCTGTGGTTGGTACATACGCTAGGGCTGTTAGAAGTTTTATTTGATGTGCAAAAGTTATGTTTGTGGCATATTCTACACTTAGTGAAGATGTTTGTAAACGTCTCCATATACATTGGTTTAGATGGAAGTAACATCCTTGGATAGATGTATGGGGGTACAGTTTTAGAATGCAATTTATCATGGCTTGCTCAAAGTCTATGATAATTCTTTGAGGGGAAAAATCATTTGATTCTTGTTTTAGTTTTCCTAGCATTTCATTATATGTTGTGTTTTGTTTGTTAGGTAATAGTGCATAGATTAAAGGTATGGAAGTGTTGTGATATTGACCGTGTATTGTGTAAAGCTGGTAGAATGGGTTTGGGCATATTGTAAAGGTGCCATCCATCATCCATGTTTGGCATTGTTGGAGTTTAGTTATATTGTTTGCAGTAGCAAACATTATGATTCTTTTTTCTGTACTTTTGTTATCAAAAAAAATAAAAGGTTCATTATTGTGGGTGATAGTTAATTCTGGTGGAATGATGATATCTTGAAAAGTTTTAGGGGATGGTATTGTTGTTGTGGTTGATTTTTTGGTCCTAGCAATTGTTCTTTTTATAGAAGCAATTGATGGTAATTGGCCTCTTGATTCTTTGGACACTCTAGGTAATAGTTCTTTTAGGATTACACTTGTAGCAGTTTGTGAACCAGTGCTTAATTCTTTTATATTTTCAAGGGTTGATCTGACTTCTATTTCAGAGAGATTGGGTGGATGGTTATGCTCTCTAGTATATAGTACAGTTGTTTCTCTTGTTGTTGCTCGTCCGTAGCATTTGTTAGAATAATATTTAGAACACTTCCAGTTCACTTTTCGTTCCGTCTGCTTTTCGTGGGTGTATGTGTAACCCATGTAACACAATAGGAATTTTCCTTTCTGCGATGTTATAAATTGGGCTTCTTCTGTCATTGTGATGTGTTAGAAATCTGGAAAAAATGTATATGAAAATATATGCAATAGTACTTTACATATTTCAAGGAAAATAGCAAACAAATAACTTTTTTATATATACTTACCAAGTGTTTTTGGTTGTATTTGAATGAAAATGTTCTTTGTAGACAAAATGCTGTTTAGTTGATGTAGTCTCTGAAAGTTAAAGAACATAATGGTGCCGATTACGATCCGGTAAATAAATTCCCCGTACGACTCGTATCCGGTCTTTTTACCGTACGAATCGTACAAGTGCCGTACAAACTGCCAATTACGATTTGCATGGTAAAAAGTTCATACGAATCGCATTGGGAATCATTCCCCACACGTCCTCGGGTCGGAAAATGTGTCCGACACGTCCACGGACGATTTACTGTACAAATGTGAAAAGTGAAGTCCGACCGCGGAATTACGATCCATCCCGTGCGTCCGATGTTACAACCGTATGGAAAAAACACCGTCCGCACCGAACTCCCATAGCAACCATGGAGATATGTGCCCGCATACGCGCCGACCCCCCCCAGCCCCGGTACGTTCAAGTTGTACCCCCCCAGCCCCCGTACGTTCGAGTCGTACCCCCACCCGTGTATGTACACCCGTGTACGTGTCGAACCCCCCCCTGTATGTACACCCTTGGACATGTCGAACCCCCGTGTATGTACACCCGAATACGTGTCGAACCCCCCGTGTATGTACACCCGTGTACGTTCGAGTCGTACCCCCACCCGTGTATGTACGGTGCGTACCCCCAGCGCTACGCTCTGGGGGTACGCACCGTACATACACGGGTGGGGGACGACTCGAACATACACGGGTGTACATACACGGGGGGGTTCGACACGTACACGGGTGTACATACACAGGGGGTTCGACACATACACGGGTGTACATACACGGGGGGGTTCAACACGTACACGGGTGTACATACACGGGTGGGGGTACGACTCGAACGTACACGGGTGTACATACACAGGGGGGGTTCGACACATACACGGGTGTACATACACGGGGGGTTCGACACGTACACGGGTGTACATACACGGGGGGGTTCGACACGTACACGGGTGTACATACACGGGGGGGGTTCGACACGTACACGGGTGTACATACACGGGGGGGTTCGACACGTACACGGGTGTACATACACGGGTGGGGGTACGACTCGAACGTACGGGGGCTGGGGGGGGTACGACTCGAACGTACGGGGGCTGGGGGGGTCGGCGTGTACATACGGGGGCTGGGGGGGTCGGCGCGTACGTACGGGGGCGGGGGGTGGGGTACGGCACGTACCGGGCCACCTACTCTGGTCGTTTCGCGCCGTACTTCGCTTTTCCGGCACTTTTTGGGTGCCGTGAAAATATTGCCGTCCGGACTGCTGTCGGTTCGAATCGTGGTTCCTGGGTCGTGAAACGCTGCTTGAAAGCGTCCCGACGTCACGTCGCAGCATTCCCGGATCACATTCGTATATATATTTTCGGCGGTCGGTGTTTTTTACGATTCGTACGGAAATGGTGTTTCCGTGCGAATCGTAATTCCATGTTTGTAAAGTTTTACGACCGGGTACGAGTCGGACGGAGAAAACGCTCCGACCGACGGTTCGTACCCGGTTTTTACCGGATCGTAATCGGCACCATATTGTTTTGGTTGTTTTAGTTTTTTTAAGTGGGGTGGTATTGCTGTTTGGTATAGACTATAGGTGTTAATTTATACAGGTTTTTAAAAACTTAAAAAAGAGAACATGGATTTGTTTTGGGGTTTAGGATGTTTTGGGGTTTGAGTAGGATTTAATTAATATTTTAGAAAGTATTTTGATAGTATACTTACTTTTTTAGTGAGTCCTTTCTGGCAATGTTCAATCTTTTCTTTAGCTGTTTAGAGTAATATCTGTAGTGGAAACATAAAGAGATGGAATATATAAGTTAGTTATTTATTTGAGTAAAGATAAATTAGTGTTTTAGTTTAATTTGGCAGTTTAGTTAGAAAAGGTAATTTACTTACGTTTTTAGAATAGTAGTAGGATGTAGGTTTCTTCTGTTTAGCAGAGTTTCTTCTTCGTTCAATGCTTTGGTTTAAGGCACAGTAGATGACTTGTTTTAATTGGTTTATATAGTGGTTTTAAATTGTTTCTTGGATGTTATTGGTTGCTTTCTGTATGTGGCCTTTCTATTGGATGTTTTGATTTTTTTTATTTAATTGGTTTCCTTTTATGGAAAATGCTAAGTAAGAGTATATTTAGTTTTAAAGGAGGAGAGTTTTAAATAATTATATAGAAAAAGATTGTTTATAATGTGTTTGAATTTTTTTGAATGTGTTCGAAATGCCTATGTGATAATTATTTCTGTGTTTTTTTATTATGTTGTTAAATATTTATATAGTTATAAATGTTATGTTTATGTTTAAGTAGAATATAATTGGAAAATGTATGTTTTAGGAAAATATTGTATTTATGTTGTTTAAAGTATTGGTTTTATTAGTATTAGAATTGTCGATATATGTAAAAAAAACGATATTATTGATGTCTATATTTTGGTTATCAATATTTGTTACATGTGTTATATTTATTTATCTATGTCGATATTTAGTATTGCGATATTGATGTGTGCGATTTTTGTGTGATCGATATAATTGTATTACGATATTGTAGTGTCGATATTAGTGTAGTTTTTTAATTAAGTATACAATGTCGATAATTTTGATGTCGATATTTTTGTTGCGATATTTGTGTAGTTCGATAATGTGTCTTTCGATAATATGTCAGAGATCCAGCTCATACACAGCCATCAAAGACGGGGAAGGCGATGCAAGGGAGCACATTCAGATAGCCAGCCAAAACCCTCTGGTAAGGCTAAAAGAAGAGAGACTGTACGGTACCATAACACAAAGCCATCATCCATATTAAGCAAGTACTAATACCAGTAACAACCAGGTACGACTTACGTACCAGTATTAGTGAGTAAAGTGCTATAGAACCTCAAAAACGGAAGAGACGACTAGACTCAAGCCACAGGTGTGTTGCGTGGCGAGGTTGGCGGTCCTACTTTGTGCAAAGAACACTGCCTGAACAGCATGTACTCTCAATGGCTATGGCAGGAGGCACAACGTACGATGCAGCTACATTCCTGAAGCCACCACCACCGTTTGACACAGTGAAGAAACAGAACATCGGTGGTAGGTGGATTGCATGGATCAAAATGAATATTTCATAGATGCGCTAGAAGAAGAACACTAAAAGAAAATCATGACATATTTGAAACACCATTCCGATGATGAAGTGAAAGAAGTGCTATAGAAAGTATCACAAACTGATGCAATATCGTACCAAAAGATAAAAGAAGCGTTGGAAGCCAAATTCAATCTGATGCTGAATGTTGACTATGAAAGGTACATCTTCAACCAAGCATGACAGGCTGGTGCAACAATAGAGGAGTTTGGTATGAGACTTGATGAACTCTGTAAGCTCTGTGATTTTAATGAAGAGGACATGGGCCTCAGACTCATTGATTGAAATTCGTTCAGGAGAAGGGTTAGAAGCCGGACCTGTTTGCAGCACACCCCCACCACTTTTGCCCCCTATTTTGACAACTAGATTATGGTTTTCTGACTCTGATTGTGCCCTGGGCTCTGCTAACCAGACCCAGGGCCTGTGCTCTGATTAAAAGTACATGGTAATTAGGTATAATTACAATTGGTACTGACAACCTACCTGCAAGTCCCTAGTAAATGGTAGGGCATGTAGGTCTAGAGGGCCAGTAGATTAAATTTACTCAAGTGTGCACTACTGTGATGCCTGCTGCCATTTCAAAAGCCAGATCTGCCTTTCAATATGCTTTTAAAATACATTTTATGCAACTTTTACTTTGGAATTAAAGGTATTTCCAAAGTCTCACACTACCCTATTTTTACATATGTCACCCCTAAGTTCTCCTCTAGGTGCACCAGGAGTAGAGTGCCTTGTAACTATAAGCGGGACATTATAAAAGATGTTTTGTATTCCCTGGGAGGTAAAAACTGCCCATTTCGTTTTCCCCATTGTAGCACAATAGCTCTATAGATTAACAAGGAGGATTCTTAAAGTGTAACTTTTGAAAGAAAGGAGCTAAAAATATACTTCAATGTTTCAAAATTATAGAATAAATCCAACAACTTTCCACTGTTGGATTTATTATAACAATCACAGAAACTAAGGGGCATATTATCAAGCACGGCGTTAAAATTATCGCCGCTACAGCAGCTGAAAACTGCTGCTAAAGCGGCGATAATGGGCTTGATAATATACCGCAGAGAATTCCAATAGAAGCCCATGTTGACACCAGAACATGGGCTTCGATGGGAATTCTCAGGGGCATATTATCAAGCCCATTATCGCCGCTTTAGCAGCAGTTTTCTGCCGCTAAAGCGGCGATAATTTTAACGCCGTTTCTTGATAATATGCCCCGAAGTAATCAAACATTTCTTTCTGTAAGCCAAAATTCAGCCTTCCATCAGCCCTGCTATGATTGGTCAGCCTCTGCCAGGCTAAGCCACACTGTCTTAATGAGGTGTGAAGTGGCCTGAATAGAGACAAAGGGGCTTATTTATGAGCACTTGCAACACTTTTGCGCTGCTGTTGCATCACTTTTTTGTGACAAACTGGCAGAGTAAAAAATGTGCCACGTTGCGCCCTATTTACAAAGTGATGCATCTAAGCAGATTTGTCACTTTGTAAAGCCCTGAGCTACATTATGGTGCCGATCACGATCCGGCAAAAACCGGGTACGAACCGTCGGACGGAGCATAATCTCCGTCCGACGCGTACCCGGTCGTCAATTTTTACAAACAAGGAATTACGATTCGCACGGGTACACCATTACCGTACGAATCGTAAAAAAGCCCGACCGACCAAAAAAAACCTACCAATGCGATCCGGAAAAGCGCCGACCTGACGTCGGGACGCTCGCAGCCAGCCATTCACGACCCAGGAATTACGATTCGCACCGACGTCACCCCGCACGGTGAATATTTTGCGGCAGCCAAAAACTGCCGGGAAATCAGGACGACGCGAACAAGGACCACCAGTACGCGACGGACAGACGACGACGCGAACAAGGAGGACCAGTACGCGACGGACACACAGGACGACGCGACCAAGGAGGACCCGTACGCGACAGGACGACGCGATCAAGGAGGACCCGTACGCGACAGGACGACGCGATCAAGGAGTACCAGTACGCGACGGACAGACATGGACCCGAACCTACGAGTCATCCCTGCCCTCATAGCAGTCCACCTCCTCTACAGGTTACGACGCAGACGCCGCAGAAGGTCAGAATAACTAAGGGAGGGGGGAAAGTGGGGTGGGGTGGGGGTGGCACGACCAGGGCAGGCCACAAAACAACCACATAAGTCACACACCACACATGGCCTGGACATACCTGACTCCCATGCCCTGGTCACCACGAGGGGGTGGGGGCGTGTCCTGATAAGCCAGCGACCGCCACAACGGAAGTCCGTCACCACGCGAACCGGCAACACAACCAGACAGGTACGTCCCGTACCCACGCCTGAAGAGCGTGGGTACGAGTCGTACCACGCCCACACACACGTCACCCCAACAATGGCGGGACGGATCGTACCCACGTGGCAAAGGCCTGGGTACGGCCCGCACAAGCATCACATAGCGTGGGGACGGATATGTACGGACCCTACCCCCACCCCGTATGCATGGAGCGTACCCCCACCCCAACAGTGTAAGTACGACCCATACCCCCACCCGCGTATGCATGGAGCGTACCCCCCATGCCAACAGTGGAAGTACGACCCGTACCCTCACCCGCGTATGCAAGGATCGTACCCCCCACCCCAACAGTGTAAGTACGACCCGTACCCCCACCCGCGTATGCAAGGAGCGTACCCCCACCCCAACAGTGTAAGTACGACCCGTACCCTCACCCGCGTATGCAAGGATCGTACCCCCCACCCCAACAGTGTAAGTACGACCCGTACCCTCACCCGCGTATGCAAGGAGCGTACCCCCCACCCCAACAGTGTAAGTACGACCCGTACCCCCACCTGCGGACTCACGGACCGTACCCCCACCCCAACAGTGTAAGTACGACCCGTACCCCCACCCGCGTATGCAAGGAGCGTACCCCCCACCCCAACAGTGTAAGTAAGACCCGTACCCCCACCCGCGGACTCACGGACCGTACCCCCACCCCAACAGTGTAAGTACGACCCGTACCCTCACCCGCGTATGCAAGGAGCGTACCCCCCACCCCAACAGTGTAAGTACGACCCGTACCCCCACCCGCGTAAGCATGGAGCGTACCCCCCACCCCAACAGTGTAAGTATGACCCGTACCCCCACCCGCGGACTCACAGACCGTACCCCCACCCCAACAGTGTAAGTACGACCCGTACCCTCACCCGCATATGCAAGGAGCGTACCCCCCACCCCAACAGTGTAAGTACGACCCGTACCCCCACCCGCGGACTCACGGACCATACCCCCACCACACCAGTGTAACTAGACTCGTACCCTCACCTCGAATGCATGGAGCGCACCCCCACCGTGTATGTTCCAAGCGTACATATCCAGAAATAGGAGATGTGTGTGCAGTGTCCACCCAGCAGTGCCCAGAGGCAGGAGGGGTGTGTGCCTATCACTCCCAGCAGTGCCCTGAGACAGGAGGGGTGTGTGCAGAGTCCTCCCAGCAGTGCCCAGACACAGGAGGGGTGGGTGCAGAGTCCTCCCAGCAGTGCCCAGAGACAGGAGGGGTGGGTGTGGAGTCCTCCCAGCAGTGCCCAGACACAGGAGGGGTGGGTGCAGAGTCCTCCCAGCAGTGCCCAGAGACAGGAGGGGTGGGTGTGGAGTCCTCCCAGCAGTGCCCAGACACAGGAGGGGTGTGTGCAGAGTCCTCCCAGCAGTGCCCAGAGACAGGAGGGGTGTGTGCAGAGTCCTCCCAGCAGTGCCCAGAGACAGGAGGGGTGGGTGCAGAGTCCTCCCAGCAGTGCCCAGAGACAGGAGGGGTGGGTGTGGAGTCCTCCCAGCAGTGCCCAGACACAGGAGGGGTGTGTGCAGAGTCCTCCCAGCAGTGCCCAGACACAGGAGGGGTGGGTGTGGAGTCCTCCCAGCAGTGCCCAGAGACAGGAGGGGTGGGTGCAGAGTCCTCCCAGCAGTGCCCAGACACAGGAGGTGTGGGTATGGATTCCTCCCAGCAGTGCCCAGAGACAGGAGTGGTGTAACACATGTGTGTGAGGCCGGAATTACCCACATCCATACTGCCTACAAGGGAACATGTCCCCATGAACTCATGTCAACAGACTCCACACACAAGTACAGTGATCACCAAGGATGCCACGATTGTTGCAGGTGGAGACATGGCCATGCATGCATGGCCAAAGTAGAAGGGCTCCGTCACACACACAGCTCATGTAGACACTGCTCTGCGCTAAACATTGGGAACACCCTGCAGGGAAGAAATCTGGGTACACAGAGGAAGGAATACACCCTGGGACAATTGCACCATGCAGTAACTGCTTACATGACCAAAGGAAGTTAGCCAACACCTTGTGATGGCACACAGATCCCAGGGTCCCCCCAATGAGCAGAACACTACTACATATCCCACACACCCAAACCCTTAAACACCACCCAAAACCATGTAGCAGCCCCACCAACACCAATACCACCATAGCAGTAGTGTGAAAATGAAAACAAAATTAAGCTTTATTCAGCATGAGCACAATGTCCGTGGGTCGCAGGCAGTTCAATATTCACAAAGCCCATAGGGCAGTCAATGATTCGCAGCTGGATGGGGGACACACTGGGATGCGTGTCCCCTACCTTGCCTGCACAGTCAAATGGCATCGTCTTCCATACTGGTGAGGGCATCAGGGGGGGGGGAAGCACCAGGCACCGCAGGGACATCAGGGCAAAGGGGCGGCGTTGTGGGTGCAGGGATGGAGGACTCAACCACAGGGGGTGTGTCACGGCCAAAGGCGGAGGCCAGGATGGCACTACACACCTTAGCAAGGTCCTCCAGGGACTCCCCTGCACCCGAAGGGACCTCAGGCCCCAAGGAGGGGGGGGGGGTCAGAGGGATGGGTCGCAGCGCCACCGGGGGAGGGTGGAGACAGGGGGGGAGACTCAACCACCCTGACCGAGGACTTCCTTGACCGCTTGCGTGGTGGTGTAACTGTGGGGCTCAGGGACAGAGCGGCCATGAAGGAGTCCTTGGGGGAGATGTGGCCAGGAGAGCTGAGGGGAGGGGATTTGGAGGGAGTGGACTGGGTGGAATGCGGACTCCCACTATGGCTGCGTGTCACACGTTTGCCCTCCGACCCAGTGGGTGTGCCTACCTCACCCTGTGTGTGCGTGTCAGGAGGAGTGCGGTGGACCTTCCCTGCTGGTGTGGTGCCTGTGTCTGTTGATGTGGGTGCATGCCGACGTCTGGGTGTACGTGGGACAGGCATGGGAGTGGGAAGTGTGGATGGGGCAGGGGTAGGTGGGGGGAGGTCGCGCTGCAGGAGACCCACTGCTGCAGTCAGTGTGGAGTCTATGGACCTCAGCAAGTTGCGTTGGTCAGCCTGCGATGAATGAATGCCCTCCAAGAATGCCTCGATGTTGGTGAGGGTTTTCCCGTGGGCATGGAGGACATTAAGGATCGCAGCCTGACCAACCTGCAGTTGCCGCTGGATGTCCACAGACTCAGCATTGGCGGCAGCAGTGGAGACAGGGGCAGGGGGTGCGGTGCCTGGCCGGAAGGAGACATGCGGTGACCGGGCACGCTGGGAAGGGACACGAGCAAGTGGGAGGTGGCTGATGGGAACTGAGGGGGCGGTGCGAGGTGTTGTTCCGCTGTCAGCTGCTGGTGCAGCCACCGCCCACTCGGAGACATCCTCCTCGGACCTGTCAGCTTCGTATTCTGACGTGCCAGTCGACAGGTCCTCGGCCGCACTATCCTCCACCTCTGTCCCACTCGATGTGCCAGCCCCGATGTCACAGCTGGCACTGGTGCTCGGTCCCTCCGCCTTGCCTGTGTCCATGTCTCCCTCTGTGTCCCCCGACGATGCTGTGGGCAGGGTGGAGAGACAGAAATTAATCAGACAGCTGTACACATCAGTCACATGAGTCCAATCGACATAGGTAACACTGCATAGCCTGAAAAGGAAGATCCCTAACATCTACTAAACAAGGTACCGATGTAGGGCATGAAACACACAGTTGGTTGAGCCACCATGCCACTGAAATACCATGGAGAGCATGAGACAATAGCTAAAGACAGGAAACGGAGTCTGACATAGCACCCAGGCCCTGGGGACAATCCAGCACTGCATCTGCACCACACAGCGTTGGCGAAAATACCGATGACCAGGGACCATATCCATGAACTTGAGACACATGCTGCATAGGTAATGCTGAAAACATGCCCAACATGACTCGGTCACTGCACCTTGCGTGTGTGTCCAGAAACATCACACACTGCCCAGACCCAGCAAGTAGAAATCAGGATTTGACACATAGGCATTGCCCGCCCCAACAAACCCCTACACGAGGCAAATTGTTGAGACACAGGTGGCACCAACATCTCATAGTCTGGGTGATAAACACAGGGGCAGGCAAAATGCAAGATTGGACGCCAAACAGCCAAGGTGCGCCTGTACAAATAATGAGGTACCAGTGCCCATCCTCAGATGAGTATAATAAGACACACAGGCACTGGCAACTGTGAGTATGAAGAAGGACAATCAGGTCAGGCTGCACAGTGGACACCTGTACAAAATAGCACGTCTATATACATGGTGACAGGGGACAATGGCACAGAGCACAACCTACGCTGTAGACACTGAGAGTGTCCACGTTTATGATGACACATACACCACTGAGGAAAAGGTGCCCCAGGGGACAGTAGTGGGCACGCAACTACATGCTACTGAATGGTAATGACTGCAACACACGTCACCATCCCTGCACTATGCGTATCGCACACTCATGCACATCATGTCACAGGCCACTACATAGGACATGCGCGCTGTAAGGCATGACTCATGAGAGACCAACTCCCATGTCTGGAGTCAGCATCAGTGCCAACTGACATGGAACCCACATGCAGTGAACTTGACAGTGCACAGGCAAGGTCCCACAACCTGTTACACACAACCCCCACACATGATGCTACAGTCATTGTTCTCGTGGACAAAGCGCCAGCCTACATTACCTTGTGAAGGAGTGACTACACACAGACCAGGGAACACATTGCAAGGAGGGGAAGGGTGGCAGGGGCGCAGCGCTATACTGGGGCAAACAGGATCTGCACAGCACCTTTAAACCCTGCCAGTGAATTCATGCTACTGTGCCCTTACAAATGCCGGTGACACACAACAAACACACATGTACCTACCCCCTTCCGGCTGCTGCATCGCCTGTAAGCGCCTCTCCAGGTCTGGAAAGACCACCGGCAGCACACGCCTGTGGAGGTGGCTCAGACGGTGGCGGCCGCGGTTCTTGTGGCTCTCAGGTGAGTCCCCCAGCAGGAGCCGTGCAATCCTCCGCGTCCAGCACCGGATATCCTGCCAGCGTTTCCTCACCTGAGGCAGGCTCCGCCTCCGACCATCCACACCCCTCACGGCACTGACGGCGGTCAGCCAGATCTGCTCCTTGGCAGTGGCGCCTACCTGTGAGGAAGAACAAGTGACACCACATCAATACACCAGCCACATGTCACAGAGAGACATATGAGTACAAATTAGCTGGTTACAACAAGGCATGTCATGCAGTCAACGCATTGCACCTTTGTCATAGGGACATCATCCCCTGGTGAGGGAAAAAGCAGTACGTGCCATAGTGGGTACACAGGTGGAATGATGGCAATGTCACAATCAATGATCAAGGCTCACACTGTGCATCACACCCACCCCTCCTGTCTCAGGGCACTGCTGTGAGGACTCCACACCCACCCCTCCTGTCTCAGGGCACTGCTGTTAGTGATAGGCCCCCACCCCTCCTGTCTCAGGGCACTGCTGTTAGTGATAGGCCCCCACCCCTCCTGTCTCAGGGCACTGCTGTTAGTGATAGGCCCCCACCCCTCCTGTCTCAGGGCACTGCTGTTAGTGATAGGCACACACCCCTCCTGTCTCAGGGCACTGCTGGGAGGACTCTGCATCCACCCCTCCTGTCTCAGGGCACTGCTGTTAGTGATAGGCACACACCCCTCCTGTCTCAGGGCACTGCTGGGAGACATCAGGCACCCCCCCCTGGAACCCCCCGACAGTACATGGCATGTGTGTCACACCAGGACACAATGCCTGAAGTCACAGTCACAACATAGGGACAGTCTGTGCCAGTGGCCTATGCACTCACCTGATACCCTGGTCGCCCATACAGCATGGAGTACTGTGGGAGGATCACATCCAGCAGAGCCATGTTCTCCTCCAGGGTGAATGGCTGTGTCCTCTCCACAGCCCTTGACATGGTTCCAGGGAATCAGTAGCAGCAGCTGGGTCGACGAATGCAAAGATGTGCAGGCAAGTACTCCCTCATGGGACCTGGCTGCCTTATATGTGCCCTTCTGCCCAGTCTCATGCACAGGAGTACAGAGTGATTGGTCACTCACATTTGCATCCTATGTTTCCACCAATCCCTTCAAACCTAGCAGTCTGTGGGTTCTCTATCGGTTTCATTCTCCTGCATGATGTCAGCCCCACAAACACATTGCAACAAAGTAGAAGAATTCCAACTGACTTCTGCTGTGCACCTTCCAGAACAATTTCGAAATTTGAACTTGGTCTCCATGACAACCAGCATGCATGTAGGCCTTAATACTTGTCCCCTATGTAATTTGGAGCATCACACACAGGTACGGTGCGTTTCGGGGCCCTAGGGCACCCCAAATGCATGGCAACGGCCCGTACATGCATGCCTACGTTCACTATCACTATGGGTGTCCTCGCGTATGCGTACTCGTAGTGGTACGGACCGTACACACGCATCTACGCTCACTATCACTATGGGTCTGCACGCGTATGCGTACTCGTAGTGGTACGGACCGTACACACGCATCTACGCTCACTATCACTATGGGTCTGCACGCGTATGCGTACTCGTAGTGGTACGGACCGTACACACGCATCTACGCTCACTATCACTATGGGTGTCCTCGCGTATGCGTACTCGTAGTGGTACGGACCGTACACACGCATCTACACTCACTATCACTATGGGTCTGCACGCGTATGCGTACTCGTAGTGGTACGGACCGTACACACGCATCTACGCTCACTATCACTATGGGTCTGCACGCGTATGCGTACTCGTAGTGGTACGGACCGTACACACGCATCTACGCTCACTATCACTATGGGTCTGCACGCGTATGCGTACCCGTAGTGGTACGGACCGTACACACGCATCTACGCTCACTATCACTATGGGTCTGCACGCGTATGCGTACTCGTAGTGGTACGGACCGTACACACGCATCTACGCTCACTATCACTATGGGTCTGCACGCGTATGCGTACTCGTAGTGGTACAGACCGTACACACGCATCTATGCTCACTATCACTATGGGTCTGCACGCGTATGCGTACTCGTAGTGGTACGGACCGTACACACGCATCTACGCTCACTATCACTATGGGTCTGCACGCGTATGCGTACTCGTAGTGGTACAGACCGTACAAATGCCTGTACGCTCGCCATCACGATGGGTACACATACGGCAGCACTCCCACAGTGATTTGGGAACATACACAGGCCCTCTTAGCAGCAGTACGGCGGTTTTTACACATCACAGTGGTGATAGGCGACACACAGGTAGGAATAGGGCGGACATACTTGTCCATGGATGGACATACTTGTCCATGGATGGACATACTTGTCCAGGAATGGACATCAAGGCATCGTCTGTGCATTACTACATGTGTGGGGCACAGGTGTGACAGGCTGTGATGTGGAACATGACTCCTGAGTGGAGAAGGCATCAGATGTATGATGAGATGTGTATAGGTGTACTGTGTGACGGTGCAATGTGTGCCAGGCATGCCCTTGACTCCTTTGACATGTGTGCATGTCATACTGCGCACTTGGGGTGAGCGTCACTGGCATGGCACGGACACCAACACACGGAAGTGTCCCATGATGCCCGGTACAGGGGTTATGACACATGACTTGTCACTACCCACAGTGCACAATGTGACTATGTCATTTATGTGTGCGGGATTTCCATCAGGTTGATGTTGTAGCACCCTCAAAAGCTGCAGCCGTTGCAGCAACCAACATGTGTCTGTGTGTAGATTGTCATTGCACACTGTTCCGCACACCATGCCACATGTGTTATCGGATGTGAGGTGCACATGTATGCATGGGACACGGAGTAGCGTGACAAGGCCATGTCAGCATCCTCACAAGGAATGTGTGGTGAGTCATGACATGTGCACCTTCATGGCAAGGTGTGTGGGCAGGCCTAGTGTAATGTCATGTGACCTGTGGCTCCGGTGTTCCGCTACAAGTCTCTGCAATCGGCATCCTACTTCTGCTGATGTGTGGGTGTATGTCATTCCTGTCTTGCGTCTGGCTGTTCACTTGCACTGGGACACAGCTATTCCCATGGCGTGGCATGGGGAGGTTCTCAATCTCCGTGTGTAGCTGGGTCTTGGAAGGAGTGTCACCTTGCATCCATACGTGTCCTGGGCATGTAGCACATACCTGACTCCCTATGTAGCATGTGTGTATTGCCAGATTTACATGTGCTCAGTAGACATGAGTTGTTGTCGTAGTGCACTCACTCTTCCTTGTCACTTCCAAATTACTGCAGAGCGCCGCCTCTTGCCCGAAGAATTCCAGACTTGGCTGCCATGCAGGAGAATGACAGGATCCGGCTCTACCGCTTCACCCAACCGTTGATTCTGGAGCTGACGGCGAGACTGGCACCACACCTGCAACCGCAGCACAGGTATCCTACGGCACTGACACCCCAGCTGAAGGTAATGGCTGCCCTACATTTTCTTGCCACGGGTACCTTCCAAAATACCATAGCTCATGTTGGTGGCATGTCCCAGAGCATGTTCAGCGGTGTGCTGCATGATTTCTTGGAGGCCATATTGATTCACCTGGATGACTTCATCAAGTTCCCAACCCCTGAACAGATGACTGAGGTCAAGCGTGGATTCTATGCCCTGGGAGGGATGCCCCATGTCATTGGGTCCATAGATGGGACACATGTAGCTTTGGTACCACCACACGCACGGGAGGTGGCGTACCGCAATCGGAAGCACTACCACTCCATCAATGCCCTTGTGGTGTGTCTGTCCAACATGGTGATTTCACATGTCTGTGCTCGTTTTCCAGGATCAGCACACGATGCCTACATCATGAGGCGTAGCGGGATGCCTGATATGATGATGCAGCTGCGCAACGAACGGGCATGTGTTGTTGGTGGGTACAGTCTGTCTGTCCTGTATTCTGTATAGCCTACCAGCACGACCGCTTCACCACTTCTAACGATGTCCATGTGCTTCCCATGTAGGGGACGCTGGCTATCCCAACATGCCTTGGCTGCTGACACCTCTCCGCAACCCCATCACGCCGGCCCAGCTCCGCTACAACACCGCCCATGGCCGGACAAGGCGAGTGATAGAGAGGACGTTTGGCATGCTGAAGAGCCGATTCTGGTGCCTCCACAAGACCGGCGGTGCACTCCCTTATGCCCCGGCGAAGGTCTGCAAGATCTTCATGGTCTGCTGCATGCTGCACAACATGGCAGTTGAAAGAGCTGTGCCACTCATCCTGAATCAACATGACGAGGACCATCCACCCGTGGAGGACGAAGGGCTTGGCAATGGGGCTAGTGATGTGGAGGATGTGGAGCCGCAAGAGGACATCCGGACTCGGCTCATACGCGACTTCTTTGCTTAGTGGTGAGTACCAGTGTCTGAGTGTGCACTCATTGGTCCCCGTGTGGCATGCGTTGTGATGTGTGTCTCCACCTGCATGTATGGCACGTGAGTCAGAGGTGTGTGTGGGTGTGTCACTGGAGTGATGGTGGCAGTGATGGTAGTATTTCCCCAGTCACAATGATGACCTAGCATGTTGTCATCCATACATGTGTCGAGTAAATGCACATGCAAGTGGCTGTGTTATTTGTGGCTGACTTCTTGTGTGTCTCTCTTCCCCAGGTACCTGCGCATGCCGTTTGCTGGTTGCATTGTTGTGCCACTGCTATTCCTCATGGACATGACATCGTGGGCTGACTCAGCGTTACAGGCACGGACACGTTTGGAAGTCTCCATGGGGTGAGGGATGCATCTGGGGTGTATTGGTTGTGGCAGTTGTTCACGATGTATGCACACTGCCCCTGTCGATGTGTTGTTCCTCTGCAGCCATGTCGCATCCCCATGGGACACGACATGCAGCTGTGTACACCTGAATAGATGGTCTGCCTGGTTGACAGTCATCAGTGATGGGATAGTGGATTGTGATGATGGCATCAATGTGTGTGACACTGCCCTCGGACACATACGGTTAGCATTGGCTTGACATGGTGTGGGACTTCCACATCAGCGGATCTATGGTGTATGGCAGGCTCTCCGTGTGCAGCTGTGGGTATTTAGCTGTTAGCCGACGCTTGTGTGCCAGTACCATGGCTATCATGCATTTGTGCTGCAGAAGGGGGGTGCCAGTGTTGGACCCACATGTCACTCCACATGATGTGTTCATGTGTACTTCGAGTTGCCTCTGCAATCCCGAATACATGACTAATAAAGGTGTCCCTATGCCTCCAAGGTGCCTCTTCTCAGTCAATGCTGGTGTGTTGCCACGGTGCATCCTGCATGTCTGGCATGGTATTCCCTGATTGTGGCTATGTGTCAATGTGTCGAGTGGCAAGATGCAAGCTGTATGTGTGGGCTGAGACTGTGTATTGGGCATGATGTCCATGACTGCGTGGGTATTGTGACATGTGCCATCCCCATGCATCCAACGTTGGCCAGGCCCCCATTCTCTGCATCCACCGGACTCAAGCTTGCAGGACATGGTTCTGCCACCTGTCTACACATACCTGGGTGCCCCCCAGGACACTGGACTGGATCCCTGACCTCTGCGCATGACTGTTGGTGTACTCAATGTGTGTGTCAGCACGGTTGTTCGGCCACCCCCTCAGCTGGTTGTGCCCATCACGGGTGTGTATGGTGCTCCATGTCTGTCTTGCCTAATACACTGTGACCCATGTGTCCTGTGCCAGACTCAGGCCCCAGGGTGTGGATGGTTGAAGAGAAAAGATGACTCAGGCATGTTTAGACTTTACAAGACACATGTTAGGTAATAATGCTACCAGCAGGCATCTACTCTTCATAGTGTGATTTATTATTGGGGGGGGGGGGGACAAAGTGAGGGGCTTTCCGGGATTATGGAATCCAAAGTTCAGTAGGGGAGTTGGTGTCCTTGCCATTGGAAATCCTCAGAGTCCATGCCACAGTCTTTGTCAACATTGGTCAGCCAGTGACCAGCAGGGCCATGTGGCAGAGAATGTCTCTTGATGCTGTGATGCTGTTGCTCCAGTGGGCCAGGTGCCAGGCCAGGTGTCCTGGGAGATGGTGATGTAGCAGCCACCCTCACGGTCCTTTCCGTGGACGACCCGGCCTCCTGCGGGGAACCTCACCAGCAGGCCGTGACGACGTCTGGGATGCTCCGTCGGATGTTTCCTCCTCCTCCTCCTGATCCCTCCCTGTGGGTGGTGATGTTCTCCGCCTTCTGGCACAGGGAGGGTCGGCCATGGTGTCGGCCATCCGACGGAGTGTAGCGTGAATCCCCTGGAATGCCGTCACTTGCTCAGCCTGTCTGTCCTCTATCCTCCGTTGGTGTACCAGTAGACAGGCAATTAGCTCCGCATGTTGCTGGGCCTGCTGGGCCTTGATCCCCTCAAGGACGGACACAACCTGGGCCATGCCCGTGGTGTCCTGCTGGTATGAGTCCAGGATGTTACGGACATGGGAAAATACCGGATCCCCAGCCAACTGGTCAGGCTCGCGCCTCCGCCGTCCTCCACTCCCACCACCCCTGCCCACTTGCACCTGGCCTGCACTTGTGGGCACATGGGGTCTCCGGGACCCCTGAGGGGTGGCATTGGCGTTGTCGCCTGCCTCCTCCTGGGTGCCCGGGACACCGTGTCCCTCCTGGCGAGCCTGGCTGCATTGTGGTGTTGGGGAAGGGATCCTGGGTGTCTCCTGGGATGTGGCAGGAGTGGGGGTGGTGGTTGGCACAGTTGTACCTGACGCAGGTGCTGCAGGTGGTTGGACACCAGAGGGGCCAGGTCGGTCGGGGTCGTCCGCAGAGTGGTGAGAGTGGTCGCTGCCGGTGGGATCGGGCTCCTGCAGATCCGGGTCCTGTGAGTGTTCCCCCCCAGTGTTGGGGGGTGCACCACGACGTTGACCTGTGTGTGAGAGAGACAATGTTAATTTTGGTCCATGCAACATCCATGTTTCATCCGTTTCAAAGTTGGCACATTTCCTCTTGGAATTAGGATCGGTCTTGCATTCCACTCACAGTGCACTTGTGCATGGGTGTGTCCCTTGGGCACCACTTTGGCCCCTTTAACTATGTGTGGCACAGTCTTACTTGCTGCGTCAAGTGTGACTGCAGTCAGCAGTGGAGTGGGCAGGTGTGGCGAGCCATGCATTGGCACCTTCCGTGTAGCACTGTACATGTGCACATGGAGTGGATCCACACACTTATATGATCCAGGTAGCTGTCCTTGTGCTCGTGAACAGGTTGTGACATGGCCCTGTGTTTTGCCATGGTGAAGAGGGGGGGTTCTGGCACTGGCCACCCTTGTCTACATGCACGCAGTCTACCTGCTGACGAGCAGACATTCACACACGCAACACGGCTGATTAGCTCTCCCTGTGTCTCGCTCCCTCTGTGTCCCCCTCTCCCTCCCTCCGTGTGTCAGCCTCCTCCCTCTGTCCATCTCCCTCCCTCTCTGTCCCCCTCTCCCTCCCTCTCTGTCGCCTTCTCCCTCCCTCTGTGTCCCCCTCTCCCTCCCTCCGTGTGTCAGCCTCCTCCCTCTGTCCGTCTCCCTCCCTCTCTGTCCCCCTCTCCCTCCCTCTCTGTCCCCCTCTCCCTCCCTCTCTGTCGCCTTCTCCCTCCCTCTGTGTCCCCCTCTCCCTCCCTCCGTGTGTCAGCCTCCTCCCTCTGTCCGTCTCCCTCCCTCTCTGTCCCCCTCTCCCTCCCTCTCTGTCCCCCTCTCCCTCCCTCTCTGTCGCCTTCTCCCTCCCTCTGTGTCCCCCTCTCCCTCCCTCCCTCCGTGTGTCAGCCTCCTCCCTCTGTCCGTCTCCCTCCCTCTCTGTCCCCCTCTCCCTCCCTCTCTGTCGCCTTCTCCCTCCCTCTGTGTCCCCCTCTCCCTCCCTCCGTGTGTCAGCCTCCTCCCTCTGTCCGTCTCCCTCCCTCTCTGTCCCCCTCTCCCTCCCTCTCTGTCCCCCTCTCCCTCCCTCTCTGTCGCCTTCTCCCTCCCTCTGTGTCCCCCTCTCCCTCCCTCCGTGTGTCAGCCTCCTCCCTCTGTCCGTCTCCCTCCCTCTCTGTCCCCCTCTCCCTCCCTCTCTGTCCCCCTCTCCCTCCCTCTCTGTCGCCTTCTCCCTCCCTCTGTGTCCCCCTCTCCCTCCCTCCGTGTGTCAGCCTCCTCCCTCTGTCCGTCTCCCTCCCTCTCTGTCCCCCTCTCCCTCCCTCTCTGTCCCCCTCTCCCTCCCTCTGTGTCCCCCTCTCCCTCCCTCCGTGTGTCACCCTCTGTCACCTCGGCCCAGCTTCCTGGGCACACACTGTTAGCAGATCTTTGAGTGGCCCTTGGCTTGTTGATGTGAGTTTGTTCCTGATCTCCAGGCACCCATTGGGTGTGATGTGTGTCTGTGCGCTGCTGCTGTGGTGGTGTGTGCTGCCACTCTTTCACAATGTTGGCTGTTCATTAGCTGCTGTCATGTGCAAAACAGTGCCTTCACCCCCATGTGTTGATGCAAGGCGTCCGCCATTTGCTGGCAAGTCATTCCTGTGTTGGGACACACTGTCTGTCTGGCTGTGACCTAGGCCATATGGGTAGAGTGAATTGTTGTCTGCTTCTGAGTTGCACTATGTGCTTTTTGGGGCCCAGCCTCCCGCCATCCGGGTTACCGTGTCATGTGTTGTTGTCTTCTGTGGCCTGTGACTTGACATTGTCCAGCTGGGTGCATGGGGCATGGTGTGAGCAGTGGCATGTGCGTGCTCATGGAGTGTGGTTGAGTCATGCGATGGCTTGTGGTGGTTGCGTGCCTGTTAGTGATGTTGGTTGTGGATGCCGTTCCCCCCATGTGAGGTGCGTTGTTTGTGTACTCACCCGGGTCTCGGAGTCCTTCTAATCCTTCGACTGCCTCCACCGGCAGTATGGCCATCACCCTCTCCTCCCAGGGATGGTAGTGTACGGGTCTGCGGGAGGGCCCTCCTCCGGTGGCGTTGGCCTGGTCGTGTTCATCCTGCCTCTTGGCTCGGACCCTCCTCCGCAGATCGTACCACCTGTTCTGGCATTCCTGCCTGGTCCGTCTGGTGTCCGCAACAGCATTCACAGCATCGACGATGGTCTGCCACATGGCTGTTTTTGCTGCCTGGCTGGTGTTTCTGACCAATGTTCCAAAGATCTGTGGCTCGACTCTGAGGATTTGATCAACAAGAACCTCCAACTCTCGGTTACTGAACTTTGGATTCTTGGTAGTGGGCATGATGAGGGGTGTGGATGGTGGGGGGGGGTGTGGATGGTGGGGGTGGTGTGTGGATGGTTGTGGGTGTGTGGGTGTGGTTGTGCAGGTGCGTGTGTGTGTGAATGTGATGAGGGTGTGTTTGTGAAGGTGGTTGTGTGAAGGTGTGCAAGTGTAAGGTGTAGTAAAGGTTGAGGTCTGGTGCTGTGGGTTGTCTGTGGGGTCTGGCAGCAGTGGGTCTGTTGCAAAGGCTCATGGTTTGTGTGTGTGGGCCTTTTTTATTGGTCCATTGGTGGGTGTGGCTGTGTTTGAATTTTGGGTGGGTTGGTTATAAGGAGTGGTGGTGTATTGGGCCTCTGTTTGTTTTTGGCAGTTGCAGGTCAGTGAAGGTGTTGTTTTAGTGTTTTTTGGCCATGTTTAGTGGCTTTGTGCCATTCGAATGGTGTATTGTTGTGTTGTTTTGTTTTGTCCTGGTTGTGTCCGTGCGTTTTGAGCGTGTGTACGGTGTGTACATGGGCCATTTGGTTGTACGGTGCTGTCCTTGTGTGTGGCTTGGTACGACTCGTACATGCGGTTGTGATGTTGGGGCCTGGGGTGCGCTCCGTAGTTAGGAGGTTGTGTTGGGGGTAGGACTCGAACGTACTGGGATGTACATACACGGTGGTTCGACACGTACAGGGGTGGGGGTAGGACTCGAACGTACTGGGTACACGGTGGTACGACACGTACAGGGGTGGGGGTAGGACTCGAACGTACTGGGATGTACATACACGGTGGTTCGACACGTACAGGGGTGGGGGTAGGACTCGAACGTACTGGGTACACGGTGGTACGACACGTACAGGGGTGGGGGTAGGACTCGAACGTACTGGGGTGGGGGTAGGACTCGAACGTACTGGGGTGGGGGTACACGGTGGTAGGACACGTACAGGGGTGGGGGTACGACTGGAACGTACTGGGGTGTGGGTACACGGTGGTACGACACGTACAGGGGTGGGGGTACGACTGGAACGTACTGGGGTGGGGGTACACGGGGGTAGGACACGTACAGGGGTGGGGGTACGACTGGAACGTACTGGGGTGGGGGTACACGGGGGTAGGACACGTACAGGGGTGGGGGTAGGACTCGAACGTACTGGGTACACGGTGGTACGACACGTACAGGGGTGGGGGTAGGAGTCGAACGTACTGGGGTGGGGGTACACGGTGGTAGGACACGTACAGGGGTGGGGGTACGACTGGAACGTACTGGGGTGGGGGTACACGGTGGTACGACACGTACAGGGGTGGGGGTACGACTGGAACGTACTGGGGTGTGGGTACACGGGGGTAGGACACGTACAGGGGTGGGGGTATGACTGGAACGTACTGGGGTGTGGGTACACGGTGGTACGACACGTACAGGGGTGGGGGTACGACTGGAACGTACTGGGGTTGGGGTACACGGGGGTAGGACACGTACAGGGGTGGGGGTACGACTGGAACGTACTGGGGTGGGGGTACACGGGGGTAGGACACGTACAGGGGTGGGGGTAGGACTCGAACGTACTGGGTACACGGTGGTACGACACGTACAGGGGTGGGGATAGGACTCGAACGTACTGGGGTGGGGGTACACGGTGGTAGGACACGTACAGGGGTGGGGGTACGACTGGAACGTACTGGGGTGGGGGTACACGGTGGTACGACACGTACAGGGGTGGGGGTACGACTGGAACGTACTGGGGTGGGGGTACACGGGGATAGGACACGTACAGGGGTGGGGGTAGGACTCGAACGTACTGGGTACACGGTGGTACGACACGTACAGGGGTGGGGGTAGGACTCGAACGTACTGGGGTGGGGGTACACGGGGGTAGGACACGTACAGGGGTGGGGGTAGGACTCGAACGTACTGGGTACACGGTGGTACGACACGTACAGGGGTGGGGGTAGGACTCGAACGTACTGGGGTGGGGGTACACGGTGGTAGGACACGTACAGGGGTGGGGGTACGACTGGAACGTACTGGGGTGGGGGTACACGGTGGTACGACACGTACAGGGGTGGGGGTACGACTGGAACGTACTGGGGTGGGGGTACACGGGGGTAGGACACGTACAGGGGTGGGGGTACGACTGGAACGTACTGGGGTGGGGGTACACGGGGGTAGGACACGTACAGGGGTGGGGGTAGGACTCGAACGTACTGGGGTGTACATGGACGGTGGTATGACACGTACAGGGGTGGGGGTAGGACTCGAACGTACTGGGGTGTACCTAGACGGGTGGGGGTGTACATACACGGGGGGTACGTGTCGGACGTACGGGGGCTGGGGGGAGTGTTGGGCGCGTATGCGGGCACATGTCTCCATGGTTGCTATAGGAGTTCGGTGCGGACGGTGTTTTTTCCATACGGTTGTAACCTCGGACGCACGGGATGGATCGTGATTCCTCGGTCGGACTTGACTTTTCACGTTTGTACGGTAAATCGTCCGAGGACGTGTCGGACACATTTTCCGACCCGAGGACGTGTGGGGAATGATTCCCAATGCGGTTCGTATGGACTTTTTCCCATGCGAATCGTGATTGCCAGTTCGTACGGCACTTGTACGATTCGTACGGTAAAAAGACCGGATACGAGTCGCACGGGGTAATTTTTTAACGGATCGTGATCGGCACCTATACCTGAATCAGGTATTATGTATGCAGGGTTGTCGTTCCCACTTAAAAAGCCTTGTAGTAGTGGCGCAGTGAAATCTATCCGATTTCATTTCACCACTTCTAGGACGCCACTGAGTCAAAATCTTATGCCTGCCTCACAGCAGGCGTAAGATTGAAGCAGGCCCTTTCACATTGGGCTTGCCTCATGTGAAAGGCCACATTGCTGGAGTTGCGTCACTTTTGTGACGCACTCCAGCAATGTGTCACTTTTGCGCCTACAGATATGTCAGAAATACTGACGTATCTGTAAGTCCTCACAAGATGATGCGTCATACAGTAAATATGACGCTTCTATCATGTTGCAAGGAGGGTGCTGTGAAAACTGTTGCATTGCTGTTTTCACACAGTGATGTGCCAGTTTTCAAAAATAAGGCCCAAAGGGTTTCCTGTGGGAGGAGAACTGCAAGATGCAGAGCAACAGGCAGAATGGGGTTGAGTAGCTAAACTGGTCTTCAAAGAGAGAATGATAGTTTGGACAGCTCAGGCTCACCCCCACGTCCTGCACCCCTAGCCATACAAGAGCCACTGTAATTAGATTAGGAGAGGGGCTGAAAGGGGATTGTTGTGAAACGTAGCCACAGGTCCTGCCCTGTCTGATATAACTTTCAATTGGACGTTGATGCTGAATATTTGTTCTACGCCTTCCATGCGTTGGCCTCTATTTTACCTTGACATTCTTGTAGGTCCACATTGTTGCCTTCTCTTCTTTTTTCTATGTTTTATATGAGAAATGATTCACTATCATAACAGACCATCAGGCGTTGCTCACCATCTTTGGAAACCTGAAAGCTATGATAAGCCCTTGCTTCAAGAGGAGGGGGTTGCAACTGCAAATGTACCACTATGCGATTGTACACAAGCTGGGGAAAGATCAAAACCCTGCATATTACTTTTCACGAGTGCTGCTACCTCGCCACAGTTTGACATACAAAGTGGATGAAGAGTATCTTAACTTCATTCAGAGGTCCTGCAGGCCAGCAGCTCTATCCATCGAACAGAATATTGCTGCTACCATTGCACATAAAGTGGGAACGGTATGCCCAAACGTGGGTTACGTGTGTGCTCACTACACCACTGGATTCAAGCTAGCCTAGTGATGCCCTGAAACCGGGCACAGGAAGCTTGTTTCCGGTCCAGGGAGGACCTGGCTTTCCGGTCCAGGGAGGACCTGGCTTGGCAGTTCGGGCTGGACTGTTCCCACAAAGAACAGGGTCAAGACTGATTTGCATATGGCTGGGTTCAAACTGGGGTGGTGTGGTGAGCAAAAGAATGATGGATTTAACCCAGATCCTTGTGACTGGGGGTGAATGTTTGCATTGTCCAGCATTCCGTCCATCAATTGTTTCTTTTACCATTGCACATAAAGGCATGCAAAGCCTCAAAGATCTCATTACAATGCAATTGGGGAAAAATAGTATCTGACACTTTGCTGATGTTTTTGATTTCTAAAACTTCATAAATGTACCAGATGAGCTCTCTATCACCCGAGATGGTATCATATTGAGAGGCTTGAGAATCGTCATACCTGAGACAACAAGTCATCGATCTAGTCCATGAAGGACATAAAGGCATTGTAGTCACCAAAAGAGCCCTTAGGGACCGAGTGGGAGACTGAGTGTGGTTTCCTCACCTACATGAACAAGTTGAGAAAGAGCTGAAAGCATAACACCTGTGTAACTGTTTATCCCCCAAGGTGACCTAGCATCCACTGACAATGTGTGAATTTCATGCACATTCCTGGGAGAGAGTTGCTGTTGATTTCTTTGGGCCTCTAGGAAATAGACAACATATTATGGTAGTCACTGATGAATATTTGTGTTTTCTGTTGGTGTAAGATGTATCATTGACAACCCATGACAAAGTTACTGAGCAGCTTGATAGCATCCTTGCACCGTGGGGCATACCTGTTATTCTCAAATCTGATAATGGCCCACATTTCAGTTGCAAAAAAATCAAGGAGTTTCTTGTTCGACTCAATGTCAAGCATCAAAGAGTACATCTCTCTCGCCCCAGGCAAGTGGTGTTGTTAAACGATTCACGGGTACCCTTAAGAGGGAGGGATCGATCTAAACCAAGCCATGTTTCAAACCCTTCCTGCCGATTGATCAGCTCCTCACTCCACAACTGGTGAGAGTCCTGCCACTGTGCTATTTCGGAGAGCCATCAGAACCAAACTACGGTAATGGACACAGGACCGATTGATGAATGCAGATAATGTTTGTGTCACAGACACTTCTCGAAAGTGCAAAATGAAAACATATGCTGATCAACCACAATGCACCCAGGAAATATTCTTCGCTAAAGGAGACTGTGTACTGGTCAAACAGAAACGGAAGCGGAAACCGGACACTCCATTTGCTGTGGCCCCCTTGAGGGGTGTAAAAGACACATGCGACAGCGCATTGTCCCGAAAAGCCAATCACACTATATTCGCCACACTTTAAACACCTACCTAAACTGTATATCAACACCTGAATTCACGAGTGAGGCGACCCTGCCTGAATGTCATGATCAAACATCTGAACCCATGTCAGTGGTGCCTGATCAAGCTGCATCTCAACTAACTCATACCACCCGATCTGGCAGGCCAGTGCGAATGCCTTGACGATCCATCAAGGAAATATGATGCTAATGTTGTCTTTAGTTTTTATTTAACAAAGGGGAGATGTAGTGCCTTTGATATTATGTGCGCCAGAACCCTTGCATTTCTGGGCGAACTCTAAAATGGAATTACGTAGTCTGCTGGAATATTTTAAGGGGTGGTTGAGAAAGTTATGATGCTATGGCACAGTGTGTGAACGTATGCTGAGGAATAAAGACATCTGTTGCAGAGCTGTGTGTGTGGCGTGGTCATTTGTATGCTCCCAGGCTGGGAAAGACACAATAGGGGAGATTTGCTAGATTCTCATGGAGCGCAGCACAGCAGCCGCAAAAGCTGTGTTGTGCTGCATGAGAAGGAGAGGGCAGGAGAGCGCCATATTTACAGAAATATGGCACTCTCCTCCCCTCTCCATAGCACTGGCACAGAAATATGCTGCTGTGCGACACTGATACATCTTGGCACCACAGTGCAAGTGTGTCTCTGTGAGTCTAGCATAGGTTTCAAACCAGAAGGGAACCCAGCAATAAAAAACTCAATGTAATCCCAATAGAATGTTCATTGCATTACGAAACATGCACATATTGTTTGTGTTGTCAATTTCATTGTTATAGTCTACAATTGCAATGCAGTCTGAAAGAACTGGAAATGCTCAAACATCTTGACAAAAATTAAACCATTCCAACCTAATAATAAAAAATAGGGCAAATATGTGGGGTAAACCCTCCAGCGCATTGGTACAACCCAAAAGGGTAGTCAAACACTATTAACAAAAAATTAAAATATTTTATACGAATGCAGGAGGTACCGGAATTTAACTCAAAAATCACAATTGTGACCATATAGTGGTATGGGATAAACAGATGAAGAAACATTTTTTACAATAAATTGATGTATATGAAACTCAAAGTAACTACATTTTAGATTTGGATTTGGGTGTCTCCTGCATTAGTTTAAAGTTACTTTTACCTAAGACTTGCTACTGCTCTGATGGCTCAGGATACCAGAATCCTCAAGTTTTCGACCCTTACGTAGTGCAACATCTGTTGACATATTTCATAGTAACAAAACTATAACCATAGCTAATCTCATCTGCAATATAAGCCTCCAAGATCTAGCCAGTGTACCTGAATTTAACCATTGATGCCTTGGTAGGGGAAATTAAGATCAAAACCTTACACAACTCCACACTCAGGATAGCTTATATGAAGGATGGCCTTGGGGTTGATTACTGGCTTTTAGAATCATGTGTAGCCACATGGGAGGAATGTACTTATGTAAAAGCCATGCTTCCACTCACACTATTCCAACTATAGGCATGCATACTCCCAAATCAATGAACATGATTGAAAGCATCATTCATAGCCATAAATATGACACCAAACTGCTCCATCACGGGCCACACTGAATTAACCAACTACGCATACATACTAAGGTCTGTAAAACACTGGGCAAGTCTAAGCATTATTAGGATACACAAGTGACAGCAACACGTGACAGAAGTGTGCTATGTATATTAAAAGTAACAGTAGCAATATCCAGGACACATAATTCCATACATAGAAATTCAGCAAAAAGTCACTTACCTGAAGAGTTGGTTTGAAGCTATCCGCAGAAACACAAGCTGTGTGGGAGGAATGCTCCCCTCAAAATAAAAACATTGATTCAAGCACCTAATAAGTGGTACTTTAAAGACGTTTACATTGTAAAGAGGATGAGGAATAGAATGCCAATTGAATTAATTCAATATTAATACAGAAAGAACAAGATGTGAAAATCTTAGACAAAGGTATTATAGCATGGATCAGAGAGTGAAAATAAATTATTCAACCAAGAGTAACAATGTGGTAATGAACAGTCAATATTTTGACAAGGGGACATACCGGTAAGCATTTGAAAAACACTGCTTACAGTATCCCGTAAAACTGTTATAACCTACCTACATTTGCTGAACTAAGGATGAATACGAGTTCATAACAAATAATGCTAAAAGCTCTCATTCTCCAACTTCCCACCTCACAGAGAAGCTTTATCTCTATGTTACAACTGACTGAAATCAAATTAACAAACAAGATCAAATTATCCATTATACTATTGGAACCCTCATCCTCTTGCATCAAGAAAAACATGTAAGCACTTGCCCAAGCCAATACAGATCTTATCCATCTGTTACTACCCAAGTAAAGAATTTGCAGCTGACCAAAGTAGGCAGTCATTATACAACACCTAAAGAATCTGATAGATGATCACAAATTCATTGGCAATTGTAGGCCAAACTCTAAACTCACTTACATGAACATATTCTTCAAAAAACAACTAAAAAACATTCTGGAAAAATGTTCTAGTCCAGAACTACCTATCAGGTTTCACACCCATGAGAGGAAACAAAAGAGGGCTTACTCACCACTCTTGATCAAAGTCACCAGTGGGCATATGTATCAAAATCTCCTTTTGCGAATCTCAAATAGCGAGTTTTTGAGAATCGCTATTTGAGAATTGCAAAACGGGATGTATTTAAAAATTCGCACATATTTTGCGAATTCTTAATATTCCTTAATTGCGATTAGCAAGTTGCGAAATCGCAATTAAGGAATACCTTCCCATTCATTCCTATGGGCCAGGAGGCCCATAGCAATGAATTGGAAGTCATTCTCAAATTGCGAATCGCAATTTGCTAATCGCAAATTGAGAATAATTTCAAAGGTGCAAGGGTGTCATGATGACACCCTGATGCACCCCTGAAATTAGCATGTGTGCGCATATGGCGCACATACATGCCCTAAGGGCATGTATGTGCACCACATGGCACTTTGAAAAATGCCAAAAAATGCATTTTTCAAAGAAATCGCAAATTACCACCAACTTGAAGTTGGTGGTAATTTGCGATTTCTTAAGGAGAAATTGCACAACTTGGGTGTGTGTTACATAGCATTTAAGGAATCACAATTTGCGATTCCTTAAATGCTTATGCAAAATTAGGGAATCGCAAAATTAGCAATTCCTTAATAATGCGATGCGAAAATGGCTCATACATCTCATTTTGCGATTTTGTATTCGCAAACGCTGTTTTTTTGCGAATTGCCGCGTTTGCAAATACAAAATCGTTTGATATATATGCCCCCAGGTAACCCAGAATGTTCTTGATCTATTTGCAGAATATGGCACAAAAGAGTAGCCCCTTCAAAAGGCTATTCCATTAACTGAGGTATAGCCAAAGGGGATCAAATAATTTCTTAGCACTGAAAGCCTGGAGTAAGAATAGTATGCACTGTGTTTGGAAGCTGCGTACCCTATTTCGACTTGGGTCTCTAATGCTCCAAGATTCTCTGTTTAAAGGGGCCAGTTGTGCTCCCTTCAGACAATTCACTGCAGGGCCATCTATTCATGTAACAGTATAGGAAGAAAGGCAGTTTGAGAACAATTTGATATATAAATTAATTTTCACACCACAATCATTAGTGAATTCTGAATTATGATTACTTGCAGAATTGGATATCTTTTAAGTTGAAGAAACCGCTGGGAAGTAGAGGTAATCAGATCAAGTTAATTATTTTCACAGAACAAAAACAGTTTAAAATATTTCTTCACTTACAGTGTTTACTGAAAGTGACTGCAGCTGAACAGATAATATTTGAATCTTTTTCAGCAGGTAAAATGTACCAGTGGTTGTTAATCATTTACCCAAAAGCTTTGCATTGGCTGATTTCTGTCAGCACCAGTCCAGTTGTGCTTGAATTTGTAAGTTTTGAAAAGTGGTTTTGCTCAGAGAAGAGTTTCTGTCTAGATGTCTTACTCAACAATTTAGATTTATAACCTCTTTTACTAAATCTCAAATACATAATTTTACTATTAAGATCAAAAAGTTCTGTAGTTCTGATCTCCTTATGGATACTTTTCATTAAGAAGAGTGGATGACAAGAATTTGCATGAAGTAGTGAAGTCACTGAGATTCCTATACAAGAAATCAATCAAATGAAAGTTATTTTAAATTTCAAATTGCAGATCTGGAAACTAAATGTATTTCTGACTAGAATTCATCTTCATTTGTATATTCCTAATTTATGCCTTTTTAACTTTCCCGTTAACAAGAATACTCTATAAATCAAGGCCATGTGTAGAAATGTTCAAAGAATTTACTATGATCTCCACTCCATGTATGCATGTATTTCCGTCATTCCATAATCACGTTTGTGAATTATGGAGCACATTTACAGTCCATCAGTGTATCATTTATAGAAAAAAATAGCTATGAGTAAGAACAAAATCTTTAAAGTCTAATTACAAATTATCGTGTTTTTTCTAATGTGATCTTTTTTTCTGAACATAATAGATTGCCTCAAGATCATTTTTATAACAGAGCAGTATACACAGAGGCTACTTCTAATTCTACCAATCAAGGATGAGGTTCCCATACACTTCCTTAGTGCTTAAATACCTAAAACATGTTCTCTAGATCTGACAAATTATGGTAAATTTGTCACACGTGGTAGAAGGAATCAATATATTAAGACAGATGTTCTGTGAGATTACCTATTAGCTGTAAATTTGGTTTGTGTAATTTAGGTGTCTTGGATAACATGTGGAAAGTAATTCTGTGCTGTTTTATTGTCAATAAGAATCTGTTGTTTTTATCCGTAGCAGTAATCCTTTATTTAACTAATTTTTGAGTTTGGCTAGTAACATTGATGAAAAACCATCATGTGGATCTCTTGGTGTATGATGACTTTTCATTTAGTTGTCATTTAATTTCTTTAAAAAAATAAATATTTTTATAAATAGTAATTGGTACATTACTCACAGACTACTTGTCAAATCAAGAGGGTTTTGTACAATGCAGATTTCGGTAGATTGCATCATGTAATCATCATTCAACAATTTTTGTTATCTTTGCATCCTCATTAATCATGTCAGTTGCCATCTAGACCCTGCTGGCTTTCTTCCACTGAGAGGTTTACCACTGGAATCATACATATACCACCCCTGTAAGTATTCCAACAGCCCTATAGACGTTCCCATTTTTTGAGGCATCCTCTGTGTTTGTATACAGTTTTTTCTGCCACCATAGCCATATCCATATTGTTGCACCATTCCGTTACAGTGGGAGTGTTACTTGCTCCCCAGTGTTTAGCAATATTCCTCTTGGCTAGTGTCATCCCCAGTGTCGCCCAAGTCTGCGTCGCAGAATTAAGGTCTGTTGCCTCCCATATATTCAAAAGACAATGTTTGAGCTCCAATGGGACAGGGGCCCCGCTCACTCTAATTATGGTGGACCTAACTGACTCCCAATATATTACTATTTCGGGACATTCCCAAATTGTGTGGAAAAAAGTGCCAATCGCCCGCACTGTCACAGGCAAAGTGGGTTGTCAATCTTTCCTATCTTGTATAAAGTGGTCCTAGTGTAATAGATCCTGTGGAGTATCTTAAGCTGTACGAGGCGCAGCCTAGATGAGATCGCTACCTCTTTTGGGGATGCTAAGGCCTCCCTCCAATCTATATCGTCTAAGTCTCCCACGTCTTTCTGCCATTTATCTCGAAGAATTTGCATGATCAGGTTGGTTATTGATGATTTTGTGATACGTCAGGGATGTGGCTTTTGTATCCATGTATTCTGTCAGTAACCTATCTTCTTATGGTGAGGTCTCAGGGAGGCTAGTCTCAGGGGGGGTAATCACCTCTAGCGTGTGTTTGTTCTGAAAATAACGGAACTGCTATGTGGGTGCCATCTCATATTGTTCTTGTAGTTGCACGAAGGTGACTACCTTCCCCTGAGCCCAGAGATCTTCCACTTTTGATATTCCTATGTTGTCCCAGTGCTTGACAGCCTTACTCTTGCATAGCATACCCAGTCTGCCTGTTTCCCAAAGGGGTGTTGCTTGTGTGATTTTGTTATCCCAGCCCAACCTCCTGAGTACCGTGTTCCATACATGGAGTGTGTGTTTTGTCGGTCCCAACATGGCCTGGGTTTTGTTATATAGTGCCCGGTTAATCCCTCCCTTGCCCAGCACTAACCTATCAAGTCTGTAGGCGGGGTCCGTGTGAGAGACATGTAGCCAGTGATTGATTACTATTAATTGGGACGCCCAATAATACATTTGTATATTTGGGAACGCAATGTTGCCGTCATACCAAGTTCTGGGCAGTTTCGACATAACTATTCGAGCTGGTTTATTATTGCAAAGACGTTTGGTGACTTCTGTCTCTGTGGCTCAGAAGTAAGATGGGGGAACCAAAAATTGAGTATTTTAGAGAGCGTAGAGAAATCTAGGGAGCGCCATCATTTTAAAAAATGCTGCCTTTCCCAGTAGAGTCAATGGCAATGCTTGCCAGTGTTTGGTGTCTCTTTGGAGCCATTTTAGGGGCGCTTGAAGATTCAGAGTCAGAAAGTCCTCTGGGTCGGAGGTAATATGGATCCCTAAATATTTGAAGTTATCTTCTACTATCACCATGTCACAGCCAGTGGGCAGCATCGGTGGCGACCCTCTCAGGACATATAGTACAGACTTCCTCCAGTTAATCGTGTATCCAGAGTGTCTTCCGTAAGAGTCACATATATTCAGTATTCTATATAGGGAGCGTTTAGGGGAAGCCATATAGAGGAGCACATCATCTGCATACAGAGATATATGATCTTCCCATCCCTCTATCCAACGGATCCCACGGATGATTGGGTCTTGCCGTATCCAGGCCCCCAAGGGCTACAGCACAAGGGCAAAAAGGAGCGGTGACAGCGGGCAGCCCTGTCTTGTACCTGGGCCAAGGGGAAACTCTCTGGATATATGCCCATTAGCTACTACATGATTGAGAGGTTTTGTGTATAGTAACTTAACCCAAGAACAAAATGTTGGCCTGAATCCCATCCATGTGAGGACAGCAAAAAGGAAAGGCCACTCGACCGCATCAAAGGCTATACGCACGTCGAGAGATAGTATAATGGCTTTTCCTTGTTAGTTGTCATTCAATTTCTTTCACATTGTTTACTTTATCAAAATGTCTATCTTTATTGGGAGACCCGATTGATCGATTTTCAAATTATTTATTACGTAACTATTTTATTCTTCAAGTTTGAAAGTATAGATTTTTCATTTGTTTAATATTTCTTTCATATTCATTCAGTATGCTTTTTTCAAATGCATCGATCATTTTAAAATCTCCAGTCACTAAAAGAAATCTTATCTTGTATATTTATTTAAAGTTACTGTTTAGTGCAGTGGTTTTTTTTGTGTTTTGATCAAAAATATCAATTTCACAAATCATCTTCTCAGTTAGGGGGTCTTCTCAGTCTAGTGAGGCCAGAAGAAAAATATCTTCAATTTTAGTGGGGCTGGAAGAAAAATATCTTCAATGTCTTTGATTTATTATCCACTTGTTGATGGCTCAAAGGTCAAACTTAATGGTTTTAGTAGCAAAGAATTTTTGAAACTTCAAATTTCTCATATGTCTGCCAGATTACATTTAAGTCTGATTAAATCATTCTCTTTCTTCCTTGTCAAAGTCACCCCCATAAGACAGTACTCTTTGTTCATTACTAGACAAGTGTCTTTTTGGCAGATTACACATTTTTGGCATCTCTGTAATATTGTTCAGTGGATTCTCCTCCCAGATCTTGTAAGAACTCCTACAGATTCCTCTTGTAACCCTGATTTTGCTCGACTTCATCTTTTCCAATTTTGATCTTTTCGGGAGCAGCTCTGACCTCATCAGATTTGACCCTTTCTTTAACACTGTTCTAGTATAAAACATGATGTCAATTGGGAGTCATTCACTTTTCCTGAGGTGCTGCATTGTTCAGAAACACTTCTGGAAGAGCTAGCTCAATTCTTCTTATCAGACTTTCATCTGATTTACTGTTGTCTGCAGGTGAAGAATAAAACTTCTTTGAGAATGTGTAAACCCATTTCAATTATTAATCTCTCAGCTCTTTTCTGAATTATCATTCTTTCTTAGCCTTAGTGTCATCTTCTAATATGTTTACATGTTTTCAAATTGTTTTTAAAAAAAATCATGAATATTATCACCCAGTTTAAACCCAATAATTATTTTATGAAGATCTCATAAATGTTTATGTATTTTCTTGTGCTGCTCTTGCAAAATTGACTCAAGTTCTCATATTATATGAGGGCTGCTATTTTATTTTTTCCCCATTATGTTTGTAATTTAGGATTTTCCACTTCATAGGCTGGCTGTGAAACCCTGCTCCATCTAGATAATTTGCCAGTGTAGTAGAGTCCCACTATTTTGCTAGCCCTTGCTGACTAATTTTGGGTTTCTCACTAGCTACTTACCAGATCACTTCACCACTTTTAGTGATCATTGCAGCATATTTATTTCAATACACACGCTGCTGTTTGTCTTGTTGAATTTCTTCCGAAAATGACATAATTTGAATCCTTGTAATCACGCTCTTCAACAGAAAAATTAATTGTTGCCCACTCAGGAGACACTACTTTGTAAAATGTGTGCTGCACAGGAGGAAGATTGTGAGATTGTGTGTCAGGATGTTTTTGCATGGAAAGTCTTAGTAAATTTACCCAGCATTCAAGTCCTTTTACAAAGTACAGATCTCTGAAGGTACTGGACTCACACCTGAGCTGTGTACAGGTTTGGCTCTTGACCTATTCATAAGGCCTGCTTACAAGTCAAGTAGACAGAATTCTAAAGTGAATAGGGACATGTGTTCATTCACAAGGTAAGGGCTAGACACAGCATACAATAATAAATGATCCAGTGTCCCTGCACCTGAAATTACCAGGTGTGAGAACACTGGGATAAATTTTACGGGATGCTTAAATTGCACCTAGTACATGCACAAGCAGGCTGGGCATGGGCTGCGGGTATCGACACAGTTTCACCCCCACACCATGCCTACAACTCCATGAGGGAACATGGAATACTCCCCTGTGGCTGGCAACTGACCTCCAGCCCCATGAAGTCTTTGAAATCCCCGTCTCCTGGCCTGCAACCTGCAGTGCTCCCCTCCTCCAATTTACTACCTTCTCCGAGCATGTGGTAAATGGAATTGGAAAAGGGTTCCTTATACATCACTGAACAGGAACTTGTATGTGTTTTTGCCCCCCAAAAATATGGATTGGAATGGTATTTCCCATTTTGGATTAAACAACTTGTAGTAGATGAGTACCAGATTTAGGTGCAGGGATGTGGCAAGTAGGAATAATTCTCGCCACCCGCTATTCCCGCACCTAATCTGGCCTGCTCATATTTGGATTCTTAGTGCCTTCCAGTGAAACTGGGTATCCTGCCCCTCCTCCCCGATGAACTTGATTGTGTCTTTACAAGTTTATCAGGGTCGCCGCCTCCTTTACATCCCTCACTCTCGCCCTACTCTAAATACATTGTCTAGGCTACATAAATTCTTCAATTTGACCCTTGCAGGAAGAAGCTATGCTTTATCTATTTGTCACCTTTCACAGCAAAATATACGACACGTAGTGGCTGCTTGACCACTCTGTAAAGCTCTATCACTGATAACATGCTGCTCTCCATAGAAATATTCTGAAGAAAAATGAAACACAGTTGAGAAGTTTGAAATCAACTTTGTTATATGTACACAGTCACAGCGACAGAATGTACAACTAAACACATAATATGATTCCTTCTCAGCACAAAATTAATTTTATTATTTAATATGTGAAATACTAAAATGCTTATTACCATCCTAGCAACATCTGAGGCTAAAGTAATCACCACATCATCACTATAAGTTTCAACAAGACAGGGGTCTAGCTTCAAGGGTGGTGTTTGGGGTGTGACACACCCCAAATAAATGCATTCTTAGCCTGGTAGTTTGGTCAGGGGCCCCTGAGTCGGTGCTGCTTTATCTGTGGGGGTTTTTCGTCCTGTGCCAAGAATAAAATACAAAAGAGTGACCTTGACTGTAAAACAGGAAAGAGAGTGATATATAAATTAGATAATCTGTGATCAATACAGGCCTCCTTGATTGTTAACATTGTGCACTCCTAGGCAAACAATTTATTTCAGACCCTCCTTTTACTTTATTATTACATATGAGTGCACCTTTAAATACTTGAGTTCAGGAGGGGTGCTGTACAAGCATCTTTTATGTTTGATTTAATAGACTATAACGTTGCTCCATCTACAGTAGAAATCTAGGCCACATATAGGGTTTAAATGACAGGTCTGGGGGCTATTCACAAACTGCCTTTTGTAGTACATCTTGTAGTACTACAATAGCAGTACAAACATAATACAAATTGCTGTTCACAAACTGCACTTTTAAAGTACAACTTCTTGCAGTCGTAGTACAGAAAAGCAATTTGTGACTAGCATTTCGTAGTACATATGTATTATTACTGTAGTACTACAAAACATACTATAAAATGCAGTTTGTGAATGGCCCCCAGGCCCTTCAATTTGTTGGAGACATGTAAGTTACATATAGAGTATATTTCCACTTGGATTTTGTGAATAGCCAAAAAGTAGTAAACTTACTCAAAAGTATAAATTGCTCAAAAGTGTAAGTTACCTTTGTGAATCAGGCCCAAATAGTGACTGGTGTCCCAAAACAACAGTACATATGTACCCGTAGAAGTACACCTTGAATGAGTGCAAATGTACTACTTTTTAAAATTGCCGAAAGGTCTGGGTGTTTCATCAGGACCAAATTTAGACCATAATGTATGTAGTGGATAATTATGTATGCCTCTAACTAAAAGGAAATCATTTTTTAAGGTGCTCTCTTACCAAATTAGTTCAACATGAGAGCCCACATAAGGAAACTCAGAGAAATGGTCCCACAATGGTCCCACAATATTCAGTTTCAGAGGCAGCCCGGCAGAATCCCTACCCTGCTTCCTGACTTCAGAGACTTAGGGACTCATAGATTAGGGTCTAAAGTTGGTCTTGAGGTGATACCCAGATGTATTGGCACTTGTGGACATGAGACAAGTTGAACACAACCAAGGACTCATTATCACTTATCTTGGTTAAGCATTGTTTTTAATCATGACACAGTGGTTTGCCATGAATAAAGAGTCTTGTCTAGAGGAAGTACCTCTAGCCATGTTTAATCCACTCACATTCCCGATCTATGTGCAATACCCATCAAAGCATTAGGGCAGTGACCTGAGCCTTGGAAAACACTGGGCCAGAATGTAAAGAGCCCCAGTCCATGGGAGCCTTCTGGGCATTGCAGCGCCCGCCCAGCGAGGGGCAAACCTAATGATGAAGCATGCCACTTAGGTGGGTGAGGGCAATTGTGTCATATTATTGGCATTCTCTGGACATATATGAATATAGCAGACCTTAGCTTAAAACGTACCCTACGGTCATGTAGTGCAACAGCACATCAATTGTTGATAAGATAAATGCATGACCTAAATTCCAGAGACAATTTGGCTTGATTGTGCTTAGGACAACCTGCTGTATGCGTGTATGCTTAGAAGGTAAAAATGTACAGGAACTAGAGAGGGCAGCTGACGAGTCTGAGACTTCTTAGCTTCACCTTTATGCTATTAGGAAGACTGTGGTGACCTATGCCCATTATGAGGAGACCTATACAATGTAGTGTAGGATGAATATGGTCTCAGGGTTCAGTTTGGAATCCCCAACAGGAAGCCGTTTTTACAACTTCCTTTTACTGGCACGAGTTTCACGGGAGTAAGTCAAAAATACTTGGAAGCTCTAGCACTGGTGGGCCACCCTACGGAACAAAAGTCAAAATCTTCGACTTAGAAAAGCAGTCTGCCTCAACCTGGTAATGCAGACTGCCTGTAGCCTTGTCCTACCAGTCTCCTTCAACACCACTGGGATCAGATCCTCTAGTGCAACTATACTCATTTTATAGCCTAGCAGTCTGTAGAATCTTCATGTAATGTTATTAGTGTTCCCCTTTACCTTGTAACTAGCTGCTCAGCCAGTGTGAGAGTTCTGTGTGGAATGTTGACATGAGTGGAATGTTTGGGGGTGTGTCTGTCACTTCCATGTGTCTCGTCATTGTGTAGAGTTCCTGTAGTCGTTTTCTACTGTGTTTCTCTGCATTGAGTTTCACATGTACGGTCATGTGGTGTTTTCTTTTCTCACTTTTTGTACAGTGAGTTAAATGTTCTTTGCTCTTTTTCGTATTTTTTATTAAAGGAGGAGGATGATAATAGTGTGTATTTATCTTTTTACCTTTCTTTCTTCCTTTGTGTAGTCTGTTTCCCTCTCGTGGTATGGTTTTTACCCTTTACCCCTAGGTTTTAGACTATTGATTACTTATGTACATTTTGGGTATCGTTTTTTAGAATTTTTAGTATGGTTTGATTTATTTTCAATTTTAAAGGGAAAAGATAAGGTAGTATCTTTATGTAATGTTATTAGTGTTCCCCTTTACCTTGTAATTAGCTGCTCAGCCAGTGTGAGAGTTCTGTATGGAATGTTGACATGAGTGGAATGCTTGGGTGCCTGGGTGTGTGTGAGACAGTTGGGAAGATGGGCTGAGCAGCTAGCAGGCTGCTCCTGGTGGAGCTGCTTTATCTGTTATCTTTATTACCTTGAATGTTAAAGATTTAAAAAAATAACTTGAAAGACACCACCTGGCTACACCTGCTGGGTCACCTCTAAGTTTGGAACTAGCTTACTTCACAGTCACTATTGCCCACTGAACCTTTCCACTGGCCCTCATGCAACTGTGTGGAAAAACAGTGCTCTTGTTCATTTAAAGATAATAACAGTAGAATTAACTTTGAAATCCATTAGGAGTCTGCTAGAATGTTCACATTTGTCTTCTTGGACCTGACCCTTTCTGCAGGGTCACCCCCAAACCTTTTGCCTTCCTTCTCATATTTTTTACTGAATTCATCTTTGCTGGCCTTAGGACCCTGTGCATTTTACTAACGAGTGCTAAAGTGCTTGTACTCTCTCCTTAAAACATGGTAAAATTGTCCTAAGCCCAATTGGCAAATTTAATTTACGTATAGGTCCCCAGTAATGTGGAACTACCTGTAAAGAAATGCGACTAGTGGGCATAGCTGGTAGTTGGCCTTTGTGTATTGCTCTCAGACAGTGAGAGAAAGGGAAGACAGGTGTTTTCAGGATGGGTCTCTCTGAGTTAAGGAGGGGGAGGAGCTGTCACCTATCACACTTGCACATCAAAAAGGCTCTGCCTGAGCACTCTCACAAAAGGTTTGACACAGGTCTTTTGTGACCCCAAACAAGGTGGGGCCAGAACATGGAGGAAAGGGATTCCTGACACCTCAGTGGGGTGAAAACCTCTAGAAGATTACTCCACTTCAAAGTGGGCACGAGGAATAAATATTGGACCCTTAGACCCAACTCCGCAGTACACTTCTGGACCTGTGAATTCTGCAGCAGACTTAGAAAGAAGAAAATGCCTCTGAGGATTGTTTTTGTGCAGGAAGGTGCCTAAGCCTCCAGAAAAACAATCCTGTCTACATTGCAGCCAACCTTGCACCGCAGCTAAAAGGGCAGCAGCTCATGACGCATTCCTGCCCTTTCCCTTTCTCACAGCATAACAAGGTGGCTAGCTGAGCTGCGTGAAAGCTTGCTAAATATGCCTGCTGTTTGTTGAGGTAGACTGGAGGGAAGCACTGTTGGTGCCTTTTGAATCAGCAATCTCAGCCAGGCATTGGCTGATGCAATTTAAATACCTGCATAGACCTACCTTACTACTCTGGAAAATGGGTCAGTGCACTCTTTTAACATAACATTTAGGGGCAGTGGTGGGAGCATTTCCAGTTGGATATATTGCTCCACGCTTAACTGTCATGGAATGTAATTTTATCTAAGTTGATACAACCATCATGTCTTAGAAAATAGTTGTCTTTTTGTAAGAAGTGACAATATGTGTTTGATTAAAGTAGCTCTTTTTTGTTGTTGAAAATATTAAAAATATTGAGCAAAAAATAGGCTTAGTAACCTTTATGATGTATCTCTTTGGCCAGAAAAGCCACAGAAGTAACTGTATATATTGTGTGGCTTTTGAGGCTCAAATACAATCCTGTTTTCAACTTTGTGATAGGCTGAATTGGAATTAGGAGCAAAAGCTGATTCACTCCTTCATAAAACGCACAACTACAGGGGCAATTTGAGCAACTGAAAGCACACACTGAATTGAGGATGAAGTCTATAGAGGATAGAGAATGTAGGCACGTTTCACAGAGTGCTAAACATCCTACTACAAAAAAAATTCAAAAGGACTCACACTAGAAAAAGCAGGAAATATATAAGCATTGACAAGTACCGATCCATAAAAATAACCCCACACGTAAGTAATTTTCTAGAGGGTTTGAAACATGTAGGCTTTTTATCGGTAAGGGAGTCTCGATAAACCAACACTTTATACCACTGGGAAAACAACACACGCAGTTGGAAAATAGTCTAAACTTGTTGAGTAAAACAAATCTCCACACAAAACAAAGTATTAGTATCCCCGTGAGGACATGTTGAGTCCCTTGTAAAAAAAACACAGAGAGGATATGTGCTCCACTCCTAGAAAACATTTAAAAGGGATTTGCCAGTGCAAGTAACAGCTGTCCGAAGCAATTACGTTTTTAATAAATTTGTGAATCATTTCATTAAAATACACGTGTGCTTACATACATGGGCGATGTTTTAAATACTTTGGGGCATATTTACAAGCCCCTATCACCACCACAATGTCACTTTTAGTGACATTGTGATGGCGATAGGGGCCTGGTCTTATTTACAAGGCAGTGTTAAGCCACTTAACTTGGCTGAATGCTGCTTTGTAAATAAGGCACCCTTTCAAACTGTATTTCGTTTGAAAGGGGAGGGCAATGGATGTTGCGGGGGGCGTTCCACCACAACATCCATTGATTTTGACACTGACCCCTATTTACAAGGGCAGCATGAATAGGAGGCAGCGCCAAAATTAAGACCAGGGAAAACCTGGTCTTAAACAGGCGAAACGAGAGTAAATGTTTTATTTCTCCTCATTTCTGCTGTTTCCATGTTTGCTACCTTGTGCAGCACACATAGAAACAGCCAATTGCCTAATGTCCCCCTTCCTGCACATAAACAATCATTTAAAAATAATGGGTGACCTTTCTGCACATAAACAATCTTCCACCCAACGCAGACACCCTTGCACTATGGTGCAAGGGTGCCTGCGTTGGTGCTAGGCAGCTGATCTCAGCGCCAGCGCTAGGGGAAACACTGGGGTGCGCCGCATTCTTGTGAATACTGCACAACCCTGCGCTTTCAGAATGGAGAAGTGTGGCGTTAGCAACTTTTGCTTCTCCATTCTGCTGTAGATATGTCCCTTCCTTTATTAACAAGCATTTACAATACAATCGGTCTTGCTTTAGGTACCTTATCAGTGTTTAGCCATGCAGCACTGGCTGGCAGAGCCGTGGAAAAGTCAGTCATATGTCAGGCTTAGGTATGAAAGACTGAATGAGCTTGGGCAGGTGTCAGTCACATATTAGGCCACACACTGACACTGTGCAGTAATACATTGTTACTTACACATGGTACTTACCCCAGACTGACGTCTGCAGTTAGAATGTGGTTTGCAATGAATCTGACAATGGAATCTTGGAGAAGGGGCCTTGGGGTGTGTGGTGGCTGCTGGGAAGTGGCTGGTAGTTTTCGCCTGCATGACTGCTGGGTATGTGCAGTATTTAACGGCTGACGGATGTAAGTGGTGTCTACTGGTGCATCTGTGCCAACAGCCGCCAGATGTAGGCAGTGTTTGTTGGCTTTGGTACCTAGGTATTCTAGTGAAGGTGGTTATGCTGGTTTATGCATGTCATACCGCTGAAAAGAAAGTTAAAAGTGCAACATGTCCATATAAAATATTCCAAAAGTAGAGATAGTATTTATTAAACAAGCCTGTGTCCTGGAGTCTGCTCTGGAAGGGTTTGTATGTAAACGTGAAAGATGGGCGCATGTTAGCAACAAAACTAGTACAAATTTACTATATACCAGGTGGCTGCGTTGTCAATACTCCAGTAACTCCGGGACTGCTCTTTCTGGGCAAGGGGTACTGGAAAGAACTGCATTATATGGGCAACTTGGTACATGTTAAAAAATAACATAAAAACAAATCCAGTAGGTTTGGAATTTAAAGTTAACCCACTTCAGATCGGACGACAGCAGCCATGATGAGAGCGCCATGGTGTGCATCTTCTGTGTTGATGCCTAGGGGTGCAGTACTGCATTACCTTAATCAGTTTTCACAGTTATTATTTACCCGATTGGTGTTTGTTTGTGTAGAGTTAAGGATATTATTGCAACGCCCGATAGGGACTGTTAGACCTGGCATCTTTTGGCGTGTTTCCCCTGTCTTTTTTCTTTTTGACCTCCTGGTTTTGACTTTGCTTTTCCTGGTTTAGCGTCTCTGCGCACTTCCTCACTGCTGATCTGTGATAAATTATGCTTATGGATTGATGTTTCCATGTTTGTCGTATTTAATTTACTGCTAAGTCCCTAGTATAGTGTACTGTGTGTGTCCGGGGCTTGTAAATCAAATGCTGCTAGTGGGCCTGCAACACTGGTTGTGCCACCCACACAAGCAGCCCTTCAAAGCATTCTCAGACCTGCCACTGCAGTGTCTACGCGCAGTTGTGACTGCCATGTCAACCTGGCAAGTGCACCCACTTGCCAGACCCCAAACCTTCCCACTTCTTACATGTAAGGCACCCCTGAGGTAGGCCCAAGGTATGCCCATGGGCAGGGTGCAGTGTAGGCAAAAGATTGGACATGTACTGGTGTGTGCGGTATGTCCTGATAGAGAAGTACAGTGTATTTCATTTTCACTATTGGAAGGCTATCTGTCCCGTAGAATAAAATTGGAGATATAATTGGAGATACTTTGTAAAATCTTGGACAAGATAGGAGAATGGAGTTTAGTATGCCTGGACTCAGAATTTAATCACACATCTTTTAGGAAAGATGTTTTTTAAATAATATCTTTGAAAATGCCACTTCTAGAAAGAAGCCATTTTTTTGCTTAACCATCCTGTGTGCCTCTGCCAGGTTGGGGATTGTCTGTCTGACTTTGGAGTGACAGAGGCTGGGGATGTGCATTTACTATAGACGGCCACTGGAGGATTGAGGGGTGTACTGCCCTTCCTGGATGAGTCAGGGCTGGGCTGAATCAGGGCTGGGCTGAATAGACCTGGGCTGCATTTAGAGTAGTAGGAGGAGATTTTCTTGCACCTGAATAGGCCTGGTCTGCCTTACAGAATGCCATCTCCACCTCCTGCTAGGAAGCTGGACCACAGAGGATGGAACTGGTTTTGACTAAGCTCAGAAACTCTCTGCCGCAAGAGAAAAAAGGGAAATGTTGTATGAATATTGGGGCCCAGGCCCCAGGACTTTAGAACTCTTTTGGACTCAGAAACCTGCCAAAACAAGAGCTGGAGAAGCTCTGAGGAGGAACTACCATGCGCTGTGTGCTTTGGTGTGTTGGCCTGCAGTGGCTGCTTCTGTCTTGGGCAGAGAAAGGACTGGACTGAACTTTCTGCAACTTCTTTGCTTGAGTTTCTCCAAGGGCTTGAGGTAGAACTTGCCCCCTGTTCATGAAGTCTCAGTAACAACAAAAACTTCAAATTCATCTGCTACAAGCACTGAAAACTGTTTTTTTTGTGCTGCAACAGAAGAAAAAGCAACCCGACGTCGTCACCGATGCTGCTGATGGCTCCATGTCCTGAAGGCACCGCAGAGGGCACCTCCGCTCTTCGCACCTTAATCATGGTCTCACTGATGCCGCCATTCGATGCCACCACCAAGCCACTGCTTGCACCCTGACCTGTGGGCACTGTACTTCACACCGCTTTGCTTCACGCTGCCGCTCTGTTATCCCTGATGATGTTGCTCCACACCAACATCGATGCCGCTGCTTGCACCGTGGTTTGAGGGCACCACTCGTAAGTTGCATGACCCATCACCCTCATCCCGTACCACAGCCTTGGCCTACTGGAGCCGGCGCCATGAACTCCGGTTCATCAGCCGACGACAGCGCTCCCGCAGTGACAATAAACGCTGCCTGCACCATGACCTGACAGCAACGCGACAAACACCCATCACTTTGCATCGCAGCCTGGTCTCACTGACACCGCTGGACGGCTGTCACTGAGCTGCTGCCTGCACAGCAACCTGAGGGCACCGCATGCCGCACCGCTGCCCCAACGCCTGCCGATACCGGCACTCCCAACTTCAATGGCGAGGAGTTTGACCTGCAATGCGTGTGACTTAAAGGGCCTGACAACTCCTTCACGGACCTCTGGAACCGACGCATGGCGACGCTGGCTCTTCGGAGCTCAACGAGCGGTTGCCGACGTCATTTCTAAAGGTACTGTTTCGCAGGGCTCTCTGACCCCGTAGCTGGCCCGCGATGCTGCAGTCAGACAGAACTGTTTGGATTTGTTGTTTACAACACCGTGATAGCCCTGGATGGAGCTATCAACTTCAACGAACATCTCCAAAATCCTGGCATCCATAAAACCGAACAATCACTTCAATGACCCGCTTCCCTCTAACTGTATGTCCTTAGCCAGCCAAGTTATCATACCCATCTGGACCACAATAGTCAACGTGGCCTTAACACAAGGTTCCATACCTGCCTCTCTAAAATCGGGCAAAGTCATGCCCATTCTAAAAAACCGACACTGAACCCTGCTGTGCCGGACAATTTCAGGCCAATATCCAATATTCCACTTCTTGTGAAAGTGCTTGAAATATGCTTGCAACAACAACTCTGCAAACACATTGGGAAATGTCATCTGCTTGATGAATGTCAATCGGGCATCAGGCCAAATCACAGCACTGAAACCACAATCCTCCATATTGTGGATGAAGCCCTACAAGCACTAGACCAAGACAAAATGTGTCTCTTAATTCTTCTGGACCTATTGTCGGCGTTTGACACAGTTAACAATGAGAAATTACTAGACTGACTCTAAAACAGGATGGGTTTAGAGGGAACCATTCTCGAATGGTTTAAAATCTTTTTGCGGAACCGCGCTCAAAGAGTCTTAGTTAATAGAAATCTATCTCCTCCCACCCTGATTATGATCGGAGTTCTGCAAGGCTCAACTCTTTCCCCTACAATTTTCATCCTATATCTGGAACCACTATCAGTGATTCTGTATAGTGCAACATCTCCTTCCATTTGTATGCAGATGACAAGGATATCTACTTCAAAATCTCATCCCTTGAGGAGAGCAAGATAATGAATGAGGCGCTAAAGCTGACCATGCAATGGTTAACTAGTAACCAGCTCAAACTTAATACACAAAAAAAAGAATTCTTACTAATAGCCCCTCCTACATTTTAGAATGGACCAAGTCAATCACCGCGCTGAACTGCACCCCGACCATAGTGGACTCAGTCAAAACATTAGGAGTCATGCTGGAAAAGAACCTGAACATGCCGTCCCACATCAACACTCTAGCCAAAAATGCCAGGTTTCACCTGAGCTAACTTGAAAACTCAAACCATTCCTAGATATTAAAATGGCAGAGCAGGCATTCGTCATCTCAAGGATAGAATACAGATGTACACATCTCTCAGGACTGGCCAAAATCTCAACCGCTCTCCAAAAAGCCTTTCTCAATGCAGACTTTTAACAGGTTCATAAAAATTCGACCACATCACTCCACACCTGAACGCACAGAATTGACTTCCCTACGAAGCTAGAATCCAACTCAAACTGACCTGTATCACACACAAAGCGCTACATGCTAAGTCCCCTTCATACCTAGCTCAGAAAATAGTGTTATCCGGAGGAGACATGCACTCCTGTAGTGTTAGGGATCTGGTGCTGAAACCACCTTTCTTCCGGAAGAAGAAAACCTACAACAGAGTGTTCTCTGGGGCCGCACCTGGAATCTGGAACTCACTGTCGCAAAACATTAAAAGAATCCCACACTTGTCAAGATTCAAGAAGAAGCCAAGATTTTTCTAATGTGCAAATTCCTGCTATTACACTCTCCCAGAGCAATAACCGATCTGCGGCTTAGCTTACTCAAAAGCTCTCGTAGGGGCATAACCTTGCAAATCCTTGTATTCATAACTTAATGGTCTATGTACCCCCCTCCTGGAGAGGCTAACAAAAGATCAGCCTGGCTTTACCCACTTGTTATTTGTAACTTATACTCTCTTTTGTGTTGTCTAGGATGTTGAAAAATGTAGACTTCAGTGTAACATTAAAGGGCAGGAGTTGAGGTAGGCACTTTTGCTCTGCTCCTTCTCTGTTTTTCTATCACAGATGTTAGTTATGATTGCTTGATCCTTTCCACTGAAAGTTTCAAATTTTCTGTGAAGCACTCTGATACCCTAACGGGTCACGTTGGCGCTCTATAAAACACTAAATAAAATAAAATAAACTGTATTTTAAGTCTATTTTTGATTATTGATATTTCTGAGAACTGTATGGAGGATTTGTATCATTTTGGCACAGATACAATATTGGTTATTTTTCTAAAACTGGTGTGGTGTCCTTTTGCAGTGTTTTCACTGTATTACTGTTGGTTATGTACAAATGCTTACACACTGCCACTAAGATAAGGCTCACAGCTCGTGCCAAGCTACCAAGGGGTGAGCAAGGGTTATTTCAGTAGTGTATTCCCCTTATACTGACTAGGAAGAATAGTCCCTACTTAGCCAGGGTAACAACCAGCCAACTAGAGACCCCCATTTCTAACAGGGACACGTTGTAATTACTGTTTTTAATTGCTGCCAAGTTTTCAGACTGAGATGGACCTGACTCACTTAAAGCCTTGTATTTAAGTAGTAGGGTTACTGGGTTTTGAATACTTTTAGTGTAAGCACAGTCAAGAGTTTGAAAACCTTTTAAGGGAGAAGGGGGCAGAGAAAATTAGTGCCTACTTTAAGTAACATGTCCATCATGGAATGTACTGCCCATTCTTATTATGGATTTTGGGATGTTTTGTTAATGGTTTTATTAATTCATCGGATTGTTTCTGTAGAATTTACTTACTTATTTAATTGTATTATAGATCTTTTTGTGATTAGGAGCTACTTCATAGCATTAGTGGGTTAACAGAAGTTCACCTGTGTTGGCCCTTCCCTGACAAATGGAGATTGTGAGATTCAGTTCTTTCCAAAGGTAGTTCTCGGTAAGCCTGGACTGTGTGTTGGGTGCCTGATGTGGTTCACCTGACTGCTGCCCTAAATCTATCATTAGCCAAGTAAACGTCATGGAGTGAGTCTTACTGCTTGTGATAAAAACCAGTGCATTTTTGGCATCAACAGAGCACCGCCCCTTACTATATAAAATAAGCAGAATCTTATTGCTGTAAATGAAGGCTAAAGCAGTCCCCTTGGAGCGGAAGCATCAAGGATAGAACAGCACAGCACAGTGCATTAATATTGGCTGAACATTTCAAAGCAGTGGCTGGATCTGATACCACATAGTTGAAAAGACAGGGGAGGGGGCAGGAGTTTTGAGGGTGGAGTCCTGGTGTAGACAGGCTCACAAAGGTCGGTGTAGCTGAACTTAGTGCAGACCCACGGTTTGTGTGCAGTGCAAAACAATAGACTGGAGAAGGTTCAAGAAACCCTTTGGCTGCGGCCGGCTTGCTCTGAACCAGCTGTACATTCTATGACCGGCTCTGTGTTCACAAGTGTAGCTGGCGGCCGGGAGGAAAGAAGGTTATATATGTTTAGAAGAATTGTGCAAAAATGGCTTCTTTCCTTTCACGTCATCTCCTGTGTCACTGAGACCCATCTGCAAGTTCTAACGAGGGAAAGGGGGTGTGTTAATGCTTGTTTTCTGAGCATCGCCACGTCCATTCTGCAACAGTGAATGCGTTTCTTGTAAAGTCTATTTTACTGCCATGTTTCATGTGAAGGAAACTCCATTGGATCTGGTGGAGGAGGTGGTGGGTGAAGTGGTGTAGGGGAGCCTGCCCTCAGTGTACCTTCTATCTTAATATGGATGTGTTTTTTAAATAATTTGTTTTATTTCACTCCACTATTTCTACAACTCAATAGAACATTCTGGGCTCAGTAGTTCATGGTGTCAGATGTTTGTCAAGGCTGAGGAAAGTGGGAGTTCGCTAGATTGTGAGCGGGGAAGGATGTCTATAAAAAGTAAACAGATGCACTTATAAAACTGTGGTGAGATGAGTTTGAAAGTCGTAAATTGAAATGATGGCAGAGCTGAGTCCCGGAGTACTGGGACTGCAGACCGTCTGTGCACTGAAGAAACAGCTTGAGACTCGGCTCCGCCATTATTTAAATTTACGACTTTCAATCCAGTCAGCATTCCTCAGTGTGTGTGGGGCAGGGTTACGTGGCGCTGAGAGCTTCGAAGTTGGAGACCTGCAAAAACACCAGCAGAGGCAGGCGAACTAAAAGAAGTTAGAGAGCAAAGAGGAGGGGCCATCACACGCTGTACAATGTGATGGGCAACTAAAATGTTCTCTGAGTGAAATTGCCAGGGAGGAACCTAAGAACACAAAGGAGGTAAATGCACCAATAAAAAGCCAGCATTTCTGAATGCCACAGATAACAACCAATGTCAATAGTTGGGTGTGCCAAACCCCACAGAAGAGACACAACAGGTCGAAGCTTGACCTAAAAATAGTGTGCGCATACTAATATACTTTTTGCAAAATGTATTTTGAATAAGTTGGATTCTTTTTTGTTTGGCTTTTTGTTTTTATAAGCATTTCTCTAGTTTATGCAAAAAATAGTAAGATTTTATTTGAGAAAAAAAGTTGAAAGAACAATTGTTCAAAAAGAGCATATCACAGAATATTGCAAGTAATGTGCAAAAATAAATAAGCCCAGAATTCAGAACCGCCATTCAGGCATCCTTCTTCCAGTGTACCTTTAAATACCACCATATACATCATGATGTAAGACTCAGAAAAGCCTGTAGTGGATTTGAGGAAATTCTGAAAGCACTGAAAGTGAGGCCAAGGGAATCCTGAGAGAAAGGCAGAACATGAGTAACAGAGCATGCAACTGAAATAGTGAATTATTTATTTCCCACCCTTGTTTGTGGTAGAAGAACTGAGGAGAGGGGGAGACACTTACTGCAGTGAAAGAATATTGCTTATCTCGCAACAAAACGGGTCAATCATGGTAGGAATAATAAGAGGTACCTGGGTCATCCTTATGATCACACTCAGAAGCTGATAAGGCCACTTTGTGATGTTGTAGCTTTGCGATATTGTAATATACAAGACAGCAGCTTGATAGGCCACTAGCTTACAAGACAATGTTTCAGCTCAAAAGCTGTTTTAGTTATTGGATTACAATTGTCCTCTGCTGTTGGAGGGGAGTGGAAAATCCAAACACCTACAGTTGTTTCTATGCATTTCCAGCTACACTGTAATTATAAGCAAGCATTGATGAATTAGGGATATTCCTTGGCCATAAGTAAATATTACCTTCTCGGATAGAGGTTGATGTCAAACACTGACCATGTGTGCAGCAGTCCAATATTAGTTTAGCATGTATGTTATAAGCCAAAGTTTCTACATAAATCTACATATTTCATTTGTTATTCTACTTACCATAACGGCCCTGTAGGTTACAAATGAAAGATGTGTTTGGTCTTACCTAGTTCATGAAGATATTCCTCAGCACCTCCTAACATAGTTACAGCTGCCATGTCATCTTTTGGCTCCTCCTCAGGGGTAAAAGTCTGAAAATTGTGAGGCCATTTGTCTTTGCCATCCTCATTAAAGGTAGAGCTGCTGTTTTCATCTGGTAGTTGAAGGGTGCTTGCATCATTACTGTTTTCACTATCATCGAGTTCTACTTCAGTCATCTGGTCAACAGGAGGATACGGATAGTCAGGAATGGATACCCCTGCATTGTCATTTACTAAATGGAAAACTTCTGTTGTCTGGAATTCTGGTCCACTGTCAAGTACATTAGTGATCGAGGCAACAGGCTTGACAGGTAAGTTGTTATTTTCAGAAAGATTTGGCCAAGGGTCATGCACTTTTTCATCAGTATTGGGCAAAGCAGTAGGTGAATTAAAAAGGTTTTCCACTCCCCCACCTCCCAAAGCATCCTCTAGCCTTTCCCTGACCGAAGCCATCTGTGGCACATTGCTGGCTGGGACGCCAAAGGGAGAAGAATTTGGACCTATTAGAATGGAAGGGCCAGAGCTGCTGTTTTGTATAATGGAACTCATGGTTGATAGTTGATTTCCAGGAATAATATTGTGTTCTTCATCATTGATGCTCTTGTGAGCTAGGAAACTACCACTCACATGTAAAGACACAGCCTCTGGTTCCATTACTGCTAAGTACTGAAGCGTAGAAAACTTACTTAGTGATTCTGTGGGATGAGATGTTGCAAAATCACCTGTTATGTCCATTGAGTCTGTGTTAGTCTCTTCACTGAAACCCTCAATAACATTTGATGAAATATCATTTCTAGATTCTTCAGGATAGTTGGAATTTTGTTCTAGCATCGGGACACTGGTTGGGTGCTCAGACAAGAAAACATCAGTCTGCTCCTTTGTGTCTGGACTGGGATTCTCCAATGGCCGTTCAGCATTTAAAGCGTCATCCTAGAAGCAAAAAGAAATAATTGAACATGGCCATATGCATGTGAAGATATTAACATTAATTTATTAAATGCGAGTCATGTGAATGTTATCAGTGACATTTTTTTAATTTTCTCTCCAAGTAATTCAGCATCACTGTGAAACATAGGCTAAGATTATGTAAATGATTTCCATTTAGATTTATTATGTATCATTTTACGTTATGTTAATGTTCTGAAAATGTGGTATGAATTTAGACACCAGACCTGATTTAGATACCTCCTTCTATGTGTACACATATGTGTACACATAGATAGCAAAATCTTTTGAATTTATACAACAATATGTCATACAAATCGGTAATATCATTGAGTGGTTAAAATATACATAAGTTTAGGGTTTGCTCCAATGGCTAGTGGCACCTTAAGGCAAATCTGTTGTGGTTGTTTTACCAAAGGATTGTCTGGCACATTGTCAAAGGAAAGCTCACTAACTTGTTGCTATGCACTTGAAGAAACTTTATAACTGCATTGCAAATGGTAGGGCAAGGATGTAACCCGCTAGCCTTTCTAGAAAGCAGTAAAATGCCCTCAAAAAAGAAACCCGTCCACTGAAAGAGGGCGCTCTTCTGCAGCTTCTTCAAGGGGTGAAAACATGAGCATCCTTTTACCCCTGACTGATCACGCACCTCTTTTGGCGGTCTACAGTACACCCAGTGCCTTGTAGTTTAGCTATATTGTAAACCTTCCCCAAGGCACTACCTCCTCTTTCTATCGCCCATGGCTCTCCCATTGGATACCTGTCTCCTACCCTCAAGGACTCCCTTATGCTCCCTTCCCATGTTCTCCCCCTGCACATGTGCCTGAGCACTTCCTTCTCAATCAATAAGATAGGGCACATTCCTGGGCCCCGTTCATGTGTTGCATCTCTATGCTAAAACAGTGATTGGACACTTTTCACTTCGACCTCCTTGCGACGCAACGGATGCGCTGTATTTACTGTACGGCACTCCATGTCGCAATCATCTGGAATCCTGCTGTATCTGTTGATGCTAAAGTCACACATCGCTGCAGTTGTGTCACAAGCATGACACAACTCCAGCAATGCATGGGGCCAGCTTATCCTTATGATACTGCGTCACCCTTACGCCTGCCAATCTGATTGATTTCACTGCGCCACTCCAATGACGCTTTGTTTCGTGGGAATGACCAACCTGCATACATCATACCTGACGCCGGTATAATGTGGCACAGGGCTTTACACAGTCATGCATATGCCTAGATGCAACACTTTGTAAATACGGCGCAACGTAGTGTCAAATTTACACTGCAAGTATGTCAAGAAAATGATGCAAGGGCAGCAATAAACTGTTGGAAGTGGCCCATGAATAAGCCCCTCTTTCTTTTTCCCCTACGTTGGAGGACAATGGCTGCCATGCACCAATGCAGGCACCCTTGCACCATGGTGCAAGTGTGACTGTGTTACAGAGTTGGTTGATGTTGTGCAGGAAGGGACACCTACCTGCACAAAACCTATCAATCCAGGGCATTTCCTCTTTTTCTGTGTGCTGCAGAATGGTAGACAAGTAGTAAAAGTGAAAAAAGAGGAGAAATGATAACATTTATCTTCATAGCACCTCCCAAACTCCCCCCTTGGGGGTGGTGTTAGATTCTGACGCAGCCCGAAGATTTACAGTTTCTTGTAAACCTGTGAATGCTTCAGATTCCATTGGTTTAGCTTGGGAATGCCTACAACGACACCCATTGAATGCCCTTTTCACACTGTTTAATGCATGAAAGGGGCACATATTAACAAGTTCATGAAAAGCCAGGTAAAGTGGTTTTACGTCGCCTTGTAAGCATGCTGTGGCACATTGCACAAGAACGTCAAACAAGTGATGTTACATCATTGGAAGAGTGCCGCTAAGGCCTCATAAATGAGGCCCTTGGATAATAGAAAAACTCCCACAGTTCATCCTAGGCAAGGGCAACGACGCCAAGGTCCTCCTGCCATTGCAACTCGGAGCATCAAGAAGACCACCACCACTGACATGCATCGCTCACCTGGACAACGGCTCCGTTCCCTTTGGGTGACAACTGGACCTTATCCCCTCTAACTCCTGGCTTCAGTACACCAGAACTTCAGCAATAGGAAGCTGGACACCAGGAACCGCAGAAAGCCAGAGACTCGCCAGAGCTGTCCGTAACCGTGGAAGAAGGAGAGACGCACAACCAGTCAACATTAAATTAGGTTATTTGCTGTCTGAGGAGTCACATTCGAGGGCAGCACGGACCTCCGCCTCTATTGTACAACCTGGTGCAGATTGGGGGTGGCTGTGGGGGACGCCTGCTCCTCCTACGCCTCCCAGTATGACTGGCTTCATGAATGACAGCTTGTTGCGCAGACCCTTCACTCCCTGTCCGCAGCAACTGGCGACCAGTATATTGTGGCCGCCAGGTCCAGACCTGTACAGCTGCATCAAGGATTCGCATGTCAACATCTGAGATTACTCGCAGCCTTTATGGGTAGAAGAGTTGTTGCGCAGGAGCGCTCTACCAATCACAGCTCCAAGGGGCGTCAGCCGATCTTCTCACACAGGTCAGCAACGTGTCTCCATGCTACCTGCCAGACTACGCCACCAGATAAGGGCAATTGCTGACGCCTTAATGGCTAAGGCCACGACCCACAGGCTTGTGCTCAATGCAAACCGCCACCACTGTCAGGCCGCAGCAACTCCACAACACCGGCACCTCCCAATCAGGTCCATAGACGCAGGCCCAGAGTCCCCGGGGCTTCTGGGCCCCAGGGACTGTCCACGCTTTCAGGACTCAGCCGCCATGGTGTGGCAAGGATGGCACAATGAAAAGTCCTGCATCACTGTTTTTCCCCAGCGATGCATGATTTTTCATATATGGAAATTCTACATTTCCTCTTCCCTTGGGACTCTGGGTGGGCATTCTGGCTGTTGGAGGGGTTGGGGGGCTGTTGACCTATGCTGTACTTGGCTCTGGCTGCATTCCATTGGATTCATAGGCAATGTTTGCCTCTGGAGGCTGAAAAGTGACGTTGGGCAATGTAACGTGATTTTTTTTTGCCACTAATTGGCATTTCATCACTTTTCTCTTGCTGATATCAAATTGTTTATCACCTTGATGCTAGTGTTAGTGGCAGTTTTCGCCTGCAGCTAGCTGATACTATCACCATGTAGCGACGTATTATAAATATGTCGCTTTCATGGCGATGTATTTCGGCGATAGTCAGGTGTTAAAAAATTGCCATTAACCAGCATCAAATTTGCCTAGTGGCAATTCTTGTAAATATACCCCATAGTTCTACAGAGCAATGATCTGAGAACCACACGGGAGCTCCCCAAATGACAATAGCTTGATAGATGACAAATTCTGGTTTCAAGAGGCATATTATCCCAGGGAACATGTCAGCCTCATTGACTTACATTTGGACTGGAACAGGAATGTACTTTATTTAAATGCTGAATCTGAAAGTGGACTTGCATTTACAATAAAGCACTAAAACCCCACAGTACATCTTTTTTAGTGTTACATTTGTATGATGGGTACTAACGAATTGAATGTCAAACAGCAACTTTTTAACAATTTATACAGTGATAAAGTTTACCTGGATAATGACAACCCCTATGCCAGCACTAATTGGCATTGGCTAATATGCCACACATCATAATAGGGTGAAAAACCGAAGCCACTTTACCAGATATTAAAAGTATCCTCACTTTTGATGTAACCAGGAACCACATCAACGAAGGAAATTCTGATGGCAGTTTGCAGGCATTGTATTGTTTGTTAATCTTCATTGTGTTAATGATTGACATTATGCTAATTTTACAATCAGTCTGTTAAATGTATAATGTTGAAGATACGTCTTGGCTACTTGCTCATGTATATACAATTTATATGGGGCCGATTCACAGAACTAATCTGAGACAAAATTCTAAACTTACTACTTTTGGTATTCACAGAAGGCATTTAGTAGTAGTAAAGTTAGGATTTTGTCTTAAGTTAGGATTTTGTCATAAGACCAAAACGTAAGACAAACTTAAGTTTAACTTAAGACAAAATCTTAACTTAAGACAAAAACCTGACTTAAGACGAAATCCTAACTTTACTACTACTAAATGCCTTCTGTGAACACCAAAAGTAGTAAGTTTTGGATTTTGTCTCAGATTAGTTCTATGAATCAGCCCCATATTCACTGAAAAAACCATAGGTTTCAGGGACGTTATAGTTAGAAATGAGCATTTAAAATCCATAGAAATTCACTGAAAAAAACAGAGGTGTCAGGGACGTATTACGTCATTTATGACATGGTCAGTGACATCACTGATGACATCTCAAAGAAGCATTGATAAAGGCATCATTGCCGAAACGCGTCTGCTGGAATTGAAGGATTAAACTGCATACCGCGTGAGTGCCCCGCAACTTTTCGGAAGCGAAATATATATATATATATATTTATATATATATATATATATATATATATATCTATATATATTCACTGAAAAAACCATAGGTTTCACACACGTTATAGTTAGGAATTAGCATTTAAAAAACCTTGCAAATTCACTTAAAAAACCATAGGTTTCACACATGTTATAGTTAGCTGGACATTTCACTCGTGAAAAACCATTGAAATTCCCCCGTTATAGTTAGTGCAGGCCACTATAACTCACGCGACCGCAATCCTCTGCTGATGACGTCAGATATTACATCACTGTATTTAGACACTTATGTACCCATGTCTTCTTCCATTAATTTTTAGCTATACATATATTACAAATATTTTTTTTTCAGAAAGACACATATGTCATCAGTGATGTAATATCTGACGTCATCAGCAGAGGATTGCGGTCCCGTGAGTTATTGTTGCCTGCACTAACTATAACTCAGTGAATTTGTACGTTTTTTTAAATGCTAAGTTATGTATTTTTTTTTTTTTAAAGTTTTTTCACCGTGCGTGTACCGTACGCGCACGATGCGCTTCACGCACCGTGCTCGCGCTGTGGGCGCTTGGTGCGTTGTTCGTGGCGTGCGCGTACGGAGCGCGCACCCCGCGATTTTTCGCAAATAAAAATTTTTTTTTTTTTACCCTTGGGGGTCCTTTAGTGACCCCCTGACAAAGGCTAGGGGGTCAGGACCTGTGCATCCTGTCCCCTTCTCACGTTTTCCCCCTTTGTTTTTCATTGCCTCAGACTGCGAGAGACAAAATGGCGGCCGACACTTCCTGATTTCGACCAATTCGAATGTTTACTGACATCTAACAACCAATCAGATTTGCGCTCGCGCACGTCACCGTGCGCGGACGGTATGCTTACCGTACGCGCACGGTGCGCGCTTATAGATATATATATGCTTTTAAATGCAATTTTCTCAGGAACTAATGAACAGATTTACACCAGACCTGCAAAAGGCACATCCCTGAACTGAGGACTACCTCTCTGCCAAATTTCTAGTAATTCTGTTCAGCCGTTCGGGCTGTAGCTTGGACTAAAGGTTCTATGGAAAAATGCATGGGGAAAACGCGTTTTGGGACCCCCCCTTTTTCTCAGCCCCCACCTGACGAATCCCCCCGAGACTTTCAGGGAAGGAGCGGAGCAGTGCGCCCCACCTATTTTGAAAATTTCGCGAGGATTCGTCAATCGGCGCCAAAGTTATTCCAAATAGAATGTTGCGGATTTCCTATGGAAACACGGTCCTAACTATAACTATCTACTGGCGACCGCCAGTAGATAATATAGTTATAGTTAGGACCTATTTTCCATAGGAAATCCGCAACATTCTATAAGTCTGGCGCCGGTTGATGAATCCTCGCAAAATTTTCCAAACTTTTGGCCAGCTCTGCTTCACTCCTACCCTGAAAATTTTGCGGAGATCCGTCAAGCGGTGGCCAAGAAAAAAGGGGGGTCCCAAAATGCGTTTTCCCCATGCAATTTCCCATAGGATCTGTTGTCGCAGCTACAGCCCGAACCGCTGAACGGAATGACACCAAATTTGGCAAAGAGGTAGTCCTCAGTTCAGACTCGTGCCTTTTGCATACATGGTGTGAATCTGTTCAGTAGTTCCTGAGAAAATTAGGGTAAAAAAGTTAGTGATATCTATGGCCGATCGCACGCTGAATGCTAATTGGCTGTCGAATGTCTGTCTACATTAGAAACCAGGAACTGTTGGCGGCCATTTTCTGCCTTGGTAGAAGCGAGGCTGAAGAAGCAAGGGGAAAAAGTGTGTAAAACATATAAAGGGGGCAGAGTGGAAATACTCTGACCTTCTAGAGGTGCTGAGGGGGTCCCAGAAGGACCCCCTGGGGCCCCCTTCCCCCCCCCCCAAAAAAAGGTGAAATGCGCACAGGGTGCGCGCATCCTACCGCGTTGGGTGCATGGATTTTCACGCGTTGGGTGAGCGGTTCCTAACGCGTTTGGTGTGCAGATCCAAGGAAAAAAACCTGAAATTTTGGGGAGATAAACAAACGTCGCGTTATGTACATCCAACGTGTCCCGTACAGGCGGGGAGTCGCGTACCTGTCGCATTGCGATCGCGCACTTAACACGTACCCAACGCACACCATGCGCGGATGCTAACGCGTAGGGATCGAGAACGGTGCGCATAGGGTGCGCGGATCCAAAAACATGGAAAAAAATATATAAAATAAAGTTTTGAACATATAGTTAAAGAAATATTTTTAAAAATATAAAAAAATATGTTTGAAAAACACAATAAAAACAAATAATATTTTTTAATTTTTAAAAGAATTAATTAAAAAAATAAATTAAAAAAATGGTGATAAAAAGAATTTCAAAAAAACATAATTAATGAAATTGACACACTGAATTTGAAAAATATAGAAATCCAATGATAATCATTAAACATGATATCTTTAGAGATAAGTTATAGATAGGAATTAGCATTTCAAAAACCTTTGAAATTCACTGAAAAAAACATAGGTTTCATGCACGTTAAAGTTAGGAATTGGCATTTAAAAAACCTTTGAAATTCACTGAAAAAACCAAAGGTTTCAGGGGCGTTATAGTTAGGAATTGGCATTTAAAAAACCTTAGAAATTCACTAAAAAAAACATAGGTTTCTGGGGCGTTATAGTTAGCTGGACATTTCCCTCGTACAAAACCCTAGAAATTCCCCTGTTATAGTTAGTTCAGCTAACTATAACTCGCGCCCCCGCAATGCACTGCTGATGATGTTACAGATTACATCACTCATGACATGGTCAATGACATCACTGATGACATCTCAAATGACATCACTGATGACATCACTCAAGACATCATCCAGTGAATGTGTTTCTATCAAATGTAAATATGTTTTATACATATATGCCGAGGTGTATTGAAGAATGAATGCATTTACAAGTGCCTAAAGGAATTATTTTGTATGTGTGTGACTGACTGTACAAGTGAGTGATTGAACGTGTCTTACTGAATGCATGGGTTAGTGATTAAACTGTATAAAAGTCTGTATTAGTCTCTCCATTGGTGTGTAAGCAACTGCATGGATTGCTGAATACCTACATGAGTGTCTATATAGGTTATTGATTTGTAGTCTGAGTATCTGCATGGGTCACTGAGTGTCTGTGTGGGTGGGTGGGTGTATGAGTCTGTGCATAGATGCCTGAGTGGGTGATTCAGTGGTTGTATGGATTAAAAAGTGCATCTGGAAAGGGCTGTATGGGTGAGTTAGTGTGTCTATGGGTCTGTTGGTGAGTGAATAAATGTCTCAGTGGTATATCTGTGACTAACTACATATGTTTTAAGCCACTATATGTGAGTGTAGGAGTATATAAATCAGTATACATGAGACTAAGTTATTTCAAGAGTGGGTGTATAAATAAGTGTCTGCTTCTATCAGTGATTGCATAAGACAGAAAAAAGGTGTTAGTATCTGTCCAAGTAAGGGATGTGGTATGTCTAAAAATGAGTATGTGATTCATTCTTTGCATTACTGACTAGGCGTGTGAGCAGATCTATGGATGAGTGGCAGCGTGTGACTGCATGTATAGATGTGTGAGTGCCTATTATAGTCTTCTATTGATGAGTAACTACATGTATAAGTGACTGGATGTGTGCGTAGACCTAGGAAATAGTGAGTGCTATGTAGTATATGGCATTCTTCTACGTATGGTTTCAAAAATAGTAGTCAGCATTTTAGAATGGGTGTATCAAAGTTTATATTAGAGCATCAGTATGTGCATCAGATTTTCACGTGGATGATGTCATGAGTGATGTCATCAGTGATGTCATTTAGGATGTCATCAGTCATGTCATGGGTGATGTCACTGACCATGTCATGAGTGATGTAATATGTGACATCATCAGCAGTGCCTTGCTGGCATGCGAGTTATAGTTAGCTCAACTAACTTTAACAGGCGAATTTCTCTGGTTTTATATGAGTCAAATGTTCAACTAACTATCACGTCCCTGAAACCTATGTTTTTTTTTGTGACTTTCTAAAGTTTTTTAAATGCTAATTCCTAACTATAACGTCTGTAAAACCTATGGTTTTTTCAGTGAATATATATATATATATATATATCTCCAAACAACGCATCCAAATGCCATTCTTGCATTCACGAACAGATGCAACAGACTTCAGTGTCTCGCTGGTGTTCAAATTTTAAGTTTTATTGATAACACTCGTGCTGCCCATGACGCGTTTTGGCCAAGTCCTGTGGCCTTTATCACATGATCACGCTGCGTCTTTGGAAACCATTTAAAGGAAACAACACACCCCACATGGTTGCTGACATGATACATCACGAAAATAGATGACATACTTCAAAACGAAGGATACCTGGGTATCCAAATTTGCAGTATATCAATCTTTATTAAGCATTTTAAACTTTTTATAACATCAACCGACCCCGTCCCCCCTTCCCACCCCTCCGGTCAGGGAAGAATATCATCAGACCGTACATATCCATGTTAATATATCAACTGGAAAGAAGATGGAATAAAACCCACAGTAATAAAGCACATTTGTTAAGCAACAAACAGTTCTTTAAAGTGCAACGTGCAAAATAAATGTGATAACGGTGCTGACCGTAATGATAATTGACTGAGTGAGAATCTGCAGTGGTGAATCACCAATGTAAACAACCGACCCTTATTGTTCAATATACATTGTACAAAATAAATAGAATAGTAAAGCTAAGAATATTAAATATTTAACAATCTTCAGACTTTGCGCCTTCCTCTACCCGACTTCCATGACAGGGAAACAGCTCATATACACTATACCCTAAAGAATGCAAAAAATGTACATCAGTCCGTAATTTAAAGTGCAAGGTGCAGATAAAGAAAGGAGAGCTAAAGCAATCCCTCCTATAAATTCAAGGCCCTTAATTTTCTAATCTGGATAGAAGCGCCCATAATTGCCTTCTCCAAACTGGAAATAGCTGATAAGCGGGCCAGCCAATGTTGAAGCTGAGGGGGTTGTGGATTGAACCATGCTGTAGCTAACACCAGTCTAAAATTTGTCATAGCGACTACCATAAAATAATCTATCGCCGGGGTTGACTTTTCTTCTATTACCCCTAGTAAGATTACCTTCGCACTCAATACAACATTGATATCAAGTTTGATATGAAGGAAATGTTGTATTTCATTTTTAAAGGAATTCAAAGATGGACATGTTGCAAACATATGAACGATGTCGGCAGTAAACGTGAAGCAATGCGGGCACTTTGTACCTTGCCCCGAGCTCCACTTTGCAATTCTTGCAGATATATAATAAAGCATAAAACAAGCTTTGAAAAACTGCACTAGAAAAAAATTGGCCGACTTTAACACTATTTGGGATAAGTTGAGGGCTTTCGCAAATTAATTATCAGTAATCAGCAACTTATCCTGCCATTTCTTGTACTGTTTCTCAAGATCATCTTTCATTTCACAATTCAACATCTGATAAATTGACCCGATGTGAAGTGTGAACTCTGCTATTAGCCGATCCACCAGAGCATTCTTATCAAAGCCGCTCGGCCCCCCCACTATCCGCTGAAGGTAATCTCTTACTTGCAGGTACTTAAAAAACCCTTTATTGTTTATGCCGAATTTTGTTTTTAACTCATCAAACAAGACAAGTCCCGCCTGGGAGAAAAAAGCACCTAATTTATCTATACCTACACCAGACCATACCTGCATATAGCCGTCATTAAAAATTCCTGGTAGGTTTGGGTTATTTAAAATCGGGGTATAAAAATTCAGTCTCCCCAAACCCAATGTCTTCCGTATTGCTATCCAAGCCTTCACCGAGCCCAGAAGGCATTTGGATTTTACTTTTTTATAGTAGCTGTATTCAACTTGCCTTAGCAAACTACCCCATGCCTCTTCCCCAAGCAAGAGTTCGAATATAGAAGGTGTAGTGTTGGGTTTTACCGCTTGTGGTGATTCCCTCAGTAATATCCGACTATATTGCAAAATTGAAGCCCAGTAGTACAATCTAAGGTTTGGGAGAGCCCACCCACCCCTTTCTCTTGAAAGTGAGATATACTTTAACGCTCTCCTTGGCTTAGAGTAGGTCCATAAAAATCTAGTGAATAAAGCATCAAAAATTTCAAAACATTCCCTGGAGAATTCTAATGGGATTGCTCTGAAAAAGTACAAGATTTTAGGGAAATAGATAATTTTTATCAAATTGCAGCGGCCTATCATAGTGAGGTGTAAATTATTTAGTCTAGCCAAACCTTTCTTAGTTTTATCTACCAAAGCATCTAGATTAATTTTGACGATTGATTCAACTTTCAGGGATATATAAACACCCAAATATAATGCTTTATCTACCACTCTATTATCCACCAGTGCAATCTTTTCATTGATTATAATCTGTGTCTTATCCTTATTTAGCGAGAAACCAGACATACCCCCAAAGACAGCGGCTTCTGATTCTATTGCCTTAATAGCAACCTTCGGATTAGAGGTTGAGACTGCCACATCATCCATCTGCATAGGCCAAGATCTTAGTCTCGTGGCCGTGCATAATTATTGGTGGAATAACAGTGCTTTGCGTTATTTTTCTTTAAAAAAGGATCAATATACAACGCGAACAAGATTGGAGAGCAAGGGCACCCCCGCCGAGTCCCGTGAGCGATCGTCACTTCTCCTGTCAGGCTACCCGAAATGCATACCTTAGCCATAGGGTTGTGATACAAGGCTTTAATTCCTCGCACATACCTTGGGCCAAAGTCCCTTGCATACATTGCCTGCCAAAGGAATTGCCAGGAGACCCTATTGAATGCTTTTTCGGCATCTAACAAAATCAGAGACATAGGGTCTCCTGATACTTCCCCTGCAACAAAAAGTGATATCACTCATCGTATATGGTCAGTGGTGTCCCTGCCTGAGATAAAACCGTGTTGTTGCTGAATCACCAATTTTTTAATGACCTGGGCTAATCGTGCTGCCAAAACCTTGGAATAGATCTTTGAATCGCCATTTATTAACGTAATTGGCCTATAAGAGCCAAGCTCGGCCGATGGTTTATCCTTCTTCAAAAAGACAGCGATTTTTACCGCCGACCAGGAGTCAGGGGGAGTAAATCCATGAAATATATGATTGAAAAGTGACACAATCTGATCTTTCAACTGGGGGGCAAAGTTGTTATAAAATTCTGGAGGGATTGCATCCACACCGGCCGGTTTACCCAGGGAAGGCTGGTGGTAGCTAGCAGTATCTCATCCCACGTTAGCTCTTCTTGTAGAGTTTCACGCTCTTCTATGGATAATTTGTTAAAAGGTATTACTTCCAGAAACTCGTTAATTTGTTCAGGAGTAACACGATTTCCCTCTATGTACAGATTTTGATAAAACCCTCAAAATGCCTCTCTAATTTCATTAGTATCGGTGACCACCCCCAAAGAAGGATCGCGTATTTCTCTGATCTCACTATCAGTACACCTCTGCCTTGCTGTTTCACTTGGACCATCAACCTGTCCGGCTTCCCTTTATTCAGTGAGAATTTTAGGATCTCCTCCCTTAGGCAGGCCTTAAAGGTATCCCACACCATGCTAACAGAGGCACTGCCATTATTCTCCTTGAAGAATGTTGGGATCTACCTACTGACATACTCGCAGTACTACTTGTTGGATAAAAGTTCACATTCCAAACTCCATGAAGTGACCTGCTTCCCCCCTATTGCCTGTAGCCTCAAGACTAAAGGATTATGGTCTTAGAGGAACTGGGGGTATCGTTCAATCTGACATGTCATGATCAGCTTGTTAGACACAAAAAAATTATCGAGGCAGGCATGTGTGCCATGTGGAGCTGAAAAAAAAGTATACCCATCCGCCATCTGGTTCTTTTTATGCCACACATCGACCAAACCATGATCCTTACAAACCCCTTTGAGGGTTCGCTACATCTTAGGATTCCTCCTGGTGTACGATAACTGACCACCTATATCAAAGCTCCCTGGAAGGTTGAGATTAAAATCCCCACATAACACCACAGATAGGGGGCGGTGCGTTAACTCCATAGATACCTGAATTAAAGTAAAGGAATCATCAAGCACACTGTAATACTGAACACAACATGAACTTGCCTCCGCAGGGTGAGTGACAGACCACTGCTACCCATCTCCCCATGGGATCAAAACCTATTTGAGAGAACTTCAGCAACCTTCCTTGGGCTACGTGCACCTTATGAGGTACTGGCTACCAATGTATAGCCCAGAGAGTTAAGGATATCTCTCTGTGAGGCTTGAATATGTGTCTCCTGGAGGCAGAAAATGCCTGCCCTCAGGAGTTTTAGACCCAAGGCAGTCCTAGCTCTTTCCTTCGGATCATTTAGACCACATATGTTAATAGACGCGATATGGATCATTGGCTGGTTATTCATTGGCATATTTTTTCAATATCCTCAGAAGCACCTCTGTGGGCCACCACCCCTCCTCTACACTTCTTTCCGTACACACTTCTTTTATAGTGGGTTATCAACGATAAGCGGGCTGTCTCAGTACTTCCTCTCGGCGAACCAAAGATAACACGAGTCCCAAAATCCTTAGGCACGATTATTTTATTCTTCGAGCTGCAAAATCTGTTTCGGGCGGATTCCCTTGCTCACAGATTGTTAGTTTTCGGTCATGACACTTTTTTTTATTTATATATACAAACGCTGTGTAAACATCACACGTGATACTAAACATAGACAACACACTATTTGCCACTTTTTTACATTTACAAAGGGTGAGTCTTTCTTCTACCTAGTCAAATATCATCTGACCTTTGATGTTAAGGAGATTTTCTGTTTGCGTTATTTTTAAGAAAACATGTGTACTTCTTATCGGCATCAATGCAATATTTTTCTTATAGATAAACATCAGTTTTAAAAAAAAACATCAATCATAACGAAATTTTGATAGTGTTAACTTTACGTTCCTTTCCCACTATTTTTGTGAGAAACCTGCAACCTATTCATATATGTATTTATAGCCTGTATTTATGACCATGTGCAAAAATCGCTTTGTTTCCCCACTTTTTCTAGTGCAAAATTCGCAAATAAATGTCTCAACAATGTGCAAAGTATGCAATAAGTAAACATATACATGTGCAACATAACGCAAATACATTATGTAAACAAAGGTATTTTGGATTGTGCAAATTGCGCTGATGTTGGCTATACTACATATTGACTATATCATAATGGTTGGAAACACAATATCTGTATACAGCCTATATATATATAAAATGTTGTGCTAACTACTTTTTCACTATATTTCCTATTTTTTCCAATTTCACCCAAAATTCAGAGACATGCTTCAAGATATTTCCGCCTTGATCAGTCCCCACCCTGTTGTTCCTTGATGAATTATAGAACCTGAATTTCTGAGAAGAAAGTACGGGTGTGACCCTTCAGGACTACCTTCAATTTTGCGGGATTTTGTAGGTACACTTCAGCACCTAATTTTTGAAGGGGGCAAACATCTGCCTTAGTCGCCATCTTTACTTTACCGTAGCGTGAGCGAAGTCTGGCCATGCAAAGAAGGTAACTCCCTCAAAGTCTCTTCCTGTTAGGGCGAGCCAAATCAAAAATACTTTGTCTCAAGAGGAAATTTCCAAAGTAGACCAGCATAGCCCTTGGATATGCTTTACCGTCCACCCGTTGTTTCTTGAGCATTAGGGGGAATCGATGTGCCCTCTGAATTTCTCTTGCCCAATCCCATTCCATGAGTTCTGGGAATGCACCCTTTAGAAGTTTAACAACATAGTCTCTGGGGTCCCCTCCCTCTTTCCCTTCCGGGATACCAAGCAACCTGAGATAATTCCTTCCTTGCCTATTTTCAAAGGAAGTGGAAGGCAGGGAGCAAAGATGGCATCTGGCTAAAAGGCTCACTGACCGTGGGCTCCTACCCCTCCTCTTACCGGCAGTTTTGATCACAGTAATCTCCGGGTTGCGCATTCCGCAGGATACGGCAGGAGATTGGCCCCGTGAGCGGGTAAGGAATGCTGGTGGGCCTGCTGCTTTTCGGTGCCGCTTGAACATCCTTGATTCGACACAGAGGCTCTCCATCAAAGGGGAGAGTTCGCGGGAGACGCCGCGCGGCTGCTTCTGTGACGGCCCAGAGCGTGACCTTGGGAGCTGTGCTGAGGCGGGCAGACTCAGTCGTTTCCACCGGGGGGAGCAAGTTTGTTACAGCAATGGACAGCAGGAATCCCAAAGGCTCCAGGGCTAAGGCAGCAAATGTGACAATTGCCTCTGTCGGCCCGGTCAGGACTTCAAAGACCAGCATTCACCAGGGGGGTCCAAAAGAGAATGAAACAGATGCGAGGAATAAAAATAAAGGGGATGGATGAGACCAGCGACAATAGCAGCAAGCCTGGCAATACAAGTAAAAGGGCTACACGAGGGAGAAATATGCTGGTGGTAACTGAAAGTCAGCCTGTGATCTCGGACCTTTTTTCCCTGAAGTATTCCAGATCCATGAAAGCCCAGGACTCTGTTATTATGACTCCCCCTCTAGCCATAGCATCTGTGGCTGCACCTGTTAGTACCCAAGTGCAGGAAATGGCGCAGGAAATGGTGCAGGAAATGGTGCCTGAGATCACTACAGAGGGAGACGACATCGGAAAAGGAGAGTCACGCAGGCACCCTCGTGGAAGGAGTGGGAGAGACACGGCAGATCGTGCAGAATCTTTCGGGAGAGGAATGTTTGGAGAACAATCCTGGTGATTTGGGGGGTTTCGGCTTGCCCCTCCTTTACTATTGATGGAAGCCGGTCCTACCGTCTCTGATTCTGTCTGTCTAGGGGTCCCTGGACTGGCAACTTCGCCTGATCAGACTGGGGGGTGCGAGAATTTTTTTTCCCTAACTGAGGACTCGGATTTCTCAATGCCTGAGCTAGGGTCATCGGCATCTTCACAATCCTTATCATCTAGCAGTAGCTCACAGGATGGGTCAGTCATTTCTGGAGGGCGGAAAAAGAGATCAGGTGGATCGAGGGGTAGAAAAAAGTCTCACAGAAAGGGTCCCCTAGGCTTAGGTGGGATTTTTCTGTGGTCCAACTGTTAGAAAAGCCTGCTTAGAGCCTGGAGGAGGTGACCGCCGGATGCCCAGTAGCACAGGAACCTCCACCTTCTCTAATTCTGGCAACGATTAAGCAGATGCAAGCTGAAGTGCAGACAGATAGGCGACGGGCACGGCAGGCCTCTAAAAGAAATTCAAGGCGCAGTCAGGAAAATAAGCAAAACTTGTACTGAAATCTCCAACCGGATGACCAGTATAGAGGCCCGAACCGATACCTTTGAACAGGAGGTTGCTGACCTAAAGATAACAAGTTCATTCCAGGACCCTAAACTCACAGATATGATGCAGAAGATGGAGGACTATGAAAATAGCCATATATCAATTTGAAATTTGAAACAACATATATGGTATACATATCATGCTTGTTGTTTATATTCTCATTGCGTTCCCCATATCTTCTAAACAGGTACATCTAGAAACAATGCACATTGATAATATGGACAAAGTGCAAATGCGTAATTGTAAAGTGCTAAATAGTGCTGTTCTGCACGGGACCCACAGTAGGGACCATAATTGTATAACACAGAAATATTATAACCCTAAACTGTAGCAAGTATGCCACCCTTCCTATGTTATGGGTCGTACAATACTGGTCTCCCTCTAATAAGCCTGCTTATACACATATAATTTGTAAGGTACCGAGGGGCAAATCATTCACTAACAGACTTCATAATATTCCACAGCTGTCACGTTTCCATAAATAATACACACCATGGTATTTAGCATTAGAACATGTTCAAATTTGCCGTGCCAATACGCAGATATTACAGTACTATAATATTATAATGTGCTAAATTAACATTATATATTGTGCAACATATGCTTAATCGTTTTTGTCGTACAAATCTGCAAAGTTTACAGTACTATGATATTGCAATGTACAAATACGCTAAAAGTGCTAGTGCTTTATCTTTAGGCAAGATGTTACCATGGTCCTTAAAATTTGAACAGCCAACTGAAAGTATGAATAATGGCTACTAAATTGCAGCCCTCACCCTGACGCTGCACCTTAATCCCTTATGAAAAATTGCAGATCTACTATATAGTTGACCATACACTCCATGTAAAACCACATAATAGTCTATAGGGTCCCTTGTAGCCATCATATTGCCTACATTGGTAATTAGGTCAATTCACATGTGCAAATACATTAAAATGTCTTACACTCAGCAATGAATATGTATAAGGGGCAGTATTGTAGCCTTCCCTTAAATCTTGAATGTAGAATACGTTGCAAACAACGCAGTTATAAAACAGAGTAGAAACCTCAGTAATTGTATCCCATTCATAATGTCCTCAGTTCATGATTATAGCACACTACCTTAAACAAATTGTGCAGTGACAAACAGTGAAAAAATCTGTTATCCCTAAAAACCAATTGTATGTCAAATATGAATAACTATACTAGTTAACTCGAGGAAAAAAGTTAAAATATCCTATCTATACCTAGATGAAAAAGTCTCTACTATTGCAACTGTGTGCTGAAAAATGCCAACATGTATCAAAAAAATTATAATCGTGATGTAGATAGTTATAGTCATGAAGAAAATATCATAACTGAAAAATGAGGGTACTTCTGAAACCTGCTGCAGTAGGAGGGTGCTCTAGATAATTGTACAGATCTTCTCCCATGTTCACACCATGTGAAACCGTTGTATCTAATAGTATAATGTATTTCGACTCCAATCTATGTAGCTGCTTTTCACGGTTACCTCCTCTAGGATGTGCCTGAACGGAATCAATGACAAAGTATTGTAAACAGCTAAGGTCATTATCATGCACGGCTCTCGAATGTCTCGCGACTGGATACGTTGGATCTGAGTTGACAATAGCACGTAAGTGTTGCAAAATGCCGACATAGACTTGTAGTTTTGTGCTTCCTATGTAGCGCATCTTGCAGCTACATTGTAAAAAATAGACCGCATTGTCAGTTCTGCATGTAAAATGCCTTGTCAACTCTACAGGCTCAGTTGTGTAGGACGTTACGTTGGTCCAAAATTTGCTTGCCAACTGCCGGCCTAACACGTTTCTGAGCTAGTGCGTACCAACTAATTTCGCATAGAGTACGCCCTACGAAAGGTAACAGTCGGTTTAGCAAGTAATATCTGTATTAGAGTGGGATTTGTGATCCTCTTGGCTTGTCTGCTATATGTGGTTACCACTCTCCTAGTTACCTTACTGTCTTCTGAGGTATCTAGAACATCAATGCTGTCAGGGGTAACCTCTTTGTTTCTCATTATTCTAAAATTACGTGACTGTATCACGTCTGTACTGTTGGCCTTTTTAAGGGCTCTCTCTAACAGTACAGATTTATACCCTCTTTCAATGAAACATATTTTGCCTCAGTTTGCTGTTGCTCAAGGTCTTTCTCCATGCTGCCGGCTCTCCGGATACGTAGAAACTCCCCATAGGGGATGCTAGCAATGGTGCGGCGAGGATGGAAACTGCATACATGAAACACTGAATTACCTGCTATAGACTTTCTAAAAAGTTGAGTCTCCATTTTACCTTTTTCAATGTAGACCTGAACATCTAAGAAACTGGTGGTGTAAGCATCTATATGGGCAGTGAATCGCAAGTTAAGGTCATTTACATTGATGTTATTCACAAATTGTTGTGCTTGTGTCACACTCCCCCCTCCAAATCACAAACACATTGTCTATGTACCTCCACCACTTAACACTGTGTAATGTGTTTTCGCTGCAGTGGTTTACTTTGAGGACATGCTCTTCCCAACAGCCTACATGAAGGCATGCATAGCTGGGGGGGCATGCCCCCATCTCAACACCACGCTGCTGTTGGTATACCATGCCATCAAAAACAAATACATTGTTATCGATATATATATATATATATATATATATATATATATATATATATATATATATATATATATATATATATTCACTTAAAAAACCATAGGTTTCACACATGTTATAGTTAGCTGGACATTTCACTCGTAAAAAACCAATGAAATTCCCCCGTTATAGTTAGTGCAGGCAACTATAACTCACGCGACCGCAATCCTCTGCTGATGACGTCAGATATTACATCACTGATGACATATGTGTCTTTATGAAAAATAAATATTTGTAATATATGTATAGCTAAAGATTAATGGAAGAAGACATGGGTAAATAAGTGTCTAAATACAGTGATGTAATATCTGACATCTGACTTACTACTACTCTCTACTACTCACTCTCTACTACTCACTCTCTACTACTCACTCTCTACTACTCTACTACTCTCTACTACTCTCTCTACTACTCACTCTCTACTACTCACCCTCTACTACTCTCTACTACTCTCTCTCTACTACACACTCTCTACTACTTGCTCTCTACTACTCACTCTACTACTCACTCTCTACTACTCCCTACTACTCCCTACTACTCACTCTACTACTCACTCTACTACTCACTCTCTACTACTCTCTACTGCTCACTCTCTACTTCTCCACTACTCTCTACTAATCACTCTCTACTACTCACTCTGTACTACTCTCTACTACTCTCTCTACTACTCACTCTCTCTACTACTCTCTCTCTACTACTCACTCTCTACTACTCACTCTCTACTACTCACTCTCTACTACTCTCTCTCTACTACTCTCTACTACTCTCTACTACTCACTCTCTACTACTCTCTACTACTCACTCTATATCTATATATATATTCACTGAAAAAACCATAGGTTTCAGGGGTGTTATAGTTAGCTGGACTTTTCACTTGTACAAAACCATTGAAATTCCCCCGTTATAGTTAGTTCAGCTAACTATAACTCGCGCGCCCGCAATGCACTGCTGATGACGTCACATATTACATCACTCATGACATGGTCAGTGACATCACTCATGACATCACTGATGACATCTCAAATGACATCACTGATGACATCACTGATGACATCATCCAGTGAATGTGTGTTATTCTGAAAATTAAATATGTTTTATATATGTATATCTCAAGGTCGATGGAAGAATAAATGGGTATATAAGTGTCTAAATGGATGATTTGTTTTTGAAAAATTGATTGTGTAACTGACTGATTAAGTGTATCATAGTGAATACATGGCTTAGTGAGTAATGTTTAAATATGTAAATATCTGTATCAGTCTCTCACTTTGTGTATAAGTGGCTGCATGGGTTGGTGAGTAGCTACATGGGTGTCTATATAGGTTATTAGTTGGTTTTTTGAGTATCAGTCTGAGTGTCTGCATGGTTCGGTGGGGGTATTACGTAGTGCATAGGTGCATGAATGAGTGACTCACTGTTTGTATGTGTTGAACACAGTATGTGTGCAGGACTGTATGGGTGGATGAGTGTGTGTATGGGTGTGTTAGTGAGTGAATGACTGTCTCAATAGTGTCTTTATGAGTAACTACATATGTTTTAAACTAGTATATGTGACTATTGGTGTATATATGTGAGTATATGTGAGTGAGAGATTGAAAGAGTTCCTGTATGAATAAGTATGTGTTTCTATAAGTGATTGTTTAAAAGACTAAGTATGTGTAAGTTTCCGTAGAAGTAAGTGTGGTGGTGTGTGTATAACTGTATATGCAAGTAAATGTATGTTTGATTCTTTATTAGCATGAGTGACTATGTGTGTGAGTAACTATGGATGAGTGGCATTGTGTAACAGGATGTATAGGTGTATGAGTACATATGATGAGTGAGTACATGTATGAGTGACTGTATTGGACTGTTGGTGAATGAGTGGATGTGTATGTGGATCTTAGAATTACTGAAGAGGTTGTTGTAACTGGTATTGGTATGTCCATTGTTTTGAAAATTTTAGTCTCTATTTTTGAATGTGTGTATCAAAGGTTATATTAGGGTGAGAGGAGGTCTGCCACTCTATCACAAGGATGATGTCATCAGTGATGTCATCAGTGATGTCATTTGAGATGTCATCAGTGATGTCATGAGTGATGTCACTGACCATGTCATGAGTGATGTAATATGTGACGTCATCAGCAGTGCATTGCGGGCGCGCGAGTTATAGTTAGCTGAACTAACTATAACGGGGGAATTTCAATGGTTTTGTACAAGTGAAAAGTCCAGCTAACTATAACACCCCTGAAACCTATGGTTTTTTCAGTGAATTTCTGAGGTTTTTTAAATGCTAATTCCTAACTATAACGTGCCTGAAACCTATGGTTTTTTCTGTTAATTTCAAAGGTTTTTTAAATGCTAATTTCTAACTATGCCTACAGAGATAGGACATGTGAAGAAAGAAGAAAAAATGCACAGAAAGAAACAAAAGAAGTGCAGAAAGAAGCAACAGAAGTCCTCAAATACGAAGATAAGTGCAGGAAGAAGGATAACGTGCAGAAAGAACAAAAAGAAGAGCAGAAAGAAGCCTTGTTGCAAAATCATCCTGTACCCTCAACTTTTTCAGACGGATACTGGTGGTAACTGAGTCTGACTAACCAGTCCTAGAGCCAGTGCTATGTTAAAAGACACTTAGAATACAGTGAAAACACCTACATACACTAGGGAACATTATGCGTTGGGGTCCCCCTGTGATTAGCCTTACCTCCTCTATAAGCCCCTAGTATATAATAGGGCATGGGGATTAAAACTACCTCTTAAAACAGGCCACAGGGCGTTTTTGCACACGTTAACTCAGGCCCCGTCCCCTCCTTTCACCATTGTGTAAACACGCCCTGTGTCCGTTTTTAGTTGGGAGATTAAGTTCATTTGAGTCCTGAGGGTCCCTAGGGTCCAACTAGCCCACTAGGTACCTCCAGTAAGTGCCACAGAGCTGCGTTGCAGAGAGGTGTAAAAAGTGGCCCGGCCTGGACCACCTCTCTGCAATGCAGCTCAGTGGCGCTTACTGGAAGCACTTGGTGGGCTAGTTAGCCCCCAGGGGCCCTCAGTATTGAAGGGAAATTATATCCCCAATTTAAAACATGCCATGGTGCGTGTTTGCACACGTCACCTCAGGCCCCGTCCCCTCCCTTCACCACTGTGTAAACGCGCCCTGTGGCTGTTCTAAATTGAGAGATTAAGTCCCCTTGAATCCTAAGGGTCCCTAGGGTCACACTAGACCACTAGGTACCTCCAGTAAGCGCCACAGAGCTGCGTTGCAGAGAGGTGTAAAAAGGGGCTTGGCCTCAGAACACCTGTCTGCAGCGCAGCTCCCTGGCGCATACTGGAGATGCCTGTTGGGGGCGCGTTTGCAGAGTGCTGCATGGAGGGGGCATGGCCTCCGGCACGATGCCAGTCTTTTATTTATTTTATTTTTTTAAGAAGGGGGGCTGTGTGGTTCCCCTTCTTATTCTAATTTATTGGCCCTGATGACCCCATCCCCCAGGGCCAGTCTCCTAATTATATTTTTTTGACCCCAATCCCCAGGGCCGGCCACTGTTTTTTATTATTTTTAAAAAATATATATTTATAGACACACCTAGGACATGCTGGACAAACCGTACGTACCTATCACCATGACGATTTGCGTGATATTCATTAAAAGGCGACTATGCATGCAATTAATCCACGTGGAATGTATTTACACCACTAGTGAAGCTCTGACATGTCTGATGCTCTACCGTGCCTAATCCCGGTAGACACCCTTGTCGTTTATTTATACAAACATGGGTAGCTATTGACGGGCACATTTAATACACATGCACACCAAGCCATTCAAAGGGGATTCGACAAACATTCGACCAAAACTATGCAAGAAACCCCCCTCACAGTTAATAAAACACACATCCACTGCCGGATGTGTAATACTTTTTATTTTACTCTCTGGAAAGGGGACGAACATCACTTGCGAGTCACAGCGCGCTCCTGACAGAGCCCAATGCTGTGTTACACCCACCATTGCCTGCCGAGTGCCACACACCTCTGTATTGTATTCCACTAGCTAGTGCATATGCTATGACACTCTCTAGCCCATGTGCACTGTAACACCACCCCGTGAAAATGTCATGCCACACTTGTCTTCGCACGGGTTATATTGCCCCATCTAACGTGCCTTCCTCGATGCCTATGTTATAACGCACAGTGCTATGCCATACATATTACAATTTGGGATCCATATCTTTGTCACAGTGCATATGCAACGTTACACTCCCCAGCACATATTTTATATTACAACTTTAGAGACTAGTTAGGTTACACAACACTGCCCTGTGCATATTACACTCCAAGGCGCATATCGCATAGCACACGCTAGTGCCTGTGCTATCTCGCGCTCTCCAATGAATCTGTCATTGCGCACAATGTATTGCATATTATATTTCACGCCTGGTTCATCTTATATCACACTTTTTGGTGCATAGTTTATACCATACACTATATCTAGTTTTCATTTTCAATCGTGCTCTCAGGACTATGTTCTATATAACACTGTGTTCACCTACCCTTTTCACGGGCATTACATTTTGCGATAGGGGGTGGAGGGTCAGGGGGTGTTTTTGCCAAGTGAGCCCGGAGTCACAGTCACTAACGTCTTCTTCTTCCTGAATAAAAGTGAGATTATGCTGCATACTTGTTCATATTTTAAGTAGTTTGCACAGACAAAATGTTTTAAAAACAATAAAGTTTCTAATACCCGCCTTCTCTGAACAGTTAGCTTGCTGCCCCATCCCCCTCCTCCCTATCCTCTGTTGTGTGAATCCATGGACTAGCCTCCTCCCTCCTGCCATGCATGGTCTGATGTGCTGCCACTGCCCTCAATTTAGTATGATGTACCAGTCCACTCCTCCTGCCCTCCATTGCCCAATTCTATGCCCCATCATTGACCTCCTGCTTAAACTCTGTGCTTAGCTTGCTGCCCCTATTCTCCTTCCCCCTGCCCTCCGATGTCTTTGTGCATGCCCCTGCTCCATCCTTTTTGCCCACCATGTCCCATGGACCTGCCACTCCTATCTGCTCTGAGTGTTCTGTTGAGCTGCCACTCCCCTCCCACCTGCCTAGCATTGTCAGATGACTGTAACCTGTCCCTGCCACCTCCACCCTGCCTGTCCACATGCCATGCCTCTATCCTCTTCCTCCTGTCCTACATGGTCCATTGTACTGCCACACCCTTCTGCCCTCCCTGGTCTGTTGTGCTGCAACTGCTCCTCCTGCCTGTCCCATGTGGTCTGTTGTGAGGCCCCTTCCCCTGAACTTTCTTGTCTGTGCACAGGTCCTGACCCTCCCTTCTATCCTCCATCGTCCTTTGTGCATGCCCCTGCACCCTCCTTCTTGCCCATCATAGCCATTGTGCTGCCACTAACCCTCCCACTTACCATGCATGGTCTTCTGTGCTGCCATGGCCCCTCCCACCTTCCCTGTGTGGTCAGTTAGCTGCCCCTGACCCCCTCCCACCTTCCCTCCATGGTCTTTGTGTATGCCATCACAGTCTCACTGTTGCTCTTCATGTTGTGTCTTGCTTCTAGTGCCCATCCTGCCTGACCTCCATGGCCATCTTGCTGCTCCTGCCCTGCCCCCTTGCCCCCAGCCCTCTGTTTACATGTGCAGACCCCTACTCCCTCCCTCCTGGCTTGTCTGTTCCATTGTAATGCCCCTGATCTGTCCCTCCTGCCCTTTATGGTCTGTTATGCTGCAGCCTTCTCTCCTGTCTGTCCATTATGGTCAGCTAGCTACCATTGCCTCTTGCCCCTCTGTTCTCTGTTGTCCATGTGCATGGTCCTGTCCCCTCCCTCTTGCTTTCTATGGATTGTTGTGCTGCACTCCCGTCCTGCATGCCCTGTGTGGTGTATTGTGCTGCTGCAAACCCTGATGCCTGCCCTGCAGGGTCAGTTTGGTGCACCTCTCCATGTCTCTCCTGTCCTCTGTTATCCAAGTCCATGTCCCTATCCCATTTCCTTCCATGATCCAATGTACCATACTTGCGAACATTTTGAACTTGGTAAGAGGGAGATTTTGAAAAAAAACTGGGGTATTGATTTTCCCCTTTGAGTTACATTGAAAAAGAGGATATTGTAGACAGGAGACAGATCAAATAAAGCCCATTTGAGCTTAAAAACATTGGACGTTTCCTGGCTGAATCGGGTCTGTTGGCATGTATGGTTGTACTACCATTGCCTCTTCCTTCTGCCCACAATGGTCTATTACATTGCCACAGCCTTGAAGGAGGGTAGATTTTGTATCACAGGGGGCCCCTGGCCCGTTCTGTCCACACCTGAAGTATGAGACCCTTGTCCTTGCCCTGGCAGCCGCATTTGTAGGCCGTATTAAATTGACCAGCGGGTCCTGTGTTGCTATATAATTATCCTGAGACATCCTTACCACTCAGCCAGCATAAAACCCCTGTGTAGGCCCTTCTGTTCAATATGTAGGCCTCTTTGTTAAATTGACCATAGCTCTGCAATTTTAGTGTATAGCAGTCTGAAGGCAGGTCTGCGAGGCCTTCTGCTCCAAACTAGTAGCCCCCACCCTACCCGAGTGCTCCGTGCTCGGTATCAAAGTTCAACATCCCCCTGAAGCTGTCGACATACAGTAGGCTGCATCCTGGACTGGTACTTGCTTCCTGGGCAGGTTTCCCGCTTTTAAGGAAGTGGCAACCGCAGAGCGTCAAGTTAGGAGAACTGAGGAGATTTTATACATGAATATATTGAATTCCTGTACAATACCCATTATTTTCTGCTTGCTCTATGGAACTTACGATAAGCGATTGGCCTGAGAGACTGACCTTTTCACCCAGTCCATTGTCAGCATTAAGTGGGTAAATGACGAAATGTCTGGTAAAATCTGCAGACGAAGCTTTTGGGTAGCATACGTAGGTAGATGTAGCGTGCAAAGGAGCCCACAAAATGATATAAAAAGGGAGCACCCACAGATATCGACGGACAACCTCGCCGTCTGTATGTAGGTTAACAGGCTGTGCAGGTTTTCCCCAAGAACTGGGAGCTCTTGTCTTCCTTTGCTTAAAATGTCTTGCTCGGCTTTGCTTGAAGTATCTTATTCTATTTTACCTATATGAAATGTCATGTTATGTTTAACCATTGTTCTCTTTACTTTTGCATTTAAAAGATGTTGTATTGTAATTGCAGGAATGCTTGCTCTAAGAGTAAATGTGAGTGTCCCTAGGTAACATTTTCCTTGGTGTAACTTGTTTCTCATGATGCATTTATAGATGTGTTTTCTCTCTCTCTCTGTCAGTCCATTAATTGAGATACAGAGAATATCATGACAGCTGTATGATTATCTGGATTCTGTATTTTGTACTTTAGGTCTCTATTCTGCGGTTTCTTTGAAGTTGCATCTTCTCATTAAACTGCCATTGTATTCTGCCTCCAATTCCATGTCTCATATGTCTGTTTTCTTCATTTTTGGAGCAAGCGTTCCTAGGCACCCCGGCTCAAATTAAGGTGCCCCTTTTGTTCCTGACTCACTCTCCTGCTCAGTTCTGTGGTGGCTCCCGGGGCTCTGGGGACCGCCCCTAGCTTCCTTGACCCGTAATAGATCTTCCCTCCAACAGCCTCTCTTGCAAGTCCTGTATTGTTGGTTTGTTGCCCCTGCCCCCCTTTCCACTGCCCTCCATAGTCTGTTGTGCTTCCACGGCCCTTCCTGCCTGCTCAGTGTGGTTAAATTGTTGCCTTTGCACCCTCCTACCTGCCTTCAATTTTCAGAGTCCGTGCCCCTGGCCTCTGCCTCTCAACAGTATCCTAATAAACAACTAGATTGCTAACATTCTATATTTATTACAAAAGTGTGGAGCGCCTGACATCATCTTGATGTAATCAAAACTGTAATACCTAGAGCATTCCTTTAGAAATTACATATATGAGATGGTCTTATTGGCATCAAAATTATGGTTAGTGCTCTAAAAGACTAAAATAAGGACATATTTTCTGAGTTTTCAAATAGCGACAAAGCACTTTTAAATTATTTGTTATCTTTATGTTTTTTTATCTAGTTGACAACTTGATTAAATGTTGCACTTAGGGGAGAGGATGTGGTGTTACTTCCAGAACTGCAGACTTTGCAACTGGGGAACCAGGTTGAAGTTTCTGCTTCAGCTCGACATTCTGTGATTCTGGTCAAATCACTTAGTCTCCCCATGTCTACAACCAAAATGAATTTGTTCTTGTGTGATGTAACCAATGCTCATGTAAAGCACTCCAATACCTGACAAGTCTGCACTATATAACACTGCAAAAACACAAAATAATAAGTGTTTTGCACACTTCTGTCATTGGGCTATATTTGGGCTATATCTGGGTGATTTTGGGCTACATTTGGGCTCTTTTGTCTCCGGTGGCCATCTTGGGAGATTTATTTGTTATGAAGTTTCCTAATTTCCTCATGTACTGCAGTCTCCTCAGTCGGAAATGCTTTCAGTTTTTTACTTTGATTCCATCATGAAGGTATTCAGATATGTCACACATTTGCCATGAATTCTGAATGTTAGCACTCTAGTTGCTCATTAGATCACTGTAGTAAAACTACTGCTCACCATGGAAGTCTGCTCCTGGTATTAAAAGTGCATGTTTCAGTCTGCATGTCAGAATTTTTTAATGAAATAGAAGAGGATTTGAGAAGTCACTCAAAATGTGCCCTCATTTTCTTTCTTCAGCATTAATCATAATTTCTATGGCAAAATGAACCCCCTCATTGTGTTCCTTTTTAAATTAAATGTTTTAAGTGTTACCAGTTTATTCCAATCAAGATGGCTTCAGGTGTGCCATACTTTTGTCATAATGAAGACAGTAAGTGCTCTAGTTGTTTTTAAGAACATTCTTGGACATTCTGTCATTGGGCTATACTTGGGCTACATCTGGGTGATATTTGGGCTACATTTGGGCTCTTTTGTCTCTGGTGGCCATCTTGGGAGACTTATTTGTTATGAAGTTTCCTAATTTCCTCATTTACTGCAGTCTCCTCAGTAGGAAATACTTTCAGTTTTTTACTTTGATTCCATCAAGAAGGCATTCAAATGTGTCACACATTTGCCATAAAATCAGAATGTTAGCACTCTTTTTGCTCATTAGATCACTGTAGTAAAGCTACTGCTCACCAGGGAAAACTGCTGCTGGTATTGAAAGTGAATGTTTCAGTCTGCATGCCAGGATTTGAGAAGTCACTCAAAATGTGCCCTAATTTTTCTTTATGCAGCACTAATCATACTTTTTATGGAAAAATGAACCACCTCGTTTTGTTCCTTTTTAAATTAAATGTTTTAAGAGTTACCACTTTAATCCAAGCAAGATGGCTTCAGGTGTGCCATACATTTATCATAAGTAGGACGGTTAGCGCTCTAGTAGTTCTTTAGAACACTCTGGAAAGCTGCAGTAGAACACAAAGGAATCAACTGACAGTCTCTGCCCTTGTTGGATGTACATGTTTTACTGAGAATGTCAGACTTCATTCTCACATGACTGAGAAAGATAATGTGAATTTACAGAAAATAAGCTCTCAGTTTAGCTTATAGATCACCTTCCAAACCTCTGTGGTAAAAGCATGAGAAAATATTTTTCTCTCAATCATGATATCCCAGCAGAAGGCTTTTTCACATGGTGAAATCACCTTAGAACATACCACAATTCCTAAAATGAGTATGGTACCATCAACAAATGATTTATAATGTAACTAAAGTCTTAAAATCTTCTATTAACTGCAATGCTTTTTAATGAGGTGCTATCATGTATATTGGTCCCAAGATGGCTGCCAACACTTCTTGGATGAAGTGCTGACAGCCAATCAGATCTCAGGATGAGATGTGTGGTTAGGCTCCGCCCACATATATATATTGATTTAAATGCTATTTTCTCAGGAACTACTGAACAGATTTACACCAGACCTACAAAAGGCACTTCCTTGACCTGAGGACTACCTCTCTGCCAAATTTCAAGTAACTCTGTTCAGCCGTTCGGGCTGTAGCTGTGTCTAAAGGTCCTACGGAAAAATGCATGTGAAAAACGCGTTTTGGGACCCCCCTTTTTTCTCAGCCCCCGCTTGACGAATCCCCCCGAGACTTTCAGGGTAGGAGCGGAGCGTAGCGCCCCACCTATTTTGAAAATTTCGCGAGGATTCATCGACCGGTGCCAAAGTTATTCCAAATAGAATGTTGCGGATTTCCTATGGAAACAGGGTCCTAACTATAACTATCTACTGGCGACCGCCAGTAGATAATGTATATATATATATATATATATATATATATATATATATATATATATATATATATATATATATATATATATATATATATATATATATATATTCACTTAAAAAACCATAGGTTTCACACATGTTATAGTTAGCTGGACATTTCACTCGTAAAAAAACAATGAAATTCCCCCGTTATAGTTAGTGCAGGCAACTATAACTCACGCGACCGCAATCCTCTGCTGATGACGTCAGATATTACATCACTGATGACATATGTGTCTTTATGAAAAATAAATATTTGTAATATATGTATAGCTAAAGATTAATGGAAGAAGACATGGGTAAATAAGTGTCTAAATACAGTGATGTAATATCTGACGTCATCAGCAGAGGATTGCGGTCGCGTGAGTTATAGTTGCCTGCACTAACTATAACGGGGGAATTTCATTGGTTTTTTACGAGTGAAATGTCCAGCTAACTATAACATGTGTGAAACCTATGGTTTTTTAAGTGAATTTGCAAGGTTTTTTAAATGCTAATTCGTAACTATAACGTGTGTGAAACCTATGGTCTTTTCAGTGAATATATAAACATATAAATATAATCTGCATATCTATATAAATATAAATTCATGCAAACATATACATATATGCATACATATGCATGGTATGTACATGAAAGTTTGAAAAACTCTAATACAAGCAAAGCGAAAAAGCCACCTAATTACAAACAGAATTGCTTTAACTTAAACGAGGGCGAGACCTATTGCATTTTCAATGCTTGTTTACTTTGATTCCATCAAGAAGGCATTCAGATGTGTCCCACATTTTCCATAAATTCTGAATGGTAGCACTCTAGTTGCTCATTAGATCACTGTAGTAAAGCTACTGCTCACCAGGGAAGTCTGCTGCTGGTACTGAAAGTGCATGTTTCAGTCTGCATGTCAGAATTTTTTAATGAAATAGAAGAGGATTTGATAAGTCACTCAAAATGCGCCCTAATTTTTCTTTTTTCCTCACTAATCATAATTTCTATGGCAAAATGAACCTCCTCATTGTGTTCCTTTTAAATTAAACTACTCACTCTCTACTACTCACTCGCTACTACTTTCTACTACTCACTCTCTACTACTCATTTTCTACTACTCTCTACTACTCTACTACTCTATACTACTCACTCTCTACTACTCACTCTCTACTACTCTCTACTACTCTCTACCACTCACTCTCTACTACTCTACTACTCACTCTCTACTACTCTCTACTACTCTCTCTCTACTACTCTCTCTCTCTACTACTCCCTCTCTACTACTCTCTCTACTACTCACTCTCTACTACTCACTCTCTACCACTCTCTACTACTCTCTACTACTCTCTACTACTCTCTACTACTCACTCTCAACTACTCACTCTACTACTCTTTCTACTACTCACTCTACTACTCACTCTACTACTCTCTACCACTCACTCTCTACTACTCTCTCTCTCTACTACTCACTCTCTACTACTCACTCTACTACTCCCTACTACTCTCTACTACTCTCTCTGCTACTCACTTACTACTACTCTCTACTACTCACTCTCTACTACTCACTCTCTACTACTCACTCTCTACTACTCTACTACTCTCTCTACTACTCACTCCCTACTACTCACCCTCTACTACTCTCTACTACTCTCTCTCTACTACACACTCTCTACTACTTGCTCTCTACTACTCACTCTACTACTCACTCTCTACTACTCCCTACTACTCCCTACTACTCACTCTACTACTCACTCTACTACTCACTCTCTACTACTCTCTACTGCTCACTCTCTACTTCTCCACTACTCTCTACTAATCACTCTCTACTACTCACTCTGTACTACTCTCTACTACTCTCTCTACTACTCACTCTCTCTACTACTCTCTCTCTACTACTCACTCTCTACTACTCACTCTCTACTACTCACTCTCTACTACTCTCTCTCTACTACTCTCTACTACTCTCTACTACTCACTCTCTACTACTCTCTACTACTCACTCTCTACTACTCTCTACTACTCACTCTACTACTCATTCTCTACTACTCATTCTCTACTACTCTCTCTCTGCTACTCAGTCTCCACTACTCACTCTCTACTACTCTCTACTACTCACTCTCTAATACTCACTCTCTACTACTCCCTCTACTACTCACTCTCTACTACTCTCTACTACTCCCTCTACTACTCACTCTCTACTACTCTCTACTTCTCACTCTCTGCTACTCTCTCTACTACTCTCTACTACTCTCTCTACTACTCTCTCTCTACTCTCTACTCTCTATTACTCATCCTCTACTCTCTACCTCTCTACCTTTCTCTACCTCTCTCTCTACTACTCTCTACCTCTCTACCTCTACCTCTCTACCTCTACCTCTCTACCTCTACGTCTCTACCTCTACATCTCTACCTCTCTACCTCTCTCTACCTCTCTCTACACGCACACATATGCACATATATGCATTTATATATATGTATGTGTATATATATGTATATACATACATATATAAACATATATATAATCTGCATATCTATATAAATACAAATATAAATGCATGCATACATATACAGATATGCATGTTATTTACATGAAATTTTGAAAAACACTAATAAAAGCAAAGCTAAAAAGCCACCTAATTACAAACAGAATTGCTTTAACTTAAACGAGGGCGAGACCTATTGCATTTTCAATGCTTGTTTACTTTGGTTCCATCAAGAAGGCATTCAGATGTGACACATTTGCCATAAATTCTGAATGGTAGCACTCTAGTTCCTCATTAGATCACTGTAGTAAAGCTACTGCTCACCAGGGAAGTCTGCTGCTGGTATTCAAAGTGCATGTTTCAGTCTGCATGTCAGAACTTTTTAATGAAATAGAAGAGGATTTGAGAAGTTAAAATGTGCCCTAAGTTTTCTTTCTGCAGCACTAGTCATAATTTTTATGGCAAAATGAACCCCCTCATTTTGTTCCTTTGCAAATTAAATGTTTTAAATGTTACCACTTTATTCCAATCAAGATTGCTTCAGGTGTGCTGTACTTTTATAATAAGTAAGACTGTTAGCGCTCTAGTTGTTCTTTAGAACACTCTGGGACATTCTGTCATTGGGCTATACTTGGGCTACATCTGGGTGATATTTGTGCTACATTTAGGCTCTTTTGTCTCTGGTGGCCATCTTGGGAGACTTATTTGTTATGAAGTTTCCTAATTTCCTCATTTACAACAGTCTCCTCAGTAGGAAATACTTTCAGTTTTTTACTTTGATTCCATCAAGAAGGCATTCAGATGTGTCACACATTTGCCATAAATTCAGAATGTTAGCACTCTATTTGCTCATTAGATCACTGTAGTAAAGCTACTGCTCACCAGGGAAGTCTGCTGCTGGTATTGAAAGTGCATGTTTCAGTCTGCATGTCAGAATTCTTTAATGAAATAGAAGAGGATTTGAGAAGTCACTCAAAATGTGCCATAATTTTTCTTTCTGTAGCACTAATCATACATTCTATGGCAAAATGAACCCTCTCATTTTGTTCCTTTTTAAATTAAATGTTTTAAATGTTACCACTTTATTCCAATCAAGATGGCATCAGGTGTGCCATACCTTTGTCATAAGTAAGACTGTTAGCGCTCTAGTTGTTCTTTGGAACACTCTGGGAAGCTGCAGTAGAACACAAAGGAATCAACTGACAGTCTCTGCCGTTGTTGGATGTACATGTTTTACTGAGAATGTCAGACTTCATTCTCACATGACTGAGAAAGATAATGTGAATTTACAGAAAATATGCTCTCAGTTTAGCTTATAGATCACCTTCCAAACCTCTGTGGGAAAAGCATGTGAAATTAGTTTTCTATCAAACAGGATTCATGATATCCCAGCAGAAGGCTTTTTCACATGGTAAAATCACCTTAGAACATACTACAATTCCTAAAATGAGTATGGTACCATCAACAAATGATTTATAATGTAACTAAAGTCTTAAAACCTTCTATTAACTGCAATGCTTTTTAATGAGGTGCTATCATGTATATTGGTCCCAAGATGGCTGCCAACACTTCTTGGATGAAGTGCTGACAGCCAATCAGATCTCACAATGAGATGTGTGGTTAGGCTCCGCCCAGATATGTATATGATTTTACTTTTGATTTTCTCAGGAACTACTGAACGGATTTACACCATATATGCAAAAGGCACATGCCTGACTTGAGGACTACCTCTTTGCCAAATTTCAAGTAATTCTGTTCAGCCGTTCTGGCTGTAGCTGTGTCTAAAGGTCCTATGGAAAAATGCATGGGGAAAACGCGTTTTGGGACCCCCCTTTTTTCTCGGCCCCCGCTTGACGAATAACCCCGAGACTTTCAGGGTAGGAGCTGAACGGAGCGCCCCATTAGTTTTGAAAATTTCGTGAGGATTCGTCAACCGGTGCCAAAGTTATTCAAAATAGAATTTTGAGATTTTCTATGGAAACTAGGTTGTAACTATAACTATCTACTGGCGACCGCCAGTAGATAATATATATATATATATATTCACTGAAAAACCATAGGGTGTGAGAAGATGCATCAATTTATCACATGGATGATGTCATCAGTGATGTCATGAGTGATGTCATTTGAGATGCCATGAGTGATGTCATCAGTGATGTCACTGAACATGTCATGAGTGATGCAATATGTGACGTCATCAGCAGTGCATTGCGGGGGCGTGAGTTATAGTTAGCCAAACTAACTGTAACCGGGGAATTTCTATGGTTTTGTATGAGTGAAATGTCCAACTAACTATAACCTTCCTTAAAACCTATGGTGTTTCAGTGAATTTCTAAGGTTTTTTAAATGCTAATTTCTAACTATAACGTGCCTGAAACCTATGGGTTTTTCAGTGAATTTCAAAGGTTTTTTAAATGCTAATTTCTAACTATAACGTGTCTGAAACTTATGGTTTTGTAAGTGAATTTCAAAGGTTTTTTAAATGCTAGTTTCTAACTATGCCTACAGAGATAGGACATGTGAAGAAAGAAGAAAAAATGCACAGAAAGAAGCAAAAGAAATGCAGAAAGAGGCAACAGAAGTCCAGAAAGATGAAGAAAATTGCAGGAAGAAGCAGGACATGTGCAGAAAGAACCAACAGAGGAGCAGAAAGAGGCCTTGTTGCAAAATCATCCTGTGCCCACGACTTTTTTAGACGGGTACTGGTGGTACTGACTCTGACTAACCAGGCCTAGAACCAGTGCTATGCTAAAGGACACTTAGAATACAGTGAAAACACCTACATACACTAGAGAACACTATGCATTGTGAATTAATTCCCCAACTTAAAACGTGCCACAGGGCGTGTTTGCACACATGTCACCTCAGGCCCGCCCCCTCCCTTCACCACTGTGCAAATGCGCCCGTGGCGCATTTTAAGTTGGGGGATAAAGTCCCCTTGAATCCTGAGGGTCCCTGGGGTCCAACTAGCCCACGAGGTACCTCCAGTAAGCGCCACAGAGCTGCGTTGCAGAGAGGTGTGAAAAGGGGCATGGCCTGGACCACCTCTCTGCAAAGCAGGCCTGTGGCGCTTACTAGAGATACCTGGTGGGCTAGTTGGCCCCCAGGTGCCCTCAGAATTGAAGGGGAATTAATTCCCCAACTTAAAACGCGCCACAGGGCATGTTTGCACACATGTCACCTCAGGCCCCGCCCCCTCCCTTCACCACAGTGCAAACGCACCCTGTGGCGTGTTTTAAGTTGGGGGATCAAGTCCCCTTGAATCCTGAGGGTCCCTGGAGTCCAACTAGCCCACCAGGTACCTCCAGTAAGCGCCACAGAGCTGCATTGCAGAGAGGTGTAAAAAGGGGCATGGCCTGGTCCACCTGTCTGCAACGCAGGTCTATGGCGCTTACTGGAGGTACCTGGTGGTCTAGTTGGCCCCCAGGGACCCCCAGTATTGAAGGGGAATTAATTCAAAAACTTAAAACGAGCCACAGGGCGCGTTTGCAGAGTGTTGGTGGGAGGGGGCGGGGCCTCGGCGATGGCGGTCTTTTTTTCTTTTGTTTTCTTTTTAAGAAGGGGAGCTGTGTGGCCCCCCTTCCTTTTCTATTTTATGGGCCATGGGGACCCCTTCCCCCAGGGCCTGACCCCTATTTTTTTCCCAAAAATTGGAAGGGGCCGCGTGACCCCCCTCCTGAGGCCATATTCGGCCCCGGGTACCCCATCTCCCGGGGCATGGCCAGTGGTTTTTTTTTTATTTCTTTGGCGGGGTCTGGGTGGACCCCTCCCTGGCCACTTCTGGCCCTGGGGACCCCATCCCCTGGGGCCTGGCCTCTCGTTGGGGACTGTGGGGGGAGCCCCAATTCCCCCACGGTCCCGCCGGCTCCTTGACTCCTGTGGGAGCCGGCATTGCTTTTCCACACGGGGAGCTGCTGACATGCAGCTCCCCATGTGGAAAAGTAATCTAGTTTTGATTTTGGAAGAGAGAGCAGGTTTCCTGCTCTCTCTTCCAAAATACAAACCAGTATTTGCTATGACAGGGCGGGAGCCACGAGGCACCCGCCCTGTCACAGCAAACAGCAGTGTCCAGGGGGTGGGCACCCCGGGACACTGCAGGAGCTGGCCCTGGGGAGTGGTGGTCACCAGGGCCTTCACAGGCTCCAGGAGGGGGGGCCCCCCTCCCAACCAATGCACAGCCCCGGGAGGTGGTGGTCCCCGGGGCTCGGGGGTCCTTAACGGAACCCCACATTTACATATTAGTGCCCCCAGGGAGGTGGTAGTCCCCGGGGCGTGAGGAGAGCTTGAGCCCCCCACACAGGTATTTTTTTTTTTTTAAAAGAAGCCCCGGGGGTGGCGGGCCCCAGGGCTTGGGGGGGCCTCAAGCCCCCCTTACATTAAAAAAAGAAGCCCCAGGGGGTGGCGGTCCCCGGGGCAGCGGGGGGGCTGTGTGCCCCCATTCAAATATTTATAGAAAGCCCCGGGTGTCCCCCTAGGCCCCCGCAATTATTTTTTGGCATTCCCCTGGAACTTGGCCACTCGGGGGCTAATTAATAACGAAGTGCGGGCTTCATTTTTTTAATTTTCACAGCTGGATCCGTGGATCCTCCCCGCATCTCGCCTTTTTTTTTTTTTTAATGCTTTCTTTGGCCCTGGGGGTCCTTTCGGGACCCCCTAAGCAGGCCTAGGGGGTCAGGGTGTTTCTACCCTGACCACTTTTCCTGTTATGCACGTTAGTTTTTCTGTTTTCTTGTGCCTCGGTTACTGAGGCACAAGATGGCTGCCAACACTTCCTGGTTTGGAGTGTTGACAGCCAATTAGCATAAAGCTCATGGTCGGGAGAGTGCGCGGGTCCACTGCGACTGTATATATCAAAACTTTTATTTTGGGATTTTCCCAGCAACTACTGAACGGATTTACACCATTTAAAAAGAAGGTCTATTTCTGAACCAAGGGCTAGCTTTTTGCCAAATTTGGTGTAATTCCGTTCAGCAGTTTCGACTGTAACCGTGTCTAAAGTTTCCTATGGGAAATTGATTTTTTGACCTCTATTTTTTTAATTTCTTAGGAACTACTGAATGGATTTACACCATTTAAAAAAAAAAGGTCTATTTCTGAACCAAGGGCTACCTTTTTGCTAAATTTGGTATAATTCCGTTCAGCAGTTCAGACTGTAGTTGTGTCTAAAATTTCCTATGGGAAATAACATGGAGAAAACGCGTTTTGGGTCCCCCTTTTTTCTCAGCCTCCGCTTGGCGAATCACCTTGAAACTTTCAGGATAGGAGCTGACCGGAGCGGGCCATAAGTTTTGAAAGTTTCGCGAAGATTCGTCAACCGGCACCAAAGTTATTGTGAAAACAAAAAATGAGTTTCCTCTGGAAACTAGGTCCTAACTATAACTACCTACTGGCGACCGCCAGTAGGTAATATATATATATAAATATATATTATATCTATCTATCTATCTATCTATCTATCTATCTATCTATCTATCTATCTATCTATCTATCTATCTATCTATCTATCTATCTATCTATCTATCTATCTATCTATATCTATATGAGCAATGTCACAGGGTGACCAAAACATTATGGTATGGGTAAATAAATAATATATCGCAAGACAAGAGGAGTTTGTGCTCTGTTCTGGGACCATCACGCATAAGGATGGCAAGGGCGAATTCAGAAATCCAATATACATACAATCAGCATAAATGGCACAATGCGGCACATCAGGGAGTGCAGCCTCTTTGATGCCGCTTGCATAGATTTTCTATTCAAGCGGAAACTTTCTCACCGTGAATGGTCAAAATCACCCGCTATGAAAAAATATCGCTAGGGGATGCAAATACTCACTCGCCAACTTACCATTGGCGAGCATCACACGAAAAAAAATCCATCACGTGGTGGTTAGCAGAGTTTTGCCAGAACTTCACGTTATAGCCATAATGCGGGATGGGTAAAACTCCACAAATTCCACTGGTAGGGTGGAATTTATCTCTCCCCCCTAATATTTATGAGGATGTTTTAGCAAAACTAGAGGGATATTAGAAGTATGACCCAAGTAGTAGTAAAGTGCCATAGGCTCCATATGAGATGTCAATAGGCTCAGAAGCCAGTAGAAACATGTGCTCCTGCCTTACAAATATTGTGAATTTTTCGGCTTAATAATAAGACAAGGTTCACAAACTGTTGCTGTACTGCACGCATCCCACAGTTCAGAAGAGATAACCATCATTGCTAAGGGTTTGGTAAAATATAAAATTCCTCAAATATGTAGATCTGTGAATGCAATTGCAATTGCCAAGTCACGTTTGAAGGTCTAAAAAAATAATGACTGACTTCGGTAAAAGTAGGAAGGAAATAAAGTAGGTTTGGGGACTTTGCCAAATTGTGTAAATCACAAAAAAACTAAAGAGTGAATGTATTTGATGATAACAAAGACATCGTAAAAAACTATGGATAATTTTGCTTTAACCATAGAAGACAACAATAATGTGTGATTGAGCTTCAAAACTGCATTGTACAATGTTTGGTGGATTCACGATCACCTATCACTATAATATGTACAGAGTGATACAAGGAAGAATAGTCTAACATTATGTTAGATCCGGTTATTTATCCAGGGCTGTACCAAACTGATGGATATTTCGGCAGAACTACTAGGAACAAGAACAGGAATTTCAATGGTGAAATGTACTTGATGTATGAATGTGACCAAATGTTCATATGGAGACATCAAGCACTCAAGATTAAATCAATTCAGTGTTCCACCAGGAGGCAATATGTCTTGCAGATAGATTAGACTAGAACATGAGATAAAAGTGAAGAGAGATAGCACAGCCATTAAACACAAGATTAGACACAATCCATTGGGAGTCAGGAAGGAGGTGTCTGACATGTTTAAAAATGTGTGTCAATGAAGTAATTGAGGCTTTTGAGTAATCTTTATGGCTGTTGCCTGTACTCATAGATCATTGGCGGTCTGGCACGAGGCATTTGTGTGTTGATTTGGGATGTCTTAGTAAGAATAGGTGGGTGAACTGTAACACGCAGTCAGAACATTAGAAAATAAGATGTTTTGAGCCCTGAATCCTCCCAACTATAATACAATTTCAGAGATTTTGCTGAATAGGAAATGTCAAGTAGGAAAGAGTGGGAACAAATGGGTGTTTTTCAACTTTCTGCCTTGAAGGCCCTCACAATGATATTCACAGGCAGGTTAACTAAGTATATTGCAGGGCTACACAGTTACTTTAGGAGATGATGCTATGACGAGAGCATTAATTACTAGGACACAATCCAATACACAACAGTTGACTGGAGTTGCTTAAGGCATATGATAAAAAACAAGCAGGAAGGCGCCAAACCAGAGGAAAAGGAGGCAGCGCTAAATTCAACCTAGAGCCCTAATGAAATGGAAACCCAAGGAGAAAGTGCAGGATGATAATGTTTGAGGAAACTCGCAGGCCAACCCTTACAACTGACTAATGTTGCTACTCTTTCGAATATCCCACTGACAATCCTAAAAAGACTCTAAAACAAGGCATGCATTCATGTCAAAGATGATGTGCGACCTTGGCACCTGACTGTCCAAACACTGATCTTCCATTGGTGCCAATGGGGAAGGGATAGGTGGCAGTGCCAAGGTACTCAACCCTGTTTCAGTAGATTATTGTTAACACCGCAAGTTATTTTCTACTATCAAGGGAGCTTAAATGTTTTTCTACTCTATATATTAAGGCAGCACACCAACAGTTGGTATTGTGGAGAGCGTAGAGAAATGTTCTGGCAGTCTTTAGTCTGGATGATGCTTTCAGGTTTAAACAAAATGCCATTTGGTCTCGTGTTGACCTCCTTAGTATTCCTTAAAGACTAATGCAATTCCTGCTTTGCAGTCTCCGTGGAGTAGGTGTCAGTTTGTCTGCTGCTCTGTGTGCATTGATCCTTCCAATTGAATTGCTCTGTGTGTTTATGGATTTTTGTGAGTATATTGCTGTCTCTGCATATCCACATTACTGTATCATCCATGGCAATGTCTGTGTGGCTATTGTGTGTCTAAATTAATGAAAATCCATACCTTTTGGGTTGGTAAGTGTTTGTATACTTTTCAAATTGCTTCACCACTGATGGTTGCCACAAGCAACTAGCTATCCCTTCTAATCGAGTTTATGTCATGATTCTACTGCATGTATTATCTAAAGTCAAGTGTTTTGCCCTAGACATTGCACTCTGTAGAATTCTCCTGTTTCACTGAACTGTTGGAAACAAATGAGACCATTAGGGATGCAAAGGAGGGCATGGTGGGTATGTTTCTGGAAACCATGATGATCAGTGAGGAGATTTGTTTTATTTGTGTCACTGTGCATGACCCTGAAATGTGTCTCCATAAAAAAAAAAGAAATTCTTTTATCAAAAACCTATTTTGTGTACTTCACAGACATCTAAAATAATTAACATAAATACAAGTAATTCCGTTTTTACTACTTACCAGCTCATGGCTTGCTTCAGTGTTGGTGATCAGTGGAAGAATATCATTGTCCTTTTCTGTGGCTGGCTTATTCGTATCTGCAAGAGAAAAAGAACTGAGGCGGTTGTCAAACACTAAAACTGCACTGATGAAAAACACTTGAACGCTGATCACAAAATGCAATGGCTGTAAAAAAAAAAGCATTGAGGCTAATGGAAAGTACATTATCATTAATCTGAATGATTTATAGAAGAACAGATGTTAATAGGGGGAAAAATCTCATTTCCAACAGGAACAATCATTAGATTGGAACTGTTACACTCAGCATATTGTGTTTAACGCATTACGGATGCAGCAGAGACAAAACTCTTGGCAGAAGGATGATAACCAGAGAATGACAGTTATCCTGTTCATAACAAGAAGAGAAAGGCTAAGAAAATACGTTCTTCTCATTTACACATTTCAATTTATTTTCTGTATCATATTCACGTCACTTTTACTCGTTCTGAAAATGAATACAGCACCCTTTGCTCACAGAATGCATGCTCTGCGGCACCTCGGATTGGTTGGCACATGGGCATAACGGTCTGCAGGGCAAGCAGTAGAATGTTGCAGGATTAGGTTAACTAAATAAGCAAGAATGTATAACTACTTTGGTTGTGTTCGATCTATTATGCATGAAATCATAGCATAATAATTGTCAATACTCCCATCCCCCCAAAAAAGGCCTTGATTGATTATATAAAACTGTACTTGTCAGTATGGGGTCCTCTGCATGAAATTTAGAGTGCCTCATATATGTCGATAATGGGCAGGCCTCAATTTTAACCTCCTAAATAGATTTTGCAGCACACTTGTCTTTCCTGCATGGTCACCCCAAATGTTTCACCTTTTTCTGAACCATATTTTGGCTGGTACTAGAACTCTGTGCCCCATGACACTGCCATTGTTTGCCAGTGTGTCTACCTTTGTTTTTAAAATGGTAGCGGTTCTAAAATGGTAGCGGTAACATTGGATTCGCCCAATTAATCTATTTATTTGCTCTTCAAGAGGACTGAAGATGGAGCAAAACATCCACCTTTTGTGGTAAAGGTAAATGCCATATGCTGGTTGCAGTTCCCTTTTATACTACTCACACACAAAACTAAAATAAATGTTTGCTAGGAGCATCATTTTGCCCTTCTGGGCTGCAGTTTAAATGCACTTCAGTGATACATAGCAGGGAAATCAGCCTTTGCCAGATAGAAAAGGCCTGCATTTATTCATCAACCCTAAAGTGTACGTTGGAAGCCGACTGGGCAGGCTACTCACATATAAAAATAATGTACACTATATATTGGGATTAATGTGCTCTCAGACAGGGACGAACTGGGAACTAAAACCGGCCTGACAAAGGGTTTGGGGGGGGGTCGAGCTGTTTGCCAGGGCCGGTTTTCGGCCGATTTTGTTACAGGGCCGATTTTGCAGCTATGCTGCAAAAACGGCCCTGTAACAAAAACAGTCCTCAGGGGCCCAAAACCGGCCCCCACCATGCGGCGCCCCAGGGGATTGCCCGGTGCCCGCTGCTCTCAGAGTCAACTGATACTAATAATCTGTGTCACTGGGTAGGCTTGTTAGACTTTTACTGAAAAGGGTGAGATGTGATTAAATCTTTATTTCCTGTTTCCACTTGAGGAAATGCTAGAACAGTTTATTTGTAAACTCTGGTTTGGTATTAAAATCTGAATCTGATATTGTGAGTGGAAACATAGCTTTGTAAAATATATTTTAGGCTTCCTGAACTCGAACTCAATGAAAACCAATTCTGCCACTCATCTCACCAGAGCTAGAATACCCATCCATACATGGGAGAGCTAGTGACTCTGGCTTAGAGTTCAATAGCCTGCATTTGAGCCCAGGAAGAGCAAATGGGTGTTAACTATTGAACACTTAGCAGGAATTAGCTATCTGGTATTGGACAGGGAGAGTTGACAGAACAAAGGGAAGCTTAGGACTACCTCTTTTAACTTGGAGATGTCAGCAATGGTTTCTCCTATTCATTCTTAGCAACCTCCCAGACAGCCAGACTGCAGCCACAGTAGGTGAGAGAATCATTTTTGACCCTGTCAGATGGGAGGAAAGTTAATCAAAATAGAGGGTGGTTAAGGAGCTCAAGATAGGCCTGCCTGGTTTCAGCAAGCTTCTGCCACCTTGAAATAGGAGCTAATGGGTAATTGTCCAGTATGGTGAAGAGTATGTGCTGCACAAGAAGTTGGGGTGATTGTGAGAAAAATGTTAGGATTGGGTGGTAGAATTTCTCCAATCATTGTCCAGTGCACCTCAACCACCACATGTATTATAATCATAATATCATTTTTCTGCTAGGTATCCCCCTTTCAAATTATAGAAGTTTGTTAAGTCAGGTGCATGTTTCAAGTGTAAATGCACATGTATTACTTTTGTTATTCATTAGCACGTGATAATTCAGTTTGCTTGAATATTCATGTTTTTTCTGTACGGTTTGAATTTTCTTGTCCACTGATTGTTTTAAATAATGAATGAGACTTCATAGCTATTGATAGCTCCACTTTTTAGTTATAAATTTTAAAGAATAAGCAAGGTTTCACAAATTGTAACTGAATAAAAGGCTTTACTATCAAAGATGTATTTTGTAAATGTGAAAAAATGTTCAACAATATTTAATGCACCAATTCAAAATTTCACTAGAATTCATATTTTGCAAGGTTTGGACTGATTGGAAAGCTGTTTCTTCTTTAAAACACTCAGACTATTTTGGTAGGCAACAGCGTGAAGAGTTGCATAGAAGTAGCTTTTAAAACATTATTATGTTCCCAGCTTACCAGGCAGTGCTAAAGAACTGCTATTGCAGGGATTCTGCCAAAAATCATAGAACTATGCTTGGGACCATAGAACCTTAGTAGGCAGGGACTGAGTTATCCTACCACCTTAGCACATACAAGCCCTGGACCGACCAGCTATAGTGTCTCACTTGCCCTCCTACTCACTCACAGAGGAACAAGTGCTTAGACACCCCAGAACACAACACTCCTGACCCTCTCAGGAATCGCGGTGACAGAACACACCCTTTCGCTCTCAGACTCGTACTTGTCCACAATAGGATCTGACAGAGACAAGAGGAAAGTTTAAAATATTTATTTTAACTATTGTGTTCTAGTATGCAGTATACATGCCACAATAAGTAAGAAGATGCCTAACACAAATACGGTCAGCATAGTAAGTATTCCATAGTTCATGAAAGGAGCTGTCATTGTATAAGACAGGATAAGCTAACCTCCCTCCCCTTCTACAGGAGCAAACAGATTGTATATCAAAAGATCTATGGGTGTTCACAGCAGACCTAGTACCCTAGCATGCACAGAGGAAGGTTCTACATCTCAGATGTAGTCGTGTCCTTCTCTGTGTATTTGCCTGTCTGTGCATACCTATTTGATAAAGAGTACGTGTTCTCAACAACAGCTGCATTTGTGTGTTTTTTTGTCTCTGTGCTAGAGCCTGACGAAAACAGAATAACAAGGGGCATTGTTGTTTGACTTTGTCTGCAGTGTTCAGACTAAATCCCAGCAGAGCAAAACCAAATAACCACCCTATGAAGAGGGAAGATTGCTACCTGCATTTAATCCTGTAAAGCAGAAATATCTTGCTTATAAACTGGAGATTAAATATTGAGCATGGATTGAGAATTCAAATAATACGCCTCACATCACTATATGCACTGTTTCAATGTATTAAATATTCATTTCAGTGTTGTATCAAAAATATGTCATAAATAATTTTTGAAGCAATATATATAACAATACACATATTTAATTTCTTCTTTTTTTCTTTATGTCCTTTTTTCCTCTCTCTTACCCCTCAGGACTCATTGACGATCAATCACACCTCAGCCACAACTCTCACTCATTCAGCAACTGTACTCACGTAACTGACAGACTAAAAGTCAAAAGTAAACTAACTTAGATATGTAAACAACAGGAATAGTAGAAATATATCACATCTAGCAATGCTGAATCTATACAGAAGAAATTCCTTTGATAAATTCATAAGACAGAACCTTCAGCATTTCACACACTTTGGGGCCATTAGGATGACGGGCGGATCGCCCCCGCCGAGCCGGCGGTAGCCACCGCTGGCCTGGCGGGGGCGATCCGCCCGCCATCCTTGCCTGATTGGCCCCTCACCATATTAGTATGGATGGGGGGTCCACGGCGGATGGAAAGACCGTCTGCCACTTTTCTGCCGGTCGACTCGTCGACTGGGCGGAAAGAGGGCATAACATGGTGGCGGTGTCTGCAAGACACCACCATCCATATTATGGTTCAGGCGGTGAATCAACGCCGCCATGGAAAGGCCGTTGCAGGCCCCCAGGGTGTTGGGGGATGCACATGGAGGTACCTGGTACCCCCTGTCATTGCCATGCACTATGTGGCAGACACCACGTGGTGCCTGCCACATAGTGCATGGCAATGCTGCGCACAGTCTGTATGCACTGTGAGTGGGTCTGCAGCCAGCAGATCCATCCGCAATGTATATGGCCCAGGATGCGCCCGCCAGTGTGGCATGCGTATCCTAATGCACATGGCGGGACCGCCGCCACTTCGGCGGTCGGTCCCTGGCTCAGTGGCGATGGCGGGCAGACTTTATCCACCCGCCATCGTAATAGGCCCCTAAGTCTAAAAAATTGTCTCTTAGTATCATTGCAATTTTATGTTAGCTTATTTGAACACTGATGAGATGGTTTCTTCATGCTACACCACTCAAAGAATTTGACTATTCCTGTTACGCCATGTGCCTGTGCCTAATCCCAGGAAAGAACAGAACTCAAAAACAACAGTAGGTTCTGTGTGAAAGTATAGAGTGGCACAAAGCAAATTATATGTGCATAGTAATTTGTGCAAAGTAAAGTGAAGACTGAAAAGTGCTCATGCTAACATAGGGAGTAAACGACAATGGGCCTGCACGGAACACTTGACACTGTGGGTAGGAACATATGATAGTCTTGTATCTCTGTCCTCACTATTAATGTTCTTACTTTCAAATATATTTTAGTTTCACTGCTGATTTATTCATTTTAGTTTTCAAATCTTTTGCTTGCTTTTTTACCTAGTTTACTTGACTTTTTGGCTTGTCTATAAGTGAATGCAAAGTCTTACTATAAATTGTCAACATGAGTTCAAAATCATCACATTAAAGTTTTCAAAGTATAGAAAAAGAAACATTTTAGCTTTGTCGAACACTGTGTTGTTAACTTTCTAACTCTCATACACACCTTCTTTTTTCAACTAACTTGATGATGCAGAGGTTTGAGTGAGCATGAAATTCTATCTAACAGCATCACTAGGATGGAGTAGCCTAAACAAGAGCCCAATTGGGGATGTTGTCATAAATATCGCAGAAGGAATATTGAGTGTCCACTATACTGCAAACTAATATATATAGAATGTAAGTGCAAAGAGAGGCATATAGATTTACTATGAAGATATATATATATATATATATATATATATTACCTACTGGCGGTCGCCAGTAGGTAGTTATAGTTAGGACCACGTTTCCATAGGAAATCCGCAACATTCTATTTTGAATAACTATGGCGCCGGTCGACGAATCCTCGCGAATTTTTCAAAATAGGTTGGGCGCTACGCTCCGCTCCTACCCTGAAAGTCTCGGGGGGATTCGTCAAGCGGGGGCTGAGATAAAAGGGGGGTCCCAAAACGCATTTTTCCCATGCATTTTTCCATAGGACCTTTAGACAGGGCTACAGCCCGAACGGCTGAACAGAATTACTAGAAATTTGGCAGAGAGGTAGTCCTCAGGTCAAGGAAGTGCCTTTTGTAGGTTTGGTGTAAATCTGTTCAGTAGATTCTGAGAAAATAGCCTTTAAATCAATATATATATCTGAGCCAGCTTACGGTGCGCTTACGGTACGCTTACCGTACACGTACGGTGGCGTGCGCGAGCGCGATTCTGATTGGCTCTTAGATCTTAGTAAACATTTGAATCGACCGAAACTAGGAAGCGGCGGCCGCCATTTTCTCTTTCGCACTGAGAGTGATGTTTAAAATATAAAGCACAAAAACATGTAAAGGGGCTGTTTAGACAGCTCCCACACACATAGCCATGTTGAGGGAGTCCCCAAAGATCCCCCAAGGCCAAAAATGGAATTTTTATTTTTTCGGTAATTTCGCCGATTACGCTTACCGTACGCGTACGGTAAAAAATTATAAAAAAAAAGAAATTATCCACACTCTCCCCACCCCGTGTGCAATTGGTGCGCGAAGGGCACCAATTGTGCATGGTTTATTAGAGATGAGATAAACTAAAAAATTTTTTAAAAAAATAATAAAAAAAAAAATTATCCACACTCTCTCCACCCCGTGTGCAAATGGTGCCCGAAGGGCACTGTTAGAGTCGGGGATCTCTGGTTGGCGCAAGGTTGCCCTTGTGTCAAGCAGGAACCCTCTCCTCCACGTCAGGGCGCAGGATAACCCCTCGCGAATGACCCTTGCTCACCCTCTAGGTGCGTGGCGTGAGCAGCCAAGGCGATTCCTCAGGCGTTGTTGGTTAAGCACTTACAATCGTACACACAGTAAATACATCAATCCCCCCAGAAACGGACACCAGACTTGGATATATATAAAAATACGATTCTTTATGTCAAAATAAGGTATATATATCTCAACAGACTTATCACAAGACCAATAACGTTTTCGCTAGGCCACCAGGTTATACAGCAGGCAAATGATCTTGTTTGTAGCTTCAAATGGATAGTTCGTAGTCTCTTTACTTGTAGTTCCAGTACTCACAGAGATCGGTTCCTGCGAACGGGGAAATAAGGCGTTGCGGGCCCCGAGCCCGATACTGGAACTTCCTTAGTGATGTGGAGAGTCGGCACAGGTCGGTGCGACTCTCGGCTTGGGAAGTGTTCTTGGGTCCTCAATCAGCAGGTGTGGGCACGTAGGCAGGCGCGGCCAGCGACCCTTTAGCACGGCGGTGCAGGAGGGTCTCCACAGCGGAGGCGGCGCGGCCTGAGATGTCCGGGGATAGCGAAGCGGGGTCACAGGGCACGGTCAGTGCAGCTGGATGACCCGGCGTAGATCACAGTCGTCGGACGGCTTCCGGCGGGAGGGGTGATAGCGCGGTCAGCGCGCTCCAGTAGCAGGCGGTGACAGGGATGCAGGCGGCCTGGCCCGGGGACAGAGAGCGGCTCGGGACGGAGCGGGGCTCTCACGGGTTTGAGGCAGGCGAGCTTCTGAGTGTCACGGCCCTAGGAGGGGCGATGAGGGGCGCAGTCTCTTTTCCAGCGGGATGCACACACGGCTCGAATTGGAGGACGAGCAAGAAGCACAAAGAACCCACTGTTCCTGGGGTTCAGTTCAGGGGGCAAGCTCAGATCAAGCCCTTGGAGAATGTTCAAGCACAAAGTAGCAAAGTCTTTTCAGTAAGTCTCTTCCTCTCCTCTCTCAGCAAGGCAAGCAGCAGGCCAGCTCCTCCGGCGTCTTCTTCTCCTTCTAGTCGGGCAGAGGTTCTTTGTGGTAAACAGGATTCTGATTTCTTAGGAGCCAGGCTCCTACTTTTATACACCAATTCTTTTGTTCTTTAGCGCCAGGGGGCCTAGGCCTGGCTCAGTCCAGTTCTGGAGCACTTTGTTATGGTGACTCTGCTCTTTCCTTTCAGCAGCAGGGCAGAGACATCAGCCGCCCCACAGGGGGTGGCGCCGGCTTTGTGGTGGCAGAGCACAGGTCTATTCAAGAGTCAAGGTGTACTCCTCCCACCCATCCAGGTGTAATCTCTCTACCCACCACCTGGCAGCCAACCTGTCTCTGGGGATCCCCCCACCCTGCTCCTTACTGTTGCCAGGCAGAACACATACACACAGCAGAGGCGGACTGAGATGGTCAGGTCAGTAAATACTAACTTTCTAAAAGTAGTATTTACAAACCCAGGATACTAAAATAAACTTGACTACAAGAGGTATTTTATTATTCTGAGTTCAGGCATACCAAACTCGACACTCTACCATGCTCTCTGAGTCCACTGGGGTCACAGCGTTGGCGTGACCCCGGCAGCCCACTCTGGCCTATGGAGAGCAGGTAGCCTTCAATAGTGAAAAATGACAAGGGCTGTAATTCACTACTAAGACATGCCACACACACCCGGGCATGTCTTACCTTATGCCTACAATGCACCCTGCCCTTGGGCCTACCAGAGGGGTGGCTAATATGTAGGTAAGGGAAGGTTTAGGGACTGGCAAGTGGGGGCACTTGCGCAGTCAGCGCGACGGTCCCGGACCGCGCACAGGGTCTGCGGTGGCAGACCCTGGACACACTTTACAAGGCCGCTTCCGTGGGTGGCGCAACCAGCGCTGCAAGCCCACCAGCAGCATTGGCATTCACAAGCCCTGGCACCCCTGGTGCACTTTACTGGGGACTGACAGTGAATCCAATAAACCAATCATGGACATCAATTACAGGTACACTTTACTTAGGGAGCACTTGCACTGCGGCACGGATTAGCCGTGGCGCAGTGCCCTGAGCGGACAACACCAGCAAAACGGTCGAGGCACACCATCAAAAAGTGGAAGGGAAACTCACGCCAAGGTGCCAGGTCTAACACGTGTCCCCTCCAGCTGAAATGTGGGGAGAACTACCCTTGCCCAGGGGGTTCCTCGTCACTAAGGCGGAAATACCTGGACAGACCGTCAGCGTTGGCGTGATCTGTACCAGGACGGTGTTCCACCGTAAAGTCCATACCCTGTAGGGAGATGGACCACCTCAACAGCTTCGGGTTTTCACCCCTCATTTGCATCAACCATCTGAGGGGCCTGTGGTCCGTCTGAACCCGGAAGTGAGACCCAAACAAGTAGGGTCTTAGCTTCTTCAGCGCCCAGACCACAGCAAACGCTTCTCGCTCAATTGCACTCCACCTACTTTCCCGTGGAAGTAACCTCCTACTGATGAAGGCTACGGGTTGGTCCCAGCCCTCCTCAGTCATCTGTGAAAGAACAGCCCCCACACCATGCTCTGAAGCGTCTGTCTGGACTAGGAATTCCTTGGAGAAGTCAGGGGCCAAGAGCACGGGCGCCGTGCACATGGCAGTCTTCAGGGTGTCGAAAGCTTTCTGACAGGTGTCAGTCCAAATCACGTTCCTGGGCTGCTTCTTCGAAGTCAGCTCTGTCAAGGGGGCAACGATCGTTCCATAGCCCTTGACAAACCTCCTGTAGTACCCAGTGAGCCCCAGGAAGGCCCTCACTGCGGTCTGCGTCTTGGGGGGTTCCCAAGCCAGGATGGTCTCAATTTTGGGTTGCAAGGGTGCCACCTTGCCACTTCCCACTTGGTGTCCCAAGTACACCACGGAACCCTGCCCGATCTGGCACTTGCTTGCCTTGATCGTGAGGCCTGCTCGGCGCAGCGCCATCAACACTTCCCAGAGGTGGCGCAGGTGCTCGGGCCAGGTGGCGCTGAACACCGCGATGTCATCCAGGTAGGCGGCACTGAACGCATCCAGCCCAACCAGTACCTGGTTGACCAACCTCTGAAAGGTGGCAGGGGCATTCTTCATCCCAAATGGCATGACTCGGAACTGGAAGTGCCCATCTGGTGTAGAGAATGCTGACCTCTCTTTGGCCCCATCGGTCAAGGCGATCTGCCAGTACCCAGACGTTAAATCAAACGTACTGAGGAACCGGGCAGCCCCCAGCCGATCTATGAGCTCATCAGCTCTGGGGATGGGGTGCGCGTCAGTCTTCGTGACTGAATTGAGTCCTCTGTAGTCCACACAGAACCGGAGTTCAGGTGTGGCTCCCGGCGCAGCAGCCTTTGGGACCAAGACCACGGGGCTGGACCAAGGACTGCTGGAGGACTCAATCACCCCTAGCGCAAGCATTTTGGAGACCTCCTCCTTAATGCAAGCTCTGACCCTGTCAGTTACCCTGTAAGCCTTGTGCTTCACAGGTAAGCTGTCTCCTGTGTCCACATCATGGACGCACCAATCTGTGACACCAGGAACCAGGGAGAATCGGTCGGAAAATTGTCCCAGCAAGTGGCGGCAGTCTTCCTGTTGTTCGGGCGTCAGGGTGGGTGAGAGGTTAACTCCATCCACTGACCCATCTTTCTCAGAGGCCACTAAGAGGTCAGGAAGAGGCTCGGTCTCCTCTTCCATTCCATCATCAGTGGCCAGCAGCATGCCCACTTCGGTCCTCTCTAAGTGGGGCTTAAGGCGGTTAACATGTAGGACCCTTAAAGGGTTCCTGGGAGTCTGCATGTCCACCAAGTAGGTGATAGGACTTTTGCGCTCCACAACCTCAAATGGACCTGTCCACTTATCCTGAAGTGCACACGGCTCCACTGGGGCCAAGACCCACACCTTTTGTCCAGGTTGAAGCTCTACCAGAGTGGCATTCCGGTCGTACCACCGCTTCATCTCCTCCTGGCTGGCTTCCAGATTTGCCTCAGCAAGTTGCCTGAAACGCCGAGTCTGGTTTCGGAAGGCCAGCATGTAACTATATACATTCTGGGGAGGTTTCCTGGGAGATTGCTCCCAGCCTTCCTTTACCAAACTCAGAGGTCCTCTTACCGGGTGACCATACAGAAGCTCAAAGGGGCTGAATCCTAGAGACTTCTGTGGCACCTCTCGGTAAGCGAAGAGCAGGCATGGCAAGAGGACGTCCCACTTACGCCTCATCGGACCGTCCAGGCCCATGATCATGCCTTTGAGGGTTCGGTTGAATCTCTCAACCAACCCATTTCCTTGGGGATGGTAAGGAGTGGTGAACTTGTACGTTACCCCACACTCCTTCCACAGGGATTTCATATATGTGGATATGAAATTGGTCCCCCTGTCGCTCACCACCTCTAGAGGGAATCCCACTCGGGAGAAAATTCCCATCAGTGCCCGTCCCACCACGGGGGCCGTCACTGTCCTCAGAGGGATGGCTTCAGGGTACCGGGTGGCATGGTCCACCAAGACCAGGATGAACCTGTTGCCCAGGGCTGTCTTGGGGTCCAGAGGCCCCACAATGTCAATACCCACTCGTTGGAATGGCGTACCGACCACAGGGAAAGGTTGCAGAGGAGCCTTGTGCTTCCCTCCGCTCTTACCACTTGCCTGGCAAGTCTGACAGGTTCTGCAGTAGGAATCTGAATTCTTATGCATTTGGGGCCAGTAAAAGTGGGTGACAAGCCTGTCATAGGTCTTGTCCATCCCCAAATGTCCTGCTAACGGCACATCATGAGCCAGCCCCAGTAGGAAGGTTCTGAACTTCTGGGGTACCACCAGCACACGGGCTGACCCAGGTTCAGCAGCCTTAGGCTCGGAATACAGGAGGTCACTCTCCCAGTACACGTAGTGTGTTTTGGCCTGAACACCATTGGCCTGGTCTGCAGCCTGTTGCCGCATACCTACGAGAGAAGGGCATTCTTTCTGCTCCCTGCAGAATTCCTCCCTGGAGGGACCTCCTTCTTGCTGCCAGTGGGTCAGCTCAGGCAGATCTCCCAGTTCGGCAATCTGTTCCCCGGTAGGCTCCAGAGTATCCCCCTCAGGGTCTACTTCCTCCTGGGCCGTGGGAACTTCGGGGGCCGGTTTCCCGCGCCTCCTGCGCCTTCTCCCTAAGGCCGGTTCCGGGACCTCTCCCTCAGGCTCCCGGACCCTCTCAACACCACTACTGGCTGCCATGGACCGGGTGGTCACGCACGCCCAGTCGGGTAGACCCACCATCCTCAGATGCGTGGTCTTCTCCACCTTTTCCCAAGGGGAACTCTCCAGGTCGTTCCCTAGCAGACAGTCTACAGGCATGTCAGTTCTCACAGCGACTTGTAGAGTACCAGAGACCTCCCCCCACTCAAAGGGAACTTGAGCCATTGGACAACGACTCTCTACGTTGTCAGCATTGACAACCCTACAGTAGGCATTGGGTACAATTTGCTCTTGAGACACCAGGTGTTGCCTCACCGAGGTCACGCTGGCTCCTGTATCTCTAAGAGCCTCCACCTTCTTTCCATTGATGGTCACCACCTGCCCATATTTCTTAGTGTTAGAGGGCAGGTAGGTTACAGGGACCATCTCACTGTCTCCTAGCGAGACTAGGGTCATCTGCCCGGGACCCCCACCCTCCTGGACTGCTACTTCCTCCCCAAAGTTAACACTAGCTACTTGCCGGGGTGGAGCACCAGTGGGTGCGGTCTTACCAAACAGGCGACACTTCGGATCAGAGGCAATGTGACCCGGGTCACCACACTTATAACAATTGAAGGGCCCCTTTGGAACAGGTCTACCTGTCGGGGCCCCGTTCTGCTGCGGGGGTGGGGGAGGCTGAGAACCCTTCTGCTGGTTCCCTTGGGAATTACTTTGGGGGCCTTTTTGGAACCCCTTCTGTTTACCCTTGTCCCCCCCACTCTTCTGCTGGGGACCCTGCCCACCTTTGGCGGAGTCTCCCACTTGACCCTTGTGGACCCTGGTGCTGAGCCAGCGGTCCGCCTCCTCAGCAAGCTTCCTCGGGTTGGACAGCTTGCTATCGATCAGGTGCTGGCGTAGCTCAGGAAAACATTGACTGGACAAGTGCTCCCATGCAATTAAATCAAGCAGCCCTTGATAATCATTCACTTTGCTACCCTTCACCCAACCATCCAGCGCTCTGCAGAAAAAGGTCACATATTCCACATACGTACTCTCAGGGATCTTCTTGGTCTCCCTGAACCTCTGTCTATATAGCTCAGGAGTTAACCCATACCTGGTCATTAAAGCTTCCTTCATATGGGGGTATGAGGTTTGGACTTCTAAGGGCAAATCTAACAGTGTGTCCCGCCCTTCAGCAAGGAACCTTCCCCACAACCCCGCTCCCCAGTCTTTCTCAGGGACCCGGTGTGAGGACATGGCCACCTCGTAGGCCCTAAACCACTGCCCTATGTCATCCTTTCTGAAATACTCCTTTACTACATCTTTGGGGATGTACACCTTGGACTCTACCTGCGCTGGTGGAGTGCTGCCACCAGAAGGAGCGGTGTCCAAACTTTTCGCCTTCAGCTCCAACTCCTTCAATCTGATATCGTGATCCATTTGGCGTTGTTGTGCCTCCAGGGCCAACTTCTGCTTTTCCATTTCCATTTGTCCTGCCAACTTTGCCATCTCCATTGCATGCGCCCTGTCTGCTGCCCTGTCTGCCAGCTCCTCTGGCGACCGGACTCTGCTGGGCTCCTCAAGGTTGTCGGGTGGAACGATGTCCCCCGCATTCCGTGGGTCTCGTGACTCCCTCCAGGCTCTTAGCGCCTTGGCGTACTGGGTTCTCCTCTTGAATCCAGCATGGGGAACTCGGAATTTTACACTGTAGCCTTTCAATTGCTCCATCGTGTAGCCTTCCAGTCTCTCCCAATCTACCTCATCTATTCCAGAAATCACAGAGAGTGCTCTTCCAGCGGAGTGCGAGCCAGGCATGGTTGCAGTAATGGCAGATGTCTCAACAAAGTTCAGAAAATGAAAACCTGTGGCTGCGTTACTTGGTCTGCTCTCACTATCTGGTGATTAATAATTCACTGTATGCAAATTACAAGTGCAAATCCGAAATCCCAACCGCTGCCAACAATGTTAGAGTCGGGGATCTCTGGTTGGCGCAAGGTTGCCCTTGTGTCAAGCAGGAACCCTCTCCTCCACGTCAGGGCGCAGGATAACCCCTCGCGAATGACCCTTGCTCACCCTCTAGGTGCGTGGCGTGAGCAGCCAAGGCGATTCCTCAGGCGTTGTTGGTTAAGCACTTACAATCGTACACACAGTAAATACATCAATCCCCCCAGAAACGGACACCAGACTTGGATATATATAAAAATACGATTCTTTATGTCAAAATAAGGTATATATATCTCAACAGACTTATCACAAGACCAATAACGTTTTCGCTAGGCCACCAGGTTATACAGCAGGCAAATGATCTTGTTTGTAGCTTCAAATGGATAGTTCGTAGTCTCTTTACTTGTAGTTCCAGTACTCACAGAGATCGGTTCCTGCGAACGGGGAAATAAGGCGTTGCGGGCCCCGAGCCCGATACTGGAACTTCCTTAGTGATGTGGAGAGTCGGCACAGGTCGGTGCGACTCTCGGCTTGGGAAGTGTTCTTGGGTCCTCAATCAGCAGGTGTGGGCACGTAGGCAGGCGCGGCCAGCGACCCTTTAGCACGGCGGTGCAGGAGGGTCTCCACAGCGGAGGCGGCGCGGCCTGAGATGTCCGGGGATAGCGAAGCGGGGTCACAGGGCACGGTCAGTGCAGCTGGATGACCCGGCGTAGATCACAGTCGTCGGACGGCTTCCGGCGGGAGGGGTGATAGCGCGGTCAGCGCGCTCCAGTAGCAGGCGGTGACAGGGATGCAGGCGGCCTGGCCCGGGGACAGAGAGCGGCTCGGGACGGAGCGGGGCTCTCACGGGTTTGAGGCAGGCGAGCTTCTGAGTGTCACGGCCCTAGGAGGGGCGATGAGGGGCGCAGTCTCTTTTCCAGCGGGATGCACACACGGCTCGAATTGGAGGACGAGCAAGAAGCACAAAGAACCCACTGTTCCTGGGGTTCAGTTCAGGGGGCAAGCTCAGATCAAGCCCTTGGAGAATGTTCAAGCACAAAGTAGCAAAGTCTTTTCAGTAAGTCTCTTCCTCTCCTCTCTCAGCAAGGCAAGCAGCAGGCCAGCTCCTCCGGCGTCTTCTTCTCCTTCTAGTCGGGCAGAGGTTCTTTGTGGTAAACAGGATTCTGATTTCTTAGGAGCCAGGCTCCTACTTTTATACACCAATTCTTTTGTTCTTTAGCGCCAGGGGGCCTAGGCCTGGCTCAGTCCAGTTCTGGAGCACTTTGTTATGGTGACTCTGCTCTTTCCTTTCAGCAGCAGGGCAGAGACATCAGCCGCCCCACAGGGGGTGGCGCCGGCTTTGTGGTGGCAGAGCACAGGTCTATTCAAGAGTCAAGGTGTACTCCTCCCACCCATCCAGGTGTAATCTCTCTACCCACCACCTGGCAGCCAACCTGTCTCTGGGGATCCCCCCACCCTGCTCCTTACTGTTGCCAGGCAGAACACATACACACAGCAGAGGCGGACTGAGATGGTCAGGTCAGTAAATACTAACTTTCTAAAAGTAGTATTTACAAACCCAGGATACTAAAATAAACTTGACTACAAGAGGTATTTTATTATTCTGAGTTCAGGCATACCAAACTCGACACTCTACCATGCTCTCTGAGTCCACTGGGGTCACAGCGTTGGCGTGACCCCGGCAGCCCACTCTGGCCTATGGAGAGCAGGTAGCCTTCAATAGTGAAAAATGACAAGGGCTGTAATTCACTACTAAGACATGCCACACACACCCGGGCATGTCTTACCTTATGCCTACAATGCACCCTGCCCTTGGGCCTACCAGAGGGGTGGCTAATATGTAGGTAAGGGAAGGTTTAGGGACTGGCAAGTGGGGGCACTTGCGCAGTCAGCGCGACGGTCCCGGACCGCGCACAGGGTCTGCGGTGGCAGACCCTGGACACACTTTACAAGGCCGCTTCCGTGGGTGGCGCAACCAGCGCTGCAAGCCCACCAGCAGCATTGGCATTCACAAGCCCTGGCACCCCTGGTGCACTTTACTGGGGACTGACAGTGAATCCAATAAACCAATCATGGACATCAATTACAGGTACACTTTACTTAGGGAGCACTTGCACTGCGGCACGGATTAGCCGTGGCGCAGTGCCCTGAGCGGACAACACCAGCAAAACGGTCGAGGCACACCATCAAAAAGTGGAAGGGAAACTCACGCCAAGGTGCCAGGTCTAACAGGCACCATTTGTGCATGGCTTATAACATATACGAAAAATTAAAATATTACCTTTCAAAACGAAGTGCATCATATGTCCTCCATGTGCGCACGGTGCGCGAAGCGCATCGTGCGTACATGGCCCATCTAGCGTAACGTGGGCACGCGGTGCGCGTAGCGCACCGTGTGCCCACCGTGCGTGCACGGCACTAACTGCGTAAAGTGGGCGCGCGGTGTGCTCGAAACGCGTAAGGAGTTTGAATTGGGCAGATGATCTTCAAAGCAGTGATTGATGTAAGCAGTGCTGCCTTGCGGAAATAAAGCTATACACAAGACGTGCGGCTCACTAAGTCTGGTGCTCTTGTGTTGATGTTGGATTGCGGCCTGCCGGGGTCGCGGTGAGCCCCCCCACGCATGCAGTGGTGTCCAGCGGGTTACTATACCCACGCGCTATGGAGCCTTGTGTTTTCTGCCAAAAAGGAAGAAATACAGCACTACAACATCCGTTAATCTGACTGAGAAACCTATTAAGGTGATTGAACTTTGAAACTTGTATGTGGCAACCGCTAGAATGCAAAACTTACCTGATAAAAGAACTCGGAGTACCAAGATGCACTTGGCAGACACGCCCAGTTGGAGAGACTAGAAATTGTGACTCCGAGTTGCGGAAATATGCTGCACCATGTTTTGCCCTACACCTGTGATCAAGAGCGCGTGATGCTCGAAACGCGTAAGGAGTTTGAATTGGGCAGATGAACTTCAAAGCAGTGATTGATGTAAGCAGTGCTGCCTTGCGGAAATAAAGCTATACACAAGACGTGCGGCTCACTAAGTCTGGTGCTCTTGTGTTGATGTTGAATTGCGGCCTGCAGGGGTCGCGGTGAGCCCCCCCCACGCATGCAGTGGTGTCCAGCGGGTTACTATACCCACGCGCTATGGAGCCTTGTGTTTTCTGCCAACAAGGAAGAAATACAGCACTACAACATCCGTTAATCTGACTGAGAAACCTATTAAGGTGATTGAACTTTGAAACTTGTATGTGGCAACCGCTATAATGCAAAACTTACCTGATAAAAGAACTCGGAGTACCAAGATGCACTTGGCAGACACGCCCAGTTGGAGAGACTAGAAATTGTGACTCCGAGTTGCGGAAATATGCTGCACCATGTTTTGCCCTACACCTGTGATCAAGAGCGCGTGACGCTCGAAACGCGTAAGGAGTTTGAATTGGGCAGATGATCTTCAAAGCAGTGATTGATGTAAGCAGTGCTGCCTTGCGGAAATAAAGCTATACACAAGACGTGCGGCTCACTAAGTCTGGTGCTCTTGTGTTGATGTTGAATTGCGGCCTGCCGGGGTCGCGGTGAGCCCCCCCACGCATGCAGTGGTGTCCAGCGGGTTACTATACCCACGCGCTATGGAGCCTTGTGTTTTCTGCCAAGAAGGAAGAAATACAGCACTACAACATCCGTTAATCTGACTGAGAAACCTATTAAGGTGATTGAACTTTGAAACTTGTATGTGGCAACCGCTAGAATGCAAAACTTACCTGATAAAAGAACTCGGAGTACCAAGATGCACTTGGCAGACACGCCCAGTTGGAGAGACTAGAAATTGTGACTCCGAGTTGCGGAAATATGCTGCAACATGTTTTGCCCTACACCTGTGATCAAGAGCGCGTGACGCTCGAAACGCGTAAGGAGTTTGAATTGGGCAGATGAACTTCAAAGCAGTGATTGATGTAAGCAGTGCTGCCTTGAGGAAATAAAGCTATACACAAGACGTGCGGCTCACTAAGTCTGGTGCTCTTGTGTTGATGTTGAATTGCGGCCTGCCGGGGTCGCGGTGAGCCCCCCCACGCATGCAGTGGTGTCCAGCGGGTTACTATACCCACGCGCTATGGAGCCTTGTGTTTTCTGCCAAAAAGGAAGAAATACAGCACTACAACATCCGTTAATCTGACTGAGAAACCTATGAAGGTGATTGAACTTTGAAACTTGTATGTGGCAACCGCTAGAATGCAAAACTTACCTGATAAAAGAACTCGGAGTACCAAGATGCACTTGGCAGACACGCCCAGTTGGAGAGACTAGAAATTGTGACTCCGAGTTGCGGAAATATGCTGCACCATGTTTTGCCCTACACCTGTGATCAAGAGCGCGTGACGCTCGAAACGCGTAAGGAGTTTGAATTGGGCAGATGAACTTCAAAGCAGTGATTGATGTAAGCAGTGCTGCCTTGCGGAAATAAAGCTATACACAAGACGTGCGGCTCACTAAGTCTGGTGCTCTTGTGTTGATGTTGAATTGCGGCCTGCCGGGGTCGCGGTGAGCCCCCCCACGCATGCAGTGGTGTCCAGCGGGTTACTATACCCACGCGCTATGGAGCCTTGTGTTTTGTGCCAAAAAGGAAGAAATACAGCACTACAACATCCGTTAATCTGACTGAGAAACCTATTAAGGTGATTGAACTTTGAAACTTGTATGTGGCAACCGCTAGAATGCAAAACTTACCTGATAAAAGAACTCGGAGTACCAAGATGCACTTGGCAGACACGCCCAGTTGGAGAGACTAGAAATTGTGACTCCGAGTTGCGGAAATATGCTGCACCATGTTTTGCCCTACACCTGTGATCAAGAGCGCGTGACGCTCGAAACGCGTAAGTAGTTTGAATTGGGCAGATGAACTTCAAAGCAGTGATTGATGTAAGCAGTGCTGCCTTGCGGAAATAAAGCTATACACAAGACGTGCGGCTCACTAAGTCTGGTGCTCTTGTGTTGATATACATATATATATATATATTCCACAAGCGTGGCTCTCTTGCAGGCACACTGTGCTCTTTTGAAGGTGTGGTTTCGTGGATACGGCAGAGCCCAGCCGTTGTAAAAATGCAGCGAGTATTCATCAGGGAAAAATCCACACGCACTCACGGGTGAAATCGTGTAGCAATTTCTGATTTATTCCGGCAGCAACATTTCTTACGGCAAGCCCAACAACCCTACGTGTTTCGGTCTGTCCTTGATCACAGGTACAAAGAGTTACCAGCAGTGCTCATATTTAAAAAGGGCACACATTTACCACATGATGTTACATCAGATCCTTTTCAGGGGTGCTTTGCATTCTGGTAATTGTAGTGACATGAATTTGTACAATTCAAAAAGTGAAAGATTTAGTGACTATGGTACTTAACCATACATTCCTATGATAGTACAGACTATGGCCAAATTTCATTAAAAAAATTGTTGACCCCCCCGTGATTTTGTTTTCGGTCTGCCAATGCAAGTTTATTTTATGTCATGCATTGATCATGTAACTAGTGGGCAGTTTTTCCATCTGATAACAACCTTCCTTCTATAAAGGATTTTGACATTTTTAGTAGTTGCTTTTAAATTTTTCCCTGAGGAATACTCGCTGCATATATATATATATATATAAATATATATATATGTGAACGGTTGCAACTAGTAATTGTTGGCAGCCATTTTGTGATTCCGTTTAAATGAGTAAGGGGGAAAAAGGGCGAAAAGAGTAGCAAACAGGAGGACAGGAGCACAGTAACCTCTGTGGGGGAGTGCGAAGCGAAGTAGTCACTTCTACCGGACTGAAAGTGCGGTGTTGCTCAGAGTGACACGGTGATGAGATGAGATGCTGCTACACTCGGGTATGAAACCAAGAGCCTAAACTGTGAGGTCAATGCTGTAAAGTGATGTGCTCTGGTGTTTGTAGCATACCTGTGGAAGTAGTGTTAGTAGGTGTTTATACCATACAGGGAGTGGAAAGCGAACTACTGACCCCTACCATGCGTTTATACTATACCGGAAGTGTGAAGCGAAGTACTCACGCCTACCGGTGTGAAGACTCGGGGATCAAACCGAGCTGATTGCTGTAAAGTGATGGGCTCTGGGCGCTGTAGCATACTGGCCGCTGTAGTATAACTGTGTAAGTAGTGTTAGTATGCGTTTATACTATACAGGGAGTGGGAAGCGAACTACTCACCCCTACTGGTCTGAAGACTCAGGGATTAAACTGTGAGCTCATTGCTGTAAAGTGATGGGCTTTTGGCGCTGTATCATACCTGTGGAAGTAGTGTTAGTTTGCGTTTATACAATACAGAGAGTGGGAAGCGAACTACTCACCCCTACCGGTCTTAAGAGCCGTGGATGAAACCATGAGCTCATTGCTGTAAAGTCATGTGCTCTGTGTAGTATTCCAATGTAAGTCATAGTAGAATGTTAGTATGTAATGTTACTATAATGTAAGTATGTAATGTTAGAATGTAGGGCTGTCATGAGAGGAATCTTGGGGAGTTTGTACACGGTGCTGGAGAAGACAGTTGCCTTGCTGTCTGGTCCTGTTGGTGGCTGTTTAAGCTGTCTTCTTTTCCTGCAATAAATCTACTTATCGGATCCTCTGCTGTCTTCCTCTTCACTACATAAATTTGGTGACGAGCGGGAGAAGGTAAAAGAAGGCAGCACTCACCAAGATTTTGAGCTTGCTTGCGTTCGGATGAAGACCTTTTTTCTTAGTGAAGCTGTTTCTACTCATCCCAGGGTCGTCGGCTAATCGAACTATGTGATCCTACCTCTGGTAGGATTTATATTTTTTGATTTTGGGCTTCCTCTTCCTCTTCACTACACTCTGATTGCTGTACTACATGTGTGCAAGTAATGTTAGTATGCGTTTATACTAATTCTGTAGTTATGCATTAACCAATGCATCATGTCCCTATGGAGCACCACCTCCCTGGTGCAGCTCATACAATGTCCCGGGGTGTGTATCCGCGGAACATTTATGTTTGCTATTACAGGGCGGGAGCATTGCTTCCACCCTGTGATAGTAAATTCTTGTTTGCCTCATTGAAGCGAGAGGAGGAAAACCTCGTATCGCTTCAATAAAGCAGATCCGGATGGTAAAAATGGAGAAAAAAAAATGAAGCGGGGTCTCACCCGTTCATTTAAATGAGGCCACTGGTGGGTAATGTTCCGGGGCCAATTCTATTATTATATTGTGGGGTCTCTGCAGCACTGGGGACCTTAATCTCACATGTAAATTAGCCGCGGGAGGGCACAGAGACATTTCGCAGACTAAGGGATCGATCGTATTGTTTACGAATTGTTTGGGGGGCTTCGAGGCCAACTCAAGACCTGGGATCGGCAACCTCCGGGGCTTTACTTAAATATGCAGGGTGGGCTTTGCCATTTCTTGAAGCCTTAGTGGCCCTAGGCAGTGCCTTATTGGTTGTGAAATCACACTGGCAGTACTCATGGTGTTTAAAGTGATACACTCATAGAACTCTCGCCCTTGTAGAATTACCCAGGCTTCATTTATGCAATAGTCTGTTGGTTTATATTTGGTGGTGCACCGCAAAATTAAATTTTTTCCCCTCATAACCTACTATCAACCGCCGATTTTCACATTAAACTACAGACAAGTGTTGTCAGAAAAAGAAGACCCATACACTCACTTATTTATAGGTAAAAAAAATAACTTTTATTAAAACAACACAAATAAATGGAAACGTAACTTTATTCGAACAACAGTAAAACATGAAAGATGTGGGTGGGACTCTTTCGGAAGCAGCGTACAAAACCTGCAAGAGAAAAAAGAAACATAAGTATGTGTGCCATGTCCAAGAGAACAAGCATTTCCAGTACAATAGGTCTCCCATTAATGCGAGTTTAAGCTGTTGGCATTGTAAATGATAATGCCTTTTATTGATGTTTTAAAAATGAAAACAAAAATAAAAGGCATTTTTATTTGCATTGTCAATAGCTCAAACTCGCGTAAATGCGAGACCTATTGCATTGCAAATGCTTGTTAATTGCTGGCAGGTCTACGACCAGGAGGGACCCGGCCCACTTAAAGCCCTGCGCACTGTACGTTTCAAGCAAGCGTTCTCTGCACAAGACTAAAGGCTCCTTGCCCTTTGACCCAAGGCACCCTGCCCAGTGACACTGGCTCCTGCTCACAGTATGAGGTTCCTATCCCTAAAAGTCACCATCATTGGCTCACCGCATGAGACCAGAGGCAGCCTTAAGCTGCGCTCATGAGCTGGCATCAGAAAAGAGGCAATACCAGCACGTTCTCGTAAGGTGCCACTTAGTCACTCTAAAAACATCAAAATAAATACAATGAATTAACAAGCCCGGTAGTTGTGTGCGTGCATGCGCGCTAAAAGAAAATTTAAAAAAGCAAGTGAGTGGTGCTCAGAGGCGCTTGAGTGAGTGCGCTGGCGATGAGTTGGTGTGTGATTGCGCATCCTGCTCGTTTTCAAAGCACATACTCGTGCTTTTGGCCCGTGACTGCACACTCCTGCAAACCATATGCCGCCACAAGCACGCGTATGTGCTTTGTAAAAAGAGCTGCATGACGACTAAAGGTCGTGCACTGCGTAGGCGACACCTAAAAAGAAAGGTAGTCAGAATGAAGAAAGTGAGAATGGGACAGTGACCGAGTGGGTGGAAGGGAGAAGGGGAGGGAGAGTCAAAAGAACAGAGGGAGGAGGAGACAGAGCGTCGGCCTACTGCACCCAGCCCTCACTGTTCAACTCCCGCCACCCGTGTGTCTGGGACGCTGGGGTCTGCGAGAAAGAGTGGGGTCCAGCAAGTCTTTCAAATGAAACAGAGATATGAATGAGGCCAGAGATTATATTATTATCTACGGCAACATCGTTTTTCTGCACCTGTGCACCCAGTCTGCTGCACCCCAGCCCCTTCCCCCATACTGTGCTCAATTGCAACTCCTGTGCACCGAGGCATCACTGTTCACCTGCCACAACCGGTGTGTCCAACGACGTGCCGGTGCGAGCTCCAACTCCGGGGTGCCGCTCTTAGGGTGGCACAGCAGGTCTCCCGTTGGGGATGGTGTCTTGATACCACGATGGAAGGCGTCAGAATGCCCAGGGTCTCATCACGGGCTGAGCATCTGCCCCGCCGATTATAGTGCCACTAACTCAGTGTCTGAAAAGGGAGAAATAATATAATGGTGGAAACGTCTTAAGGTAAATGAAGGTTTATTTCAAGCTTAAGAGAGAACACCAGTTGAGTGCATCCTTTCTTCTTGAAGTACGATCTACCAACTGTTAGTTGTAATCGTGGTTCAAAGAGGAGTTGGAGTGCACAAGAATACACAAGGGTAAATAATAATATATTATGCCAACGTTCACATACAAAGGAACAGAGCGCATGCTAGAAGCATAATGTGCACGTGCAATGCAGTTGGGCAAGTCTGTGTGCATGTACACTTAGTAATCAGCTCACTACAGTGCCTCAAAAGCGAACACCACGTGTCTGTAGGGCAGCACTGCCCGCTGGCTCAGGCCTACAGTACGGTCCAGCAGGTCCTTAAAATGAGAGAGAGATGTGACTGAATGAGGTCAGAGATCACATTATTACACACGGCAACATCGCTTGTTTGCACCTGTGCACCAAGGCTGATGCACCCCATCCCTTCCGCCGCACCACGCTCAATTGCAGCCCCTGTGCACGCAGGCCGCACTGCTCACCTGCTGTCATTAGTTTGTGTCCAAACACGACGTCCAGCAGAGTTCACAATTCAGATGGAGTTTTGATTGCCAGGATGATGTACACCTCATGGATCCCTTTTTTTTATTGCGCATTGTGATATGCGAGGTGGATGCCGCCATATCACCTTAAGCTGTGTGGAAGAACTGGGACATGTGGTGTCGTCGTTATCCTATTTATACGTATGCAAAGCGAGCTGGGCTTGTGTACGCCAGGCCAGCGTAGGGGTGTGAATAATTATTCCGGGGACCTGGGCGTTGTTCAATTCCTGCCTGGGCAGGAAGTGTACTTATGTGTGTGTCCATGTTGCAGTTTTGACGTCGCCCAATCCTCAATTTACATTAATGCAGTATGTACCGGGAGGGCGGCAACTATCGCTAATGAGATGCTGTCCGAAAACATTGAATGGACAACATCACATGTCGTTGTCAAGCTTGTGGATATGCGCAGACACGCATGTCAATGGTGTGCGGTATTATTGAAAGAGTTGCTATCGCGAAGTGCACACATGTGAATATGCTCAGATGGAGGGAGGATCAGCAGTGAGGCTATGTCATACACAGTGATAACGCTCATTACAGTTAAGCAATGCATGTCAAACGTGAATCTGAAAGTCTCACATATGACACACTTCTATACTGGTAAAGCCTGACAACAGAGCATACTTCAACACAAATCTACACATTACTCTTTACTGTTTGTCACATGTGATCTAGGATGGGCACTCTGCCCGTGGCTGATGATACCCCTTCGAGCCACCAATACCCAGGCTGAAAGGCAGCACAATAATGTGCGCACACACACACACACCAGGGGCATCGTGTAACACACATTTGTTTTTTGATGTAATGTTTCAGATGCATGGGTATCACACGTGGAAGGCTACTGTACAGAGCATGATTATTGATCAAGATGATTGTTGCATGTTGTGTGTATTATAAGATATGTATACACAGCAAAAAAGTGTTCAAAAAAGCTCTGTATGCAGAAGAGGTGTCTTTCATCAAACGGTGTAGAGAGAATGACTAAAATGGGTGGGGTCCTCCAACTGTTACAATGGGAAATGTTATGAACCAATCAAAAGCTTTTTTTTAAGGTCACATGGCTAGCGCGCACCGAGCGCACAAGGAGGCCGCACCCGACGTGATTTTGAGAAAATATATTTACCATAATATGAGTTTATTACAGTTAGAAATATATAAATTTGGAAAATATTTTAGATTATCGCTTGCTCTCATATGCACTTTAAACTTATTTAGATATAGTTTTGAGACATCAAAAAATAAATGAGGGAATAGCGTACCCGGTGCGATACCGTACGTCTTTGACGTAACACAGGGCCTGGCAGCGTGCACTCGTCGCATACGGAACGTGCAGCCGGTGCGACCCTATACGTAGATGACATACCGCGCGTATTGGTACCGCGCAGCCGTCGCATACCAAACTACAAGCTGGCGCGTCGGATACGAAATGCGCACCCTTAACGAGTTTTGCAATATCGCGGATAGGATTCACATGGTGATGGAGCTTGGCACACTATAGGTATGGGAGTTTAGTTTTAAAAAAAAAAATATATATATATATACATACTTTTTTTTGAAGATATAAAAAAATACATAATTTTTCCAATTTAAAAAAAAGGAAAAAATAGAAAAAATATAGGTTTTATAAATTTTAAAATATGAAATTAATATTTAAAATCCTTTGAAATTCACTGAAAAAACCATAGGTTTTATAGACGTTATAGTTAGGAATTAGCATTTAAAAAACCTTAGAAATTCACTGACAAAACCATAGGTTTCAGGGACGTTATAGTTAGTTGGATATAAAACCAGAGAAATTCGCCTGTTCTAGTTAGTTGAGCTATCTAAAACTCGCGCGCCCGCAATGCATTGGTAATGACGTCAGATATTACATCACTCATGACATGGTCAGTGACATCACTGATGACATCACTGATGACATCTAACTGGTATTGGTGTGTCTATGGTTTCAAAAATGTTAGTCTGTATTTTAGAGTGGGTGTATCAAAGGTTATATTAGGGTATGAGGAGGTTCATTAGATTATCACATGGATGATGTCATCAGTGATGTAATCAGTGATGTCATTTGAGATGTCATCAGTGATATGACCACGTCATGATGATGTAATATGTGATGTCATCAGCAGTGCATTGCGGGGGCGCGAGTTATAGTTCGCTGAACTAACTATAACGGCTGAATTTCTCTGGTTTTGTAAAAGTGAAATATCCAACTAACTATAACGTTCCTCAAGCCTGTGGTTTTTCAGTGAATTTCTAAGGTTTTTTAAATGCTAATTTCTAACTATAACGTCCCTGAAACCTATGGTTTTTTCAGTGAATTTCAAAGGTTTTTTAAATGCTAATTTCTAACTATGACGTCCCTGAAACCTATGTTTTTCAGTGAATTTCAAAGGTTTTTTAAATGCTGATTTCTAACTATAACGTCCCTGAAACCTATGTTTTATTTGGTGAATATATATATATTCACTGAAAAAAACACAGGTTTTAGGGATGTTATAGTTAGAACATAGCATTTAAAAAACCTTAGAAATTCATGGAAAAAACTAAAGGTTAGAGGGACGTTATAGTGACTCGTACAAAACCAGAGAAATTCAGCCGTTATAGTTAGCTGAGGTAACTATAAGTCAGGCCCCCGCAATGCACTGCTTATGACCTCACCAGTAGATAGTTATAGTTAGGACCATGTTCCCATAGGAAAAGTATTTTTTGACTTGTCTATATCTTTGCTGCTGTTTCACGAATCATTATACAATTTTCCAAAAAAGTGTCAAGTTGGGTCTTGTGCATGGAAGGTTTTGAGGTGGTCCATCAAGCTGGGCCCGAGAGAAAGGGGGGGGGGACAAAAAATTCTTTTGCCATCTTAATCCCTTATATGAATTTTGAACACGACTACAGCCTCACTTGTTGGACGGAATTACACCAAATTTGGCAGAAAGCTAGCTCTTGGTCCAGAAAGAGTGCTTGTTGTTATTTGGTGTGAATACTCTCAGAAGCTTTAAAGATATTAGGGGAAACCACATTTGGTTATCTCTGGACTAGGATCTGACAGTCCCCGGGCTGAGCTGCCCACACTTCAACTAGGAAGTGATGGCAGCCATCTTGGGAATCGGTTTCAGCCGAGTCCCAGAAAAGAATGGTGAAAAAAAGAAAAAGGGGCAGGGTAGACCCTGCCAGGGAAAAAGTTAATTTTTTCCCAATTTTTGATTTTCGAGTCCCCTCTCCTTGAGCCATAATGGCCGTTGTGACCTCCACCCCCTTGGCCGACTCTTGCTATGTCCCGGGTGCCCACCCCTGGGACGTACCTCTTTGCTCTGACTTGGCAGGTGCTGCGACAGCTCCCACCAAGTCAGAGCAAACACTTACTTTGCTCCCTGTAAGCAGGCACAGTCAAGACCGCTCCTGATTGCTTGGAGTGGAGTTTTTGGCTGTTTCCCTGCTAGCTGTGAAGCAGGCAGGGAAACAGATGAAACAATTTCACTCACACAAAGGGAACTGGCTCCTGCTGGAGGCGAGGGGCCAGCAGGGACCGCCGGAGCATTCAATCTTGAAGTTGAAGTTGAAGTTGAAAGGAATTTATTTAGCGCTCTATCACCGAACGGTTTCTTGGCGCTGTAGACAGGAAACTGAAACCTGAGAGAGGAAGAGAGGTGAAAATGTAAGAGGGGTAGGCTAAAGAGAACAAGTGAGTTTTGAGTTTGGCTCGAAAGTCCAAGGAAGAGGGGGTGGATCGGATCACAAGAGGGAGCGAGTTCCAAAAGAGAGGGGCAAGAGTAGAAAATCTGGTGCCGCCAGATTTCTTCTTGCGAAAATGAGGGACCTTAAGAAGAGACTGGGTGGAAGAACGAAGGTCTCTGAAAGGAACATATGGAGTTATTTTAGATCTAACAAAAGCAGTACCAGTAAGGGACATGAAAGTCAGGCAGCCTATCTTGAAGAGTGAGCGTTCCCTGATGGGAAGCCAGTGTAGAGTCCGTAGTACAGGAGTAATGTGACTAGTTTTAGGAAGCCTATAGATAAGGTGGGCCGCTTGGTTCTGGATAAGCTGCAGATGACGACATTCATATGCGGGAATGCCGGCGTAAAGGGCATTGCCATAATCCAAACGGGACGAGATGAGTGCTAAAATGATGAGTTTAAGAGCTTTGACAGAGAAAAAACGTGAGATTTTGCGAATGGTTCTGAGGGCACTGAAACACGAGGAGACTACAGAACTAATCTGAGGATGCAGGGAGAGGTCTTGACTAACTTTAATGCCCAGGGTTTTCACAGCAGCTGAGGGTGATGGAGGAGAGCCAAGGATGGGGGGCCAGAACGCAGAAGACCAGGGGTTGGAGAGACCTCCGAAGAGGACCAACTCGGTCTTATCGGGGTTCAATTTCAATTGGTTGAAGTTCATCCAATTGAAGATGAACGTAAGAGTGGAGTGTACCTTAAAGATAGAGTCAGGGGAGGGAGAGAGATTGAAAATGAGCTGGAGGTCATCGGCGTAGTTAAACGCCGTGACCTCCATATTCTGTAAAGCAACAATAAGGGGGTGAATGTAAAGATTAAACAAAAGGGGAGATAGTGAAGAGCCCTGGGGTACTCCGCAGATGACGGGGTTAGTGGGAGTAAGAAAACCCTCCAGGCGAACAGCCTGAGTGCGGCCAGTTATAAAAGAGGAGAGCCAGGCCAGGGCCGAACCCCGCAGTCCGGCGTCCCCGACACGGTCGAGAAGGATGGAATGATCGACTGTGTCGAAGGCGGCAGAAAGATCGAGGAGAACTAGGGCCTGGGGGGAATTGATGTCGGCACTGCGCCTGAGCTCATCTACTACAGAGAGGACAACAGATTCCGTAGAATGAGCTGGCCGGAAGCCAGCCTGATTAGTAGCTAAGAGGTGATGAGTTTCAATGTAGTTGGAGAGTGACGTGGTAATGTGACTCTCCACAATTTTACTTAAAAGTGGCAGCAGTGAGATGGGTCTGAAATTTGAGGGTACAGCAGGATCGGCACTGGGCTTTTTGAGGACGGGAACAACAGTAGCAGATTTGAACAAATCAGGTACAATACCGAGGGCGATAGAGGTATTAAGGAGGGTAATAGGAGGGGCCGGACAACGAGAAAAAATATCTCTTAAGATGTATGCCGGGCAAAGATCGACAGGGGAGCCCGAAGTGACTTTGCCCAGGAGAGAGCGAAAGGTCTCTTCAGAGATCAAAGGAAATTGGTCAAAAAAAGAAGATGGCAGAGGTCGAGGGGGACAGGTAAAGAAAGCGGGTGCCAAGGGGATATTCTGTTTTATGATGGCAATCTTCTCAATAAAGAAATCATTGAGATCGTTGCACAGGGTTTGGGAGGGGATGGGCCTAGAAGCAGCTCTGTTAGAAGCAGAAAGTTCGTGCACAATTGTAAAAATCTCCTTAGGTTTATTAACCGCCAGATGAAATTTCTGGGAGAAATATTCCTGCTTGGCGGAGAGGATGGACTTTTTGTAAGCTTGCAGAAGAGACAGATAATAGCTTGGAATCGGAACAGTAATTGCGGCGCCAAAGGCGCTCAGCCTGACGGAGTGCAAGTTTCTGGGATTTAAGGGTATCAGAAAACCATCTATTGGCATCATAAGGGCAGCGAGTTCTAACACGTTTGAGTGGAGCGATCTGATTGCAGGCTTCAGAGAGCCAGGAATTGATAAGGGCTACCTGCTTATTTAGGGAAAAATCATTCAGGGTAGGAGCCGAAGAGGCTAAGGAAAGACCTAGGGTGACCATATCTACTCTGTTCCAATTACGAGCATAGATGTTTTTTGGACAGGGAGGAAGATTGGCCTCTACTAGAGAGGCAGAAAAGGTGATCAAAAAATGGTCAGACCAGACGCAAGGGGATATATTAGGAGTGGAGATAGGTAAATTAACAGTCCAGACTTGGTCAAGAATGTGACCGTGAACGTGGGTGGGAACAGAAATATGAGGGATAAAGTTAATGCTATGAAGGGTATCGGAAAAATCTTTAGACATGGAATCTTCACACGGGTCTCCTGGCCAAAAGTTAAAGTCATCTAACAGTAAAAGAGAGGAGTTATTAATGACCAGAGTGGCTAAAAGGTCCTGTATGGCTGAGATAAAGTGAGAAACAACAACAACTCTCAACTGGTATCATTCGACCAAGACAAATAATTTGCATGTAAAAAACATTACAAAGGAGATAAGGAAGACTCAAGAAGAGAATGATTTAAGAAAAATACTGTATTTGGTTAGGAAAAAATTGCCTACATAAAAACATGTATAAATTTGAAAGGTCCAAAAAATGAAGCAGTAATAGCAGCACTGTACATACAATTAATATATCATAAAGACAACCCGGACTTGTACTTGGTGCTTAAAGTGTATGTGACACGAAGACGGCGACGCAAGTGACAAGGTGAGATCAGCAAGGGACGGCGCAACGTGAAGTGAAAGTGAATAGTGGAATGATAATTACAAGGTTCTGAATTCAATTTTCGACATTACAGAATTATTTTTACATCAATTTGAGGAACCATAAAGCCATCAGTTAAGCTGAAAAGGTCGACGGCGTTTCGATCCTGATTAATTTGGGATCATCGTCAGGACAGGGTTGAATTATTCATCACAGTGCTATACAAGAAAAGGAAAACAGTATGAATGAAAGATGAAGAAGTATAAATTGTAAAGGGAACAAGCTAAGGTCCAAGTATTCAGAGAGCTAGTCTTGCCATTTAATCAAGACGTGCAGAAGAGACGGGGAAAAAGGCATGGTAGGTGCTGAGGTAGTGGAGGGGGGGGAAACAAAAAAGCGGGGAAAGAGAAGAGTGGAAGGGGGAAAGGAAATAAGCAATGTATTTACCTAAATGGATGAAGGTTCAAGGTTAAGGAACGGTGGCGAGAAAGGGTCCAGAGTAATTCTGTGAGGAGAGAGATAAAGGTGTTTAAGTCATAGGGGCGATGTCGAGATAGAGGGAAAGATCCGATGCTTGCCAGAACTAATTACCTGGGACTGGGTGACAAGGGGCGGGGCGCTGGATCCAGTGGAGCAATGAAAGTCAGCAGGTCTGGGTCGGTGAGAATGAACTCGTGGCCGGAAAGGCGAAATGGCTGATCGGGTGTCAACAATTCTGAGGTGGGGGTGGGAAGGAAGTCAGAATTAGCTATACAGACAAACTGTGGCGTGATGCTAAAAGTAATTAGCACACAGAAAACGCGATAACTTACAATGAATAGGTATTCGTTTCAGATACAACGACTAGGGGCTTGAAACAGAAAGTTGTTGGTCACGAGGAATCCATGATCATGATGGACTAGAGCGGGGAGGATCCGAGGGAGGGGGAGGGGCGGCCAGGACAACCTGAATTGGGAAATAAAATTAAAAAACACGGAATTGTCCATTAACGCTATCAATGCGAGGGAAAGAGCCGGGAAAACTGAAGCCGAAAGAATGCGCTTACCTAATGTATGCGGTGTCCGGAGGAAATTTCAGGGGATTGGGGCGGTCAGGACTGCCTGGAAACGAAGAAATTACATGGAGTAAACCATTCGCGCCATCAATGGGAGGGGAGGTGCGGGACTGGTGAAACCGGGACGGCACGCTTACCTAATGAATATGACGTCCGGGGGGTGTCTCAGTCACCAGGACTCCAGCAAAAGTGATTACTTCGTGGGAATACGTGGGGAAGCAATGCTGTACAAATAGGCAAGCAGGGGGAGTGGTTATGACGTAAGACTACGTCCGGTTGAGAGGTCGAAAGCAATGAAAATAGAAGAAAGTGTGCTAGAGGGAACAGGGAGAAAGGGGGGTGGGGGAAATTGTCAGAAGGACACATGACAATTAATTATTTTATTACAGCTGGCACGGAGAACAAGTGGTGTAATAAAACCGGCTGTAAGTTGGGCTGTATGTAACAATTAACATACTAAAAGGGCATGTATTGAAAGTCCTCGGTAATCACCTAAAGGATAAAGTGTAAAGGGGTCAAGGAGGGTCATGAATATGGCAAGGGGCCAGTCAGTGAAGAAGAAGGGAGGAGGGTTAGTGACGGGCAGGGTAAAAAAGGGGGGGTTAGGGGGAGAAAGGGAAGGGAAGGAAAAAGGCGAAAAACAAAGGAGGAAAAATATCAATCAGTCAATCGATTCTATGCAAATTTGAGAATCAAGGGTATGTTGAAATTAAATTCAATAAGGATACATGTATATGGGGGGGGGGTTTGGGGGAGGAAAAGAGCAAGAAGGCAAACATCAAGGAGTCAATACTTTCATGCAAGTTTAAGAATCATGAGCGGAAAGAGAATAAATTCCAAGGGAACATATGTGTAGAGAGAGACTTCAGAGCAATATCGTACTGTTCCATTCATCAATGGTGTTTAAGCCAGCGTTCACGGAGTCACAAATGGTCATCCATTTGGACTCACTTTTGTTCAACAGTAGTTTAATATTACCCCCTCTAAGTGGTAATGTGGGTTGTTCAATCACTTGCCAAACAAAATCTGTGGAGTTGTGACCCTTTTCCAGGAAATGGTTCACCAATGGAGCAGTCAATGTCTTACAGTGTATTCGGCTTTTGTGTTGTATGATACGCTGTTTAATCATTTGGGTTGTTTGTCCAATATACGTAAGGTCACAGGGGCATCTGATTGCATACACTACATTATGGGACCTGCAGTTAGTCATGGTTTTAAGTATGTAGCTTTTGGCGCCTGTTTTGAACTCCTTGGTATTTCGCGTTAGATCACACACTGAACAGTTCTGACATTTGTAATGGCCATTGATAGGGGGGAGGCCCCACGCTGCAGTAATGGTATTGGTTTCAGGTGTGTTGGAGGGCCAGGTTATAGCATGGACCAAGTGTGTCGCAAGATTTTTACCCCGTTGATATGAAAACAGGGGAGGTTCCTTGAAGGAGTCAAGCTGTCTGAGTACAGACCAGTTACGTTTGATGATTTTAGAGACCAAGTTACTACAAGGGCTAAATTTGGAAACAAAGGGAATTCGTGACATGTTTTGTTTAGGTTGTGGTGTCAAAAGTACTTCCCGTGGACAGTACCAAGCTCTCTTCCGTGCTCTAGACAGAAGGCGTTTAGGATAACCTCTGTCTGATAACTTTTGCATTAGGACATCTGATTCAGAGAAATAATCTTTTCGCCACTTACAATTCCTACGGATACGTAGGAATTGGCCATAGGGGAGACCATCGCGCAAAGCTCTGGGGTGATAACTAGAGTAATGGAGAAGGGTGTTTCTCTCCGTGGGTTTTCGAAAGAGGCGAGTACCAATAACACCTTCCTCGGCGTGTATAGTGACATCAAGGAAGGGTAAATCATTGGATTTAGCTTCACATGTGAAATTTAGATGTTGCTGTGACTGGTTGAGCCAAACCATGAACAAATCAAGTGTCTCTGAAGTGCCTTTCCAAAAGACCAAGATGTCGTCAATATAGCGACGCCAGAGGGAGATACAATCAAGAAAGGGATTGATGTCCGTGAGGATATGGGTTTTCTCCAAGTTGTGTACGTACAGAATAGCAAAATTTGGGGCAAAGCATGCACCCATGGATACTCCTTTAACTTGTAGGTAAAAGGAATCACGGTATAGAAAGTAATTGTTCTCTAACGCAACTTGGAGTAAATCCATTACAAATTCTGTAGGGATCAAACAGGGGCGTGGTCTAGAATCTAGGAGATCTCTTATAACTCGAAGTCCATCCGAGTGGGGGATGTTAGTGTAAAGAGATTCAATATCTAAGCCTGCCATGATTTCAGAGTTGTTATCGAATGGTCTGTTCTCTATTGTCACAATGAGATCCATGGTGTCTTTAATGTAAGTATACGTGTTATGAGATAAAGTGAGACATGGATTGAGGAGGACGATAGAGCAATACAACAGTAAGAGGAGTCGCAAGATTGGTAGAGCGTACCACCAAAAGGTCGGCAGATGGAACAGGGAGCTACTCCACCGCCCCTCTTGCCCTCAGGGCGGTCAGCACGGAGGATATATTAGGAATCTGGGAGAGAGGTAAGAACATCAGGTAGAGAGTCGGCAGTGTACCAAGTCTCAGTAAGACACAGAATCTCAGGGCTAAAAGTGTCAAGAAAGTTGAAAAGCTCCAATTGGTGTTTGACGGCAGAACGAGTATTAAGGGGAGAGATCGAGACCAGATGAGGGGGGCAGACCGATGATTTAGAAGAGAGAGAAGGAGAGATAGGGCGTGAAAGCATGGCGTGGGGCGTAGGTATGAGATTAGAAGGGACAATGTGGGCGGGTCGTGCAATGTCTAGAGGATTGATCTTAGCCCGGGTGCGGGGGCTAATGGGCCAAGCGTCGTGGCAGGCCAATAGCTGGTTAGGAGAATATATGAAGGAACAGGCAGAGTGCAGAGCCCCAGGGCCCGGCCAGGCGCGGACGGGCGCAGACAGGCTTGCCTTTAGCGTGCCTTCGGCGCGCTGGCGGCGCTCCCACTGCGCGCGGCCGCTGCGTGGCCGGGACAGGCACATCGTTGAAATAGAGCCTGAGGGGGCGTGGACTAGCGGTAGTGGGCGTGTCCTGAGCCCAGGGATTCCCCAACAATGGCGGCAGCCCAATCTCTAGCCCCGCGGCAGCACCTTAATCGGCTGCGCAGTCCGAAAGAGAGGGAGTGAGAGAGTACAGCGCAGACTATGGAGAACACAGCACAGGTAAGTCAAGATTCCAAAAATAAACACAAGTTTTAAAAACAGTGACAAGCGCTCCCGGCTTCCGCCTCAGGAGTAGGTTCCAAGCTAGTGCGCGCTGGGCAAAGAGGCGCGATTCAAATAACCTGTGGTCTCCAACGCTGCTAACTGGCTGCCTTGGGTGGGCTTCAAGGCACCCAGTATTTCAAGGCCCGGTCACCGGGGTTGGGGTCCACAAGGCTGAGCTCATCCCAGGGGAGCCGTGTGCCTCTTCCCCAATTGATTGTGGATGAGCCCTGAAGGGTGAGGTCCCCAGGGTCAAAATCAGCTCAGGGAGGGTGTATAAGCAGCTCCCCTTCCATACTCTATTATGGCCGGGCCCTGGAGAATGGGGTCTTGGGGCCACAATCGGCAGAGGGAGGGGAGCAATGTGGTCCCCCTTCTAATAATTGGGTGGGCCTCCCGGGCTACCTTAACAGTATGCAAAAGTCTTCCTGCCTTTTGACAGGATAATGGACAGCTTACCATAACGCCCCTCAGCGAGGTTCCGGACAATTTTGTTGATGCGTTCATTATGCAGAGAAATATGAGGACATCACCACCAAACAAAGAAGCACTTGCTCCATATAACTAAGAGGAATGCCATTGTTTGGTGCAGATTTACCTCTTTTTAGTCTCTTTGTCCTCTTTGTAGGAGGATTCATGCTATCACAGATTTCTGGATAAAGACTCAGAAGCAATAATCACATTGCCGAAATGCACACAAATTCACTGGAGACATTACACAGATGTAGTGTAGAATATGCACTGGACATTTTCCAACGAGGTAGCAGTTTTTAATTAACCAGAAGAAAGTACTCCACTTGAGTAGATATTTTGTGTAAAACTGTGAACTCTTGTTGTATAAAGGGGCAGATGTGGATCCGTTGTGGCCCAGTCACTCACACAGCTACTGACATACCCACACAGACACTTAGACACCCACTCACACACTTGGGCACTCACACACCCAGTCACGAGTCACTCAAACACCTACTAAGAAACCCAAACATGCACTCATAGACCTACTCAGACACTCATGCACACACTCACAGACCCACTCAGATACTTTCATACCTACTTGCAATCCCACTGAGGCATTCATGCACCCACTCACAGATCCCTTCAGACATGTACACCCACTCACAGATCAAAATCCAATAGAATAAGATCAATAGACTGATTCCCACAAAATGATATTCGCAATAATAAAATTGTTAAACGATCATTCCAACCTAAAATCTTAATATATTAGCTAAAATCCTCCAATTTGTGCAATATGAGCCAACAGAGAATCATTAAGACATATACAAGTTATCAAAAGGCCTCAATTCTCTTGTCCAAAGTTCGGGGCAAATAATCTTAACCCAGTAGTTCCCCTATGTGTTTTGGACAATTTTTCTGTCAATTATCAGATAATACAGTGTAAATATCTATCCAACTGGATAAATAAATAAATAAATAAATACGCGATAAATATCATATAAAAGTGCAGATAAAAAGTACAGAATAAACATCACAATAAAAAATGATGAAGGAACAACTCATGATTGTGTCTATTATAAATATGTATACAAATCCTCACTGGTGTTAAGACCTTTAGGCTGCTTGGTATCAAGTTCTAATATGTACCTAGTCTCCAAACGCCGTAGTTTTGCTTCTCTGTTACCACCCCTTTTGTTGAAAGGCACTGTGTCTAGCACATAATATTTAAAGTGTTTAAGTCTACTTTGATGTTGTTCCTTAAAATGCCTTGCAACCGGATAACTGGGATCCGTATTTACAATTGCACGTGTGTGTTGCAAAATCCTTTTATGAACTGGCAGTTTAGTGCTGCCTATATAAGTGAGATTGCAACTACACATCAGTGCATAGACTGCAAAGTCTGTTTTACATGACAGGTATTTAGATATGGAATATTGCTTGGAACTAAAAGCAGTTTGATAGTGTTTGGTATTTACACCAAATTGACATGCCTTGCAACTAGAACAATTGTAACAACCTGTCCTAGGTGCCAACCATGTATTTGATTCCATATCTTCTGGGTTGTTTTTCATTAATGAGTTACCCATAGATGCTGTTTTTCTAAACGTGATAGAGGGTCTTTTGGGTATGGCTCCCCCTATGACCGGGTCTCCCATTAAAATGGGCCAATTACGTCTAATTATGGCCCTAATCTGTCCTTCCTGTCTATTGTACCCCAGTATCAGTCTGGTAGGTTCTTTCAGGTTAGCATTCATTGCTGTGTTAGGCTTGGATTTATATTGTAATAGATCCTGTCTTGCTCTGAGTCTAGTTTTACATATTGCAGCTTCAATAGTACGGCTTTTGTACCCACGCTGTAAAAATCTATTTTTACAACGTTCTTGTTTTTCCCACATATCCTGTTCCTCACTGCAAATTCTCTTGATTCTTAACATCTTCCCATAGGGGATGCTGTTAATTAAGTAAGGGGGTGGGCACTTGTTGCATGTAATATGGAATTGCCCGCTGTGGGTTTTCTAAACAGTGTTGTTGCCAGGCCTTTGTGGGAGATGTATACCTGAGTGTCTAAAAATGTGATAGTCTCACAGTTGATGTCACATGTGAATTTAAGATTCAAATTGTTTACATTTATCTCTGTAACAAAATCCTGAGCACTCTGAAATGACCCATTCCAAACAACAAAAAGGTAATCGATAAACCGTAACCATGTTACTATATTGCCAGAGAATATATGGGCATACTGTTTCATGAGGACCAGCTCCTCCCACCATCCCATAAAGAGACAGGCATAGCTGGGGGAGAAGCTGGCCCCCATTGCCACACCTTGTATTTGTTGGTAAACTTGATTTTTATATAAAAACAGGTTATTCTCCAAGCAAAATGTTAGTAAGTCCAACAACATTGGGTTATGTTTGGCAAATTTTAGGGGTCGGTTTGCCAAGAAATACTCTACAGCTTTCACCCCATCATGATTGCGTATGCAGGTAAATGTAAATGTAAATGTAAATGTGCAGGAATTTATATAGCGCAAATCACCAAGCGGTCTCTAAGCGCTTGCTTAGGGAACCCGTCCTGGTATTCCCCTGTGAGATAACCCAGCAGGGCATCCGCAAGGTGAAAGCCAGGCATCCCGCCGCGAGTGGCCCATGTGGAGATTAAGCAAGCTATTGCCCAGAGTCGCAGAGTGTGAACCCATGAGTCAAGTAGGCATTGGAGCGAGAATTATCGAGTCCATGGACATTTTATGGACTCAAGACCCAGCCGAGCCAGGAATTGAACCCTGGTCCTGGGCTGACCTCTGCTTCCAGGTCTGCCTCCTCTAACCAGTGAGCCACACTTCTCTATAGTGCAGTAACGTCCAAGGCTATAAGACAATAGTTCTCCTGCCAGCTGATTATTTCAATTTTTCGGATGAATTCGCTTGTGTCTTGCACATAGGATTTGAGGGATTTCACATGTTGTTGTAAAAAAGAGTCAATATATACTGATATATTCTCTAGTGGACCATCACATGCAGAAATTATAGGTCTGCCTGGTGGTTTTGACACCGATTTATGTACCTTAGGCAACAAGTATAACAGGGGGATGGTTGGATTCTCCTTTTTCAAAAACTTAAGTTCCTGTAAATTCAGGAGGCCTGTGCTTTTCCATGCCAACAGTCTTCCAAAGAAGTTATCTTGTGCCTATTTGAATTTTTGCATGGAACTTTTGTGATAACAATCAATATAATTCAGTTGTTTACTTGCCTCCTCTGAATAATCTTTGAGTGTCCACAAAACCACATTTCCCCCTTTATCTGCATTTCTGACCACAATCTGTTTGTTCTTATTAACTTTTTCCATTAGTTGGTGGTATTTGCATTCTTGATTGCTGATGGGTATCTTGCTTTTACTGGTTTCTATGTGCAGTTGTTTGATTTCTGCCACTACTTGTTCATTAAATAAATCTATAGCATTGCGAAGCATAACGGGTGTGAAATTAGACTTTTCTTTGAAATTGGTTTCAGGTTTGGCACAGGTTTCAAATCCTATATATATACATATAGATATATAGATATGGCACAAAAGTCTTCAACTGCTAGAAGAACTGGAGGAAACACAGCAGGGATTCCAGGTAAGGTATTTAATGACAACCAGCAAAGGCATGACGCGTTTCGCAGTAAATGTCTTCCTCAGATGCCTGCTATCACAGTGCTTGCTCGCCAGTTACCAGAAATACCCCCATCCATTCTGTCTTTGATGACGTAACCAGGTGGGCCGGGTCAGAGTCACCATCATCACTGTGGTTGCATCGGCAGACTAAAGTTCCCAGAATGCCCCTCTCACGGCAAAACTGGGTTGGGGTCTCTTTCACGGCTCCATATATCCCTTCCTGGGTCCTGGCTGTCAGTAAGAACGTGGTGCAAGTGCTTTGGCTTAGCACTGTGGCTGAAACAAACGTCTCACCTGGGCCCCCAGGATGCCTCAACTGTAGAAGTCCCAAATATATATATGTATACATTTATCAGAATGGTCCACCATGGAGTATGAGTTTTCATTGATCCTTCATTTGAAAACCCAGACCCTGAGACGCTCAAAGAATGGACCACTGTATCACTTGGCCCATTCTGCAGGGTCTTCCCCAGACCTTTTGCCCTTGCCCTTCACTTTTTGCTGAATTCAGTTTTTGGGCCGTAGGACTCTGTGCACTTTACCACTACAAGCCAGTACTAAAGTGCTTGTGCTCTCTCCTTAAAACATGGTTTAGTTGGCGTATACTCAATGGCATATTTATTTACTTACAAGTCCCTAGTAGTAAGGTGGCACAACATGTGCCCATGGCCAGTACATTAAATGCTACTAATGGGCCTGCAGCATTGTTTGTGCCACACACTTAAGTAGCACTTTAAACATGTCTCAGGCCTGTCATTGCAAAGCCTGTGTTTGCAGTTTAAACTGCCATTACAACCTGGGGAAATAAACCTTTTGCCTGGCCCAAACCTTCCTTTTTAATACACATGTCACCCCTACGGTAGGCTCCAGAAAACACAGAGGGCAGGGTGTCTTCTATTTAAAAAGTTGGACATATACTTTTAAGTTTTACACGTCCTGGTAGTGAAAAACTCCTACATTCATTTTTCACTACTGCAAGGGTTATCTCTCCCATAGGATACAATTAGATTTTTGTTATTGTATTTTATAAGTGTAATGGGAAGAGAAATGCAGTTCATGTTTGGTGTTTCTGGAATCACTATTTGAAATCTTAACTGATGGTGAGGTCAGATTTTAAATTGCAATTCTGAAAATGCTACTGTTAGAAAGTTGGCATTCTCTAGCCTTAGCTATTTGGTGCCTGCAGCCTGTGTCTGGGTCACATGACTGGGTGTAGCTGACAGTTGAGCTTTGTGAATTCCTCCAAGACAGCCAAGCACAATTGGGTCTTAGGGGAGACTCAATGGGCTATCACTAGCAGGATGGGAGAGAGGAGCTAGGCCCATCCTCACTTACACCTGCATAGGCTGTGTCCTATTTCCACACAAAGGGCTGCATACTCCCTTTAGTTAGACAGGAGCTAAGGCAGGGCACCTATGCACTTCAAAGGTCTGCCTCGAGAATTTTCTCCCCACTTCAAAGGAACAACTGTGCATAAAAGAAGGACCTCAAACACCACCATTTTAGTACACTTCTGGACCTGTGGGTGCTCTGCCAGGAAGAAGAACTGCTGTGCTGCTACAAGGACTGACACTCTGCTGGGCTGCTGCCCTGATGCGCTGGCCTGCTGCCTGTTGTGCTCTTGGCTGAGGAAGAAGAAGTTGACCTACAATTTCATTTTGAACCCAGGACCCCAGAGTGACTCAAAGGGCTAGTCTGTTAGCCTCCTGATCTGAGCCTCAGGGACATAAAAGGCTCTCCAACCAGCTTCTGGACCCAGCTGCAGCATATTCCTGACCCCTAAGTGGTGCGTTTCAGGTCTTGAAACATTGGTGGAGGTCATGGGCTTTCAACTCAAGCGTTCAGGCTCTTTGCAGCGGTGAATGGCCCATTCAGCACAAGTAGCCTCCAGCCTGTCTCTTTGCACAGCAACATCTGCATCCTGAGGGGGCAGCCAACGTGAAGCTCCAGCCTACACCCTGAGGTGCCTGCCACGCGGTGAAGGGAGAAACACAACCTCCTATTTCCCTATGCAAGCTTGTGGTACGGGCGGTTTACGTCAGTAGCACATGCTCCCATAGGGAAATGTGAGCAAGCGACTGCAGTCGCATTGTACTTACGCAGCCGGGACCACCGATCGGAGGTCAGTTGGTCCCATTTCTGCGATGGTGGATGGCGGACACAAGTCCCCCCGACATCGTAATAAGCCCCTTAATGTTAAATGACTCTGGGGCTGAGTATGTGTCCAGAGGTCCGAGCGCCATAACGCTGCAGCAGCAGTCTGAAAAAGGTCGCCGCAGCAGCGGTTTCCCACCCGCAGTATTACAATGTTCCCAATAGATCGACAGGAGTCTTTCTTACAACGGTGAATGTTTTTTCATAATTGTCAATACATATGTGTATATTTTGACTGCACAAATAGCTGATGGCAAAACTGGTGATTTTTTACTAGTAGAGCCAGTCGGGACAGCAAGAATAACTCCAGAAGAAATTAAAACAGCACTGCAAAAAAGTGCTAATGGCAAAGCAGGTGCAGACGGAGTGCCTATTCATGTTTTTAAACACAACATGGATTTCTGGATACCTCTTTTATTGAATGTTTTTAATGCCACCCGTGAGGGTGTAATACCTGCCACGTGGGTTGAAAGTATTATTGTACCCATTTTTTAAAAAGGGATAGAGGGAAGGCAAATTGCTACCGCCCAATATCTCTTCTAGATTCTTCTTCCAAAGTGATGGGCCGTATAATTCAGAAGAGGTAATGGGACGGTGGAACAATGTTTAAATCTAGAATTATTAATAGAGAAGTATACATTAGCAAAGGAAGGGGTGATTCACCTATGCTTTGTCGACCTCACAAGTACCTTCGACTTAGTTAACCATCATAAATTATGGCAAACACTGAAAGGGCTAGTGGCACCAATTGATATAATAACGTATCTATCTCAGATTTATAATTCTTTAACCTCCAGGGTACGGTTTGGCAAAATGGGGGAATATACACCGGATTTTAGAGTTATGTGTGGTATTAGACAAGGATGTGTGTTAAAGCCCCTTTTATTTTCCCTCTATATTAATAATGTAGACCCCTTCTTACAAATTTTAAATGCAGATGCCCCGAAAATTGGAACACGCCCCACACCAGTACTATTATATGCAGACGATGCTGTCCTAATTTCTAGAACAGCAAACGGGCTGCAACTCCTTATAGAACATTTTTCATTATACATGACCAATAAAGACCTACAGCTAAATCTAAAGAAAACATTTGTCATGACATGTGGGAGTAATAGACCGAAGAATAGACAACACCCCGTGGGCGGGCTTATTATTAATAGAGATTTATCTTTTTCTTACCTGGGTATGCTTTTTAATATGCAAGGCACATGGAACACCCATATAGAATTGTGCAACATGACATTTTTAAGAATCACGGAGAGTATTGTTAGATTCTCCGTGAAACTAGGAAATAAACCCATACGAGAAATCCTAGCTCTATACCGGAGTAAATGTGTCTCAGGGGTCTGTTACGGGGCTGCAATTTGGGGGAGAGCTAACACCGCCTCCCTACAAATTCAAGAAAATATTTTCTTTAAAAGACTGTTGGCAGTCCCTAGATCAACAGCGAATTACATAGTCCATAAGGAATTGTCAGTTTCATATCTAAGTGACACGATAAATATGGCTGGCCTAACTTTCTGGCGAGGGTTAAGGGCTAAAGAAGAAACAAAATTTACAAAATACCTAATAATGGACTGCTTAACCCTTGGCCTTAGCAGAAAAATACCATGGTTGGAGCACATATTTGATTTTGTCAGTCAGTCAGTCAAAAAGTCTTTATTCGATTGACATCATAAAAGACATACTATACATATTTTAAAAAAGATTCATATATAGTACAATATCATATAGCGGTACAAGATAAAAATATTAAGATCATGTAGAATGTTTCATAGTAGTCAAATTATTAAAACATGATGACTAAACATAGTAAAAATTTATAAAACACACACAATCTAACCTAAAACCATAGTGATAACACTAATTTAAAAAACAACTAAATCCAAGTGGGACACATATCAAGGATTGAGTTTCCGTAACCTAAGAATCCACGCCCAGCTGATAAATTTGGCAACACCTATTACAACAGGTTTAGATGTATCCGTTTTCAAAATTCTACTGGCAACCTGTGCAGAATGGGTACTCATCAATCTGCATACGGGACGAAGCCATATATGGCGTGGAAGAAGGTAAGTTGGACAACAAAAAAGAAAGTGATCCATGGATTCGATCTTATCCACACAAAAGGGGCACTTATCACTACCAAGAGGGCTCAAGCTTTTAGTGAGCCCTCGCAGTGGTAGGGCGCCCACTCTAAACTGATGATACAGTTTACGATCAAGTAACCTTCGTAAGCGGACTCATCCTTAAAAGCAAAAAATGTAACTGTCATGGAGCTACCCGAGAGGGAGGCAAATCTCCTGTTCTTAATCATACACCAATAGGCAATTTGGGGGAGAGCTAACACCGCCTCCCTACAAATTCAAGAAAATATTTTCTTTAAAAAACTGTTGGCAGTCCCTAGATCAACAGCGAATTACATAGTCCATAAGGAATTGTCAGTTTCATACCTAAGTGACACGATAAATATGGCTGGCCTAACTTTCTGGCGAGGGTTAAGGGCTAAAGAAGAAACAAAATTTACTAAATACCTAATAATGGACTGCTTAACCCTTGACCTTAGCAGAAAAAGACCATGGTTGGAGCACATATTTAATTTGTTAACATGCTGTAAAATAGACATTGGCAAAGAATCCAACAACTGTTCAAGAGCTCGGTAAAAGCGACCTGAAGCTTAGATATTCAAATTTCATGGAAACTGAAAGAGAAAGGGCTGTCATTCAAAAATATAGCGTTGTCACTTACTGCGAATGCCAGCTCATGAAGGGCCTACAGCCATACCTTGTGCTGGTAAGAAACATCCAACACAGATTCTATTTAACCAGGTTAAGGATGGGTACATTGTACTTTTTAGTATAATTTCCAAGAATGGGAAAGTGGTGCCACAAATTACAAAACTGCCCGTGCGACGGAAAAAACCCTCAATCTACGCTGCATTTTATTCTGGTTTGTAGATTTTATAGGGATATCCGGAAAATATTTTTAAAGCCCCTTTCTTTATCAAACATGCTTTTTAATTATAAACAAGCTTTTAACTTTGTTTGTAATTTGGGAAACGTGAAAATTATAAACTTTGTTATCCGATATGTGCAACTGGCAATTAGAAAAAGAAAAGATTATACACACTTGGATGCATTGTTATATGAAAATATGGATGACGACTCCTAGTCCTTGAGGTCAATCATCCATACATCCTGACAAGATATGGCACTTTGCACTTTATGTAACTTTATGCACCTATGACCATTAGCACTTTATACGTGGACATTTTATTCTCTGTATAGCTCGTTGATAAGCTTTCAATTTCCCTTATTTAAATGAGTGATGAGTATAGATAAGATGTGGCACCGTGCACTTTATGTATTCTCTATGCACTAATAAGCACCAGCAGTTTAAATTAGAATGAATTATCCTTTTTCCTTTCAACTCCCTATGGCTGTTTTATAACAGCACTGTGTATCTTATGTATTTTATATGTATTTTATATGTATTAGTACCTTGTCGTTGTTATTTTTTAGTTTTTATAATTACATTTTGTCATTTTAAATAATTTAATCATGATGCATTGTAGGAATGTTTTCCTTGTATAATGTGCCTTTATGGTGTTTTTTTATTTGCACTGAATAAAGCTGACTTTGACTGCACAAGTGTCGAATGTACACATATGCATGACAGATGTGAAAAAATACCTACTACCCATTGCTGGAGTCTGGACCATATGTGACCAGTCTAGTCAATGGGTAAATGGTACAGACTTACCAGGATTTGGCACCAAATAGGTCATTTTTTTTAGGGCTAAGATGCTGCTGTGAAGAGGGGACCTTGAGGAAGAGATCCACGTTGGAGACTGAAAGGAAGAAAACAAAATGGGTGAGTATGTACCCCAAATCCTTAATTTCCGACACCGAAGCAGGCAGTCCCACATCTACGGTCGGCTCATCGGAAAGCCAACTCGTAATTCAACCGGTGGAAAAACCTCTCTCTATTGCCCTATGACAGCTGCTTTCCTCCGAATGACACAATGGCGGTTGGTGAATGGCTGTCAGTGTCGGCGGTGCTCCGGTGGTCTTTTGAACAGCAATCCAATAACGTTGTAATACGGCAGGTGGACCGCTCAGCTGGTGGCAGTGAATCCAATGCCGACATGACCGTGGCATTGGGAATGGCAAACTCTCAATTAGGTCCTCTGTTAAAATGCATTTCTATGTAGAAGGAGTAGTTTAAGTCATTTAAATAATATTATTGACATTCAGAAAGATATTTAGCAGTAGTTGGTTATATATTTGTAATAAATAACATTATTTTTTAATATTTATATAGAATACATATATATAACAAATTTCCCTATTTTTCAAAGCTTCTGTAATGCATATGTTTTTCATTTTGTAACATATATAGTCACAAAAAAACATTTATAAATTTAAAAATAAAACCATTTTTATCATTAAATAAGCAATGTACATGATACTTAAATAGTTTTCTTGGTTGTACATTTTTTGTATTTTTCTTTTGTTTTACATTTTTTTAACATTAATTAAGTTGCTTATTATACATCCTCAACATAGTTTTTACATACATTATTTTAGTATATGATAAATAATTCAATTGTTATGCTATTATTTAATTTATAATTTACAATGTTTAACATTTTTGACATGTTTTACAGATGTAATAGTTTTTTTACAAGGGTGGGGGTGTACAGGTTTGTAGTGCATATAGCTGCAGTAATTTTTGTGTATTTCACTAGTTTGTTGGTTTTATTAATGTATCAATCTTCTATGTTATATAATGTGTGCTTTTTGATGATTAACTGCTATGTATATGTATTTTTTATTGTGCTATTTTTTTGTGGGTTGGTTTTCAGTTTTACTTTGCAGATTTTTCGATGGCCATTTCTATTAAAGGCCCAAAACCGACTATGTTGGAGCGGCGCCAGGTCTGCCTCGCCGCCGCACCACCAAAGCTATGGTCAGGCCTCACGCCAGATTTAGAGTTTCCTTCTGGCTGGTGGGCAGACTTTTTATATTCACACGGCGTAGCAGCAAAAAATGGTTACCACAATGCCCACAGGGGGGGCACATGTTGTGCACCCTGTGTGCATCCCCATGCGGAGGAAGCACAGGGGGCCCTACAGGCCCTCTCCGCCACAGTGTTGATGGAGGAGGAACCTCCAACTCTGTGGGCTGAGAGAATGTAATATGCTTGTCAGGCATCAGCACACACACCCATTGGACCGTGACCATTACTATCATCAACGTTAGCCTAATAGCTGTAACTGTCGTGCATGCACTGCCCACCACGCGGCCTACTTCCACCGGCAGCGGATGCTCGAAATTTGCTATTAGCGAAGTCAGGAATCAGCCATATTAGAGGTTGGAAAAACTGTACTGGTGACAGTTAAGTGCATCACCACCACTACAAGAGTTTTCATTTCTTTTTTGAAGGAGGAGGTAGAGGAGATTTGGCGGACATCCGGCGGCAGAGAGTTTCATATCTTCAGAGAGATACCCTAGAAGGTTCTGTAGCACGTTATGTTTTAGTGGAATATCTGTGCTTTCGGTAGCAGTGAGTTCGCACTTCGTAAAGATCTGCAGCCCCCAATAACTTTAGCTTTTGTGCCAAATATCTAGTGGTCTTGAAATGTAGGGCTTTATGAGTCATGCAAGCAATCTTTAGCTGTATTCTTGCCTCATAGGGAAGCCTGTTCAGTGCTTTTAGAGCCGGGGACATGTGATTATTTCTTTTTGCTCCGGAGACCAGTCTGGCCGCGGCATTAAGGGAGGCCCTTAGTGGGGCCAAATTGTAATTAGGAAGACCGCATAGAGTGGAGGTTTTGTAATCCAATCTAGGCAACACAAGGGCTTGGACCGCCAGCTTAAAGTTGTCCTGTGGTAGGTAAAGTTTAGGCTTCCTTAGAATACTCATCTGGTAATTATCTCCTTTGGTGGCATTACTGATATGATTCTGCATATTAAAAGTGTTTGTCTGATGTAATTCCCAGAGATTTAGCGGAATAAATAATGTGAGTAGAACAGTTGAAGGCTGTTAGATGCTTCATCCAGTAGATGATCAAGGGTGTGTGGTTAGGAGGAGAGATGAAGAGAAATTCCGTTTCGGTAGTGTTGAGCTTGAGGTGGTTGCCCGTGAGCCTGTTTTGAGTGTTCTGCAGAGTAGAGATGAGGGAAATGATGTCTTCTGGGGAGGAGAATTTCATATACAATTGAGTGCCTTCTTCATACAAGTGATAAAGAATGTTCATAGAGTTCAGTTCATCTGTATGAGGTTCTAGGAATAAGTTGAAAAGAATGAGTGAAAGGGCAGACCACTGTGGTACACCTAGAGTGACCACGGAGGGCTGAGCAAGGGATTGGTTCACCATGACTCTTTGGGTTCTGTTGTGGAAGAATGAAGTAAACCAATGCAGCACAGATCCTGGTAGGCCCATCCTTCATTCCAGTAGAGACAGTAAACTGTTGTGTTTAACAGTGTCAAAAGCAGAGGAAAAGTTAAGTAGTATCAAAAGACATGATTCATTTAGGTCTAAGCATTTTTAATATGTCATCCATGATGTGAGTGCAGATTCTGAGCTATGTTGTTGACGAAAACCGGATTGATGTTGATCTAGGAGCTGGAAGTTCTCTAAAGTTCTCTATGAGGTTGCAGAGTTTAATGTGTACGTATTTTAGTGCAAATGTACAATTTATGATTTGATGATGTTCTGTGACAGACCTGTGAAAGCTACATTGGGGATGACTGGTGGATGTTCAATGGTTGACAATGATGATGTGAAATGTGTAATGTTTCATAAAGCATTTCAGTTCAGTCACATGACTTTTGCCTTACTCTTGACATATGTTACTGTGCACACTGTGACCGATATACATTTTTGTGTTACTCCTTACATAGGTACCCCGGGAGAAAGAGAAGATGCCAGGCTCCAGTGTACCACCAATTTCCAGTCAGTGTTTGGTCCCTCCCACTGCACATTGGGTGCCCTGGGTGGGCTCCAGGGCACCCAAGAATAGGATGCCGGGCTCTTGAGCCACAATCGGCTCGGGGGAGGCTGTGTGACCCCCCTCCACTTTCAATAATTAGCTGGGCCCTAGGGGATGGGGTCCCCGGGGCCAAAATCAGCCCAGGAAGGGGGGCTGTCCACCCCACTCTCCCATTGAATTTTGACCGGGCCCCAGGAGATGAGGTCCAAGGGGACAAAGCCTTCCTCCCCATTGCACAAAAGAACTGCAAAACAGAGGGCAGTAAAATGAGCAGAAAAGGCCGAATAGAGCAGAAAAGGGCACAACAGAGGGCAGAAAAATTAGCTGAAAAGGCACAACAGAGCAGAAAATGAGCAGATAGTAAAACAGAGAAGAAGATAGTATAACAGAGGGCAGAAAAGCCAGAAGAAAAGGTCAAACGAAGGGTAGAAAAACAAGCAGAAAATACAAAACAGAAAGCAGAAAAGGCAAAACAGTGCAGAAGAGGGCAAAACAGAGGTCAGAAAAAAGAGCAGGGAAGGCCAAACAGAGGGCAGAAGAACAAGCAGCAAAGGCAAAACAGAAAGCAGAAAAAGGAGTAGAAATAACACCTTTACTGTTATAGGTGTGTTAACACATCTTCCAACATGAGTCAAATATAGTCAGCTGTGAGTACAAGTACCTTATATCTTTGATCCTCTTGTGTTTATTTTAATTATAGGGCTGCCAAAGTCGAGTTAAAATATCTGGTTATTGTTATTTTAGTTGCCCACTAAGGCTGAACTGTTAGCTAATGAAAACAAGCATTTGCAATGCAATAGGTCTCGCATTTGAGAGTTTAAGCTATTGGCATTGTAAATGACAATGCATTTATTTAGCTGTTTAAAAACAACACATAAATAAATGCCATTGTCATTTACAATGCCAATAGCTCAAAGTCTCATAAATGTGAGACCTATTGCATTGCAAATGTTTGTTTACTCTCTTGTTCTGCACTACGGAATGACAACACAGGGCTCAGAGAAGGCAGTAAGGCCACATGGTATTACTTAGCCAACCACCTTCATAAATAACAGGCATAATGTGAAAACAAACTGTAGCATTATTAATATTTTTATTTTCATGAGGTGTGCTTTCTCAACACATCTAGCATCCTAGTTGATTGGACTTGTGCTGCAAAAGCATGTCTCAGAAAAACAAAAATCGGTGAGAGTGCACTATAATCGAGTGTAATGTACTTGCTAATACTGTTACTATTAATGGTTTTCAGTTTTTATTATCTCAACAATGTTACTTCAGAAAGGTCCAAGGGGCATATCAGCAACACCCGGCGATAATTATCGCTCAGCGCTCTTAGCGTGAGGATAATTATCGCCGGTTAACGTGGATTTTTATCGCTGAAATAGCGTGCTATTAGCAACGCTTATCTCCTCAGCGATAAAAATCCTCACGCTAACTGCGTAACGTGAGATTATCGCTGGAAACCCAGCGATAATCTCATGTAGTGTGGCGTTAGCTTGCTGATAGGGACTCACAAACTTAGCCATGATATCCACCTTCCATAGGATATCATGGCTAAGTCAGTCCTGAAGCAAGCGTAAGGAAAGTAGCGATAACAGGGGTTATCCCTACTTTTCCTGCCGCTATGCTTCATAGCGTGGGGCTTGATGATAGGAGAAATGTCGCTTAGCGACATTTCTCCTGTCATGTTAGGTCAGGAACGCCCACTTTGCATCTCATTAGAGATGCAAAGCTGGGCATTAGGAATTCCCACGCTTAAGCAAGCTTTCACGCGTTAGCGTGGCCTTGCTAATTAGGCGATAAAATTATCGCCGCTTTTCGGAGGAAAACGGCCGCAAAAGCGGCGATAATTTTTTATCGCCAGCTTGAAAATATGCCCCCAAGTTCTTCAGGGATTTGAGTCAATACTAATTAAACTCTGTTGTTTCTTTGTAAAAGAAAAAAACATGTACATATCTGTTGTGATAGAAATAAATGCCCTGGTAAAAGTTCCCAATTAAAATATAGAGTAGTGCTAAGAGTAGTGCTAAGAAACAAAAGTGGGGTCTGTTGTGTGTCTCAATGGAAAGTCAATGGAAAGTCTCTATTCACCCTATGGATCTGTTGGGGCTGGAAGTTTACTGCAATTTCTGAAGTACCTGGTCAGATGTCATTAAACCTAGTGGACATTCCAGGAGATCATTTTTATTTGCATCCAACTGGGGCTTATATGTGTTTTAGTCCTGACAACAAATATCGATCCAAAGAAAACACATTATAAAGTATTGGATTGAATAAAGGTGATAACTAGAACCAACAGACATCATTGAGCATTCAAACCAGTCCCAATGTACAAATTTGATTAACTACATTTTACTGTATTTTCGTAACCGTCGAAGCCCCACCTGTCGAAGCTGGGTCCATTGTAAACCGTCTGGAACTAGAAAACTGGAGCCCCGGAGGCCCTTTGAATTTAATAATACGTACTGGTTACCTAGCATACACCGCTGGCGGATATGCATCTCGCGCCTTTCGTATTTATTCATTTGTTTATTTTTGCTTTACTTTATTTCTCTTTGTACATTGCACCACACACCTAAAGGTCTCTTGGCGCTTGTTAGAAGTGGGATTTCTGGTTGGCTAGGGCTTGCGCTTAAGTCAGGCAGAAACCACCACTCTATTCAGGGCAAGGGAGTTACACTCTGAAGATAGCCCCTGCTCCCCCCCTTGGTAGCTTGGCACGAGCAGTCAAGCTTATCCCAGAGGCAATGTGTAAAGCATTTGCACAACACACACACACACAGCAGTGACACACTAGGCACACCAGAAGAGAAACTCCACACAAAATGAATAGCCTTTGTATTACTCATAAACACATTAGATCATAATCACAAATATACACTGTGCCAACTGGCACTAGGCAATACTTCACAGGGGATTATGTACATGACAGGGCCAATCGGGCCACTGTCAGAACCATCAGAATGCAAGTAGTGAATATAAAACAACCAATAACTACTGGCATTAGCACTTAGGCATCACCATCATATCACAACACTTAACATATGCAGAACATATTAGGCATAACCATCATATGCAACATCACATTAGACATAAACCATATTATTACTGCCCATTAACACTGGCAGAGTGCACACATTAGGGGAATTACTAGACATAGCCAGCAATACACCATACTACCACATCTATAAGGTGCACACCTTATGTACACACCTCATCCATGGCCTGATTCCATCAGGGCCCAGCACATGTACATAGGGCCACTGGCAGGGCTCACAGCCACCTTAGGCCACAGTCCTTTCCTCAGTGTGGAGTACAGAAGTCTCCATTGTCCCCCTTAGGGAAATGCGTACCTATTATGGAGATCCTTTCTCCTTTGGGTTCGGGGACCTCGGTCGAGGTCTGGCCCCGACCTAACCCTGAAAGAAAATGACCCCGGTGCCCAGCACACTAAATCCGGAGTGGGGAGTGCAAAGTACACCCAGCCCCTGCCCACAAAGGGTGCCCCCAAAAATCTGGTCAGGGTACAGCTGCGTTAGTCAAAACACGCCAGAGACCTCTCCCAGTCTCGTTTCCAGGGTCGGAGTAATCCATGCAATGCTATCAACAGGTAGTGCAATGCTCCTAGGGCTGGAAGACCTCACCCCCCCCCCTAAAGGCTCTGGCGAGTCAGGTTCCCAAGGGCGGTCTTGAGATCTCCTGGTGCCCAAGACAACGGCACCGCAGCCTGTCATCCTTTCTTTGGCTGCATGAGGAGCCCGCGAGGCTCGGTCTCACCGGCCGGTTGTTTGGAGTTTCCTGGGAAGTGGGCCCCGCCCACACAAACACTTTAAGGGATACACGGGGCTCTCCCTCGTCAGCACGAGAGCCCTGCCCACAACAGCCTCAGAGAAGACACGGGGCTCTCCTTTTATGCTCAGGGAGCGCCGCCCAGGATCAGGCTTCAAGGAACAACGTCCTGTCCACAACCAGGCTTCACCTAACTTCCGGCCACATCGATTCACGGAGCAACGTCTTCGTCGGGGCCCCTACATCCCGCCCAACATGACACACAGTCTGCACCCGCTGCAGGATTGAGCTCCACTCTGGCAGCAAGTGGAAGGTGCCCACCTCCCAAAACCCTGCAAGGCAGTGCTCACTAAGTGGAGCAATTTGGCAGTGCTCACATGACTTTCTTCTCAGCACTCACCACACGCTGTAACCCATCGGGCAGGGCAAGCCATTGGTCATAGGAGTTCACAGGGGCACACCAGCCAGGTGTTCCCAGGTAGGCCAGCACATGGGTTCTCCAGGCATGGTGGTAGTCCTTCCCATAGCCCAGTCCCCTGGCGGTTGCTCCTGGCAGTCCAGCAGCCTGCCTGCCACCAGTTCCGCATCAGCACCAAGCACACAGACATGGGGTCACAGCCCCAATATTTATACCATGCTTGTCTTTGTTCTGCCATGGCACAGGGCTTGGGGAACCAGTCCCAACTTTCTATACAGTGCTCACACCCTCCGTTGTCAGGTTAGGCTCTGGCCCCAGAGACACCACAGCGAGGCGGAGACAGTATTGAACAAGGCAGACACAGACCTATTCAGGGTCAGGGGCTACTCCTCCCACTGCTCCAAATGAAGATCTGCCTATTCAGCCTAGCGCTGACTCACCCTGCCCCTCTGGAGCCACAGACCTCACCAGCCCCTGTCACTCCAGAGCCAGACATGCAATACACATCAGGCAGGCAAAGACACATCGCACACAGAAATGCCAACTTCTATAAGTGGCATTTCTAAAATGGTGATAATAAATCTGCTCACACCATTACGCAGCATTCATTATTACTTTTCCAAACATAACAAACTTGACCACGCTGCTCCTGTCATATCACTGAAACACTTATCAGGGAATCCCAAATGCATTCCTATGAGAGGGCAGCCACTACCAGGACATGTCATACTTTTAAGGTACATGTCCTACCTTTTACCTACAATGCACCCTGCCCATAAGGCTAGCTAGGGCCTACCTTAGGTGTGACTGACATGTAGTAAAAGGGGGTCACCCACCACTTTATGTGCTATGTCACAGCGGCAGGAAACTGCGTGCACAGGCCCTGCAATGGCAGAGGCCTGTGTTAGATTTGAAAGGCTACTTTGGTGGGTGGCGCAAGCAGTGCTGCAAGCCCACCAGTAGCATTTAATTTACTGGCCCTGGGTATCTGAGATACCACTTTACAAGGGACTGACAGGTACATTTAATACGCCAAACAGGTGAAGACCAATCTTACCATGTTTACCACAGGCAGCACACACACTTTACACTGGACAGCAGTGCTAAAGTGCCCAGGGTCCTAAAACCACCAACACCAGGTCAGAAAAAAGACTAGGAGGAAGGCAAAAAGTTCAGGAATGACCCAGCAAAAAGGGCCAAGTCCAACAGCGCTCAATTATGGCACATAGTTCAACACTGACTACACAAAATGGCTTTCACTAGGAGCAATGGTAGAGAACAAACAGGTACATTTCCAGACATTTCTTGTCGAACTCTTGCAGTCAGAAGCAGGTTACATTACACAAAGGCACATTCCGTTTTTTTTTTAGGCAGGCACGGGGTCATCAAATAATTTGCCCAGAATCATAGGATGTTGAGCCGACGCCAAGCCTCAAACCCGGCTCCCCAATTTCAAAGTGGAGGCTCTGGCCCTAACGCTCGAAAGGGGCATGGTTAAATGTGTCTTCTAGCGGGGTTATTCTGGTGTGGAGCCTCCTGGTTTTTAGGAGAAACACCCAGCATCACTAGGGTTGTGTGCTTCAGGTATAAAAGGTGTGTCCTATATCATTGTGGCACCCACTACGACAATGGCCTCTCAATGGAAATGGTGCCCACCACTCCACAGCCCACCCGCCATGTGAGGTATTCGCAGAGCACTTTACCAGATCCCTGCCCTGTCTCTCACTTAGCACTCTGAAATAACCAGAGACTCAGAGCGCTCTCTTAAAACTTGTGAAAAATAGAGAACATGTGTTCAGTGACAACCCATCCATACCTCCAGGGAGCCTAAATCACCCCAGCACCACCCCACCTCCCCCCACCCTCTGCTTACTTTGTCTCCCGCATAGAATGTGACGCTATACCCTTTATCTGAGGGCAGCCAGCCTGTGACTCAGTGTTGCATCTGTCCTTTTTGTGTTTAATCTTTCATGACTGTAAGGGTGACTGTACTCTTCACTTTTCTGTGAAGTGTTCTGCCGGTTCTTCCCAAGTGCAGTGCCCTCACACACTTGGCCTGTTCTCCCACACAAAGAACCTCGAAGTTGGGGAATAGAAATCAGAGGTGGGAGGAGAGGAGAAGGCATGGACAAAGCTGCGTGACGCTTCGTGTGCACGAAGGAAATAGTACATGCCCCTTATAACAAACATGTAAAGGGGCCAGTAGCCATGGGAGGATACAAATGACGACATGGCTGTACTAAGGAGGGACTAAAAAGCCTCATAATTAATCAGAAGACCCCAGGCAATAACGATTCAATGCGGAACCGGCACTGAAGAGAGCTGAAGAATGCTGAAACGCGTCTGCCAATCTGTTCCACACCCGCATGGACTTTTGCTGTTATTTGGTAGAGATTAAAACCACCCGAGAAGAACCCTTGCTGTGTCGGATCCTTTTTCTACTGTGAAGGGGATATTGGAGTGTGGAGTGTGTATATATATATATATATATATATATTCACAGAAAAAACCATAGGTTTCAGGCACGTTATAGTTAGGAATTAGCATTTAAAAAACCTCAGAAATTCACTGAAAAAACCATAGGTTTCAGGGGTGTTATAGTTAGCTGGACTTTTCACTTGTACAAAACCATTGAAATTCCCCCGTTATAGTTAGTTCAGCTAACTATAACTCGCGCGCCCGCAATGCACTGCTGATGACGTCACATATTACATCACTCATGACATGGTCAGTGACATCACTCATGACATCACTGATGACATCTCAAATGACATCACTGATGACATCACTGATGACATCATCCTTGTGATAGAGTGGCAGACCTCCTCTCACCCTAATATAACCTTTGATACACACATTCAAAAATAGAGACTACAATTTTCAAAACAATGGACATACCAATACCAGTTACAACAACCTCTTCAGTAATTCTAAGATCCACATACACATCCACTCATTCACCAACAGTCCTATGCAGTCACTCATACATGTATTCACTCATCATATGTACTCATACACCTATATATCCTGTTACACAATGCCACTCATCCATAGAGTTACTCACACACATAGTCACTCATGCTAATAAAGAATCAAACATACATTTATTTGCATATACAGTTATACACACACCACCACACTTACTTCTACGGAAACTTAAACATACTTAGTCTTTTAAACAATCACTTATAGAAACACATACTTATTCATACTGGAACTCTTTCAATCTCTCACTCTCACATATACTCACTTATATACACCAATAGTCACATATACTAGTTTAAAACATATGTAGTTACTCATAAAGACACTATTGAGACAGTCATTCACTCACTAACACACCCATACACACACTCATCCACCCATACAGTCCTGCACACATGCTGTCTTCAACACATACAAAGAGTGAGTCCCTAGGGTACATATATAAAACATATTTAATTTTCAGAAAAACACACATTCACTGGATGATGTCATCAGTGATGTCATTTGAGATGTCGTCAGTGATGTCATGAGTGATGTCACTGACCATGTCATGAGTGATGTAATATGTGACGTCATCAGCAGTGCATTGCGGGCGTGCGAGTTATAGTTAGCTGAACTAACTATAACGGGGGAATTTCAATGGTTTTGTACAAGTGAAAAGTCCAGCTAACTATAACACCCCTGAAACCTATGGTTTTTTCAGTGAATTTCTGAGGTTTTTTAAATGCTAATTCCTAACTATAACGTGCCTGAAACCTATGGTTTTTTCTGTGAATTTCAAAGGTTTTTTAAAAGCTAATTTCTAACTATGCCTACAGAGATAGGACATGTGAAGAAAGAAGAAAAAATGCACAGAAAGAAAAAAAAGAAGTGCAGAAAGAAGCAACAGAAGTCCTCAAAGACGAAGAAAAGTGCAGGAAGAAGGATAACGTGCAGAAAGAACAAAAAGAAGAGCAGAAAGAAGCCTTGTTGCAAAATCATCCTGTACCCTCAACTTTTTCAGACGGATACTGGTGGTAACTGAGTCTGACTAACCAGTCCTAGAGCCAGTGCTATGTTAAAAGACACTTAGAATACAGTGAAAACACCTACATACACTAGGGAACATTATGCGTTGGGGTCCCCCTGTGATTAGCATGACCTCCTCTGTAAGCCCCTAGTATATAATAGGGCAGGGGGATTAAAACTACCTCTTAAAACAGGCCACAGGGCGTTTTTGCACACGTTAACTCAGGCCCCGTCCCCTCCCTTCACCACTGTGTAAACACGCCCTGTGTCGGTTTTTAGTTGGGAGATTAAGTTCATTTGAATCCTGAGGGTCCCTAGGGTCCAACTAGCCCACTAGGTACCTCCAGTAAGTGCCACAGAGCTGCGTTGCAGAGAGGAGTAAAAAGTGGCACGGCCTGGACCACATCTCTGTAATGCAGCTCAGTGGCGCTTACTGGAAGCACTTGGTGGGATAGTTAGCCCCCAGGGGCCCTCAGTATTGAAGGAAAATTATATCCCCAATTTAAAACGTGCCATAGTGCGTGTTTGCACACGTCACCTCAGGCCCCGTCCCCTCCCTTCACCACTGTGTAAACGCGCCCTGTGGCTGTTCTAAGTTGAGAGATTAAGTCCCCTTGAATCCTAAGGGTCCCTAGGGTCAAACTAGACCACTAGGTACCTCCAGTAAGCGCTACAGAGCTGCGTTGCAGAGAGGTGTTAAAAGGGGCTTGGCCTCAGAACACCTGTCTGCAGCGCAGCTCCCTGGTGCATACTGGAGATGCCTGTTGGGCTAGTTGGCCCTCAGGGACCCTCAGTATTGAAGAGGAATTAATTCCCCAACTTACAACTCGCGAGGGGGCACGTTTGCAGAGTGCTGCAACGAGGGGGCGTGGCCTCCGGCACGATGCCAGTCTTTTATTTATTTTAATTTTTTAAGAAGGGGGGCTGTGTGGTTCCCCTTCTTATTCTAATTTATTGGCCCTGATGACCCCATCCCCCAGGGCCTGTCTCCTAATTATATTTTTTTGACCCCAATCCCCTGGGCCGGCCACTGTTTTTTAATATTTTAAAAAAATATATATTTATAGACACACCTAGGACATGCTGGACAAACCGGTACCTATCACCATGACGATTTGCGTGATATTCATTAAAAGGCGACTATGCATACAATGAATCCACGTGGAATGTATTTACACCACTAGTGAAGCTCTGACATGTCTGATGCCCTACCGTGCCTAATCCCGGTAGACACCCTTGTCGTTTATTTATACAAACATGGGTAGCTATTGACGGGCACATTTAATACACATGCACACCAAGCCATTCAAAGGGGATTCGACAAAAATTTGACCAAAACTATGCAAGAAACCCCCATCACGGTTAATAAAACACACATCCACTGCCGGATGTGTAATACTTTTTATTTTACTCTCTGGAAAGGGGACGAACATCACTTGAGAGTCACAGCGCGCTCCTGGCAGAGCCCAATGCTGTGTTACACCCACCATTGCTTGCTGAGTGCCACACACCTCTGTGTTGTATTCCACTAGCTAGTGCATATGCTATGACACTCTCTAGCCCATGTGCACTGTAACACCACCCCGTGAATATGTCATGCCACACTTGTCTTCGCACGGGTTATATTGCCCCATCTAACGTGCCTTCCTCGATGCCTATGTTATAACGCACAGTGCTATGCCATACATATTACAATCTGGGATCCATATCTTTGTCACAGTGAATATGCAACGTTACACTCCCCAGCACATAATTTATATTACAACTTTAGAGACTAGTTAGGTTACACAACACTGCCCTGTGCATATTACACTCCAAGGCGCATATCGCATAGCACGCGCTAGTGCCTGTGCTATCTCGCGCTCTCCAATGAATCTGTCATTGCGCACAATGTATTGCATATTATATTTCACGCCCGGTTCATCTTATATCACACTTTTTGGTGCATAGTTTATACCATACACTATATCTAGTTTTCATTTTCAATCGTGCTCTCAGGACTATGTTCTACATAACACTGTGTTCACCTACCCTTTTCACGGGCATTACATTTTGCGATAGGGGGTGGAGGGTCAGGGGGTGTTTCTGCCAAGTGAGCCCGGAGTCACAGTCACAAACGTCCTCTTCTTCCTGAATAAAAGTGAGATTATGCTGCATACTTGTTCATATTTTAAGTAGTTCGCACAGACACACGTTTTAAAAACAATAAAGTTCCTAATACCCGCCTTCTCTGAACAGTTAGCTTGCTGCCCCATCCCCCTCCTCCCTTTCCTCTGTTGTGTGAATCCATGGACTAGCCTCCTCCCTCCTGCCATGCATGGTCTGATGTGATGCCACTGCCCTCAATTTAGTATGATGTACCAGTCCACTCCTCCTGCCCTCCATTGCCCAATTCTATGCACCATCATTGACCTCCTGCTTAAACTCTGTGCTTAGCTTGCTGCCCCTATTCTCCTTCCCCCTGCCCTCCGATGTCTTTGTGTATGCCCCTGCTCCATCCTTTTTCCCCACCATGTTCCATGGACCTGCCACTCCTATCTACTCTGAGTGTTCTGTTGAGCTTGTTTTCCACACACGGAGAGTGAGAGAATGAAAAACACAGTTGCGTACTCCCAATCAAACTTTTTTATCACAATCAGCAACTGTTGTTAGAAAAATAGACACACACGGTCTTCAGATGTACTGGAGTGTTACTACAATGCCTACTCTGTCAGGTGGAATATCAAAGATATTGAAGTAAAAGCCTCACTCACATAATAGTGACATGCTTCATCATAGGCAGATACTCCACACCCAGATAAGATGGTACTATCTGGGCAGACTCAACCAAAGATGTAATGGGAGTGCTTAGATAAATGAGTAACTGGTTAAGCAGGGAACCAGATATTTACTTAAAAATACCTACGAGTATACCCCTAATTGGTCCTTTATTCTGGGGTACTCCTGGTATCATTAAAAACTTCGTATTGGGGTTTTTTTTAACGTAATTTCATTCAACTATACCCTCATATAAGTGCCAACATGTTTCGGCCCATGTTGATAGCCCAATCGGGTCTGGTGGCCTTCGTCAGGGCGATATATTTCTGTTCCTTATCTTTAAGGTCCCTGCCGTGTATAAGTGCATGTGCGACATGCAACCTAAACGTGAGGCCTAATACACTCACCTGTACGTTTTGTACTCCAAATCCAGTAGATTTTCTACTGGTCGATGCCTACTAGCATCATGCAGCCCTCATGTGTTAAGGTGATGTCCTGTAGTCAAACATTCGTCAAGGATGCAACACCGCTGATTCACCTATTAGGACACATCGTCTGCCGTCGAGTTCTGTTGAGCTGCCACTCCCCTCCCACCTGCCTAGCATTGTCAGATGACTGTAACCTGTCCCTGCCACCTCAACCCTGCCTGTCCACATGCCATGCCCCTATCCTCTTCCTCCTGTCCTACACGGTCCATTGTACTGCCACACCCTTCTGCCCTCCCTGGTCTGTTGTGCTGCAACTGCTCCTCCTGCCTGCCCCTTGCGGTCTGTTGTGAGGCCCCTTCCCCTGAACTTTCTTGTCTGTGCACAGGTCCTGACCCTCCCTTCTATCCTCCATTGTCCTTTGTGCATGCCCCTGCACCCTCCTTCTTTCCCATCATAGCCATTGTGCTACCACTAACCCTCCCACTTGCCATGCATGGTCTTCTGTGCTGCCATGGCCCCTCCCACCTTCCCTGTGTGGTCAGTTAGCTGCCCCTGAACCCCTCCCACCTTCCCTCCATGGTCTGTGTGTATGCCATCACAGTCTCACTGTTGCTCTTCATGGTGTGTCTTGCTTCTAGTGCCCATCCTGCCTGACCTCCATGGCTATCTTGCTGCTCCTGCCCTGCCCCCTTGCCCCCAGCCCTCTGTTTACATGTGCCGACCCCTACTCCCTCCCTCCTGGCTTGTCTGTTCCATTGTAATGCCCCTGATCCATCCCTCCTGCCCTTTATGGTCTGTTATGCTCTAGCTTTCTCTCCTGTCTGTCCATTATGGTCCTGCCTCTTGCCCCTCTGTTCTCTGTTGTCCATGTGCATGGTCCTGTCCCCTCCCTCTTGCTTTCTATGGATTGTTGTGCTGCACTCCCGTCCCGCATGCCCTGTGTGGTGTATTGTGCTGCTGCAAACCCTGATGCCTGCCCTGCAGGGTCAGTTTGGTGCACCTCTCCATGTCCCTCCTGTCCTCTGTTATCCAAGTCCATGTCCCTACCCCATTTCCTTCCATGATCCAATGTACCATACTTGCGAACATTTTGAACTTGGTAAGAGGGAGATTTTGAAAAAAAAACTGGGGTATTGATTTTCCCCTTTGAGTTACATTGAAAAAGAGGAGATTGTAGACAGGAGACAGATAAAATAAAGCCCATTTGAGCTTAAAAACATTGGACGTTTCCTGGCTGAATCGGGTCTGTTGGCATGTATGGTTGTACTACCATTGCCTCTTCCTTCTGCCCACAATGGTCTATTACATTGCCACAGCCTCTCTTGCAAGTCCTGTATTGTTGGTTTGTTGCCCCTGCTCCCCTTTCCACTGCCCTCCATAGTCTGTTGTGCTGCCACGGCCCTTCCTGCCTGCTCAGTGTGGTTAAATTGTTGCCTTTACACCCTCCTACCTGCCTTCAATTTTCAGAGTACGTGCCCCTGGCCTCTGCCTCTCAACAGTATCCTAATGAACAACTAGATTGCTAACATTCTATATTTATTACAAAAGTGTGGAACGCCTGACGTCATCTTGATGTAATCAAAACTGTAATACCTAGAGCATTTCCTTTAGAAATTACATATATGAGAGGGTCTTATTGGCATCAAAATTATGGTTAGTGCTCTAAAAGACTAAAATAAGGACATATTTTCTGAGTTTTCAAATAGCGAGAAAGCACTTTTAAATTATTTGTTACCTTTATGTTTTTTTATCCAGTTGACCACTTGATTAAATGTTGCACTTAGGGGAGAGGATGTGGTGTTACTTCCAGAACTGCAGACTTTGCAACTGGGGAACCAGGTTGGAGTTTCTGCTTCAGCTCGACATTCTGTGATTCTGGTCAAATCACTTAGTCTCCCCATGTCTACAACCAAAATGAATTTGTTCTTGTGTGATGTAACCAATGCTCATGTAAAGCACTCCAATACCTGACAAGTCTGCACTATATAACACTGCAAAAACACAAAATAATAAGTGTTTTGCACACTTCTGTCATTGGGCTATATTTGGGCTACATCTGGGTGATTTTGGGCTCTTTTGTCTCCGGTGGCCATCTTGGGAGATTTATTTGTTATGAAGTTTCCTAATTTCCTCATGTACTGCAGTCTCCTCAGTAGGAAATGCTTTCAGTTTTTTACTTTGATTCCATCATGAAGGAATTCAGATATGTCACACATTTGCCATAAATTCTGAATGTTAGCACTCTAGTTGCTCATTAGATCACTGTAGTAAAACTACTGTTCACCATGGAAGTCTGCTCCTGGTATTAAAAGTGCATGTTTCAGTCTGCATGTCAGAATTTTTTAATGAAATAGAAGAGGATTTGAGAAGTCACTCAAAATGTGCCCTAATTTTTCTTTCTGCAGCACTAATCATACTTTTTATGGAAAAATGAACCCCCTCATTTTATTCCTTTTTAAATTAAATGTTTTAAGAGTAACCACTTTAATCCAAGCAAGATGGCTTCAGGTGTGCCATATGTTTATCATAAGTAGGACTGTTAGCGCTCTAGTTGTTCTTTGGAACACTCTGGGAAGCTGCAGTAGAACACAAAGGAATCAACTGACAGTCTCTGCCCTTGTTGGATGTACATGTTTTACTGAGAATGTCAGACTTCAGTCTCACATGACTGAGAAAGATAATGTGAATTTACAGAAAATAAGCTCTCAGTTTAGCTTATAGATCACCTTCCAAACCTCTGTGGGAAAAGCATGAGAAAATATTTTTCTCTCAATCATGATATCCCAGCAGAAGGTTTTTTCACATGGTGAAATCACCTTAGAACATACCACAATTCCTAAAATGAGTATGGTACCATCAACAAATGATTTATAATGTAACTAAAGTCTTAAAACCTTCTATTAACTGCAATGCTTTTTAATGAGGTGCTATCATGTATATTGGTTCCAAGATGGCTGCCAACACTTCTTGGATGAAGTGCTGACAGCCAATCAGATCTCAGGATGAGATGTGTAGTTAGGCTCCGCCCACATATATATATGATTTTACTTTTGATTTTCTCAGGAACTACTGAACAGATTGACACCAGACCTGCAAAAGGCACATCCCTGACCTGAGGACTACCTCTCTGCCAAATTTCAAGTAATTCTGTTCAGCCGTTCGGGCTGTACCTTTGACTAAAGGTCCCTATGGAAAATTGCATGGGGAAAACGCATTGTGGGACCCCCCTTTTTTCTCAGCCCCCGCTTGACGAATCCCCCCCGAGACTTTCAGGGTAGGAGTGGAGCGGAGCGCCCCACCTATTTTGAAAATTTTGCGAGGATTCGTCAACCGGCGCCAAAGTTATTCCAAATAGAATGTTGCGGATTTCCTATGGAAACATGGTCCTAACTATAACTATCTACTGGCGACCGCCAGTAGATAATATATATATATATATATATATATATATATATATATATATATATGTATATATATATATATATATATATATATATATATATATATATATATATATATTATCTACTGGCGGTCGCCAGTAGATAGTTATAGTTAGGACCTATTTTCCATAGGAAATCCGCAACATTCTATTTGGAATAACGTTGGCGCTGATTGACGAATCTTCGCACAATTTTCCAAACTTTTGGCCAGCTCCGCTCTGCTCCTACCCTGAAAGTTTCGCGGTGATTCGTCAAGCGGGGGCTGAGAAAAAAGGGGGGTCCCAAAACGCGTTTTCCCCATGCAATTTCCCATAGGACCTGTTGTCGCAGCTACAGCCCGAACTGCTGAACGGAATTACACCAAATTTGGCAAAGAGGTAGTCCTCAGTTCAGACTCATGCCTTTTGCTGAAATGGTGTAAATCCGTTCAGTAGTTCCTGAGAAAATTACAGTTAAAAGTACATATATATCTATGGCCGAGGGGCATCCGCGGACCCTCCCCGCACCCAGCGCGCACCCTGCCGTGCACGAGCTGAATGCTAATTGGCTGTCAACACTCCAGATCAGGAAGTGTTGGCAGCAATCTTGTGCCTCGGTAGAACCGAGACACAAGAAACCTAAAAAAAAAACGCGAAAAACACGACAAGGGGGCAGGGTAGAAACACCCTGACCCCCTAGGTCTGCTCAGGGGGTCCCACAAGGACCCCCAGGGCCAAAAAAAGAACAGTGATGTCATTTCAGATGTCATTTCAGATGTCATCAGTGATGTCATCAGTGATGTCACTGACCATGTCATGAGTGATGTAATATGTGACGTCATCAGCAGTGCATTGCGGGGGCGCGAGTTATAGTTAGCTGAACTAACTATAACAGGGGAATTTCTAGGGTTTTGTATGAGGGAGATGTCCAGCTAACTATAACGCCCCTGAAACCTATGGTTTTTTCAGTGAATTTCCAAGGTTTTTTAAATGCCAATTCCTAACTATAACGCCCCTGAAACCTTTGGTTTTTTCAGTGAATATATATATATATATATATATATATATATTCACTGAAAAAACCATAGGTTTCACACACGTTATAGTTAGGAATTAGCATTTAAAAAACCTTGCAAATTCACTGAAAAAACCATAGGTTTCACACATGTTATAGTTAGCTGGACATTTTACTGATAAAAAAACCAATGAAATTCCCCCGTTATAGTTAGTGCAGGCAACTATAACTCACGTGACCGCAATCCTCTGCTGATGCTAATACTGTATTTAGACAATTATTTGCCCATGTCTTCTTCCATTAAATTTTAGCTATACATATATTACAAATATTTTTTTTTCATAAAGACACATATGTCATCAGCAGAGGATTGCGGTCGCGTGAGTTATAGTTGCCTGCACTAACTATAACGGGGGAATTTCATTGGTTTTGTATCAGTAAAATGTCCAGCTAACTATAACATGTGTGAAACCTATGGTTTTTTCAGTGAATTTGCAAGGTTTTTTAAATGCTAATTCCTAACTATAACGTGTGTGAAACCTATGGTTTTTTCAGTGAATTTGTACGGTTTTTTAAATGCTAAGTTACTTTACGCCATTCGTGGTGTGCGCGCCCACTTAACGCAGTTCGTTCCCTGCGCGCACGGTGCGCTTCGTGCACTGTGCGCGCACAGTGAGCACGCGGTGCGCTTCGCGCACCGCGCGCCCACTTTACGCAGTTAGTGCCGTGCACGCACGGTGGGCACGCGGTGCGCTACGCGCACCGCGTGCCCACGTCACGCTGGATGGGCCATGTACGCACTATGCGCTTCGCGCACCGTGCGCACACGGAGGACATATTATGCGCTTCGTTGTGAAAGGAAATCTTTTAGATTACCATACATGTTTGTATATATGCTATGCACAAATGGTGCCCTTCGGGCAACATTTGCACACGGGGTGGGGAGAGTGTGGATATTTATTTTTTTTTTATTTAATTTTACCGTACGCGTACGGTAAGGGTAATCGGCGATTTTTCTAAAAAATTTAAAATTGATTTTTTGGCCTTGGTGGTTCTTTGGGGACACCTTCATCAAGGATAGGTGGTTAGGAGCTGTCTAAACAGCCCCTTTACATGTTTTTTCCATTGTTATTCGTCCACCCCTCAGAGTGCGAGAGAGAAAATGGCGGACGCAGCTTCCTGGTTTCGACCGATTCGAATGTTTACTAAGATCTAACAGCCAATCAGAATCGTGCTCGCGCACGGCACCGTACGCGTACGGTAAGCTTACGGTAAGCGCACGGAGCGCTGCCACAGCTATATATATTGATTTAAATGCAATTTTCTCAGGATCTACTGAACAGATTTACACCAAACCTACAAAAGGCACTTCCTTGACCTGTAGACTACCTGTCTGCCAAATTTCAAGTAACTCTGTTCAGCCGTTCGGGCTGTAGCTGTGTCTAAAGGTCCTATGGAAAAATGCATGGGAAAAACGCGTTTTGGGACCCCCCTTTTTTCTCAGCCCCCGCTTGACGAATCCCCCCGAGACTTTCAGGATAGGAGCGGAGCGTAGCGCCCCACCTATTTTGAAAATTTCGCGCGGATTCGTCGACCGGCACCAAAGTTATTCAAAATAGAATGTTGCGGTTTTCCTATGGAAAGAGGGTCCTAACTATAACTACCTACTGGCGACCGCCAGTAGGTAATATATATATATATATATTTATTTATTTATTTATATTTATCTACTTATTTTTCATCCAGGAAAAGCGTTGTCTGTTTCTCACAGCAAGACAACACACCGCAGCCCAAACTGCTTGCAAGCATGTTTTATTTCTTTAGGAAAGACAACTCTTCTCGTTTTGGAGTGCAATGCTCCTTGCTTTTGTCAGTTGTATTAATGTCTTGAAAGTCTAGTATTGTAAGAGAAGCCATAATTGCAGTTTCCTGAAAACAAGAAATGTCAAATTTTTCTAACAAAACAAGTACTTCTTCTGAATGTAGAAATCGTTTCAACCCTATCATGTTCAAGGAGATTAACATTGAATGTTTGTTTCTAAAAAAGTTGGAAAGCATTTTTCCCTTTAGACAAGATTGTTGATTGGGTATTAGACAAGGAATCTATTGCTATTTTTTTAGCAAGCCATCTCCATTCTAAGTCTTGAGCTTGCTCACCATGATTTTGTACCACACATTGCCTTCCTGTTAAACATGGCATTCCGGTTCCCTGAAATAAAGAAACTACCTTGTAAAGTCACCTAAGTCTTGTTCTGAGCTTAAGACCCTGCAGGGCGGACGATGAAAGGAGACAGCCCTGCTGGGAGAAGGCCAATTTCAAAGCAGAACCTCCCAGCAGAGCTGAGTTTTCTCTGAACATGTTATTCTTTGCCTGCTTCAGTTGTGGTCAGTCGGTTGCCCCTGTCATCTCCGTCCCCTCAAATTCCAAGATAAATGGGAGAGGATGATCTGTAATTAACCTACTCCTACCTTCCTTCCTTTGTTCTTTCCAGCATGATATGTCATACCTTAATCAGCAGACTGTGAGAGATAATTACACTCAATAATAGAAGAGAAGCCTGGTAGAACTGGTTTGCTAACTTTGCAAGCTTAAGCAAGCGATGGACAGGTTTTATTAAAAGTATCTCTCTTCATATTTATAAAGAAAACCAGTATCACAGGAGTGTCAACCATTTTCTATGGCTTCCCAAAAACCAATCTATGAATAATGTAACTTTTATGTTTAAGCAGGCTTTTATAATGGTACTAGGCTTCTGCATCCTTTACAATATATTACCACCTGTAATCACTTCACAATAGGGACATGTTAATCAAAAAATTGTGAATACCCCCTGTTAGACCGGTCAGCCCTAGGGTGGTCTTACCCCGCATTTTTTCCCTTTCTGCCTCAGTTTTTACAGCCATTTTTTTTTGTTGCACATAGGACTCTGGGCGCCTTACCGCTGCTGAACAATGCTGAGGTGCAGGTGCTCTCTCCTAACAATATGGTTGCCATAGGCCCCTGCTACGGCGGAGTGGCCACTGTCCTATCTGCACGCTAGGAGTTGGGATCAGGCTGGGACATAATGCTACTGTAACCCTGAGCGTCCCGCCTCTTGTCACCAGAGAAGCCACCACAGAGTCCCCAGTGCCTTCTAGAATCTTCCCACCCCCCAGGCTGGTGCCAGAACTTCCACACCTTTTTGTAGGGTCACCTGACCTAGGAGTATAAAGATAAGGGAGGGAAAACCTGACAGTCAGTTGGTGCACTGCTGGACCTGGGGACCCTCCGATGGAGTATAGGCTGCTGTGCCAGGGGGAATCTACACTACTGAGGCTGACTGAGCCTAGGCCCTGATGTTCCAAAGATAGCTGAGTGATCCTACCAGCCTGTTGACCTTGCCCAGTGTGAGGGGAACCCGGGATGCCAACTCCAGTGTGTCTGCCCGAGACTACCATCCTTCCTCCCACTGCTACTAACTTCTGCCACTAATGCCTGTCATCTACTGCCAGCGCTGAGGGAAGAAGAGCTGTGAACCTAACACCTGGATCTCCCTTACTAACGATGTGATTCCTGAGTGCTGAGGGACCTGTGAGCGCTGCTGCAGCTGGGAACCACCAGGTAAAGCGCTGTATCCCCCAAGCACTGGATTGCCAAAATTTGTCATCTTCTGCTAGCGCTGTGCCAACTAAGCGCTGTCCTTCAGGAACTTGCCATATCTTGCGAGCGCTGTACTAGGGCGCTGTGGGGTGCCCAGGACCTGACTGTGCTTGTATTGCGTCGGGAGTCGCCCCTCGCGTGCTAAGGCTGTGCACCCTCTGCGCTAAGACAAAGAGCGCTGTTTGCCCAAGATCACCACCGCTGCCCGGGTCCCTGTCTGCAAGGACTTTGCCCCTGAGAAGATCGTGTTGTCCTGAATCACCGCCGCGGCCCCGAGTCTGCCCAAGAAGATCGCGTGTCCTATAATCTGCCGCGGCCCCCGAAGCGTGGGGGGCCGCGGCAGATTATAGGACACGCGATCTTCTTGGGCAGACTCGGGGCCGCGGCGGTGATTCCGAGGCCACGCTAGGCCTGTAGCGTGAAGAGCGAGCGTTGCTGAGCAACCGGGGCACCGGCCACGTCATAGGCCACGCCCCCGTGAAGCCGCGCTCCTATTGGTTCCTGTGCCCTGGGCCGATTAAGGAGCCCGCCCGGGCCTCGCAGAGAGCCGAGCTGCGGAAAGCGGCACCCTGACTGAACCGGACCGGGTCTCCCGGCAGTGAGGGCGGAGAGAAAGAGCCCGCCTCCCCCAGATACTGCCCGAGGGTCAGAGTGGGCTGATTGGGTAGGAGGCGGCCTCATTCCCAAATGAGACAGAGCAGTGAGTGCGGGAGACTTGGGGCCTACGCCTGCGCGGAGGCCCCACCCCAAGTGCTTCAGGGGATCTTGGGGGCTCGCACCAACACTCACCTAAGCCCCGACACACGCGACCACTGTCTGGGGGACTGCCCCTACCAAAGGAACCCTACCTGCATGGCCTCTCTACCCGGGAAATGTTACCTGCCCGGAGTGTACCATTGAGACCTGGAGGTTGTACTAGACTGGGCCTCAATTCCTGTGTACCCACCAAAGGGAGTCTGGCTGGCTGAACTGAATAGGTGGAAGGGGGCGGAGTATTGATTTGGCATAAATGCCGCAGGAGATAAGTTGAATGTTTTGATGCCACACCTGCATAGGACCTGTTGTCTTTAATCGAATAGGGGCATAAGAAATGTTGCCTATGCTGACCGTGAATACAAGAAATGTTACTTTTAGTGAACATGTGTAATAGAAATGTTACCGGTAGAGACCTGATGTTATAGAAACTGTTTATCCTGTCTAAAGTGAGAACCTTGTGTTACCTACCTTGACCAGAAGTAGATAAAGATACTTGCTTTTGCCAATGAACCTGGAGTGGTGTATTTTTATTGCGTGTGCTTTACTGGGTCAGTGTGAGTGTGTGCTGCACAACTACTTCACACATAGCTTCCGGCGTGCCTTCCCACCTGGCGCCAAGCTACTGCATCAGAGTCGGTGGTCCCTGGGACCTCCCGGGTCTAACACTGGTGGCAGCGGTGGGATTGGGATTTATGCTTGTGCAGCACCCTACAGTGTGCGCCGCAATCTGACACCTGTTTTAATGCAAGCTTGAAATTCTCCCTGACTGCCTGATTGTGAATGCTCTTATGTTAAGCCTGTTACCTACGTTCTAGTGGTTTTCCCTGAAATTATCCGAGGCCCTACCTAGCAGAATGGAGTTCGAGCTGGCCAACGTACACGGTGGCGCAGCTTAGGAAGTTCTGCCAGGGGAAGGGGGTGTTCCTCAAGGGAGGCGCCAAGAGAGAGGAGCTTCAGAAGAGCTTGAGAGCATGGGCATTGGCCCACCTGGGAGGGAGAGGGGACGAGGGGCAGGGAGAGCAAGATTCTCCAGGAGAGCTGGACCTACTGCACATAGATACTAGTGAGAATGTATTGCCAGGAAGACGTTCCAGGGCAGGCAGTAGTGTTTCAGCAAGGAGCTTGTCTGTGGAGGAGTTCGAGGACAGGAGGGAGGAGAGACAACTTAAGCAAGAGCTTGCTAGGCTAGAGAAGGAGCGGGAAGAGGAGAGGCTGGCTATGGAGGAAAGAAAGCTTCTCCATGAGCTTAGCCTAAAAGAGCTGGGAATTAAAGCCCTACAGATGGGGGCTAACAGCAACGCAAATGGTGGCAGCGTACCTACTGAAGCTCCACGGGAGTCTAGGTTCTTCATGCCCAAGGATGTGGTGGCCAGTTTCAGTGTGGGGGACGACATCGATAAGTGGCTAGCGGCCTATGAGGTGTTCTTAGTAGCCCATGGGTCTCCGAGAGTTATTGGGGGGGTGGCCTGTATAGGTACATGCCTCCGGTGGGGAGGGACACGCTCATGACATTAGACAAGGCAGACCAGACTAACTACTCGGTTATGAAGGAAGCGCTACTTAAGAAGTTTGGCCTGACCCCTGAGAAATACAGACAAAAGTCTAGAAATAGCCACAAGCTTCCCACCCAGAACTGGGTAGATTTTCTAGACTATGCCCGCAAAGCATTAGAGGGTTGGATGTAGGGCAGCGAGGTGACCGACTATGAAGGGCTGTACGATCTGTTTTTAAGAGAGCACCTTCTCGATAAATGTTTTCCAGAGCTGTGCCAACACCTGGTGGACCGCAAGTTGACCAACCCAAGGGAGCTTGCGGTTGAGGCGGATACCTGGGTCAGTACCCAGGTGTCCAACAAGGGATCCGGGGGGGACTCTCAGAAGGGTGGACAGGGTTTTCCCCAGAAGAGAGAGGGGGGAGATAAAAAGGAGTTCTCTAAAGACCCCCAAAATAGACCGCAAGGGACAGGGGTAGGTTCCCAGCCCCAATCTGGTTCTCCAAAGCCTACTTATCCTGACCGAAGTCAGCAGCCCATAACTTTCCAGTGCTACGAGTGCGGGAGGTGGGACACTATAAGGGGGATCCCCAGTGTCGAAAAAGGACCCCAGCCCCTACTGGAGGTAAGAATCCCGGGGTGGCTAGTGTAGCGCTGGGGGAGGAGTTGTCCCTAAATAAGGGGGGTGAGTGGGCAGGCTTGACCCTAGTATCGCTGGGGGACAGGGAGATGGTCCCACAAACTCAGGTACCCTCAAAGACTGCCAAGTACCGGCAGAGGGTCCTTGTTAACGGGCAGGGGGTGAAGTCCCCCTGAAACCACTACTGGCCGCCGGAACCCCTTTCAAGTGGGTAGGCATCGACATTGTCGGGCCTCTGGATCTGCCGATCACCTCTGGAGACCGGTTCATCCTAGTTCTGGTGGACCACGCCACCCGGTACCCGGAGGCCTTCCCTCTGAGGACCATTACTGCACCTGCGGTGGCGCGGGCCCTGATGGGGATTTTTACCCGGGTGGGTTTCCCCAAGGTTGTGGTTTCGGACAGGGGCACCAACTTCATGTCTGCCTACATTCAGGCCATGTGGAAGGAGTGTGGGGTGACTTATGAGTTCTCCACTCCTTACCACCCCCAGACCAACGGGCTCATGGAGCGTTTCAATAAGACACTGAAAGGAATGATCCAGAGTTTACCTGAGGGCTTGAGGAAGAAGTGGGACGTCCTCCTGTCCTGTCTGTTGTTCTCCTACAGGGAGGTGCCGCAGAAGGGGGTAGGTTTCAGCCCCTTCGAGCTTCTGTATGGACACCCTATCAGGGGACCCCTCAGTCTCGTGAGGGAGGGGTGGGAGAAGACTCCTAGGAGGCTTCCCCGGGATATGGTGAGCTACATGCTGGTGTTCCGTAGCCAGATGGCCAAGTTGTGAAAGGAGGCATCCGACAACCTGGAGGCCAGTCAAGCAGTCATGAAGGAGTGGTACGACCGGAGTGCCCATCCTGTGGACCTGGAAGCTGGACAGAAGGTGTGGGTCATGGAGCCCGGAGAGCTTAGCGCCCTCCAGGATCGGTGGACTGGGCTGTACAAGATACTGGAGAAGAAGGGCCCAGCCACGTATATGGTGGATCTTAAGACCCCGCCGGAACCCCACCGGGTGTTGCATGTCAACCGCCTCAAGCCGCACCACGAGAGATCGGAACTTACCTACTGATGGTGACTGATGGGAGCGAGGAGGAAGAAAGCGAGCCCCTTCCGGACCTTCTGGCATCTCAAGAGAAAGATGGATCAGTGGAGGGAGTGGTCCTCTCCCCATCCCTGATGCCGGAGCAACAGAGGGTCTGCCGCCAGGTATTGGAGCAGTTTGCCTCCTTGTTTTCCCTCACTCCTGGAATCACCCACCTGTGTACCCATGACATGGACACAGGAGACAGCCCCCCTGTCAAGACCAAGTCATATCGGCTGTCAGACAAGGTGAAAACCAGCATCCAGCACGAAGTCACCAAGATGCTGGAGCTGGGTGTGATCGAGCCGTCCAGCAGCCCCTGGGCTAGTCCGGTGGTGTTGGTACCGAAAGCGGCCCCACCGGGCACCATACCTGAACTTCGGTTCTGTGTGGACTATCGAGGCCTCAACTCCATGACCAAGACGGACGCTCACCCGATCCCTAGGGCGGGTGAGCCCATTGACCGGCTAGGGGCAGCCCGATACTTGAGCACTTTTGATCTTACGTCAGGATACTGGCAGATCGCCATGGCGGACGGAGCCAAGGAGAAGACTGCGTTCTCCACCCCAGAGGGCCACTTCCACTTTCGAGTGATGCCCTTTGGATTGAAAAATGCTCCTGCCACCTTCCAGAGATTGGTAAACCAGGTACTTTCTGGCCTAGAGGCCTTCTCAGCTGCCTACCTGGATGACATAGCTGTCTTCAGCAGCAGCTGGGAGGACCATCTGGAGCATCTCCAGGAGGTGCTGCAGGCCCTGCAGCGGGCTGGCCTAATCAAGGCCAGCAAATGCCAGATTGGACAGGGATCTGTTGTCTACCTGGGGCACCTGGTGGGCAGGGGTAAGGTGCAGCCCCTCCAGGCCAAAATCGAGACCATCCTGGCCTGGGAGCCCCCCAAAACCCAGACGGAGGTCAGGGCTTTCCTGGGCCTCACAGGTTATTACCGCTGGTTTGTCAACAGTTACGCCACCATCGTGGCCCCCCTGACCAAACTCACATCCAAGAAGCAACCTCGGAAAGTAATTTGGACGGACGCTTGCCAAAAAGCCTTCGACACCCTCAAGCAGGCTGTGTTCACTGCTCCGGTGCTTTGGGCTCCAGACTTCACCAATGAATGTATCGTTCAAATGGATGTCTCTGAGCATGGCATTGGGGCAGTACTCTCAGAACTCAACGAGGAGGGCCTAGACCAACCTGTGGCCTTCATATCTAGGAGGCTACTCCCCCGGGAACAGCGGTGGAGTACCATCGAACAGGAAGCTTTTGCTGTGGTTTGGGCCTTGAAGAAGCTGAGGCCATATCTCTTTGGCTCTCACTTCCTTATTCAGACCAACCACCGGCCTCTTCGCTGGCTCATGCAGATGAGGGGCGAAAACCCTAAATTGTTGAGGTGGTCCATTTCCCTCCAGGGTATGGACTTTAGGGTGGAACACCAACCCAGAGTAGACCACGCCAATGCTGACGGTCTCTCTCGGTTCTTCCGCCTTAGTGATGAGAACTCCCTAGAGGTTTGGTAGCTCTCCCCACTTTCGGCTGGGGGGGACGCGTGTTAGACCGGTCAGCCCTAGGATGGTCTTACCCCGCATTTTTTCCCTTTCTGCCTCAGTTTTTACCACCATTTTTTTTTGTTGGACATAGGATCTGGGCGCCTTACCACTGCTGAACAGTGCTGAGGTGCAGGTGCTCTCTCCTAGCAATATGGTTGCCATAGGCTTTGGAAGTGAGGGGTAAAGAGGTCCCAATCCCTTACTAGCCGGATATTAAACGTAGATTCTTCTTTTTTCTGGTTCTTGCACTTGACAGGGGGAGAGACCCCTAGCCCCCTAGTTTAAGCAAGATTCAATAGGTTTGTCTGATTTTTTCTGGAAGAAATTACGATTCTGCACTGGTTTATCAAAAGGTGTGTATCAGTTTATTTGCACTCTATTCGTAAGAGTGGGTGAAAGGAAAAAAGGAAGAAAAAAATACAGCCAACACGTGTTTTGCCCCCTTACACGGCCATCCAGCCTGGGGTTTCCTCAGGGCGGGTAATTTCTTATTAGGTACTATCAACGACGATGTTGGTTACAATATCATTGGGATTCTCAAATCTCCGGCATAATGCCTGTTCGGGTTGTCGTGTTCAGCTTCACGTTGGGCTCTGGGCGCCTTACCGCTGCTGAACAGTGCTGAGGTGCAGGTGCTCTCTCCTAACAATATGGTTGAAATAGGCCCCTGCTACTGCGGAGTGGCCACTGTCCTATCTGCGCGCTAGCAGTTGGGATCAGGCTGGGACATAATGCTACTGTAACCCTGAGCGTCCCGCCTCTTGTCACCAGAGAAGCCACCACAGAGTCCCCAGAGCCTTCTAGAATCTTCCCACCCCCCAGGCTGGCGCCAGAACTTGCCGCCTTTTTGTAGGGTCACCTGACTTAGGAGTATAAAGGTAAGGGAGGGAAAACCTGACAGTCAGTTGGTGCACTACTGGACCTGGGGACCCTCCGCCGGAGTATAGGCTGCTGAGCCAGGGGGAAGCTACACTACTGAGGCTGACTGAGCTTAGACCCTGCTGTCCCCAAGATAGCTGAGTGATCCTGCCAGCCTGCTGACCTTGCCCAGTGTGAGGGGAACTTGGGGTGCCAACTCCAGTGTGTCTGCCCGAGACTACCATCCTTCCTCCCACTGCTACTAACTTCTGCCACTAATGCCTGTCATCTACTGCCAGTGCTGAGGGAAGAAGCGCTGTGAACCTAACACCTGAATCTCCCTAACTAGCGCTGTGATCCCTGAGTGCTGAGGAACCTGCGAGTGCTGCTGCGGCTGGGAACCACCAGATAAAGCGCTGTATCCCCCAAGCGCTGGATTGCCAACATTTGTCACCTTCTGCTAGCGCTTTGCCTACTAAGCGCTGTCCTTCAGGAACTTGCCATATTCTGCGAGCGCTGTGATGGGGCGCTGCGGGGTGCCCAGGACCTGACTGTGCTGCCATTGTGCCGGGAGTCGCCCCTTGCATGCTAAGGCTATGCCCCCTCGGCACTAAGACAAATAACGATGTTTGCCCAAGATCACTACCGCTGCCCGGGTACCTGTATGCAAGGACTTTGCCCCTGAGAAGATCGCGTTGTCCTGAATCACCGCCACGGATCCCGGGCTGCCCAAGAAGAAGATCGCATGTTACCTGCCAGGAGTGTATAATTGAGACCTAGAGGTTGTACTAGACTGGGCCTCAATTCCTGTGTACCCCCCAAAGGGAGCCTGGCTGGCTGAACTGAATAGGCGGAAGGGGGCGGAGTATTGATTTGGCATATATGCCGCAGGAGATTAGTTGAATGTTTTGATGCCACACCTGCATAGGACCTGTTGTCTTTAATCAAATAGGGGCATAAGAAATGTTGCCTATGTTGACCGTGAATACAAGAACTTTTACTTTTAGTGAACATGTGTAATAGAAGTGTTGCGGGTAGAGACCTGATGTTATAGAAACTGTTTATCCTGTCTAAAGTGAGAACCTTGCGTTACCTACCTTGACCAGAAGTAGATAAAGATACTTTTTTCGCCAATGAACCTGGAGTGGTGTCTTTTTATTGCGTGCGCTTTACTGGGTCAGTGTGAGTGTGTGCTTCACAAATACTTCACACATAGCTTCCGGTGTGCCTTCCCGCCTCGCGCCAAGCTACTGCGTTGGAGTCGGTGGTCCCTGGGACCTCACGGGTCTAACACCCCATCTTTTATATTTTCCGCCCAGATCTTTTAAACGTCAAGGTACTACTTCAGGATTACTTACCTAATATAACATGTAGGCTTTTCCACATATAAGGAACTGCTTCTTATCACAAGAACCAGTTTCGGTTTTACCAGCAGCCATTCTGATCTCCATTTCCAAACTTTAAGCCATGGTGAAAGGTCAAGCTGAAGCCCATATATGTCATTTCACTTTCATGCCAATTGTATAATCTCTCAGCAATGTTAATATGGCCTTACCTAAAGGTCATAAATGCCACTAGACATTAATCATTTGTCACCATTTTAGAGGTCACAACACATGGATGTGGGGAACTGTAGTAGTCTCACAGGGCATGTGCAGCTATTCCGACCTACATTTGCAGTCCAAGAGGCATGGTCTAAGGTCCAAAGTCCATATGTGACATTTGACTTTCATGTATATTATCTGCTCTGCAATGTTGTAACTCTACTTAAAGGTCAAATGTACATTTAGAATGGCCCCCTTACAAAGAGTTCAAGCAGGCCAGCAAATCTAGTAATGGTAATGTCAGAATGACTGCTTTAACCTTTGCCTTTATCTAGTCAGCCTTCTTAATAACATTGTTGCTGCAAAGTCAGGAGAACCACGTTATGTATCAATTTGCTTTTTAACTTACTAGAAGTGTTTAATATGTCATTGACTTCAGAAGAATGTTTGACATTTTATCTACTAATTGCCCGAGCTTAGTTTAAAAAACAAGAATAAAACATGCAATATCCTGCCGGCAGAAAATGTTTTATCATTTGTTCTGTGGCGTTATAAGAGCTGTATACCTGACCTGATGCACATATACATCAGCCTGATTGCTGAGAGACGTAAGGAGACTGTGAGGTGAGTTGCAACATGGCTCCGTAGCAGAGGAGGACTTTGATATCTAAATGTGTATACCCGCGATAGTGAGTTACAGTCAGTAGTTTCTGGCAAGAATTATGACGATTCAACCGCAAGATTGCCCAGGTCAATGTGTGACTGAGCAGCACAGCTTGTACTAGGCTATAGTGCCCAGAAGGGGCAGGGCCTCAATTAGGCTGCACAGACCAGGAGTCAGGCTGGTGCACAACCATGATGTCTAGAAGAAACCATCTGGTGCATGGCCGCATCTCCAGCACTTGTGCAGGGCTACACTAATCCCAGAGTAGCTGTGCACCTGTGTGATTCAGTTTTCTGCTGGGACTGCCATCCCTGCTCACGAGACCACTACCTACAGTCATCGAGGAAATCCAGCATCATGATCCCTGAAAACACATCTGCTGGGCTATCTCCAACATTCAACAAGGAGACCCCAATGGAGATTTCCATCCTGGAGACAAGCAAAGTGGTTGCCAGAACAGACTGGTGCACAAAGTGTGGTAAGAACTGAGCAACTGAATTAAGTAAGAACTTGGCATTAGAACTGCAGTAGACTGAGTGCATCTTACGATATAAGGGGTGGGCTTCATCTGAGCCATAAAGAAACTATTGCATTAATCCCTCCAGGAGAACCGCCTAAATCAGAAAGATGGGTGAACTGGGGAGAGATAGCAGATAGAGGCACAGCCCGACCTCACCGCACCAACCAAAACACTGAAGTGTACCTTGCATATATTGTTTGTCTAGTATTCCATTCTAGTGCACATTAAGGCACTTTTCATTCTTGATAGTAAAGCACTGGGTTTGAATGGAATGTATTATGCTTTTGTGTCGTTGTTAAGTCCTGAGAAAGAGCATCCCCACACTACATCCATCGCTACCACCTAAGCGATGTGTTTTCAGAGTGCTAAGAGTTTAATGCCTCAGGTCGCAGCAGGGGCTGCTGAAAATGAACAGTGCACATTGCAGACCTCCTGGTCTTTGCAACCCCTAAATGAAGTTCATGATATGCTGCCTCCTCAGCAGAGGAAAGGACAGTTCTGGCAGCGGAAGAAAACTAAGGAGACAAAAATTCGATCTCACCGGATGTAATGCTCCTAAGAGGAGTGCATTGCTTTTCACTGTTGGAGCGAGAATGGCAATTTTTAATGGGGCTTTATTTGGATTACATGGTTTCAAGTGCTATGTGCATATGTCAGATTTTAATATTACGCACTAGTTGACTAAATATCCACCAAGTCACCCTTACAGTGTACTTTATACCCTGGGTGTAAAAGGATGGTTATACACTGAGTTCTACATGAAATATTGTTATTGCATCTCAAAGAAATCAAAATTCAAACACAAAAGAAAATGGTTGTATCAGTGATTGCTCAAACTTTTTTTGGTGCTATTTAGCTACAGGACACCATATACCTTGAGCTTTTGGCTGTTTTTGCGTGTCGGTTTGTGAAAGTTTAACATATAATTAACATTGTTTGGCATCATGAGGGCTCGAAATACTTGAAAATGGGTGATAAATTCAAATTTTTTACAAATACGAGCCTCCAAAATATGACCTGCGGGGGCGCAAAAAATCTTTATTGATTGCGCTGGGTGCATATTTAGGCCATATTTACAAGCCCATAGCGCCACCGGAAAGTCCCTTTTTTTGAAGCTCCGGTGGCACTGTGTGCTCACCCATTTTTACAAAGTGCGCAACGCTACCTTCCGTGGCTTTCCATGGTTTAGTAAATATGGTCCCTTTTCATGTATAACTTCGTGTGAAAGGGACATGCAATGGGTGTTGCTGTGGGCAATTCACTGCAACACCCATTGCTTTTTTACGTTGCCCCAAATTTACAAGGATCTGTAAATCTGAGGCAGCACCCAAAACTAATGCCATTAAAAAGCAGGCATTAGAGTGGTGTAACGAGGAGAAATACTTTTATTTCTCTTCACTTTTTGCTCTATGTTTCCAGCTTTCTGGTATCCCTTCCTGCACATAAGCAATCACCCCTGCAACGCAAGGTGCAAGGGTGTCTGAGTTGCCACTAGGCAGCTTTCTTAGCGCCGGTGCAAGGGAAAACACAGGGGTGCGCCATATTCTTGTGAATATGGCACATCTCTGCATTTGTTAAATGATACTGTGCGGCTAAATTGCGTGCACTGTGGCGCTGCATCATTTCTTTGTAAATATGCCCCTTAGTTTTCCTAGGATTTCGATGTATAAAAGGTATAGCATGGGGCCATGTAAGCAGCATAGTGTATTCCTTATGTACCTTGGGCGGTATTGAGACTTTCATTATTAGACATTTGTGAGTGTTTTTAGAGGAACATGGTTGACCTTTTTGGACATTTCCATCAGTTGCTATGCATCTTCTAATCACAATAAGTAGTTCTGTGTGGCCTAACTGTGTCAGATAACAATCGCAGGTGTAGAAGGAAAAACAAATAGACGTGTCATCTCCCAAGAACTTGCATAAACAGCATCTAAACGTTGGAGGATTTCTGCTTCATTGCTGTGTCACGGTCTAAAGCCGAACTGGTGTTCTCTTACCAGAAGTCAGTATATATGCAGAAGTTTTTCAAGTTTTCCAGGAAGGCTGAGGGTCTCTTTTTTCACTGCAGCAACTTGTCCATGCTTTAGTCTTCCTGAGGTTATACCCTGTTCCAGGGATGAGCACATAAACGTCTGTGGCACCGCCAGGGCTGGACTGGGAACCGAAACCGGCCCTGGCAAACTGCTCAGCCGCCCCCCCTGGGGGGGGAGGTGGAGGGTGAGGCCGATCAGTTACAAGGGCCGGTTTTGTCCAATTTTATTAAAGGGGGCCGATATTGCCGGCCCCCGGTAAGAAAAACGATCCCCCAGGGGCCTAAAACCGGCCCCCACCCTGGCGGCCCACCGGGTAAATGCCCGGTGCCCGCTACGGCCAGTCCGGCCCTGGGCACCTCCTTATCAATGCACACTTGCATTGGGTTTCTCACGAGGCCACGTTCATCTCTGCAGCAGGGCTGCTCAGTTCAGACTTCCCAGAGAAGAAATATATTGCCAGACAGAATGCATTCAATAACACCGCAAAGTCCTGGGTTGTACCCTCCTTGTGCCGGAGCCACGTTAACTGGTTCTAACATGCAACTGATGATTAACCATTGCAGGCAAATATTCACTATACAAATAAATCCCCAGGCCACACTATACCATCGATGGCATTGTAGAATATACAGGTCTGCATGATTTGGTAGATAATAAAATCTGCTTTGGAGGTTTCGTGACCAATGTGATGCATTGTCATGAGAGTTCTGTAATCTATCAGTTTCATGTTTTACCATCTGCTTCATAGCTCATTGAAACTTGTCATCCTACATAATGCATCCTGCATATTGCAATGAAAAAAAACAATCCTACACAAAAAATGCTACATAAAATCCTACATAATGCAACATCGGTAGTATTGCCCATTCGTTATCAGAGCGTTTGACCTACTGCTAGTCAAGTGAGACAGGCCCTCTTTGGGTAATATCCAGAATATGATAAGAATTCATGAGCCAAGCCACCACAGGAGGTCGCTTTATTTCACTTCACCCTCACGAAAATCACAAAACAACCACGATATACCTCAGGCACCGATAACATTTATTAGTATTAAAATATGGTCTGGGAGAGCATTTTAAATTCCATAATTGCAGCCATTCGAGGAAGAGTTTAGATGTGTGGACAATCTCTTGTAGGAAAAGCTGGAGACAGGTTGGGGGTTTGCGATCAAACCTGCTGTACCGTTTTGCAGTTCAATAAAATAATGTATTCTAAACTTCACGGAAATTGAATGAAATTAATTATTACTTGTTAAGATTATTATGGCCCTTTGTAACTAAGCTGCATTTGTAATTTGTCTGAAAAGAAATTAAGCCTGCAGAAAATAATGAATAACACTTTGAATGGGAATGAGAAATGCATGTGTGAAAAGCCTTAATTCTGCATGATTGACATAAAATAGTCAAAGAAATTGTGAAGGTACATTAATATACGTTTGATTCAAATGAATATCACTTCAAATCCTGCTTTGCTATAAATCAGCTTCAGTAATATTAATGAATTTTATGAACTGTACATCTGCATAACTTAAAAGACATGATAAAATAAATGGCATGCATGAGCTCTTGAAAAAACACAGAGCTCTGGTGATTTCTAAAGGTCTCCTCAAGGGAAAAGAATAAACGTTGTTGTAGAGGGATTGTTGAACTGGCCCTCTCTGCAGAGTGACTAAGAACGTTTCGGTTCACTGATCCTATTTTTGTTGAGTTTGTTTTTGTTAGCCTTACCACTTTGTGCTTTACCACTGCTAACCAGTGCTAAAGGGCTTGTGCTCACTCCTCTAAACATGGTTTGACTGGCATATACCTAATTGGTCTATTTAATTTACTTGTAAGTCCCTTGTAGATTGCAATACCATATACCCAGGGCCTGTAAATTGAATGCTACCAGTGGGCCTGTATCACCTTTCGTGGCACCTACCTAAGTAGCACTCTAAATCTTGACACAGGCGTGCCATCTTAGCCTGAATGCAGTGCCACACTGCCATGTGAACTTTGCATTTAAACTCCTTTAGCACATTTTAAACTCCTCTTTTATTATATATGTCACCCCTGAGATATGTCGTGCTTGGCACCTGTGGAATTGTAATGCTAAACTCTCTTTAATGGAAAAGTCAAATTCTTCATTACAATTTTGAAAATGGCACATTTATAAAGTTCGCATTTTCCTGCCCGTAGCTCTTAGTGTCTTCAGCCTGTTTTCGGTCACATGACTGGGTGTAGCTGACAGACTTTGTGAATTCCTTCCAGACAATCACACAATAGAGGGATTAAGTGTGCCTTAATGGTTCATCACTGGTAGGATAGGGGCTGAGCTGAGCATAGGCCCTCTTACACCTGAATAGGCTGTGTCCTGTCTCCATGCAAAAGGCTTAACAACCCTGTACTGTCACTGCAGCTAGCTTGGAGCCAGGGCACGCGGGTCAGGAAATTCCATAACTTTCAAAGACCCTTTCCAGAAGCTTCTCCCACCTTCCAGAAAAAGGACTCCGGGTCATAAAATTAGGAATTTCTGACTCACTCTTCAGTTCACTGCTGGACCTGCAGAAGGACTCTCAGAGGACTGCCTGCTGCTGTGACCAGCTGCGCACTCTGCCAGACTGCTGTACCTGAAAGGACTGCTTTGCTGCCTGGAGCCTGCCTTAAACCCTCAGAGGCTCTGCTGTTGAGCCCTGTATCTTCACATGCACCCAGAATTGCCAGAAGCGACTCGAATGGCTAGTTCGTGAGCCTCCTGTTCAGAGCCATAGGAACATAACACGCTCCCACCATCTTGAACCAGCACCTGGACCCAGCTTGAATCAGTCCTAAACCCCCAAGAGGTGTTCTGCTAGTCCTTGACTCTTGGTTGTGGTGCTAAAGATGTACAAATGACAAATTTCCAAAACTGAAGACAGACAAAGTTTTGCCAAAAAGCACTCTCAGAACCAAGAGGAGACCGGGACCAACCTGCTCGTCTATCCGTCCGAGATGCATAGTCAGTTGGATAGACTTTGCAGCTTCTACCGCTATGTTCTTCTCTGCAGCTGCAAACCCTCTTCAGCGGTCCTTCACCAAAGGGATATCTGACCTCATGGAACTGTCTTCAGCTACAGCCCTCTGCCTCATCCCACTGGAGATTTCGACTTCATTTCGGCAACTAAGTTCGAAGGTACAAATCTTCACCATGGCTTTGCTCTATGGCCATCTGCTGACTAAGCACTCTTTTCAGGTGCTCCTGCAACCTTGCCCCACTGAAGTTCTACCTTCTTAGACATTTTTTTAAGTCCAAAGGTAAGTGCTGACTGGGTCTAATCCACTTCTTGTATCCTAACTATGCTGCATCGCGGTCGCCCTTAACTTCTCATGCAACCAGACAGTGACGGCCCGTGTAGGGCGTTTTACTGGGGCGGTGACGTGGCACAGAGGAGGGGCAGGGTTTTTGGTTGCAAAATGCGGCAAATGGCCGATTTCAGGTAAGTTACGAAAAAAATTAATAAAACGAATGTCGTTGCGCGTGCTGCATTGCCAAATGCGAGGCAGCGCGCGCAACGAAATTTGTTTTATTAATTTTTTTCGGAACTTACCTGAAATCGGCCATTTGCCGCATTTTGCAACCCCCCACCCTGCCCCTCCTCTGCGCCACATCACCGCCCCAGTAAAACGCCCTACACAGGCCGTCACTGCAACCAGATACCCGCAGTTGGCGCTTTGAGGTTTCAGGCGCTAGATATCCCTAAAAACTATTATTAATATTTACTCTATTTTTCTAAATTTGTTTGAGGTTTTTCATGTGTTGTGTATTTACTTTATTATGTTTTGTGTGCTGCATATAGACTTTACACATTGCCTCTAAGTTAAGCCTGACTGCTTTGTGTGCCAAACTACTGAGTGATACGCACAGGTTAATTTAGTGACTTTTTGTGCTTCACCCTGCAAGGGAGTGTGGCTGATGCTTGACATGGGCTCACATTCCAGTCAACCAACAACCCAATTTCTCACAAGGATGAACGTCAAAGCTCCATCATGCATTTTTGCTATCTTTGTCACTATTTTCTTTCTGACAAAGGCTTATTTCAATGGTTTATATTTTTGCAGAGTTTGTCACACCTCTCATCCCTAAAGATCCCTCACAATTCATATCTGGTTCTCCTTAGGTACACCTTTTGGTTGCCCACTATTAGCCTCCACAGTCAATAAAGTCAAGACAGGGGCCCCGTTGACCACATCTGCTCAAACCTTTGTGCGTATCTCTAACCACAAACTGAGCCCCGCTAAAATCCTCCTCGATGGAGTATTTTCAGTAGTATAAAGTTCCATTTGCCTTCATAAATGTTGACAGCTATTGATTTTATGACCCATACCTTGAGATTTAAACATACATATGACTTGTTTACCAACTAAAGTTTACTTGAGTTGACCTGAGGTGCATAAAAAGTTGCGATTCGGGCCCAATGTATTCAGAAAATCTACACACCACATAATCGTCTTCTGGAGTTTTATTGGTATTTCATTCACCACAGAATATATGAATTTTAAGAATACTTTAGAGTATTAGTAGAGTGGAATGGAAGAGGCATTAATATAGAAAAACACCAGATAGGCCATAGATTAAATGGAAACTTTCATCATGCACTAACCTTGCACAAAGCGCAATGATCTGAGATCCACCGGCAGGGATCGGTCATCCTGCAGGGCCATGGCAACCATCTCTTGCAGCTCGGTCACTGTGTACTTTAATACTGGTGTGATCTTCGCTCCCACCTCTTCCAGGTCTTTCCCATTTTCCACCTTGTTGGATGCAATCACTGGAATTTCTTCACTGTCCTTTTTTGTCTCTGATCTACCTCGCTGGAAGATCACAGCGTAGCTCACAACAATGCTGCTTGAACTGCAGATTGAGAGAACAATAAAAGATTTCTTAGTAGCTGACACGCACTTTCTAAAAGAATACTGCTGCACCTGAGACACTGTTCAAACAACTGTATCTGGTAACCCATGTAGAAATTGCAGTTGACCAGTTACAATTAGTTTCAACCAAACAAGGAGCTTTGAACATTTAATGAACTGGTAGGATGTGGAGTCTAGTTGTATTTTCACGCCACTAATTGTTGTCCCAGTTGATTGTATTGATGTATTTTGGTATCCTTGCTCAATACAAAGATTGTCCATGTTTTGTTCTGGGACAGTCTACTCCAATATCCAGCAGGTTAGATGGCTAAGTGAGCTCAATATTCATTGCTGAAGCATGGTGATGCCGATTACAGATTGGAAGTCTATCAAGGCCAACTCTACAATCCATCCTTCCGAGTTCAAAAATTCAGCACCACTAAATTGAGTAATAATACCACCTCTAACTTACAGTGCTTACAAATGGCAGAGGTGTTGCTCTGAGCACAAAAAACAAGGTGTTATGATTAAAATACTGCAGCAAAATTGGATTCAGTGGAAACTATTTGTAACTGGTTAACTGGATTTTCCGTCTTGATAGTTTGAAGTATCAGCATAGTTTTGACCGTTGTAACAAAAGCATCTTTGAAGTAGCAAAACATATATGACATGCATGATATAATATGCCAAGTTAATTATCATGCATCAAACTATGAAGCAGAAGATCACTCTCTGTATGAAAGGATGCTTCAGCATGGAAGGGTCGCACAATCATATCTGTCAGAGTGATGCAACCTTCTCATAGAACCATTACTGCAAAGCTTATCAGTTAGATACAATTTATAAATTTGTTCCTGATATTTCATATGCAGTATTACTATGTGTGGTAACCTGTTCTTGTTGATGTGTATTTCTTTATTGCTATTCTGTGCCCTGCTGCTCAGCCATAGTGTGAGTGATGTCATGAATGGTCATGTGTGCCTGGATGATTGAATGGCAATGGGACTATCAGGGCTGAGCAGCTGGGATGCTGCTTCCGGTGGGGCTGTTTCTTTTACTACCTTGTAACCTACTGTTCCTGTAACCTAAAATGCCTACTTTAATCTGAAGAATAAACCTTCATCTTGTTTCATCATCACCTCTGCCTACCTTCATTCTTACGTTATTTCACTGGTGATGAAGATGGTTTGGTAACCCTTTTTCTTACCAGCAGGAGGGTACTCGGGTACTAGGTTTGAGTACCGGTGTTAGTGCTTTATTTGGCATGTGCAACACTATGCTGTTTTACAGGATTTTTGACAAGTAATTATGTATATTCTATGCAAGTTTTTTATTGCCAGCATATAGGTATTTGTGCCTTGTGGAATTTGTGCCATCCATGGAAATTTCTGAATTTTGAATATTTTGTGAATTTGTAGTTTTTTTTGCAGTTTTTACTGTGTTTAATTCTTATCTTTGATTACTATAGAGTTAAATATGGTGTGCTGCACGTGGGTTAGGCTGTAGTAAGGGTTAGTGTTACTCCTTGGGCAGTTCATACGCATGGTTACTTCTTACAGTATTTTACAGTACATGCATTTGCTGGTGCTGGGATTATTGATTTTTTGCATCTCAAACTATTCTTGCTTGAATTTGAAGCTTTCTTTGAATTTTCTGGTGGTGAGCATGTTTTTGAGCTCAGACCATTTTTGATGGGTGTGTGTTTTGACCAAAATCTTTACTTGAATTGTCTGGTGGTGGGTGTGATGTTAAATAATAAACTGTCTTTACTGGGGCATATTGAGATCCTTGGATTTTTATGGTGGTGGGTAATGTAGTGGCGCTCAAACCATTTTGAGGGGGGCATTCTCCTACTCTATCTCTTTTTTGTTGATGGGCATTTTGTGACCCCAAGCTTTACTTGAATTGTTGGTTAATGAGCAGGTTTGTTGTGTTGGCATGGCACCTGACCTACGTCCTGGTGACAGCGTGGAATGTCGGGGGATGGAAATTCTAGGACGGGCGGTTGTAGTTGAGAGGTGTGATGTGCTGGTGGCCGCTTACTGAAATACATTTTACCAACTTACTTCTGGTGCGTGACTCCTCCTTTCTCTTACGGCGATGGTGGGCGGACTCGCACCGGCATCGCATTGTACACTAATCACGAACATACACTGCCTACGGTACCAGCTGCCAGTTCCTCGTTGCCACTCATTACTGCGTTTGAGGCAGGCCTCCATGTCCCGGACAGCTGAATCTTCCGGCAGCCATCTTTGTTTGGGCAATTTGCTTTCAGTATGCATCATATTTCCAGTGGACCTGCAGGATAATCCAATGTCGGGCTCACTTTTAAGACAGCAGCGCCACCTACTGACCACTCTTGGCATAGTTTTACCAATTTTAAGGATTATCAACAGTAATTGCAGGTATTGTATTTATACTGTTGAGTATCCTCGCTGTGGCAATGTTACAGCATCTGGCAAGTGAAAGGTGAAACTTCAAGCTTTCTTATCAGGGTGCTTATATTTAACATTCTATTACCCATGATACTTTTCATAATGGAGAGCATTGCAGCCCTACCTTACGCTGGGCACGCTCCATTTGTCTTGGATTCAGTAGAAAGAGGCATTTGAAGCATAGTTGGATGCCATTGGTGGTGAAACTTTCCCCAATTTAAAGAAAAAGGAATTACTTGTATACAATTTGGGCCCAGAGGGTAGATCCATTTTTAAAACATTGCCGATACAAGAAGTCAAGGTACAAGTACACCAGGAAGAGGCATCTCGTGAGATGGTAGCAGTGGACATAGTTGATGAGTATTCTTCTGTGATCAAGACCCTGGATAAAAGATTTTCTCCTTTACGGAATGTTGTATTGGAAAGACAAAAGTTCCTACAAAGAGCACAGCAACAAGGAGAATCTGTTGATCATTTTGTGACAGCTTTACGTCAGCTGGCAATTACTTGTAACTACAGAGAATTCAAAGACGAGATTATTTCTGATCAGCTAATAGAAAAAACCCATAACAAAAAGATTCAAGAAAGGTTGAGGTTGTTGTCTTCTGACATCCTAGTCTTGAGGTGGCAATCCACATAACTAGAGCTGTAGAGAATTCTGATGCTTACTTTGGGGAGATTTCAAGCCATGGTAATACAAGTACCTCTAAAGTAGTGAATTCTTGACAAGCTAAAGAAGTATGTAGAGAGGGTAAGAAGTACTGTTCTTTAGATAGCAAATGGAATAGAAGTGGTGATATTACTATATGTTTTAGATGTGGTAGACATGTTCACTTAAATTGCCAGGCGTTGTGTGTCACATGTTGCAAGTGTAATCGTAAGGGGTGTTTCTCACAGGTTTGCAGAAGCGAGCTCAAGCCTGTGAAATCTCAGGTTGATAAGTCTACATGTGAGAATGATGATGAGGATATGATTTTGACAATCACAGCATGTGATAAGAATGCAAGTGTTGCTGATAAGGAGTTCAACGAGGCACATGAGGAGGTGGTGGGTGTATTGAAACCAGAACGTAGGACACCACAATTGTGTAATGTAATGATTAATGGTGTGAAGTTTTGCATACTGGCAGATTCAGGGTCACCTTTCACATTGACTGGCCTTGAAGATTTTTCGAAGTTTAAACCCCAAGATCTCCAACCATCCAAAGTCAAGATGGGGGCTTATGGAGGAAAAAGAATAGAAGTTGAAGTTCAATTTAATTGTCTGTTGGAATTTGAGGGTAAATCTGAAAGTGGTGTGGTATTTGTAACAAAGGAAGGTTCAAACTTATTAGGGTGGCATGATCAAGGAGAGTTAGACATAATTCTGGATCCTAATCACCCAGATTGTGGGATTTCTAGGTCCAAATTGTTGCTTATGCTAATGAATGTGTTATCTGCTTGTGTTTCGATTGAAAAATGCTCCAAGGTGTTTATGGAACAATAAGTTAAACTGGTTGGGTTCAAGCACAGAATCATTCTAAAAACTGGTGCCATACCTGTTGTGCATACAGTACGGAGAGTACCGTTATCTTTGAGAAATTAATTGTGCATGGAGTTAGATACATTTTGCAATTTGAATGTCATTAAGCCTGTTGAGAGCTCAGAATGGCTTGCACCTGTGGTTTTAGCATGTAAGAGTGACAAGATTTTGCGCCTTTGTGTTGATTTGCATGATCTTAATCAAAATATTTAGTGGTATAGGGAACCCCTTCCCAATATCATTGAGATGTTGAGTACTTTAGAGGGCGCTACAATTTTTACCACCCTAGATATGTCAGCAGCATACCACCAGGTAGTTTTGTTTGAGGAATCTAGGCATTTGATCTAATTCGTGGCTCCTTAGGGTGCCTTTTGTTTCAAAGATATGCCCTTCGGACTTGCATCTGCTTCATCTGTCTTTCAAAGGCTGAAGAATGAGATATTTAAAGATTGTGAGGGTCTGCGATATTTTCAGGACGATATACTGATTTTTGGTCATAGTTCCCAACAGCATAATGTACGATTGGACAATATTTTGAGTAATTTACAAAACAGGGGAGTGACTTTGAGGGGAGACAAAGGCAAATTTGAGCAGCACTGTGTAGATTACTTAGGTCACCACATATCCAAATAAGCCCCAAATTCAAGTTACTTAAGACCAAGAGGAAGCTTCTGTTCCCACCAATAAAGATCATCTGAGGTCCTTCCTGGGGTTATCTGAGCATTACCCAAAATGTAATCCCCATTTTGTGGACAAAACCAGTCCCCTGAGAAACATTTTTTGAAGAAAGGAATCTTGTTTGGGTAGGATGATGAGTGGCAAGTTGCTTGACCCAAGAGACAGCAGCATCATAGTTACTGATGCTAGTAACTGTGGATTGGGTGCGGTTCTCATGCAGAAGAGATATGACGGGAGAGATGATGTTGTGGTGTTCGCTTTCATTGCCCTTAGGGGTGTGGTACATACATACTCAACCATTGAGAAAGAATCCCTGGCACTGCGGTGGGATGCTCAGCACTTCCGCACCTACATATGGGGTGTTCCTTTCCTGTTAAGAACTGATCATAAGCAGTTGATTAAGTTGTTTAGCACTAAATATGGGCGGGGGGACAAAGCAACTCCCTGGATTGCCAAATGGAAGCATTGCTTACAAGAATTTCATTATGAAATTGAGCATGTTCCAGGCAAGTATAACATCATTGCTGACTTTTTGTCCAGAATGCCCATAAAATGTCTCAGATAGTGAGGAGGTGGATGATGATGATGATAAAGAAGTGGTGTGTTTGGCCAATTCTATCAACAGTGTGGTATGTGGGGCAGTGGGTGAGGATGAATAGCGAGAGGAGTTACACAAGGATCCTGTTCTTTGCAAAGTTATGTCATGGGTCACACAATGTTGGCCTAATTCAAAATCTCTGGATGGGAAATTCACTTTGTATGGGCATTTGGCTCCTGAATTGACATGTGATGATGGTCTACTACGGAGGTAAGGCCAGTTGGTTGTGCCTACTGTTGTGAGACAGAAAATTCTGGAACTAGCTCATGAGGGTCATATCGGTATAAGAGCAATGAGTCGTAGAGTGCGTGAGGATTTTTGGTGGCCTTGAGTGGACAAGGCAGTGGAATGTTTTTTGCGAGACAGTGAACCTTGTGTCATAAGTAATAAGTCCCAGGTGACTCAACCTTCCCCTGTTAAACCAGTGGATTCTCTTTCATTCCATGGGCTTGACTTTAGACATAGTGGCCCCTATAAATATTTTGGGTGAGAAGTCCAAATTCGCCAGTGTCCTCATGGACTATATGTCAAAGTGGCCAGAGGTTAGTTTTGTAAATAGTGTTACTTCTGCTTTGGTCATACAATTTCTACGCAAAGTGTTTTGGAGGGAGGGTTGCCCTGCTGAAATCATGAGAGAAATTGGCACACAATTGGTGTAGGAGGAAATAAAGTCATTTTTAGGGTAGTGTTCCCAGTTCTAAACTCAAGCATGAGTGGATGGGTCATAATCATATTGATGATGCAATCCGACTGGGGTGGTGACTGTAAGAAAGAAAGTACAAGAAAGGTATGGAAAGCTTGGTGCAAAATCTGATTGTGGTGATGTGAGAGTGGGATGTTGGATCAGAACCAAGAAGCCAGGATATGTTCTCAAAGGTGAGTCCAAGTTTTCTTTTCCCAAACAAGTGGTTAAGGTGTCACAGAGTGTAGTTCACACCAGTGATGGCAAGGTGTGGAACAGAGACAGGACCTCTGTCATTCCTGAGAACAGAGTGGATATGGTGCCAACCCATTTGGAGGAGTCATCTGAGATGGAGTGTTTGAGGGAACCATGTATAATCAGAGCATGTAGTGAACGACGCAAACAGGTGTGGCACAAGGATTACATTGTGGGGTGACTCTCAACCAAATGTGTGTGTGAACTTTTTACTCCTTTGTGTATTTTGTTTTATCATTCCTTGTGCTGTACATTTGTTTATGCTTAATTTGAGTTATCTAGATATTTGCTTTATTTTGTTATCGGGGAAGGATGGAATGGCACCTGAGCTACGTCCAGGCGACAGCGTGGAATGTCGGGGTTGGGAATTCTAGGACGGTCGGTTGGAGTTGAGGGATGTGATGAACTGGTGGCAGCTTACTGATATAAATCTTATCAACCTACTTCTGGTATGTGACTCCTCCTTTCAAGGTTGCTACACTCAAATCTTAATTTGAATTTTCTGGTGGTGGGCGTGTTATTGTGCTCAAACCACTTTACATTTACATTTTTGTGGGATAAGATATTGAATTTATCCTCAAGTTCTACTTATGTTTATTGGTGGTGGGCATTAGTGCCTAAACCTTGGTACAGTTACATTTTGCAGGGGCATTTCCTGCACCCTGGTTCTCCCTGCATGATTTCTTATTATGGGGGGATTTCATGGCACCTTTCTTTTCTGGGACATTTGTGTTGCACCCTTTGTGGCACATTTATTTCCACTTGATGAAGGGAGAGTGTGGGTGTGTTTTGTGTGAGTGTACCTTTCTTTTTCTCATGTGTCTAATTTTATTATGATGTGTGTTTGCTCCCTATTTTAAGTGTTGGTTGTTACTGTCTCTTTAAAGGGAGGGAGATGTGTGGTAACCTGTTCTTGTTGATGTGTATTTCTTCATTGATATTCTGTGCCCTGCTGCTCAGCCATAGTGTGAGTGATGTCATAGAATGTTCATGCATGCCTGGATGAGTGAATGGCAGTTGGACTGTGAGGGCTGAGCAGCTGGGATGTTGCTCCTTGTGGGACTGTTTCTTCTACTACCTTCCAACCTACTATTCTTGTGACCTAAAACGCATAATTTAATCTCAAGAATAAACCTCCATCTTGTGTCATCATCATCTCTGCCTACCTTCATTCTTATGTTATTTCACTATGGTTAGCCACTTATTCACCGTTCTTTGCTAGTTTTGCTGTCTTCATTAGAACCTACTATTTATATACTCCTTTTCTTTGAGGCAGGCTTCAGATACATATCCAAATAAGCTGAAACAGGGCCAATCTTTAATGGCAGGTTTCTCTTTACTAAGTCAAGACACTGACATTCATTGGGTATAATTTCCGTTAAAAGCTCATTTAAGATGAAGGCCGAGGTGCACTGGGTTATTTCAAGGTTTTGCTTTTCTGAACATGAAAAAATTAGAGCTGGGTACAAGGACAAAACAACAAGGGATATGATGGTACTTTAAATGTCACTAGTATCGATGGTCTTGAAAGTTCACTTTGACATTCTTGAATGGTATTCCACAAAGGGCGCAACGCTACTCACTGTAACAATTTAGCATGCAATGATGTGAATAAGAGCAGTTGGATTTATTGAAGCTCAAATCTAGTAAACCATAAATCTTACAGAACTATATTTATTTGTTTTTGTTTTATATAGCAGTGAACCTGACCCAAAGGTGTCAGAGTGCTCTTTACATGAGCACCAGTTGTGTTGGAGGCGAACACATTCATTTTGTTAGGTACAGGAGATTAAGTGTTTTTCCCAGAATAACAGGATATTGAGTGTCACAGCTGAGACTCGAACCTGGTTCCCCAGCTACGAGGTCGACCGTTCTATCCGTTACGCCAAATCCTCGTTTGTAAATCAGGTTTATGATTCTAAATAATTCCAAAGAGCTTACTACTATCATCATGCACTTATTATTCATTAGTTGATTTGAGATTCTATTCTGTGATATATTAGTAAAACTTCTTTTAGGGGCCATCATAGACTAGTAGTTAAGCCACCTACCGAGTAGCCAGGTCGCTCTGCTACATCTTCCGTTCTCCTACAAAGAGTCTGTGGTGCTTAGAGGCAATGTATTCGTACACAACGCACTACATTCATCAGGCAATATGAGACACGAGTGATAAAGCCATTTACGCACCAAAGACATTTAGGCGTGGAAACTGTGGCCTTTACAAATGAAAATTATATTTAATGGTGTTGTTGATTAAATCTGTACTTGCGTAATGTTGTCACACCTAAAATGGCAATCGTATGATGTGATTTTATAGGTTGTGAGCGTTCCAGGTTGCTACAGTTGGTAAACAACCATAAATGCGTAAGTTTGTTATCGTTCGTAAAACAAGTGCGCGTAGTTTCCCAACATGGGGGCATATTATCAAGCCAGGCGATAAAATTATCGCCGCTTTAACTGCCGCTAAAACGGCGATAATGGGCTTGATAATATGCTCTATGGAATTCCAATTGAAGCCCATGTTAGATGTGAAGGACGTCTAACATTGGCTTCAAATGGAATTCCATAGAGCATATTATCAAGCCCATTATCGCCGTTTTAGCAGTAGTTTTCTGCCGCTAAAGCGGAGATAATTTTATCGCCTGGCTTGATAATATGCCCCCAAAAAAGGCTAGAGATTTACTCCTCTCTGACATTACATTTATCGCCTGACAATCTACCTTACCCAAACAATCCTTGAATTTTTTGCACCTGCTGCAAGGGTCGCTTTGGTGCCGGCTGTTGTGATTTCTAAGAGTGACTACTTCAATGCAGCCTTATGCAAAATTTACATCCAACCAAACTCAAAAATGTAAAAAATGATGCTGCCTGAAGGGGGCAGACCATATTACGTTTAAAATGAGGCCCTGTACTGGCTTCGAACTAAACATATGACTGAGTTCAAAACTCTGTTGCTTCGATTATGAGTGCCATCCTAAATTCTAAAGGCCATTCAAACTCCTGTTTGCATGGTTATTGGAATTATGAGTGATTTTATAGGTAAAATCCAACAGTAAGATTTTTCCCAATTTATATTCTAACAGCTCAAACTTGCCAAAATTTAGCAGATGCAAAAGCCCAAGTAGCTACTGCAGCATGTGACTTTTGGTATGCAAAACACCAAATTCCACATGGTATGTCCTATAATCTCGAGAATACTCATAACTAGGTGTATTTATTGCAGCCGAAAAAGTAAGAACTCCAGGGAGTCTTTTTTCATCGGTGCTATAAATATTGCACCATATCTGGGGACTTGTGTAATAAAGGCCAATGTCTTGTTTAGAAAATCCTTCAACAAAACAACAAGCTCTGACCTACCTCCCCGAATTACTGTCAACCAAATGCTTCAGGGAGGCCCCCAAACAGACTCTCCTTACATCCAGTGAGATGCAAACATTTTATTGGCAGATCATTAAAGACCCCTCCTTCTGGCAACTCCCTTGCTTTAACCATCCATCCAGAAAAGAACTATTTACAATGTAGGAGGCCCCTCAACACCTGCATGTACACAAGCATGCACACCCATGTATAGTCAGACAGTGCAAAACCGTTGTCTGATTCAGACTTGTAACTGTGCCCATCTAGCCCTGTTACAGATGGGACTCAGAATTACTGTAGCTACTTTAGATATTATAGTTTAATTGGGAACCCAAAATAATTGCCCCCCTTTCTTTTCAGTTCTCGTTGAGCCCAGCGCATGCGCTGGCTCGGAGAGACATTTTGTATGTGGGATTTTTAAAGTGCTGCCTGTGGCCTAAAGCTTGAGTGCACGCGAGTGTGCACGCGTGCAACCGACAATCACTGCTGAGCGCGCACCACTCACGATTACTTTCGCTTTGATCGCGATCGCTATTAGCCGCGCGGCCAATGCTTGTGTTTTATTGAGTTGGTGCCTTTGAGTCTGAACAGGGAATGCGCTTTCTCTATCTCTATCAGGTTTACAAAGAGCTTACATAGGATTTTACTTACGATGTATCATAAAGCATGCATGAGTAATCATCGCCTGCAACAAAGAAGTCCATGCGGTTCGTTAGCCCGCTGCACAGCAGCAGTGCATTCCTGCCCCCGGATCCCCAGAGAAGGCGCCATTTCATCGTACAGTCAAGGCAGGCTGCAAATGAGTCTCCGACACTTCACTCAACTGTCTCTTTCGTACCTAGTCATCCCATATCTGACGCATGGCGGTGAAGCAGCCAGAGGGAATCAGTGAGTCGCTCTACGACTCATTACTATGTCTCTACTTCCTATCCATCACTTGAAGAGAAACTGTGCTGTTTTATACTGACTTCAATGCTAATCATGGAGCCAACCCCCTAGGTTGTCTAAGCATGTCTTGACATACATTTTAAGGATGAAGCAAACACTCACTATACCTGACAGATAACATGCCATATTGATAGATTACTCAGAATGAAAATAGCTAATAAAACAGCATGGTTGCTTTTTCACAATACTAGACAACTGGTAAGAAGTAAGGAAAAAGTTAAAATCCCTCTTCTTATGTAAAAGTTCGATCATTTTCAGGTCACTTATGTCATCAAAGCAGTATCTTGCATTCACCATGCTAGCCACCCATTTCTGTTCCCCCTTAAACCCAGCTATGTTAAAAATTATAAAGTGAAATTACCCCTATTCTATTTGCCCAATTATTACTGAAGGCTAAAAATGCATTCTTGTCAAATTATCAACCACTAGGTCGTTGAAACTTATGCTTTTTCCCCTGGAAATTCATGAAAAACTAAAGCAGAGATTTCTTCTCCACTGTGGCACTGTTTTGCTCCCACATCAGCTTTTGACAGCACTCTAGTCTGCTAAAAGAAAAGATCCGGGTGATAATATCTCTCTAGGGAAAAACACATTCTATTGTGAGACTGCAAACACTTTGACTTACACATATTACTTTGCCAAAAATGTATTTAGTTTTCAGAATTAAATCATTGTTTTAAGTCTTCTGAACCTTCCTCCACTTGACGCTTCTCACAGCTTAAAGTGAGGTGACATATATCACCTGACTTTAAGCTGTTTGTACCAGGAGGGTCTGCCTATTGCTACCGTGGAAGATGGGAATGTACTACAGACGATGACATGAGTTACCTTGAATTCTTTGTGTGTTATTTGGTGTTGCATAGTTAGTTAGGGGCAGATACCTTTAGGGCTTCATGAGGTGTAGACTTCTTTGCGATACCACTCCGTGTGGGGCTTTATGCTACACATTCTTTAGATTTGGAGCACTTGTACGTGAGACTTCATTATACTGACACCTGTCCTTTTTTCTCTGATTAATGAGGGTTTCTCCACTCTAGTGTAGTGCAGAGTAAATTAGATTCCTGTAGATTTACTAATGACTAGGCAGGAGGATCGCATTCTTCAGTTTCATCTTCAGATACTTTTCCTCATTTTTTTCATCGCAGTGACTAAGTTTCTTCTTAATATGCTCTTTTTTGTTGAGACTGAATTTCATTAGGAGATTTGTTTTTTTGGGTGAGTTTGTATTTCTACTCTACACTTCTGAGACTCATTTATATTAGTTTGTTTATGAGTTTGTAATAAACCCATTTAACTTCACCTAGTAGTTCTGGCCTTATTGTGTGACACATCTGTTTCACTGTTATTGCAATTTGAAATTGATGCTAACTCCCTTTTACCTCTCAAGCAACTACGAAGATTAGTGGACCAGAGAAGAAGATTAAATTGAAGAGCTCATAGAATTCCCAACTCTTTGCCCTTTACAACTGCTCACCAGTGGTAAAGTGCTCTCCCTGGTAAACATGGCAAAATTGGCATACACGTTTGTCACATTTAATTATGTTGTACGTCCCTAGTATATGGTACCATCTGCAGCCAAGGTCTGCAAATGAATGCTACTAGTGTGCTGCTGTACTCATTGTGCCACTAACTACTGTGGCACTGACTAAAAAAACATGTTTCCAGGCCTGCTATGGAAGCCGTACAGTTATAAAGCTGCCCTTTCGACCTGTCAAAATAAGCCTTTTGCCAGGCAAACCTTCCCTTTTAATACCTATAAGTCAATCCTAAGGTTGGGCGTAAATGCCCAAAGGGCACGGTGCCTGGTATTTAAATTAAAGGGCATGCATATTAAGGGCCAGATGCATCAAAAAATGTTTTGCAATTCCATAATTGGGAATCTTTACGAATCGCAATTAGGAAATCGCAAAACGGCATGCATGAAAGTGGCAGTACACTTTTTGCGATTCCTAAGGTGTTGCAAATGACCTACCTCATCAATATTAATGAGATAGGACTCAATTTGCGACCCCCCTAGGAATCGCAAAAATCACAGGGATGGTGGCCTACTGAGATCAGCAGACCACCATGTCTGTGATTGATTTTAAATAAAGCAATCATTTATTTTGTGAAGCAGCCCGTTTTCCTTAAAGGAACACAAGATGCTTTACAAAAAGAAAGATGAAAAGTTTTCTTTTCATTTTTTAAGTGCAGGCAGTGGTCCATAGGACCACTGCCTACTCTTAAAAATGCTTTTACAAACATTCACAAAGGGGAAAGGGTCCCTTGGGGACCTCTTCCCATTTGGGATTGTCTTACCACCTACCTAAAGTAGGTGGTAATATGCAAATGTTTTGCGACCACATTCACAGTCATAAAACATTCATGCATTCTGTTAGTATTCGCTATTTGGAAGGGACGCCCTAAACACGCCCCATCCAAATAGCAAATCACAAACCCATTTTGCGATTCCGTAACAGGTTACCGAATCGCAAAATTAGGTTTGATGCATCGCAAAACCATTTTTTGCAATCGCACACGAAGCATATGGCAAACACTGCCCGATGCGTTTCGGAACCACAGTTCCTTTCTCACGGGTCAATCAGACATTTGCATTTCCCATGTGATATAGTGCAAACTAAGTGGTAAACAAAAACAAGCATTGGCATAGCCAATAGGTCTCGCTTTTGGGACCTTCTAAGTATTTAGTTATGCAGCACAATATCCTTGGTGCAACCACATCAACTGTTGCGTGGCTAACCACTTATAAGGTCCCAAAGGGGAGACCTATTGTCTATGCCAATGCTTGTTGACTGTAGTATTAGCTTGTTCAGTTATAACTGTATTTGCACTTTGCATAAAAAATGCTTAAAATATATTTTAGGATTGGCTCAATGCAGGAAAGACATACACAGTATGAGTTTTTACCTCTGTGTGTTTCATTTTATATTTTCAAACCTGAAGAATTTCCGCCTAATGAGATTCAGATTTTGATCTAACCTGCTGGGCTAAGTTAATTACAGTGTGGGCCATCTTACACTTCATATGCTCGCCCTGAACAAAATGGGCAATCAAAAAGTTTATTCTTCAACTGAAAGAGGAAGTATGGGGGAAAATGTGTCTCTCTCTGAAAAGCCTGTGCACGTTGCTCTCATAGATTCAATAGAAAGCAAGCAAAACTCCGGCACCAGTCACCCCAGAGGTTCCCTTTGAAGTTTGGAGGGAAGAAACCAGTTATGAATGAGAAGAATTATATTCAGAAGAGATGTCTTCCTAACCCCTGGTTGAGTCTGCCATTCTTTAAATTCCCAAAGTGCTGGTCATGCTTGTTGGCCACTCGGTGGGCTGCACCTTGGAAGGCTCAGTCATGGGCAGAGGAATGATGCAGCATCTCTGATTGAGTAGGTGCTCTCAACTTTAGAACCTCCTACTTTCATCTTTAAACCCCTGCATAAGGGAAGAGACAAAAAGAAGAGTGAAGAAACAGAGGAAAAGGACAGACCAGCCTGCCGTTGAACCCCTGTCTACAGTAGAGTAACAAACTAGGCATGTACTCTTGGAATTCTGTTGGGTTCTGAGTCCAAAGCCAGTAACACTGGCTTTCCCACTTCCCATGTGGGACAGCAAAAGATGAATTTGCTAGGGACCTTGAAGGAAAAACGCTCTTGGACTTCTGTGGACTGGCTGTAGCTCTGTGATAGAGGATTATTAGTTGGGTTGAATGGTAGTCCGCCGCCAATAATAATGTTACTTTTCTTGTTAGGTCCAGTAAAGGTTTCAATGATTTAAACCTGAGCTTGAACCCTGATAGCTCAGAGCAAAGAGCAGCCAGACTTAAGAAAATGAGTAAAGAATTTATACATATCAAAACAGTTAAAAAATTGAAAACACAGCCAAATAAAAATCCGGTTCCAATGTATAAAATAAGAGAGTAAACAAAATTATACCAAAAAAACTAAAATCAAATAAAGAGAACCAGTGATATTAATGTTTGAAGATTTACAGGAAAAAAGCACTAAAAAGCATTAAGCATCAAATGTGGTCATCTAGTTGCACTTCGCCAGTATCAAGGCATGCTTTACAGGCCTAACTGAGATGGAGCGCAGGTCAGATACAATACCAGGATTGACCTGATTGGGCGTTTACCTTCTGACTTAGTCTCTGAAAAGGAAGTACAAAATTCTCAGTGTAGCAAGGAAGCAGGCTGTGGCTAAGAAGTGTCCAACAAAGATGGATAATTTTCAGACGGGTCTTGGTAGACCTGTTGACTTTTGGCAGGAAATCGCAGAGCAGGAGAAATTTAAAATCTGCAGCCAAGGAAAGTCCCTCGCTGGACAGATAATTTTGACACCTTCATCTGGTAAAAATGTCTACCTTTGAACTTAGTCACTCTTTTGGAGCTTAGATTCCTCCAGTGGAGTAAGGCTGCAAGCTGTTGCCAAACAGGGCTCCATGAGTTGCTGCTACGGAAAAGCTCTGAGCAACCTGAATCATCGGCCCTGCAGCAATATACTTTCATTGGATTGACTTGGCAGGTTTGTTCCAGTCCTCCGGCAGTCTTTGAAACCAAAAACGTTCAGGTGGAGCAATCTTTAGCACAGCCAAGGTTTCCAGCACCTAAGTACATCACTTGAGGGTCAGGACTCACTCCTGAAGAAGCCAGCAGAAGGGTCTCAAAGAGGTCCAGTTGGAACTGGTCAGCTGGGCTCCTCAGAAAAAGGGCTTTTAAAAGCTTGTTGTGGCCCTATAGATTAACAGGAGGTCAGCCAATTGACCCTTGGAGTTAAAGTATTTGTCTTGGGTACAAGTAGGAGAAGGTCCAGCCTTTCAGGTCTCCTCAAAGGTCTCAGCAGCAGGTGCAGTCCTTCTTCTGTATTTCACAGGTCCAGTAGTGTTCTGAAGAGGGTGCCCAGGAGTGTCACACATATGCCTGACAAAAGCCTATGGGTGGGGTGACTCCCTAACCAATAGGAAACAGTTCCCAGAGGTAACCATACTGGATTTTCAAGTGGTTCCTGTGTGCCCTACTGCAAACAATCCCACAATGCCCCTCTCTAACTAAAACCAAGATGGCAGAGCGTTTCTGTGAAAAGCTCTTGTTCCCACCCTAGAGGTGTGGGTGGGGAAATGAGCAACCCCTGCTCTGTGGAAATTTCAAACCAGTTCTGGGAGCAGCTCTTCTTCCACTGCGATTGGTGCCTGTCTGACTTTATGGATAAAGGAAGGCCCTGCTCAGGTTTCAGCTGACATTTGCCTGTGACAGGGTAGGCCTCTTTCAAGATAACTAATTTCCTGGGCACAGCCCAAATGGTTATTCTATCAGTAAAGCAGAACAACTCTCCACATCCAAGGCCTTTGTCTCAGCTCTAGAAGAAGGTTCACACCTCATCAAGGGAGATTTTTTAGCTCCTGGGTTACAGTTGGAAGCTCATGCAAAAGGGATTCTCTATGCTTTAGGTTGGGGAAAAAGTAACTTCCTAAAAGCACCTTTTCCAAAATATATATTAAAATTCTGACTTCACCAGTGAAGCAACAGTAGTTGTTACCAAGGTGGAGTTAAGATTATTACATTTAATAGTGTATCCCGGTGCTTTCCTAAGGAACAGCTAACCCTGCTGCACTGAAAATAGCTTTCATGGCCTTTTCATTGTGAGGGCATGTTTTTTTAAATATATCTTTTATTGACATTTGAGACAGAAACACCAAGTATAGCATGAACATTCTCGGAATTATTAATTAAGGAACATCAGATATTCTTGAACATGGAGAAGAGTAGGGCAAGTATGGGCTGTAAAGATACATCATGATAGTCATCAGGAATCAAAACCCCCACTTTTAAGTGTCCCTATCCAGCTCCTGCCCCGTGAGGTACCATTCTTTGATAAATGCCTCTAAAATGTCCAAAGACCAACCTGTAATAAAAAAAACTACCTTCCCCCCTTTTTCTTAACTAAACATACCCCCTTCCATGTCTGGTTGTATATCCTTTTATGTTTAAAACATTCTCCCTTCCTCGTGTCTGCACCAGTGGGCAGTCTAGTCTTTCTAGGGTGAGTATCCTCCCATTTCTCTTAATCGTCATCCGTTCTATTCCCTGCCTGTTCAATCTTGGTATCCCCAGTCTGGGATGCATTACGCGACCCCTCAGTCTGCATATCCCTCAACATTGCTCTCCATGCCTGTAAATCATCCTCTAGTTTTTCATCTCGCCTGGTTTGCTGCATACGAACCACCTCAGCCATCGCCCACTCATTCACGTCTCGCACCCATTGTGTCACTCGAGGTGGTCTTTGGCTCAGCCACGAGATAACAATCCGACATTTCGCCAACACCAGCCCCAGTAGAACAAATTTCCTGCTGAGATTCTTGTTTTTAGGTTGGGACAACAAACCGAGCAACACCGTGTGGATCTCCCGCAATATCACCCAACCCGTCGCCTCCTGTAGCGTAGCCAAGACATCAGTCCAGTAAGGCTGCAGCTCTGAGCAGGACCAGACCATATGAATAAAGGCAGCATCCGCCTCTCCGCATCTGGGACATTACCCCTACCAATCCGGGTAGATCCTATGTAACATCCTGGGAGTAAGATATGTCTGGTGTACAAAATTATACTGTATGAATTTAAAGTGGGTATTCGAGCTTACCTGTTTAACCCCTTCATGAATTTTATTACAGTCCTTAGCTGTTATGGTGTCCCCGTCAATATGTCCCATCTTGTCTGGACAGAGAGTGCCTGAACCTCCCTGTCTTCCCGGATTGCCCGATACAGGTGTGACATAAGCCTTCGCCCCTTGTCCATAATTATCATAGCCTGTAACACGATAGAAGTTGGGGGCTCCTCTGGGAACATGGGCCATAGTTCCCTAGCCACCTGAGCTATCTTCCTGTACTGAAGGAACTGCCCTGGGCCCAGCTCAAAGGCATCCATCACCTCCTCTCGGGTGATTTATTGTTTATTATCATATAGGTCACCCATGGTCAGGCAACCCCCCTCCCACCATTTACATACAGACATGGATGCAGAAATTTGTTGGAAAGGTCGTACTACCCACAAGAGCATGTCCGGGGCATAGGGAGTTCTTCGCAGGACCCTACTGACCATGAGTTCCCATATTTCCGCCACATGTCGAATAATATGTGGGCATGTCAAAGGTACCTGTGTTCCCAGCATTAACAACTCAGGGAGCATTCGGTCTCCGAAGGTCCCCGCCAGCAGGGTCTTCACCCAATTTCCATCCTCATCTAACCAGTGCACAGCTGTGAGGCCATATAGTAAAATTCCAGACAGGGAACTTCCAATCCCCCACTCTGCCAGGTTCTCTGAAGAGTGGGAAGGCTAACCCTTTTTTGTTTAGTACCCCATAATAATTCTATCAGAAGACTGTCTAGAGTGACAAAAAATTGTTGAGGGATCTTGAAGAAAGAGTGCTCCATCGTACTAAGATACCTGGGTAAAAGAATCAGAAAAGAAAAGAGATCCTACCCATAAGGGACAAGGGCAATCCCTGCCAGAAGTGCACTGAACCTCTTATTCCCTCGATTACTTTCCCGATATTAAGTGCCAGGTACTTCTCAGCCTTCTCCGCCAAGCTGACCCCCAGATACCTAGGTGCGGTTCTCACACAGGGGAGCCTCACCTCCGCCAGTCCCCCATCCAGGAGCGAAGCCAACCCTCCCATTGGAATTAATTTTGATTTCCCGGAGTGGATCTGCAGTCCTGACACACTTCTGAACCTCCTAAGGGTATCCAGCAGTATCTGTATCGCCTGAACAGGGTGACAGTGGTACAAGAGAGTTTCGCCTGCATACATGGACACCACGTGTTTGTTCTCTCCCAGCGGAATCCCGAAGGCTGACATTTATCTTCTTAGGGCTGCCGCCAGGAGCTCCATTGCCATGGCAAAAAGGAGTGGTGACAGCAGGCATACCTGTCTGGTGCCGTGTTACAATCTAAAGGCCCTCGGGACCAACCTCCCCAATCTGATTCTGGCATAGGGTTCCGAGTGGAGTAACTGCACCCATTTAAGAAATTGTGTCCCCACTCTCATTATACTTAAAACCTCCCAAAGATATACCCACCCAACCGAGTCAAACGCTTGCTCTATATCCAATAGCACCAAGGCGCACTCCTCCTGGTGAAGGAAATGGGTGTGCCACATGTGAGCTAATTTGGCAGTTCTGGCTGGACTGTTACCATGAGGCACAGGGTCAGACTGATTTGCATATGGCCATGTCTGAACCTGGGTGGTGGAGTGAGCTAAAGAATGATGATGGATTAAACCCAGATCAGTTGACTGGGGTGAGTGTTTGATTTGCTCTAACGCTCCATCCATCATTCCCTTTGGTATCGCCTAGAGGATGCCCAGCCCCAGTTTGTTGCAAAATAACTAGAGAGCTCTTCTGCTAACTTCTTAACAAAGGGTGGGTCAGTGAGCGCCTCGGTTTGAAGCCTCCATGTGGGTACTACCGATCTCGGCCTCCCAGTGCCCAGGGAGAGCAGCATGGGGGAATGATCTGAGATATGTCTTGGAAGGTACAGTATTTCTTCGACATCAAGGTCGCTGATATAAGGAACTGGTCCAGTCTGCTAAATGTATTTTTTCGTGGGAGTATGACAGGAAAAGGCCCTACTGTCCGGGTGTCTTTTCCTCCACTCGTCCACCAGCTATAGCTCCCTCATAACGTCCACCAAAGCCCCAGTCATGCCCGGTTTAGTATTTGCCCATGGGGGTTCTCGGTCCAATGTCCCCTCTATCACAGAGTTGACGTCACCCAACATAACTACATCTGCACCCACATAGGGGGTCGCTGCAGTCATCACCTCAGAAAATAAATGATCGGTATCTGAGTTAGGAGCATCAAGCGTCAAGCCTACCATATAAGATCACATAGCGTCCCTCAGAATCAAGCACATGTTGCATATGTTGGAAAGGGGTCCCTGGTAAGCATCCCCCGGGCAAATCCCAAATATGAAGTAGCATACAGCTGTCCCCTCCATCTACGATGAAAATACAGCAACGTATCGCCCCATATGTGTGCTTCCTACAGGCCCCCTATAGCAATTCTATACCGCCATAAGTAGGAGTACCCTACATTTTACAAGCATTGCCATACCACGTATATTCCAGGTAAGTAGCTTCATCAGATAGGGAGACATGGCACCCTGTGGTTGGCATTGCTTTTATGTTCCCATCCTGCCTTTCCATTTTTAGACTGAGCGCACTGCGGGGAATTACAACCCAGACATAAATCCCCTGAACTTCCCTTGACACAATGAAGGACAAACCAAACATATTGACTCCCCTTATAGCCCACACCCACTGGGCAGTGAAACGGGCCTATCCCTCCCAACATCAAAGAGAGTCAACAATCCCATCTCCCACCCTAAACCACTCCATCCAAATTATTAAACAGTATTTCAATGCCCTGTAGTAATATCCATGGTTGTATTACACAGATTAGTACCTTCATTAGTGAACACTGGCCAGGGCCCTCTAAATAGGTGCAATGCAAAAGGCTGGGCTCTCGACCGGGTGCGAGGACAAAGCTTCCAGCTCCCCAGGCAGGTCCCAGCCGCTACCGAGGGCCGTGTTCCCTTCCATATGTGGAATATGCATAAAGTGGTATTCCCCACCAATTAACAGAGAAAAGAAAGCATTTGTATTGCGTCTTCTTGTGACCACTTATATGATTGTTTAGAGCTGCGAGTCAGCTCTGCCCACCAGCCCGTGGATCTTAGGACACGTTAGTCTCAGGGATAACCTCCGATGAGGTTAAGTCGGAGTCCGACGATCCCTCTGCCACCTGCAAAGTCATCCTCACACACTCTGACCCTTCCAGATCCACTTGTGTCCTTTTGTCACCTTGCTCCTGATAAACGGCGTTGTCTCACCACTGGATCTGTTGACTCTGTGAGTGTCTTTGGATTAGGCTGCGATTTCTGACAGGCGTCACGGTCCCCTGTACTATTCATCCAGTCGGAGGCCTCCTCCGCCGATCCAAAGAACAGAGCCCTGCCTTTATATTCAATCCTAAACTTGGCCATAAAGAGGAGGCTGTATTTCATCCCAGCCTCCCTCATTCATCTCTTCAGAGCCAAGAAAGTACCCTCTGTGTGTAATCAGGGAAAATTGCAATATGGTGCCCCTCGTAAGGCAAGCCAGTCTTGGCACAGGTGGATTGCAGGATCACGTCCCAGTCCCAATAATTAAAGAACCAGGCTATGATGGCCCTCGGTGGAGCACCCAGGCGTGTGGGGGAGGGACCAACGCCCTGTGTGCCCTCTCAATGTTGAAGAGCTTGGACGTTCTGCCTGGTGCCAGAAAATTCGTGATCCATTCTTTCAGGAACAACTCCACCAAGGGTCCCTCAGCTCGTTCCGGAAAGCCCAGGAATCTTAGGTTATTCCTCTGTGAGCGCACTTCCTGGCCCTCGGCACGTTCATCCAATTTGATGGTCTTCCTTTGAAGCTGCATGACCGTCTCCCATAGAGACTTGACCTCCGTCTGGAGTACATCCACATGTTGTTCCGTTGTGGTGACCCTATCAGAGACCTTACATAGGTCACATCGGAGGAGATTGACATCAATCGCCACTGTTTCAATCCTGGTTACCATCTCGTCTCTCGCAGTCTTAACGGCCACCAGGATATCATTCAGTGGGGTCCTGTTGTTCTTCCACTGGCGCCACCTCTGCATCATCTTCTCCGAGCGAGTCTTTTTGATTGGGGCCATGGGGAAGGGGCTACGCATAATCAGGTATTTTGTGGGACTGAGACCTGGTGCCTTTATCCTTAACCATGTTGAACAGTTATGACCCGAGGTCCCAGAGCCAACCACCACGAGCAGAGCTCCGGTCTACTATCAGCAATATCTTCTGCACCTAAAGGCTCAGGTGTAATTCAGGCCTGGGCCCCTCGACCCCTACTCATCCGGCTGCCTCAACTCGGGCCACTCACCGGGTATCGTGCACCACCAGGGCCAGTCACAACAAGCACGTTGGCACCACAGGGCCCGTCTGCCCCCCCCTTCAGGCAGCCAAACATCAACTGGCCCACGGAACCGGGCGATGGGGCAAGGGGTGACCTAACTCTCCCCCAATCCTGGGTAATAGCAACCACATCAGCGCTTCCATGTTGGTGGTCTCCTAGAACTCTTCCAGCCCTCATAAGCACCTGTTGTCTAGCGGAAAAGAGCTTTGAGGGTAGGTTCCCACCGCCACTCTCTCCTTTACAGTGGGGCTCCCCTTTCAGACAACAGGCCTCGATCTGCTCTGCAGCCTCCACTATGGGTGAAACCGGACCCCAGCACCGTCCGGGCCGTGGATCACCCCACTTTCGCTGCCAGTTCCTCATGTTGTGGAGCCTGCCTCACCAACGCCGATGCCGTGCTCCCGCCGTTGCGGGCGGGTCCCGTCTACTGCGGAATTACTACTAAGCCAGCCTGCCTCTCCCGGGACACCACACGAGCCAATGCCTCCTCCTGCATGGATCACGCCTCGCGACCCTCCGGGGCTATTTCCTTCCTCACGTTGCTGCTCCCCAGGTCGTCAATCCCACCGTTGAGGGGTTCAGCCGCCAGTACCTGAGCTCCGACTCATGCCCTGGGTGCCTCCGCAGCAGTAGTGGCCCCGTCCCAGGGACACTCGACTCCCCATGCTGTATACGCATGGCTTACAGCGATCCAAACATTATTTCCCAGGCCATGCGACGTTCCCGGCCAGGCCAATGTTTAAGGTGAGGTCGGTGCTGCAATAGCATCACAGGATTTTTGACGGATAATTCCGCGCTGGGACGGAGCTCAGAGCAACTGGACCTACTCGACCATCTTGTCGGCCACGCACCCCATTGTGAGGGCATGTTTAAAATTAAACATTTACATGCCCTACTTTTAAATACCATGCATCACGCCTTATTGGCAATAATGCCTGCTTAGGAGGGGATTTTAAACCTGTCAAAAAGAGATTATATTGACAGGTCAAATTTGCATTTTTAAAGCTGCACTGTTTGCTCTACCTTGCCACCCCGACAGTCAAGTGCTAAAAGAAGAACTGGTTGCTATTTTTAGAGGTATGCAATATGGGGCCCCAGGACTCCAGAATCAAAGCAAACCTTTTGTTATATTTGGGGCCCAAATGAGTTCTGAGATACCTGCGACCTTCTGACCCAGATTTCTCACAATTTAACATATGTTTGTTACTCATTACTAGTTATCCAAAAGATCACCATCTTTATAATATGTTTCATTGTAACTTGAGCCCGTAATCTCCCCAGTTTGTTTATCTGTAAAGTGCACTAACACCTCTTGGTAAAGAGGTGCTATGGTACAAAGTAAAATAAATAAATACCCAGCTCATTGACTACAAACTAGTTCATGAGGCAGGCAGCCATCATTATGGTCTTCAGCTTGGTGGCTAGAGTCTGTGGGTTCCTTCCCCCAGACTACACCTAAGGTTATAAACTTGGTATTTCTGTTCGAAAGCAAACTCACTTTTGACAATCAAATCAAAGCCTTAGCCGGAAAGTGTTTTGGTATCATTAAATCCCTCAAAAGCTTTCTTCATCTTTTACTTGCACCAGCCCAGCAGACAGTGATTCAAGCTTTTTTGGTCTGCACGATTGCAATATCCTCTATTTGGGAGCCTCTCAGGCTAGGATTAACAGACTCCAGCGGGTTCCCAATTCGCCGACCTGCCTATTGCTTAACCTACCTCAGTCTGAAGCCCGTTTTCAGCCAGTGTCTCTGCTTTGTTTGTTGCCACCACAAGGGTCAAGACAACAAGACCCAGAAACTCCAGGCGGACTGCAGCCTCCACATCATCGTTAGCACCAGGAGGCACTACAAATTCCAGCAAGGGCTCCCGCAGCACGGGAAGCTCGTTTTCAGCCAGTGTCTCTGCTTTGTTTGTTGCCGCCACAGGGGTCAGGACAACACGACCCAGAATCTCCCGACAGACTGCAGCCTCCACGTCATCGTTAGCTACAGGAGGTGCTAAAAATTCCAGCGCGGAAAACCTGTTTCGGCCAGTGTCTCCGCTTTGTTTGTTGCCACCACAGGGGTCAGGACAACAAGAACCAGAAACTCCGGGCGGACTGTAGGCTCCACGTCGTTAGCACCAGGAGGTGCTACAAATTCCAGCGAGAGACGCGGGCGGGCATGCCCGGGCCAAGGGCGGGCCCATCTACGCCCATCCATGACTGACCATGGCTGGGCTGGGCCAACTCTCTTGGCTGCACACTTTGGGATAGCGTGAAAGTTCACTTTATCATCTTTGCCACTACCATCGCCAATGCCGCATGCCACTTAAAGGGACTGTTGCAGGTCTTTCAAACTTGGACCACACCGTGAGTAATCCTTCTTTCTGGCCACTTGTTTTGGGAGCTTGTGTGGATCTTTAATATAACTTTGAACCCAAACTGATTATTTATCGCTCTGCCCTTTTGCCACTTTCCCTGTGTCTTTCAGATTTTTGGCTTCTTTGTTGTGGGGATCCGCCTAATCCAGCAAAAAGGGGAAAAAAAATATCTAGCCGGCAACCCCCATGGGCCAGCCGTGTCAGACCATCGACTTTTTTTTCCGCAAAGGCTGTGGGCACTATTAATAAGGAGATAGTCGTAGCTGAGAGGAGGCTTTCACTAGATATAGGGGGGTCGGGGGTAAGCTTGCCACCTATTTTGCAAAAGACCCCTATGGACCAGTCTCAGCCCACCCTTTCCCCTTCCACGGCTTCAAACCTGGTAACCCATTGAGGCACTCTCACCCGAGCCTCTTGTTTGGAGGCCCAAGTTTTCCCCCTTAGCGTCACCGCCTATTCTATCTCATGACCCAGTGAACACCCTCACCTTCAAACGGAAACAGAGGGCAAAGAAGCCTTTGGAAGCTGCTTCAATTACATGCCAGGGACAGTTGATTGCTGCTAATGGGTTGTTTGGGGAGGAACTGTTGCCCCAGCTGGCCCCAGTCCTATATAATATCACGGAGACTTTTATGGACCTTTGCTATAACCTAATTGTTGTTAGTTGGTGCATCTTCCTTATTCCTGTTCTGTCCCTTGCTGCTCAGCCATAATGATGTCATTTGGAATGTTGAGTGTGTGGGACTTGAGGAGATGTCAGTTGGAAGAGATGGGTTGAGCAGCAAGGAGGCTGCTCCTGGTGGGGAATTACATGGACTTTACCACCTTCTGTGAGGTGTATTCCCCAATAGGGAGGTGTGAATCCCATATTACGATGTTCAGTGTGTGATTGGGAGGTGTATTCCCCTATAGGGAGGTGTTTTCCCCTATTACAGTGTTTTGAGAATCATAGGATGGTGTTTCCCCTATTACAATGTTCGGTATCATTGGGAGGTGTATTCCCCAATAGGGAGGTATGATTCCCCTATTACGTTGTTTTAGTTTCAAAGGGAGGGGTATTCCCCTATAGGGAGGTGTTCTTCCCCTATTACAGTGTTTTTTGTTTCAGAGTTTCATAGGGAGGTGTGCTCCCCTATTACAATGTGGATGGATGTTGATGTTCTGTTTCTAAGGAAGGTGTATTCCCCAATAGGGAGGTGTGATTCCCCTATTACGTTGCTTTAGTTTGAAAGGGAGGTGTATTCCCCTATAGGGTGGTGTGTTTACCCTATTACTGTTAGTTTGTTGGTGGTGAGTACCCAACTAATTAGTTTCCCTAGGGAGGGGGCTGGGGCTCATTCATTCATTTGCTTAAGATATTTTCTTGTACTCTTTTGCTTACTTATTTTCTTGTATTTGCTTATGGTATTTTTCATGCATTCATTTATTTAATGCATTTTCTGGATTTGGGTATTTTATATTTCCCTTATGTACATTCAATTGCTTAATGTACTTTCTTACTAATTCTTTCAAGATGTGTATTCTTGTTTATGTAAGCAAAGTAATTTTGTTCTATCTGCCTTAATGCATTTATTTTCTCTTTGCTATTTCGTGGCATTATTCTTGTTTAGTTTTCCTAAGGAAGGGAAATGTGCTATAGCCTAATTGTTGTTAGTTGGTGCATCTTCCTTATTCCTGTTCTGTCCCTTGCTGCTCAGCCATAATGATGTCATTTGTAATGTTGAGTGTGTGGGACTTGAGGAACTTGAGGAAATGTCAGTTGGAAGAGATGGGCTGAGCAGCAAGGAGGCTGCTCCTGGTGGGGCATTACATGGACTTTTCCACCTTCCAGTTACCTCTATCTGAAACTGTAACTTAATGAATAAACCTACAACTTGCTTCTACGTGACCTGTCTACGAGATAATCTTCATTTTAACAACCTTTTATCCCCAATCTTGAACTGACTGGATAAACTGGAGGTAGCAACAAGAGACTTGGCAAGCAAAATGGATACTTTTTTGTTATCTGCAGAAAAACACCCACCTTGTCATCCGCTAGGGTGCCCTCCACCAACTGATATTATGCACCTTGCTACTCCCTTGTGTAATAGCGGAGCTCCACACAATAATGATCTTCCAAAGTCCAAGGGAGATGTGGCTCAATCTACAATGCTAGGGTCTGGTGGTTATAGTATCCCAGGAGATGGCGCAATCAGCGCTGTGCAGGCCCGCCAGGGCCTAGGTTTTGAAGTCGTCCCCTATACAGGGACGCAACTAGCTAGGGTTTGCCAGTCTACTGTGATCGAGCTTTCCCCAGCATGTGCTCCCTATTCTGTGGTTTTGTCAGGGGTACCCAACCTATCTGCTCGTAAAGAGGAATCCACGGCTCAACTAATTAATAAAGTCTCCCGTTGGTTGGACCTGCATTCCAGGTATTCCTTCAGGGATCACAAGGATATATTGATGGCGCGGAGGGTGGCGTGGATAGGTTCATATAGCAAATCTTTTGAGGGAGACTGTATTATAGTCTCGGTATGGTACCCTGAGTTAGCATATAAAATCCTGTTTGGTGCTTCTAAATCTTTTTCCCCAACCTCCTGCACTAAATTGCTCCCACTGGGCTTTTTCTACAGACCACCACTGAGCAGCCTGGGAGTGAGATTGTCCGCGGGGGATTGGCCTGTTGAGTAGGTTAGGATGTTGCCCCTCGCAAACTCTTTTGTCCCCTTGCTGACTTGAATGAGTTGGATTGACTTCAGGAGGATGACGAGTTGTGCATCCACCTTCCTCGGCAGACTTACTCTTAACTGCCAATGAACAGGGCAGGCGCCTTAGATGGGTGAGCATATATGTAAAGGCTTTCAATCGCAGCCTTTATTCTTCATGCCAGAATGAGATAGGTGCTTGATGAATCTTAGCACCCTGAGTGAGGAGATTTTAAGCTCGTTCTCCTCCATTGCCCAGAGAGTTTCTGGTCTTTTAACTATACAGGCTGGGGGATGGGTTCAGGATGCCCCCTCATGGTTTGATCATAAGTGCTCACAGGCCTTAAGGAGGCTAAAAGCAGCCTTGAAACAGGTGCCACGGGTGAAAGCTAGCGTGTCTCTGTGTCAACGCCTTTTCAAAGAATTGATAAGCGAGCGTAGGCCTCATCTTCCAAAGCAGGCATGGGAGGACCTAGCTAAAGTAGGTGAACTGAGGGATTCTTCCCTATTTTGGAAAGTTATTGATAGTCGCTGTTTCGCAGAACCAAAAAACCCAAAAGTATGCCACCACATTACATCAGACCAATGGGTGTCCCATTATGAAAAAATCTACAGTGAAGCCTGTATTGGTGAGCGTAGTGTAGACATTCCCCTTTGTGTGCCGGATCCTCCCATTAGCTTCTCTTTGGAGGAGGTTACCTTAAGCATTGAGCTTCTGGCTTCAAACAAGGCCCTAGGCTCTGATGGTATCCCCCCGAATCCCTTTCGTGACAACCCCGAGGTCTGGGCTCCCCTAGTAACCAAAGTCCTAAACACGACAGCCTTGAAGGGGACATTGCCCTCCAGGTCCACCGCCACTATGGTCCCAATTTTAAAAAAAGGAGATAAGGATATGCCACAATCTTACTTTCCAATCTCCCTTATCGATGCTGTAGTCAAGGTCCTGGGTCGGGTACTTCTATCTAGACTGTCTTTGTGGGCCACAGATAGCCATATCTTATCGGAAGTCCAATTTGGTTTTTGTGAAGGCTTGTCAAAATCTGATCAATGCACCAATCTTTACCTTTTGATTTCCAAGTATACTGTGGCCCAATCGGGCGCCATGTATTTGGCCTTCATGGACCTTACGTCCGCATTTGACCGGGTAAACTGGTCTAAGTTGTGGGACATTTTATCCTCATTGGGAGTGGACCCCAGTATTGCACATTTACTTATATCACTCCATGCCCATACATCGGTGGTAGTGAGAGTCTCACATGAGGGAGATCTTACCTATCATTTTAATTGCACACCGGGGTGCGCCAAGGGTGCATTTTAGCTCCTTTTTATTTTCAGTTTATATTAATGGCTTTGAGGCGGCACTCATGGCCCCCAGACAGACTCCCCTAGAGTAGGTAGGAGAGTTTTGCCATGCCTACTTTATGCGGACGATGCGGTGCTCATGGCCCGTACGGGCCAGGGCCGGCAGGTCTTAATAGACAGTTTTGTGGCATTTATGGACAGGCTGGGTCTGTCGGTGAACTATATCAAGTCTTATGTACTAGTGGTGAGCCCACAGGGGCTCCGGTCAAAAAGCTTTAAAGCCAGCAATCATATCCTGGGAAAGGTCTCGGCCTTTCCCTATTTGTGAGTGTTATTTGATGACAAGCTACAGTGGGAAGCCCTCTAAAACAGGAAGCTGAATGAGATGAATAAATCCCTGGGAGCCATCACTAGTTTTGCAAGTAGATTGGGTTCATGGGCCCCGGAGGTAATATTAAAACTGTACAAGTCCTAAGGTATCTCAAGAGTAGTATGTGGCAGTGAAATCTGAGGGTATGTGCCCCCACACAGGTTACAGGTGGCGGAAAATAAATTGTTGCGCCAGATCCTTCGAGTCCCCCAAGGTACGCCGGTTTGGTCCATACATGAAGAGATAGGGTTTGGTTTCCTGCCGGACCAAGTGGCAATTAAACCCTTAGTGTGCTAGAGAAAGATTTGGAATTCCGATCATAAGAATTTAAATCGCATGATTGTATTGGACTGTTTGAATTTGGATCATGGTAATAAAATACCCTGGAGACATTACGTAAAATAGTCTTTACAGGCTACAGGCAGGTCAGAATTTTTTTTTGCACATGACACTTTAAGTAAGGTGGACGTTAAAACCATAAAAGACCTAAACCACAAATCTTCAACTGTGAACCGGAAAAATCTTGAGCTCAGCAAACCCTCAGTTAGGGCATATGCAATGTTAAAATCGGTCCTGGGCCATACTTTTTGTCCTTAACTAGTGCTCACGATAGATTTTTAATCACGGGTTTTAGATTTAACCAGCTCAATCATCTTTTAGCATCCCTGGCGTGTTTCTTGCCCTCACCAGATCAACGAGGTCCCTGTAGCTGTGATCTTCAATCTCCTCAAGACACGTTACATTTTATACTATTATGTAAATATTTTTCACTCCCCAGAAAAAGTTGTTAAAAAGCTTGAAGTTTAGGCACGTTAAAGTGGTCCTCCTGCATTTAGAGTTGTCACCCAATACTCTCACACTCTGTGCAGTGTTAAGTTTTTTGCAGTCCACTTATAAATCTAGACTATCTAGAATTGATTGATTTTGTGCTGCTGGTTTTTATTCATTCGTATTGTTGTAAATTCTACTGTATTAGCATGAATTGTTTGCTTATTTATTGTATGATGTACCGTATCTTTTATGGTTGCCTTGCATCCGAATAAAGAAATACCTAATAATAATAAGTGTGCATCTATGGGCGAGGCACTTCACAAACTGCACTAGTTCCAGGTGGAGACGCGCCTTTCTTGAAGCATTTAGATTTAAGCATATTAGGCAGAATGACTGGTATTTCATTGAGGGAAAAATGTCAGGACAATGTTAAAGGGAACTTCTTTAAGTCAAAAGATCAAGACCTGAATATCACATTTTAAAGTCTTTGTCCCACTGTTAAATCAACTGATCTCTTTCGTTATTCCACTCTCTGTCCCCTGCCCTCACCACATGGAACTAACAGCTACCCAAATTTCAAAGTAATGTGAGCCCATAATTCTATATCACTGACCTTGCGAAAATTCAGATGACTGAAAAAACACACACCCCTCAGGATATGCTTTGCCACCCTTTGAGCTCATAGCATAAAAACAACAAAAGATTGTTTGAAATACAAGCAAAACTTTTCAGAAAAGTGCCACTCAACTGACTGATAGAAAAATGTGCTGCTTACAGCCTCTATCATTTACAGGAGGGCCGTGTGAAGCACTAAATAAATACACATTCTTTTTTCCCTTATTATTATTGCTAGGAGTAGTAGTGATAGCCCTGTAACATTGCTTTGGGCATACCTGCTACTAATAGAATTATATTTGTAGGATTATATTTTTATGTTTCATACATCATCAGTAGCTGTTTAAGCGAATCAGATGTCTTATGATTTTCCAGAGATCATTTTAATTTATTTTAAATTGGCCATTGGTCTAATCTGAATGTGAGGCAATTCTAGTAATGCTACTGTACATATGTGAAATTTAGCAATTTTAAACTGTTTTTCACTCAACAGATGGGCAATAGTCTGACACTGCAGCAAAAGAAGCTGCTGTATTAAGTGATCTCAGTATTTCAGCATTTTGATGAATTGTATTGTTTAATGGTGTAGTCATGTTGTACTCTAGGTGAGAAAACCAATAACAAACATTATTTCTCTGCTCCGAACATTTTCAAAGACAAAATCAATCTTTATTAAAAGTGGAGCACACAATGGCTTTGGGACAAGGAGTAAAGTTTCTGTTCTATAAGCAAGTTGCTTTAACACAGGATTTGTGTTTGAACGCGGCTATGTACTCTCTATATGTGACGTTGGATCGATTAGAATGCATACAATTAAAATATTTAGGAGAGAGGAAGATTTAATGCAAAAAAGTAACTGAGGGGTGAGGATTCAATTGTAGCTTCTTGTGGTTGCTCATTATGTCTAGGTTTATTTTTAGATGTCGAATGACAAGCTATTTTATACGGCTTGCAAAAGCTAGACTTTTACTGTTATACCAAGTGGGCGTAGCATGCCATAAGTATGAATGCATTTCATGATGACAATATTCCAAGAGTAAGCACCTGTGATCCGCCACCTATGTAAACACGTGCACACTTACTCTGGTAGTCGCCTGATGTAGGTTCGCCTATTTTTGAATCTGCATTCGCACACACTCTGTTTTCAATACTAGGATGTAATGATCATTACTGCAATTCTGTCATTGACTGTGAGGAATATTCAATTATGTTATTATATATGTTGGTATAGGCCTTGAGCTGTGGCTGTTGAAGAATGTGTATAAGACATTGAATAATGGTATGTTTCAGAAATTTTAAAGTTTTCTATGAATGTTTCTAATATATCATTGCCGCATATACTTTCACACTGTCATTACCATGAGCCATTGCAGTGACATTTTTCAAGTTCCAGTGATCTTACGTGACTTGCTAGGTTCTAATGATTATTAATGAATGTCGATCGCCGTCTTTTAAGAACAGTTAATCATGACATGTTTGGTATTGGCCACGAGTTGCGTTTCGTGAATATGTGCATAAGACATTTAATTATGCTATGTAGTCAATATTATAAACGTTTTTCATGTTTCATGTTTATCATGCTCCCCTGTTGTAAAGTAAAGTGGTGCTCTCTGTTAGAAGTCCTTTATTTGTGTTTATGTAATCTTAATTATGCCCCCATACTTTGTTGGGATGCCATGGCATTTCCTTATCAAAAAAGATTCTTAGGCAAATATCTTTGGAGTGTGCATTTCCTTCCACTGCGCCGTGGGATTTGTGGACCTTTGAGATGTATATATATATGTGACGTCATCAGCAGTGCATTGCGGGCGCGCGAGTTATAGTTAGCTGAACTAACTACAACGGGGAATTTCAATGGTTTTGTACGAGTGAAAAGTCCAGCTAACTATAACGCCCCTGAAACCTATGGTTTTTTCAGTGAATTTCTAAGGTTTTTTAAATGCTAATTCCTAACTATAACGTGCCTGAAACCTATGGTTTTTTCAGTGAATTTCAAAGGTTTTTTAAATGCTAATTTCTAACTATGCCTACAGAGATAATACATGTGAAGAAATAAGAAAAAACGCACAGAAAGAAAAAAAAGAAATGCAGAAAGAAGCAACAGAAGTCCTCAAAGACGAAGAAAAGTGCAGGAAGAAGGATAACGTGCAGAAAGAACAAACAGAAGAGCAGAAAGAAGCCTTGTTGCAAAATCATCCTGTACCCTCAACTTTTTCAGACGGATACTGGTGGTAACTGAGTCTGACTAACCAGTCCTAGAGCCAGTGCTATGTTAAAAGACACTCAGAATACAGTGAAAACACCTACATACACTAGGGAACACTATGCGTTAGGGTCCCCCTGTGATCAGCATGACCTCATCTGTAAGCCCCTAGTATATAATAGGGCAGGGGATTAAAACTACCTCTTAAAACGCGCCACAGGGCGTGTTTGTACACGTCACCTCAGGCCCCGTCCCCTCACTTCCCCACTGTGTAAACACACCCTGTGGCCGTTTTAAGTTGGGAGATTAAGTCCCCTTGAATCCTGAGGGTCCCTAGGGTCCAACTAGACCACTAGGTACCTCTAGTAAGCGCCACTGAGCTGCGTTGCAGAGAGATGTAAAAAGGGGCACGGCCTAGACCACCTCTCTGCAACGCAGCGGAGTGGTGCTTACTGGAAGCACCTGGTGGGCTAGTTGGCCCCCAGGGTCCCTCAGGATTGAAGGGGAATTATTTCCCCAACTTAAAACGTGCCACAGGGCTTGTTTGCACACGTTAACTCAGGCCCCATCCCCTCCCTTCACCACTGTGTAAACACGCCCTGTGGCCGTTTTTAGTTGGGAGATTAAGTTCATTTGAATCCTGAGGGTCCCTAGGGTCCAACTAGCCCACTAGGTACCTCCAGTATGCGCCACAGAGCTGTGTTGCAGAGAGGTGTGAAAAGTGGCACGGCCTGGACCACCTCTCTGTAACGCAGCTCAGTGACGCTTACTGGAAGCACCTGGTGGGCTAGTTAGCCCCCAGGGGCCCTCAGAATTGAAGGGGAATTATTTCCCCAACTTAAAACGCGCCATAGGGCGTGTTTGCACACGTCACCTCAGGCCCTGTCCCCTTCCTTCCCCACTGTGTAAACATGCCCTGTGGCCGTTTTTTAAGTTGGGAGATTAAGTCCCCTTGAATCCTGAGGATCCCTAGGGGCAAAATAGCCCACTAGGTACGTCCAGTAAGCGCCATTGCAGAGAGGTGTAAAAAGGGGCACGGCCTGCACCACCTCTCTGCAACGCAGAGCAGTGGCACTTACTGGAAGCACCTGGTGGGCTAGTTGGACCCCAGGGTCCCTCAGGATTGAAAGGGAATTATTTCCCCAACTTAAAACGCGCCACAGGGCGTGTTTGCACAAGTCACCTCAGGCCCCGTCCCCTCCCTTCACCACTGTGTAAACGCACCATGTGGCCGTTCTAAGTTGAGAGATTAAGTCCCCTTGAATCCTAAGGGTCCCTAGGGTCAAACTAGCCCACTAGGTACCTCCAGTAAGCGCCACAGGGCTGCGTTGCATAGAGGTGTAAAAAGGGGCGTGGCCTCAGAACACCTGTCTGCAACGCAGCTCCCTGGCACACACTGGAGATACCTGTTGGGCTAGTTGGCCCTCAGGGACCCTCAGTATTGAAGGGGAATTAATTCCCCAACTTACAACTGGCCAGGGGGCGTAATTGCAGAGTGCTGCAAGGAGGGGGCGTGGCCTCCAGCGCGATGTCGGTCTTTTATTTATTTTATTTTTTTAAGAAGGAGGGCTGTGTGGCCCCCCTTCTTTTTCTAATTTACTGGCCCTGGGGACCCCATCCCCCAGAGCCTGCACCCTAATTTTTTTTCTTGAAAAAATGTAATTTGGCCCTCCCAAGGCCTTAATCGGCCCCGGGGACCCCAACCCCCGGGTCATGGCCCTTTTTTTATTTAAATTCTTTAGGAGGGGGCTGCGTTGCCCCCCTCCTCAGGCCACTTATGGCTCCGGGGACCCCATCCCCCGGGGCCGGCCTTTGTTTTTTATTATTTTAAAAATATATATATTTATAGAAACACCTAGGACATGCTGGACAAACCGTATGTACCTATCACCATGACGATTTGCGTGATATTCATTAAAAGGCGACTATGCATAGAATGAATCCACATGGAATGTATTTACATCGCTAGTGAAGCTCTGACGTGTCTGACGCCCTACCGTGCCTAATCCCGGCACCCCCGTCGGTGGGTACTCTCCAAGTAGACACCTTTGTCGTTTATTTATACAAACATGGGTAGCTATTGACGGGCACATTTAATATACACGCACACCAAGCCATTCAAAGGGGATTCGACAAAAATTCGACCAAACTATGCAAGAAACCCCCCTCACGGTTAATAAAAAACACATCCACCGCCGGATGTGTAATACTCTTTATTTTACTCTCTGGAAAGGAGACAAAACCTCACTTGAGAGTCACAGCGTGCTCCTGGCTGAGCCCAATGCTGTGTTACACCCACCAGTGCCCGCCGATTGCCTCACACCTCTGTGTTGTATTCCACCAGCTAGTGAGTATGCTATGACACTCTCTAGCCCATGTGCACTGTAACACCACCCCGTGAATATGTCATGCCACACTTGCCTTCGCACGGGTTATATTGCCCCATCTAACGTGCCTTCCTCGATGTGTATGTTATAACGCACAGCGCTATGCCATACATATTACAATCTGGGATCCATATCTTTGTCACAGTGCATATACAACATTACACTCCCCAGCACATATTTTATATTACAACTTTAGAGACTAGATATGTTACACAACACTGCCCTGTGCATATTACACTCCAAGGCGCATATCGCATAGCACGCGCTAGTGCCTGTGCTATCTCGCACTCTCCAATGAATCTGTCATTGCGCACAATGTATTGCATATTATATTTCACGCCCCGGTTCATCTTATATCACACTTTTAGGTGCATAGTTTATACCATATATTAAATCAAGTTTTCATTTTCAATCGTGCTCTCAGGACTATGTTCTATATAACACTGCGTCCACCTACCCTTTTCACAGGCATTACATTTTGCGATGGGGGTGGAGGGTCAGGGGGTGTTTCTGCCAAGTGAGCCCGGAGTCACTAAAACAAACGTCCTCTTCTTCCTGAATAAAAGTGAGATTATGCTGCATACTTGTTCATATTTTAAGTAGTTTGCACAGACACACATTTTAAAAACAATAAAGTTCCTAAAACCCACCTTCTCTGAACAGTTAGCTTGCTGCCCCATCCACCTCCTCCCTATCCTCTGTTGTCTGAATCCATGGACTAGCCTCCTCCCTCCTGCCATGCATGGTCTGATGTGCTGCCACTGCCCTCCATTTAGCATGATGTACCAGTCCACTCCTCCTGCCCTCCATTGCCCAATTATATGGCCTATCATTGACCTCCTGCTTAGCCTCTGTGCTTAGCTTGCTGCCCCTATTCTCCTTCCCCCTGCCCTCCGATGTATTTGTGCATGCCCCTGCTCCATCCTTTTTGCCCACTATGTTCCATGGACCTGCCACTCCTATCTACTCTGAGTGTTCTGTTGAGCTGCCACTCCCCTCCCACCTGCCTAGCATTGTCAGATGACTGTAACCTGTCCCTGCCACCTCCACCCTGCCTGTCCACATGCCATGCCCCTATCCCCTTCCTCCTGTCCTCCATGGTCCATTTTACTGCCACACCCTTCTGCCCTCCCTGATCTATTGTGCTGCAACGGCTCCTCCTGCCTGCCCCGCGCGGTCTGTTGTGAGGCCCCTTCCCCTGAACTCTCTTGTCTGTGCCCAGGTCCTGACCCTCCTTTCTATCCTCCATGGTCCTTTGTGCATGCCCCTGCACCCTCCTTCTTGCCCATCATAGCCATTGTGCTGCCACTAACCCTCCTGCTTGCCATGCATGGTCTTCTGTGCTGCCATGGCCCCTCCCACCTTCCCTGTGTGGTCAGCTAGCTGCCCCTGACCCCCTCCCACCTTCCCTCCATGGTCTGTGTGTATGCCACCATAGTCTAATTGTTGCTCTCCATGGTGTGTCTTGTTTCTAGTGCCCATCCTGCCTGACCTCCATGGTCATCTTGCTGCTCCTGCCCTGCCACCTTGCCCCCAGCCCTCTGTTTCCATGTGCAGACCCCCTATTCCCTCCCTCCTGGCTTGTCTGTTCCATTGGAATGCCCCTGATCCGTCCCTCCTGCCCTTTATGGTCTGTTATGCTGCAGCTTTCTCTCCTGTCTGTCCATTATGGTCAGCTAGCTACCATTGCCTCTTTCCCATCTGTTCTCTGTTGTCCATGTGCATGGTCCTGTCCCCTCCCTATTGCTTTCTATGGATTGTTGTGCTGCACTCCCGTCCCGCATGCGCTGTGTGGTGTATTATGCTGCTGCAAACCCTGATGCCTGCCCTGTAGGGTCAGTTTGGTGCACCTCTCCATGTCCCTCCTGTCCTCTGTTATCCGAGTCCATGTCCCTACCCAAATTCCTCCTGCCTACCATGATTCAATGTACCATACTTGCGAACATTTTGAACTTGGTAAGAGGGAGATTTTGAAAAAAAACTGGGGTATTGATTTTCCCCTTTGAGTTACATTGAAAAAGAGGAGATTGTAGAAATGAGACAGATCAAATAAAAGCCATTTGAGCTTAAAAACATTGGACGTTTCCTGGCTGAAACGGGTCTGTTGGCATGTATGGTTGTACTACCACTGCCTCTTCCTTCTGCCCACAATGGTCTATTATATTGCCACAGCCTCTCTTGCCAGTCCTGTATTGTTGTTTTGATGCCCCTGCCCCCCTTTCCACTGCCCTCCATAGTCTGTTGTGCTGCCACTGCCCTTCCTGCCTACCCAGTTTGGTCAAATTGTTGCCTCTGCACTCTCCTACCTGCCTTCAATTTTCAGAGTCCGTGCCCCTGGCCTCTGCCTCTCAACAGAATCCCAATAAACAACTAGATTGCTAACATTCTATATTTATTACAAAAGTGTGGAACGCCTGACGTCATCTTGATGTAATCAAAACTGTAATACCTAGAGTATTTCCTTTAGAAATTACATATATAAGAGGGTCTTATTTGCATCAAAATTATGGTTAGTGCTCTAAAAAACCAAAATGAGGACATATTTTCTGAGTTTTCAGATAGCGACAAAGAACTTTTAAATTATTTGTAATCTCTATGTTTTTTTATCCAGTTGACCACTTGATTAAATGTTGCACCTTGGCGAGAGGATGTGGTGTTACTTCCAGAGCTGCAGACTTTGCAACTAGGGAACCAGGTTGGAGTTTCTGCTTCAGCTCAACATTCTGTGATTGTGGTCAAATCACTTAATCTCCCCATCTCTACAACCAAAATGAATTTGATCTTGTGTGATGTAACCAATGCTCATGTAAAGCATTCCAATACCTGACAAGTCTGCACTATATAAAACTGCAAATACACAAAAAATAAGTGTTTTGCACACTTCCGTCATTGGGCTACATGTGGGCTACATCTGGGTGATATTTGGGCTACATTTGGGCTCTTTTGTCTCTGGTGGCCATCTTGGGAGATTTATTTGTTATGAAGTTTCCTAATTTCCTCATTTACTGCAGTCTCCTCAGTAGGAAATGCTTTCAGTTTTTTACTTTGGTTCCATCAAGAAGGTATTCAGATATGTCACACATTTGCCATAAATTCTGAATGTTAGCACTCTAGTTGCTCATTAGATCACTGTAGTAAAGCTACTGCTCACCACGGAAGTCTGCTGCTGGTATTGAAAGTGCATGTTTCAGTCTGCATGTCAGAATTTTTTAATGAAATAGAAGAGGATTTGAGAAGTCACTCAAAATGTGCCCTAATTTTTCTTTCTTCAGCACTAATCATAATTTCTATGGCAAAATGAACCCCCTCATTTTGTTCCTTTGTAAATTAAATGTTTTAAGTATTACCACTTTATTCCAATCAAGATGGCTTCAGGTGTGCCATACTTTTGTCATAAGTAAGACTGTTAGCGCTCTAGTTGTTCGTTAGAACACTCTGGGACATTCTGTCATTGGGCTATACTTGGGCTACATCTAGGTAATATTTGGGCTACATTTGGGCTCTTTTGTCTCTGGTGGCCATCTTGGGAGATTTATTTGTTATGAAGTTTCCTAATTTCCTCATTTACTGCAGTCTCCTCAGTAGGAAATACTTTCAGTTTTTTACTTGGTTCCATCAAGAAGGCATTCAGATGTGTCACACATTTGCCATAAATTCTGAATGTTAGCACTCTAGTTGCTCATTAGATCACTGTAGTAAAGCTACTGCTCACCAGGGAAGTCTGCTGCTGGTATTCAAAGTGCATGTTTCAGTCTGCATGTCAGAATTTTTTTATGACATAGAAGAGGATTTGAGAAGTCAAAATGTGCCCTAATTTTTCTTTCTGCAGCACTAATCATAATTTCTATGGCAAAATGAATCCCCTCATTGTGTTCCTTTGTAAATTAAATGTTTTAAGTGTTACCACTTTATTCCATTCAAGATGGCTTCAGGTGTGCCATACTTTTGTCATAAGTAAGACTGTTAGCGCTCTAGTTGTTCGTTAGAACACTCTGGGACATTCTGTCATTGGGCTATACTTGGGCTACATCTGGGTGATATTTGGGCTACATTTGGGCTCTTTTGTCTCTGGTGGCCATTTTGGGAGACTTATTTGTTATGATGTTTCCTAATTTCCTCATTTACTACAGTCTCCTCAGTAGGAAATACTTTCAGTTTTTTACTTTGATTCCATCAAGAAGGCATTCAGATGTGTCACAAATTTGCCATAAATTCAGAATGTTAGCACTCTAGTTGCTTATTAGATCACTGCAGTAAAGCTACTGCTCACCAGGGAAGTCTGCTGCTGGTATTGAAAGTGCATGTTTCAGTCTGCATGTCAGAATTTTTTAATGAAATAGAAGAGGATTTGAGAAGTCACTCAAAATGTGCCCTAATTTTTCTTTCTGCAGCACTAATCATACTTTCTATGGCAAAATGAACCCCCTCATTTTGTTCCTTTTTAAATTAAATGTTTTAAGAATTGCCACTTTATTCCAACCAAGATGGCTTCAGGTGTGCCATACGTTTGTCATAAGTAGGACTGTTAGCGCTCTAGTTGTTCTTAAGAACACTCTTGGAAGCTGCAGTAGAACACAAAGGAATCAACTGACAGTCTCTGCCCTTGTTGGATGTACATGTTTTACTGATAATGTCGGACTTCATTCTCACATGACTGAGAAAGATAATGTGAATTTACAGAAAATATGCTCTCAGTTAGCTTATAGATCACCTTCCAAACGTCTGTGGGAAAAGCATGAGAAAATAGTTTTCTCTCAAACATGATTCATGATATCACAGCAGAAGGCTTTTTCACATGGTAAAATCACCTACGAACACACCACAATTCCTAAAATGAGTATGGTACCATCAACAAATGATGTATAATGTAACTAAAGTCTTAAAACCTTCTATTAACTGCAATGCTTTTTAATGAGGTTCTATCATGTATATTTATCCCAAGATGGCTGCCAACACTTCTTGGATGAAGTGTTGACAGCCAATCAGATCTCACGATGAGATGTGTGGTTAGGCTCCGCCCAGATATATATGTGATTTTACTTTTGATTTTCTCAGGAACTACTGAACGGATTTACACCATTTAAGCAAAAGGCACATGCCTGACCTGAGGACTACCTCTTTGCCAAATTTCAAGTAATTCTGTTCAGCCGTTCGGGCTGTACCTTCGACTACAGGTCCTATGGGAAAATGCATGGGGAAAACGCGTTTTGGGACCCCCTTTTTTCTCAGCCCCCGCTTGACGAATCACCCCGAGACTTTCAGGGTAGGAGCTGAGCGGAGCGCCCCATTAGTTTTGAAAATTTCACGAAGATAAGTCAACCGGCGCCAAAGTTATTCAAAATAGAATTTTCAGGTTTCCTATGGGAACTCGGTCCTAACTATAACTATCTACTGGTGACCGCCATATATATTACCTACTGGCGGTCGCCAGGACATGTTTCAAGTGTGATCTCAAATATCTTCCTGTTATATTTGAACAGGAGCAGCCTGTCAGTTGATGCCTTTGTGTTCTACTGCAGCTTCCCAGAGTGTTCTAAAGAACAACTAGAGCGCTAGCAGTCGTACTTTTGACAAAAGTATGGCGCGCCAGAAGCCATCTTGATTGGAATAAACTGGTAACTCTTAAAACATTTAATTTAAAAAGGAACAAAATGAGGGGGTTCATTTTGTCATAGAAATTATGGTTAGTGCTGTAGAAAGAAAAATTAGGACATGTTTTAAGTGAGATCTCAAATATCTTCCTGTTATATTTGAAGAGGAGCAGCCTGTCAGTTGATGCCTTTGTGTTCTACAGCAGCTTCCCAGAGTGTTCTAAAGAACAACTAGAGCACCAACAACCTTACTTATGACAAAAGTATGGCACACATGAAGCCATCTTTATTGGAATAAACTGGTAACACTTAAAACATTTAATTTGAAAAGGAACAAAATGAGGGGGTTCATTTTGTCATAGAAATTATGGTTAGTGCTGTAGAAAGAAAAATTAGGACATGTTTCAAGTGTGATCTCAAACATCTTCCTGTTATATTTCAACAGGAGCAGCCTGTCAGTTGATGCCTTTGTGTTCTACTGCAGCTTCCCAGAGTGCTCTAAAGAACAACTAGAGCGCTAACAGCCTTACTTATGAAAAAAGTATGGCACACCTGAAGCCATCTTGATTGGAATAAACGGGTAGCACTTAAAACATTTCATTTAAAGAGGAACAAAATGATGGGGTTCATTTTGTCATAGAAAATATGGTTAGTGCTGTAGAAAGAAAAATTGTACATGTTTCAAGTGTGATCTCAAATATCTTCCTGTTATATTTCAACAGGAACAGCCTGTCAGTTGATGCCTTTGTGTTCTACTGCAGCTGCTCAGATGAAAATGAATTAAAACAAAAAATGGATGAAACAACCAAAAAATTCCTAGAAAGAGGCTACAAACTGACAGATATAAGATTGGGAAGAACAAAGACAGAACAAATTCCAAGAGAATCCATCTTACAAGCGCATAAACAAAAAAATGAAGCATCAGACATAAGAATGATCTTGTCTTACAGCAAAGAAAACTATGCCATTTCAGAAATAATGAATAGACAATGGCATATATTACTGAGAGATCCAGATATGAGAAAGATTCTCAATGACAAACCAAGTATAGCTTATAAAAAAGCACCTTCAATTCAAGATAAAATCGTGCATAGCCATTTTACAGAAATAAAAACGAAAACTTGGCTCTCGGACAATCAAAAAGGCTTCAAAAAATGCGAAAAATGCAAGGCTTGTAAAATTGGAATGAACAAAAAAGAAATCATGGGTCCAAAAGGAAATAAATATATAATCAGAGAAAAATTCAACTGTGAAAGTACATATGCCATATATATGTTGGAATGCAACTGCGGAAGCAGATACATTGGAAGCACAATATGTCAACTGAAAAAGAGAATATTGGAACATATCCGCGCAATCCAAAACAATGACCAAACATATGCAATGGCAAAACATATGAAATCTCATCAAGAATATGGATGGCAACAAATGAATTATTGGTGACTTGCAACAATCCCCATAAATGGAAGAGGAGGAGACAGAACTAAAAAACTAAGACAATTGGAGTCAAAAATGATAATCAGAGTTCAAACCAAACAGCCGAGAAGATTGAACGGTGATGAAGAACTCCATGTACACTTGTAAATAACCAGCTTGTAGAGAAAAAAAGATCTAAATATCTGTAATGTAAAAGACCTAAAAAATGTATCAAAAAGAGAGAAAAAAATCATGTACTGATTGGTTATAATGCGTAAAATGAAGTTGTATGAGGCATAATATCATACAGGGCACTAAGTCATTACTAAAACGCTAACAAAAAATATACATTAAATCTATATATAAAAGAACAAATTGGTTCACCATTTAAAATTGTAAATAATAACACTGTATGCACTATATATATAAAAAAATCACTTTTTCACCATGTGTACTACATTTCCCATGATCCATCATCAGGGCTGCATGGGCAGCTGTATATATAAAGACACTACTTGTAGAACACAGCTAACCGTGACCAGAGTGGTCGAAACGCGTTGGTTTGTTTAAGGAAATTCGAAGATGTAGAGCTGTTTGTAAATCGGGGTAAAAAGTTCTTGATACTTATATCCTGGAGTGTGAGCATTTCTTCTGTTAGTGACAATATATACATATAAATATATATATATATTACCTACTGGCGGTCGCCAGGACATGTTTCAAGTGTGATCTCAAATATCTTCCTGTTATATTTCAACAGGAGCAGCCTGTCAGTTGATGCCTTTGTGTTCTACTGCAGCTTCCCAGAGTGTTCTAAAGAACAACTAGAGCGCTAGCAGTCTTACTTGTGACAAAAGTATGGCGCGCCAGAAGCCATCTTGATTGGAATAAACTGGTAAATCTTAAAACATTTAATTTAAAAAGGAACGAAATGAGGGGGTTCATTTTGTCATAGAAATTATGGTTAGTGCTGTAGAAAGAAAAATTAGGACATGTTTTAAGTGAGATCTCAAATATCTTCCTGTTATATTTCAACAGGAGCAGCCTGTCAGTTGATGCCTTTGTGTTCTACAGCAGCTTCCCAGAGTGTTCTAAAGAACAACTAGAGAGCTAACAGTTTTACTTATGACAAAATTATGGCACACCTGAAGCCATCTTCATTGGAATAGACTGGTAACACTTAGAACATTTAATTTAAAAAGGAACAAAACAAGGGGGTTCATTTTGCCATAGAAATTATGGTTAGTGCTGCAGAAAGAATATTTTGGGCATGTTTAGGTGAGATCTCAAATCCTCTTCAATTTCATTGTAAAATTCTGACATGCAGACTGAACAATCACTTTCAATACCAGCAGTAGACTTCCAGTTAACTCCCTGGTGAGCAGTAGCTTTACTACAGTGATCTAGTGAACAACTAAAGTGCTAACATTCTGAATTTATGGCAACTGTGTGACACATCTGAATTCCTTCTTGATGGAATCAAAGTAAAAAACTGAAAGCATTTCCTACTGAGGAGACTGCAGTAAATGAGGAAATTAGGAAACTTCATAACAAATAAGTCTCTCAAGATGGCCACCAGAGAAAAAAGAGCCCAAATGTAGCACAAATATCACCCAGATGTAGCCCACATATAGCCCAATGACAGAAGTGTGCAAAACACTGTTTATTTTTAGTTTTTCTGCAGTTTTATATAGTGCAGACTGGTCAGGTATTGGAGCGTTACATCTTACTTGGACCCCTTATTGCGTATTTGCACGGAGTACATGAGATTGATCTTGCGAAACATTGAACTTTACGATTCTGTTAACCTGAAGTTGCTCTGAACCGGGCTTTGTAACACCCGTTTTACCTACTGGTTTTAATTAATTCTCACTGTATTGTATTAGGAAAGAGGATTTACTGTTTTTATGTACACTTTTATCTATGTTTCTAAATCAGATTGAATAAAGTTTAATGAATTCTATGGCAGGACTGAAGCAAGGATTATGCATATCTTTCCTCACTTTATTTGCATAGCAGTTCAAAGAAAACGTAACACAACAATCATTAAGCAAAAGACTACACAACCCATGAACCATTAGGGGGGTAGTCTCCTAGGCAACTATAGTCCAATCATATCACAGTCCATCGTATATAATATCGTGAGGTCCCTTCCGCTTCCTCTTTCTTCACTGCTCGTCAGTTAAGTGCATTCCTTATATTCTTGGCTTAATCTGACGTTGTTGCTGTTTGTATAGCGGTTTCTTGTGCACGTTATTAGCATTGTTGCCTTGGTATTGCTTCATATTCCCTGCGCAGCAGGCTCTTGCCTGAGAGCGTTCTCCCCCTCGCAGTTTCTCCCACTGTGCGCTCTGCGCGCGGTGAGATCCTGTCAGGCACGTCTGGCAGCTTCATCGAGCGCTCCCGCTGGTCTTTACGCGCGTTTGGGAATCCGGTCACTCCTTTAGTTTCCGCTTGATTCCTGACCAACCCTCGCCTAATTTTGACACCACTATGCGGTGATTTCCCCACACAGCCACATTAGTGACCAACGCCACCTGGTGGTGGTAATTGGTATTGCGCCTCAGTCTATTCTTATAAAAGCTTCGGGGAAAGCCCAGCTGTTGGAGCACTGGTGAGGGGGCTGCCTTAAGGATTTTAAGGGCATTTGTTCTGTGCTCACACCCTCTGCTATCATGTCTTCTCCAGAAGACCATTTTTACTCCTCCTACCAGGAAGTGGAGGAGGAATGGACCCCCACCTTCTCCCTCCAGCAGTGGACCAAGCCCTCTCTCTGGCTATTTTAGGGCACTGGCTCCTCTTAGAGATCAGGTTGATAAGCTGGCGAAAAGCATCACTGGGGTGTTCAGTGACCCAGATCTGGTGGTGGCAAGTCCCAGTAGCTTCCAGATGGGGAATAAAAGGGGCTTTAAGCATAACGCGGGGCACTTGGGAGTATTTGATAAACTTACAGAGACCTTCCTTTAGAATGCGCGCACGCTAAAACATGCACCCTGCCGGAGGAGGAGGAGTCCAGAGAAAATTGCGATGCTGTCACCACTATTGTAGACCCCGATGGCGGGTTTCCCTTAGAGGGAGAGGGTGTAGTGGAGGACGATTTCTCCTCCGATGAGGAAAAGGACTCGGGGCGTCCCTGGCATCCAGAGTCCCACTCCTCTTAGTCCCGGGTTGGGGACGGGGTCCACTAGGATATGTTCGAGCCTACCCAAATTTACCATCCTAGGTCGGCGGAGTGGACCCCTGACACCAAAGTGGCAGAGTATGTGGTGGGGAAAATCCATCAACCCCTTGAAAGGGAGGTCAGGAATAGGATGAGGGGAGAATGCCCCAGGCCCTCACTGAAGGGGAAGGTGGCACACATGCCTGAAATTGATGAGAAACTATGTACCTTTTTCTCCAAGTATATGAGGGATCCTATTAAAGGAATTGATAGGTCTTGGCCCATATTATTCAATTGGCGGAGCATTCAAAAGTGTCAGGATCCCCTTTGTCCATGGATATTGTGGCTGGTTGGGCGCACTACCCTAAACCCTAAAACACTACCCCTCCACTACCCAAACACCACTGCACTACCCTAAACCCTAAAACACTACCCCCAGCATGAACCCCTACACTACCCAAACATAACTGCACTACCCTAAACGCTAAAACACTACCACCAGCACGACACCCTACACCACACAAACACCACTGCACTACCCTAAACCCGAAAACACTACCCCCAGCATGACCCCCTACACTACACAAACACCTCTGCACTACCCTAAGCTCTAAAACACTACCCCAGCACGACCCCCTTCACTACCTAAACACAACTGCACTACCCTAAACCCTAAAACACTACCTTAGCACGACCCCCTTCACTACCCATACACCACTGCACTACCCTAAACCCTAAAACACTACCCCCAGCATGATCCCCTACACTACTGCACTACCCTAAACCCTAAAACACTACCACCAGCATGACTCCCTACACTAGCCAAACACCACTGCACTACCCTAAACCCTAAATCTACCCCCAGCACAACCCCCTACACTACACAAACGCCACTGCACTACCCTAAACCCTAAAACACTACCCCCAGCATGACCCCTACACTACACAAGCACCACTGCACAACCCTAAACACTAAATCTACCCCCAGCATGACCCCCTACACTACACAAACACCACTGCACTACCCTAAACCCTAAAACACTACCCCCAACACGACCCCCTTCACTACCTAAACACAACTGCACTACCCTAAACCCTAAAACACTACCCCAGCATGACCCCCTTCACTACCCATACACCATTGCACTACCCTAAACCCTAAAACACTACCCCCAACATGATCCCCTACACTACTGCACTACCCTAAACCCTATATCACTACCCCAACACGACCCCCTTCACTACCTAAACACAACTGCACTACCCTAAACCCTAAAACACTACCCCAGCACGACCCCCTTCACTACCCATACACCACTGCACTACCCTAAACCCTAAAACACTACCCCCAGCATGACCCCCTACACTACACAAACACCACTGCACTACCGTAAACCCTAAAACACTACCCCCAGCACGACCCCCTTCACTACCTAAACACAACTGCACTACCCTAGACCCTAAAACACTACCCCAGCATGACCCCCTACACTACCCAAACACCACTGCACTACCCTAAACACTAAATCTACCCCCAGCATGATCCCCTACACTACACAAACACCACTGCACTACCATAAACCCTAAAACACTACCCCCAGCACGACCCCCTTCACTACCTAAACACAACTGCACTACCCTAAACCCTAAAACACTACCCCAGCACGACCCCCTTCACTACCCATACACCACTGCACTACCCTAAACCCTAAAACACTACCCCCAGCATGATCCCCTACACTACTGCACTACCCTAAACCCTAAAACACTACCCCAGCACAACCCCCTACACTACCCAAACACCACTGCAATACCCTAAACCCTAAAACACTACCCCCAGCACGACCCCGTACACTACCCAAACACCACTGCACTACCCTAAACGCTAGAAAAGAAAAACACCCCATGCCCAATGCCCCTTACCTCTCACTCCCCGTGGTTCCTCTCTCCTCCTGGTTCCTGCTTCACGTCATCTCTGAGGGGCGGTGCACGTCGTTGTGAGGAAACAGAACGGCCTCTGTTTCCTTACAACAATGTGGATCGTCTACATGTTTTTTAGAACGCATGGTCATTTACCATCCATACCTTTACAACAAAATTTGTTGTAAAGGCATGCATGGTAAATGAGCATGCGTTCTGAAAAAATGTGTAGTAATGACTTCGCGATGTACAACGCATGCATGGTAATGCATGCGTTGAAATGGTATAGCGAAGTAAAAAAGTTGTTGTAATGGCCCGGCGCGACACGTCATCAGAAAACATAGCTAATGGAAAGCGTCCTCCCTGAAGAATGGAACAGTGCCATGAGAGGTCAACGAGTGTGCGTCCCACCACAGTAGGACCGTACCGCGTGACCCATGTGCCGCCTCCAGGGTACGGGAGGCAGAAGTGGCATCACAGGTCCTCTTGAAGACAGTTGTAGCATTAATTCAACATTTTGGTACTAGGGCATTTTAACTTTGTTGTTCCTGCCAGATACAAAGAGAAGATCCTGTGTTATTCAGTGCCCTTGTTACCTTTTTTGTTGGTTGTGGTGCTTGTCACTGTGCTGCCCCGCCGGTGCACATGACTGGGCACCCCACCTCATGTGCCATCTGCAGGTCCTCTGCCCTCGGATCACTGGTTTCGGTTTCTGGAGTGGCAACATAAACAGTTGCTCCCAAAGGACTAGCCTGAACACTTAGGTGTATATCCCCTGCACCAGCATTCCACGGAAATTCTTTCCTAGCTCTCCCACATCGACGAGGACGTCATAATAGCACGGCTCCGCTCGCGACACCGTATGACATCATTGGAGCCATAAGAGGACCTTGTTGGCGTGCTGACGTCAGTTCCACCCATTTTTTCTGTGTCACCGAGGCAAACAGGCAGACCGAGACATTTTCACATGTATACCTAGTATAATAAATCTATATATATTCACTGAAAAACCATAGGTTTCAGGCACGTTATAGTTAGAAATTAGTATTTAAACAACCTTAGAAATTCACTGAAAAAACCATAGGTTTCAGGGGCGTTATAGTAAGTTGGACATTTCACTCATACAAAATCACAGAAATTCCCCCGTTATAGTTAGTTCAGCTAACTATAACTCGCGCGCCTGCAATGCACTGCTGATGACGTCACATATTACATCACTCATGACATGGTCAGTGACATCACTCATGACATCACTGATGACATCCCAAATTACATATATATATCACAGGCTCCAAGGTCCCACCATACTGCTGAACCCCGGGGGCCAAGGGGGCGTGGCATTACAGATCATGGCATTTGCGGAAGAGAAGTGCAAGCAGACATGCCATTGGCCCGGGAAAATCCAATCAGGATTGAGAATATTGTATTTCAACCAATGAATAGACTGGGACTATACAATATTTCTTGTAACTGATGAGGGCATCATGCCGAAACGCGTCTTATTAAAGAAATGTCTGCCAACGAACCTGTTGCCCCGTGAGTGCTTCACACTTCGTGTGACCGAGCCTGAATTTTAATTGCGAACTCCTGCCTCGCAAATTACAGCACCCGCCATAAGAGTTCAGCAGTATGGTGGGACCTTGGAGCCTGTGATTTCTTACCTGCTTGAACCGCTGCTGCGTTGTGTGTACCGTCGATCAATTAGGTCGTGAGCTATACAAGCCAGAGGACGCCGAGCCATTTGACCGACGCCTGCGGTCACATTACAGATGCACCAGCTGGGGAGGGGGACATGGTGCTTGACCCCGGGGGCCAAGGGGGCGTGGCATTACAGATCATGGCATTTGCGGAAGAGAAGTGCAAGCAGCCATGCCATTGGCCCGGGAACATCCAATGAGGATTGAGAATATTGTATTTCCACCAATGAACAGACTGGGACTATACAACATTTCTTGTAACTGATGAAGGCATCACCCCGAATCGCGTCTTATTAAAGAAATGTCTGCCAACGAACCTGTTGCCCCGTGAGTGCTTCACACTTCGTGTGACCGAGCCTGAATACATACATATATATATATATATTTTCCCTCGAAGTTTATCAGGGAGAGGATCACACGTGAGACTCAATTTGTTGCCTATTTCCTGGAGTGTGGTTGTAAAATGAGATATGTGGGCAGCACAGTCGATAAGATCAAGATCAGGATTTTGCAGCACATTAGAGCTATAAAGCATCAAGACAGTACATACCCCATAGCCAAGCCCTTTTAGGGGGTGCATCAGGGAAGTTTGACCACTCTGCAATACTATGGTATAAATCATATTAAGTCTCATCCCGGCAGAGGCAACAGAGAACCGGAACTGTGACAATGTGAATCTAACATGATTGTTTGATTGGGCACCGAAAGGCTGTGGGGGCATAATCATGATGCAGAGCTGCATGTTCATCTATGAAGAATACGAAACTTTGAACTCTTGGTCTGTAATGACTTTTTTGATAATGCTCCCACTTGATGTTGAATTGTACATCGATATTCTTCCCTGTGCTGTGTTAGTTTTTTAATATTGCACTGTTGTAGTGATGGACCATAAATAGTATTTCAAAATTGTCAATTTGTTGCTAGTTTATTGTTTTACAGTTTTTTAAAAATGATGTGATGCCTTTCCTGTTGATGGTGCAGACCTACGGGCAGGACTGTCTGGTGATTGGAGCATGTATTGCACTGTATAGCACAGGCACTTTATTGTATGTTATGGAGGACTTACAGATTTCTATCGCAGAGTTCTTTTAATATTTTGTTAGTACACCATGTTTGGAGGTTTTGAGCAAATTATGCTAAAATTAGCGGTTGCAGCTATATGCAGGAACATGTACCTTTTTTGGCAAGAATATGGATGCACCATGTTTTGCAAGAACGTATTTTGATTCATTTAGCCATCAGATGGATGTTGCTGGATTTACCTTTTTTGATATGTATTTTCTTACCTCGTTTGATTTGTTTTTTTTATATAAATAATTTTTATTGATTTTCATAGCAACATTATCAGTGCACAGTTATAACCATACATTAACCAGTAACTGCAGGGTGTCCCCGGCCATAAGTAACCATATAATGCTCCATAGGTGTTTCAGATGCTCCATGTCCAGCCAATGGGAATCACACCCCTACTCCTCCAGTATCCCACCCCACCCCCCACCCCCCCCCTGTGGCAGCTGCAAACCGTCCGAAAATGTCAATATCAGTCTGGGGAGCGCCGGACCCCCCCGGATCTCCATCAGTGATGCAACGGAGCCCCGCCTCTCCCCATGCCCGGCCCCTGCCAGGTCTGGAAGAGACGCAAAGGTCTCAAAGTGGGCGGATAGACTGCTGCAGGGAGGCCCCTAGATAGGTAAGCCAGCGGGGCACCCCAAGACTCCTCAAAGGCGGAGGGATCATCCCTAAAGCTCACTGCCAGGCGCTCCAACGAGTGTAGGCGCCACAGGCGGGCGTGCCACAGTGATAGGGCAGGAGCGCCCTGTTTCTTCCACGCCGCCGCCACTGTGAGCTTAGCCGCCCCCACGCAGAGCCACCATATAGCCTTGTCACCCCTGGACACTCCCTCCCAGTCCTCCCCCCGAAGACCTAGTATCATATGCGCGATCTCCCCGGGGGGTGTAAATCCCAAGATCTCTTTAATCTGCGCTAGAATTTCTTCCCAAAAAGGTCGGATGCTGGGGCAGTCCCACCATATATGTTTGAAGTCCCCTAGGAGGCCACATCCCTGCCAGCAGAGTGCAGAGGTCCCCGGGAAGATCCTAGCCAATTTTGTGGGGTATAGGTACCAGCCAAATATGGTTTTGTAGTGTGCCTCCCTCAGGCCCACCGACAAGTTATGTCTGGGTATATCACGCCACAATCCCCTCCACTCTGCTTCTGTTATCTCTCTCCCCAGGAGGTGCTCCCAGAATCCCATATACCTGGCCCTGGGCGTGTGTAACGTGTTCAGCAGCATCCTATAGAGCGTCGAGATTGCCCCCTTCATAGAACCCGCCTGCGTCAGAACCAGTTTCTCCACATCAGTGAGGTTCCGACATCCCGCCTCCCTCATCGGTGTCGCCGTGGCCCAGTGCTTTAGCTGCAGATAGTGCAAGTGCTCACTGTTGGGAACCCCAAACTCACCCCTACAGTTCTGAAACGAGCGGAACACCCCCTTGTCAAATAGGTCCGCCAGTTTTAGACATCCCTCTTCACGCCACTCATCAAAAGGACCCTCGTCTCTGGCTGGCGGGAAGGCCGGATTAAAGTGTATCGGGGTGTATGGCGAAGGGAATGTCATCCACCCCTCTCTCCGCGTGACCCTATCCCAAACCTCTAGTGTAGTGGGTGTCGGCGTGCTAAGATAGGCATTCGGCGGTCTGTCTCTCCTCGGTTTCCACAGCAGATCCCAGATCGACCTGCCGGCGATCGCGCGGTCCATATGAAGCCAATGCTTCTCCGATTCACGCGCCGTCCATTCTAACGAGACCCGCAATTGGGCCGCCTGATAGTAAAGCTCAAAGTCCGGCAGTCCCATCCCTCCCTCCGCCCTCTGTTTCCGAAGCACTGTAAAAGGGAGCCGAGCCCTCCCCCCCTTCCACACGAACTTCGTGATCATCGTCTTCAGCTGCGGAAGAAACGCTTTCTCCAGTGGGATCGGCAAGGCCTGAAACAAGTAGAGGACCTGGGGCAGCACCATCATCTTCACCGCATTGATTCGCCCCATCCAGGATATATACAAAGGTTCCCACCGCCTCAACTCCTGTCGCAAGTGCGGTAAAACTGTGGTGTAGTTGGCCCCATACAGCCCCGAAACCGTCGGCGTTAGCTGCACCCCTAAATATTGTAGCGAGTGCTGTGCCCATGAGAGCGTCGTCTGGGATTTCAGCGAAGCCACCTCCGCTCTTGAGAGTGTGAGATTGAGTATATAGGACTTGGTCATGTTGACCTTAAAGCCCGCCACTTTCTCGAAGTCCTGCAATTCCCCCCGCACCGCGGGGAGAGAGAGGCGAGGCTCCCTCAGGGTTAGCAGAACATCATCCGCGAAGAGGGAGATTTTGTGGTCCTCCCCGCCAAACCGTATCCCTTTAATGGATGCATTCGCTCTCACCCGAATGGCCAGTGGCTCTATGCTCAGGTCGAAGAGTAGAGGGGACAGCGGGCACTCCTGTCTAGTACCTCTAGTCCGTTGGAAGGGCTCGGAGGGTGTCCCGTTGACCACCACTCTCGCGGAAGGAAGGCAGTAGTTAGCACGCACCATCTCTATGAAGGCGTCCCCGAAACCAAATTTCCGTAAGGTCAAGAAGAGGAAGGGCCAATCCACGCGATCAAACGCTTTTTCGGCGTCCAACCCGACCAGCACAGCTGGAATTTTGAATCAAGTCGTTTTTTCGATAATGTGGATTGTACGCCGTATATTATCGTGTGTCTGGCGCCCTTTAATGAAGCCAGATTGGTCCGGGTAGATCAATCGAGGTAGCAGGTCGTCCAGGCGCCTAGCTAGGATCATGGAGTAGAGCTTGGCGTCCAGGTTCAGAAGGGCTATGGGGCGATAGGACGCGCACAGCTGCAGGTCCTTGCCCGGTTTAGGCAGCACCGTAATCACCGCCTCCGCCATAGAATTGGAAACTCGGGCTTCTTTCGCCACCACCCGAAACAGAGCTGTCAGATGCGGGGTCAATTCGTCCACGAAGTGCTTATAGAAATGTGCGGTAAAGCCGTCCGGGCCAGGCGCCTTGTGGAGCTTGAGACGCTTTATGGCATTCCGCACTTCCTCCCCAGAGATGGGTTCTTCCAGCCTCTCCCGTTCCGGCGCTGAAAGCTGGGGGCACTCCACCCCATCTAGATACGCTGTTTGGAGGTCCCGCGCAAGCGGGTCCCCACTATACAGCGCGCCATAAAAATCCCGAAAGGCTCTGGTCTTGGCCGCTTCCTCATGCGTGACCTGGGCCGGTCCCACCCGAATGCCTCCCACATAAGATTTCGCACGCTGGACTCTAAGCTTACGTGCCAACTGCGATCCCACTTTTTCCCCCTGTTCATACCCGGCGCGCCGAAGCCTCAGCAAAGTATATTCTGCCCTGGAGCTGTAAATCGCCCGCAATTTACCCCTCACTGCCGTAAGATGTCACTGTAAGTCACGAGTGGGCTTATCTTTGTGTCTACTCTCCAACCCCTGGAGTTCTTCCTCCAACGCCTCCCGCTCCAGTGCCTGTTGTCTCCGCAGCAACGCCTGCAGTTGGATGCACTTGCCCCTCGTCACCGCCTTAAACGCGTCCCACGTATTCTGATATGAGGTGTCCTCAGGGGGGTTGCCCTGGAAATACGCCTCTATGGCCTCTGTCAGCTCCACCCTCCGTACCTGGTCTCGCAAGAGTGCCCCGGGGAAGTGCCATCTGCCACGTCCCTGTCCCTGCACTCTGTCCCTTTCCGTGTCGTCGTTGCAGCCTACCACTTTCGCCCCCCGCCCCAGCCCCGTCCCCCCTACGTCCCCCCCTCCCCCCGCCTCCCCCCCGACCCCCCCACCAAAAAGACCCGACCATGGAACCCCGCAAACCTTGGGTAGTTCCAGGGAAGGTAACCAAGACCCAGCCCCATCGGACTCCGAACCCCACCAACTTGCTCCGCAACCAGCGGAACAACAACAACATGTGTTCTAGATAGAGGGCTCCAGAGAAAAACAAAAACCTCAGTGTCCATGTAGCCTCAGTGTCCATGTGGAGACAGCCGCTTCTCTCTCTGGACTCGCCACAGCCCCGTTACCATCCACCGAGCCCCTCCCGTCTGGGAGACCCCCCGCGGGCGTGCCCGACCTTCATCCCGTTGAATCCCGCGCCACTTCTACTCAGCCTCTACTCACGGTTGGGCCCTCCTCGCTGGCGTTGCGCCCTGCGCCACTGCTCCCTCTGTGCTCCGGCTGCCACGGTTCCGGACGACTCCGGGCCTCCACCATCCTCTGATTCTGCGGGGAGGCCCAGGATGCGCAGCCCCTCCTTCAGCTCTGTGATGTGGTGTCTTTTATTTTGCCGTTCAAAGCTGAGCCCGAAGGGATAGGTCCATCTGTAGCGCACATTTTCCTCCCTGAGTTTGCCAGTCACCGGGCGGAGCTGCTGCCGTCGCACTAAAGTGGCCTGCGACAAGTCCTGATATAAAGAACAGCTGTAGCCCTGGAACGTGACCTCCTTCTTCTTCCTAGCTGCTTCCAGGATGGCCTCCTTGACCGGGAAGGCATGCAACTTCGCCAGGACGTCCCTAGGTCTCCTGCGTTCTCCTTGAACCGGTGGTCCGACCCTGTGCACCCGTTCCAGCTTTATTTTCAGATCTGGCCGGTTCACCACTTCCCCAAAGAGGCCAATAGTGAACGCCTCCAGGTCCGGGCCTTCCGCGCCCTCTTCCAGGTCTCTCACCCGCATATTCTCCCTCCGGGTACGGTTCTCCAAGTCTTCCAACTTCAGGGCGGACTGCGCCAGCTGAGCGCGAAGCTCTGTACACTCCGCCCGGGAGGCCAGGGAGGCGCTATCCAAGGCTTGCACCTTCTCCTCCACCTCCAAGACTCGAGACCCCACGGCGTCCACATCCCGGCGCAGATCGCCGAGCTTCTCCGTTAGGTCCCCCCGCAGTTGGTCCAGGCTAGCGTGAAGATCCCGTTTGAACTCTCCACAGAGATCTTTCTTGAAGTCCCGGAGCGTGGCCACCATGTCGTCCTTCGTCAAGGCCATGCCGTCTCCTCCGCCCGGACCTCCCTCGTCAGTGGCGCTGGACAGCGTCTGGAAGTACTTCGCCACGCGATTTTCCTGTGGCTTCGGTGCCTTTTTTTTGTCGGGAGCGCGCGGGACGTCCTCCCCATCAGTCCGTCCCCTCTGTGCCGTAAGACGTCGCCACCACCAGTCCTATGGCACCGCAGTGACAATCCTCCACCGCTCGACCCCTGGACCCTGGAAGCAGAATCGGGGGCCGTCCTGTCGCCGCCGGCAGACCCCGCCACCAGACGCTCTGCTGACCTCATGGGCTGCGCTGTAGTTCAGTCCTCACCATCGCCGGCCATCCCCTTTATCTCCACGTGCCCTCCATACCAAGCGTGCCCGGGAGCCAGCGCTCGGTGTCCAGAAAAAGTCTTACTTGGCCGCCATCGTAGAGTCAGGCACCGCCCAGAGCCAGGACGAGCGGCGATCGCCCCCTGTGTCTCCGTCCCCTCTAGCCTGCAATGTCCGCCGTCAGGGAGCACAGCTCGAGTCCCGGTGGCCAGCCGCCCCTCCTCGTGATCACCGTAGTGGCCGCAGACGTCGCCTCCCCGTGAGGGTCCTACGAAGCTGTTGCTCGGCGCGCTGTCCCTCCTCTCAGCGCCGGCCAGGCCAGCACCACCTCGGCTGTCATGGTCACTCCCGCCGTGTGCTCAGATCGACAAACCTCCGGACACTTCCCCGAGTCCGGGGGGATCACTGCTCGGCGATCGGCCGCGGCCCGCCGCCGCCATTTTGCCCGCTCGCTGCTCCCGGGTCAGCGCTCGCTCTCCAGCATCACCGCTGCCGCCACAGCCTCACCGCCTCGCCATCCGCCTCCACAGGAGTCTCGTGAGTGTTTCACCCGTAGTGCGCCAGTCCGGAGCCCCCGCCCAGCCGCTTTTAGGAGTCCGTGGGGCCGGAGCTGACTCGGTGCACTACCAGTCAGCCATCTTACTTGGCCATGCCCCCTTGATTTGTTTTTTATTACATCTATATGTAAATGAGCATTGTCACTTTAATTGGGTTTGTGCAATAATACACCTTATTATTGGGATTGTAAGATATTTGAACCCTCTTTGAGGATTGGAGTTAGAAGATATACGGCATGGACAATCTTATGGAAACATTTTTGTTTACTACATCCACTGGCACTTTATTCAGTGATGATGTTTGTATATGGGTTTGTGAAATATCTATTGAAGTCACCACCTGAGGAAGACCTTAGTATATGCATTAGCATTTTACTCAGTAATGTTATGTTATGTTACAGCAATTTGTTGCGCGCACTGTCAGACCTGGCATCATTGGCGTGGGTTTACCCTGTATTTCTGCCTTTCCCTCCTGTGTTTTTGCTGTGTGTTGGACTTCTTTTTTGCTGGTCTAGATACTTTGGGCACTTTGCCACTGCTGTACAGTGCCAAAGTGCAAGCGCTCCCTCTGTAAATTGTTGTTATGGATTAGTGATTCCATGATTAGCATATTTGATTTACTAGTCAGTACCTAGTACAGTGCACCATGTGTGCCAGGGCCTATAGATGAAATGCTGCTAGTGGGCCTGCAGCACTGATTGTGCCACCTACATAAGCAGCCTGTAAATGTAACTCAGACCTGCCACTGCAGTGTCTGTGCACCGTTTGATACTGCCATGTCGACCTAGCAAGTGCACCCACTTGCCAGGCCCTACCCTTCCCTTTTCTTACATGTGAGTCACCCCTAAGGTAGGCCCAAGGTACCCCTGTAGGCAGGGTGCAGTGTTTGTGAAAGGTAGAATATGTACTGATGTGTGTGGCATGTCTTGATAGTGAAATACTGCCAATTTCGTTTTTCACTATTGAAAAGCTGTCTGCCCCATAGGATAGAACTGGCGTTCAGTTATAACATCTTATAAATCTAACTTCCCATGGGGACAAGATGGGAAGATAACATTTCGTATGCCTGAACTCAGAATGTAAAGATGCATCTTTTAGTGAGGATGATTTTTACATTCTGTGTTTGAAAATACCACTTTTAGAAAGTAGGTATTATCTTGCTTAGCCATCCTGTGTGCCTCTGCTAGGTTTGTGTATTGACTGCCTGGCTTTGGAGTAATAGGAGCTGGGGATGTGTATTCTGTTCAGACAGCCACTTGGTGGGAGGGGGGTGGTGAGATGTGTCCTGCCTTTCCAGGGTGAGACAGGGCTGGGCTCAAAAGACCTGAGCTGCATTCAAAGTAGGGGGAGATTTCTTTCACACCTGAATTGGCTTGGTCTGCCTTTGACAATGCTGTTTCCACCTCTTGCCAGGAAGCTGCACCAGAGAGGACAGAACTGGTTTTGGCTGGGCAAAGCTTCTCTGCCACCAGAGAACAAAGGATTTGTGCTATACAAAGTGGGGCCCAGGTCCCTAGTCTTTTAGATCATTCCTGGAATTCAATAGGAACCTTTGCCAAGGAGAACAGCTGAAGAAACTGAGGAGAAGTACTGCCCCTTTGATGTGTGCTGTGTGGGGTTGGCCTGCAGTGGCGGCTGTTTCTGCCAAGGAATGGAGAAGGACGTTGCTGTGTGCTGTGTCCCCTCCTTGAGGAAGTTCTCCAAGGGCTTGAAGTAGACCTTGCCTCCTCTTTATGAACTTTCAGGGATACAAAGACTTCACCTCCAGCTCCCCTGAACTCCCTTGCTGGGAGTTCTGACCTGCCAAGTGGTGCCTGTTGCTGTTCTGGGCCTCTGGAGGCTGTTCCTGCTGTTGGGAGCTGGAAAAGTAATGCAACAACGAGAAGCATGACGCATCCACACCTGTTTCTGATGCATTGCCGAAGAAACCGACGCATCACCTACCCACGGCTGGAGAGATCGCTGCACGCTGCATTGAGTGCACCGATCTTCTGGAGTCCGAGATCCCCGCACCGATTCTGACGCAGGCCCTGCTGTGTGGCTGCAAGAACCAACAAATTGTGGGACCGCGGCTGAAGAAATCAACGCAGCGCCGTTGCTGCATGGAGGACCAACACATACCTGATCCTCATGCATCACATCTGGGTGCTACGCCTGCATGAATGCCAGGGCCACAGTAAGAAAGTGACGCATCACCTCCCCTGCAGTAAGGAACAGACGCATCACCTTCCCTGGGCGTAAGGAATTGACGCATCACCTTCCCTGCAACACTTTTCATCTACAATTTGGTTTGAACAGAACTTTTTTTACCTTTTAAAAGTCATATTTTGATTACTGTATAAGGAGCTTGTTGTTTTGGTCTTATTTGGTTTAGATAAGGTCTTGTTTGGTTTAGATAAAGATTACTTATTTTTCTAAACTGGAGTGGTGTCCATTTGTAGTGTTATCACTGTATAACTGTATGTGTGCACATATGCTTTACACACTGCCTCTGACATGAGCCTGCCTGCTCGTGCCAAGCTACCAAGGGGGTGAGCAGGGGTTATTTTAGTAGTGTATCCCCCTTAACCTGACTAGGAAGAAGGGTCCCTACATGAAAAAAGGTGCAAAACATTGCCAACTAGAGACCCCATTTCTAAAACGCAAATATACCCTGAGGTGTCTTGGTGCTGTCTACACCTGAGCAGGAAGGAGCCTAGTTATTAAAGAGCAACGGTTTTATCTCTTTTATGAAATTATGTTTTCATTCAAGTTTGTATACTATTTATTGAAGTTATCTATTGAAGACGTTCTTATTATCAGTGGTGTAACACAGGCCCCCACAGCCCCCACTGTGTTGGGGGACCCCAAGCTCCAGGAGGACCCCTCAGCCCAGAACTCTGACTGGAGAGCTCCCTATTGAGCCTGGATGGGGGCCCTCCACATACCTTGCTGGGGGGCCTCCCTCATGTTTCACTAGGCCAGTGCTTATTATATGCATCAGCACTTTATTTGAGCATTTGGCACTTTAACTGAGCGTGTGCAATATTTAATGGAGGTATGAGGATAGGAGATAATTGGTTATATGATTAATCCAGCGACGGATTCTCTGTGTTGAATTTGAAACCACCTTGCGCGAACTGAAAAGGAATTTACATGATACTGTTCCTTCAGTTGCAACAGGCTTGAATCAATTGAGATATGTATATACGTGATTACAATATGGCTGCTGTGCTGAGACATGATAGTGAATGTACGCAGACTAGTTCTGATGCTGGCAGGAAACATATAACAAAGATGTGATGTTTTTTAAGTACTTTGGTTGTGGGACACGGGGATGCCCGGTTGAAGATGTAAGCCAAAATGAGTTGGCATCCAGTGTTGGGTGTTTCTGCAATATAACAAGAAATAAAGTATTTTGATGACCAAACCTGTTCCAGTAAGCTTTTGATGACCAAACCTGTTCCAGTAATAGACTGACCCCACGTTTTCTCATTTTGTCTTGGAACATTGCTGGTGTTGGTAAAAATCTTAAGGATCCTGAATGGGCTTATTATGTTGATACTAGTGACCTTTGTTTATTGCAAGAAACATGGGCAATAGATGTTCCACATAGAGTCGGATACAAAACCTATGGCACTGAGGCAGTTCAGTCTGATAGGGGGAGACCGTCAGGGGGGTTGATCATATGGCTTAAAATCACCTTGGTTATGAGGGTTGAAATTATAGAGACAGGAACACCCGATATTCTGGCCCTAAAAATTGTACCCCCAAATGGAAATGAATGTTACATTGTCAACGTCTATAATAGACCACTTGCCCATTCCAAGGTCTCACCTACTTTGGAAACACTGGATCTCTTTTTGAAAAAGGTGGTTGGAGATACCCCGGTAATTTTGGGAGGCGACCTAAACTGTAATTTCGAACCGGTTTCTGGTATTAATGATGTCTTTGAGGATGAGGACCAGGTGTACAAAATTCCCCAGCTTGAAACTTTAAACTTTGTTAAGTGTTCCACTTTGGCCGTTCAATTGCTTAGGCTAACGGCAGATCATGGTCTTAGAGCATGTAACGGCCGCCTCCCTTCGGACCTGACAAAACAACCAACTTTTGCGAAATCCAATAGTAATCTAGATTTCATACTTGTTTCACTTAACCTTTGGCATTATTTGATTGATTTAAAAGTGGCAAGTAGGGAGGAAAGTGATCACTACCCTTTAGAACTTTACATTGATGTGCAAATGTTTAGTGATATTACTACCAACCTAGCTACTCTATCATCTGAGACCACCAATGGCAAAATGTGTGAGGATGTACACATAAATAATAATAGACGTGCAGTAAAATGGCCCTATATTTTGTCTGATGGCAAGGCCCTAGCATCGGTGTACTCTCTCTTTGGGGAAATATTTTGGACATATAGCTGGACAATCCTTTCTACCTGTCCACTTTGATCACTTTATCGAACTACACAATGTTTTCTTCAGTGAACTAAAAACTTGCTTGTCAAAAATGCCAAGGAAAAAGCAACAAAATATAAGAGTGGGAAGTCACGGAAAACTATGGTACGATCACTCATGCAGGTTGGCCAAGAGAAACCTCTTGCTTGCTATTAAAAGCAAATCAAAAGAAGGAGTCAAACTTGCAAGGGAGGTATATAAGTGTGCCCAAAAAACATCAAAAAAACTATGGGAAGAGTCGATTTGGTCAGAAATGCTAGTTGCTGCAAAAACTAATGATTATGTTGGGTTTTGGAGGTTGGTGGCAAATGAGGGGCATGCAGGCAGAGCTGTAAAAGACACGTTTTTGGATGAAATGACATGGGTGACCCATTTCACATCCCTTTATAAACAATATGATGGTGATGACAACAAGATATTATGGTGCCCCCCTCCTATTGAACCCCTTGACTTCACACTGGAGGAAACAATAAGGGCGATTAATGAACTAAAAAATAGTAAAGCACCAGGCCTTGACAAAATACCGGGGGATCTTTATAAACACGACATCGAAGTATGGGCTCCTTATGTAAATCGTTTATTTAATGTTCTGTCTACAAGCTGTCGCTTTCCAGATAGTTGGCGTGCAGCGGAAGTTGTGTTAATCTTTAAAAAGGGGAACAGATCGGTACCTTCAAACTATAGACCAATTAGTCTAATGGACACCCTGCAAAAACTCTATGCCAAACACTTACTGTTTCGGATTAATGATTGGCTGGAGGACTCAAAAATAATTTCTAAATTTCAAGCCGGCTTTAGGAGCAAGACTAGTACATAGATCAAATATTCAGATTCTGTTGTTTGATCTGGAAGTACGTGCATATTAGGAAAGGTCATTTGTATGTAGCTTTCGTAGATCTGAGAGCCGCATTCGACCTTGTCCCTCGCAACTTGCTCTGGAGGACCTTAAGTGAAGTAGGCTTGCCAGGGTGTCTTTTGGCTCAAATAGTTGAGCTGCATGCTGGAAATTATGCAAACATCAGGTGGGGTCCAAATGGTGAACTGACACGTAACATCCCCATTGAACGTGGGGTTCGCCAAGGGTGTGTCTTGGCCCCTACCTTGTTTTCCTTGTTTGTTAATGATGCTCCCAACTATTTGAATGGTTGTACTAATGATTCCCCGCAGCTTAATGGAGAGAGGGTGCCTGCGTTGCTCTTTGCGGACGACACCATTCTTATATCCCAGACCAAGAAAGGACTCCAGGCACTCTTAAACTCCTTTAGCTGTTATTGCATGACCAAGGGTCTGGAAATAAATGCTGATAAAACGAAATGTATGGCATTAAACCCCAGCAAACCGGACAGAGGGTTTTTGACTTTGAATGGCCAGAAATTAGGAACTGTGGAAAACTTTTCCTATTTGGGCGTTGCACTTGATTCAAAACTAAGTTGGAAGGCCCAAGTTGAGAAAAGTAAGGTATCATATGCCCACAACGTTAAACCTATTATACGTAGACTGAACGCTAGCACAAGCAAGAGTGTAACCCCTGTCTTAGAGCTTTTTAAATTTAAAATTCAATCTGCTGTGTTGTATGGAGCAGAGATATGGGGACCTTGGGCCAGAGACAGCTTTCAGGGCTTGGACAATAAATTCATGAGAGCTATTGTTAGGGTCCCGAATAGTACACCTTTAATACCCCTCCAGCTCGATTTGAATTTTAAAAGAACAGATTATTTTGCCATTATAAGACCATTAATGTTTTGGGTTAGGTTATGGTCCACCCCAGAACTGCTCGAATACAGAAATGGCCTTCAAGAATTGTTGATTCTTGATTCTTTTAACTCTATTCAGTGGCTTGTGCATATTAAAAAATGGTTCATGCTTCTGGGATTGTACTCAATGTGGGAGAATCCTGACAATTTACCGGCCTTTTCTAAATCTATAGTAAAACGAGCCTTTTGGTCCTACATGAGTGACAGGCTCGTACATGAAAGTAGAGTTGGGTCTCTAATTCAAGGTTTTTTATCCTTTAAGGACGAACCCCGCTTCGAATCCTTTTTGGATGAAATTGAGCCACCTATTGCAAAGTCCCTTTACTTGAAGTTTAGATATGGGATCCTTATGCTGAACTATAATACAGAACGCTGGTCACAGAAAAGACTGGGAGGCCTGAATGACAAAAGCGGGTGTTGTCCTATGTGCTTAAACTCCTGTACGGAGAATGAGGTTCACATGTTGTTTGGATGTAGTGCCTACCTGAAGGCTCGAAAGAAATGGCTAAAACCCATGTGTACTCTCCTAGGAACCAGATCCTGTTCTACAGCATACAGGATTATAAAAAGAAATACAACCCAGTTTATTGTATTTAGCATAAGCAGGTTCCTTTACTCTGTGTATATTATTCGCAGGAAACTTGGTCAGATACTCTGAGTAGGACCTCTGTATATGCTTATAAAAATCTGTTCCTAAAATGAAATGTGTTTTAAATTGAGGAGATGAAAATTTATTCTTGTATTACATTTTTAAACTTATTATTTTAAAGTGTTGCTGCATGTATGCTATTATGATTCTCTGTTTTTTTTTTATATACATGTGTCTTTTATGGCCAAATTGGCCGAAATAAAGAAATAATAATAATAAAGTATTTTTGAGCAGTCAACAGCATTGTGCCATCTTCGTGGAATACACTGAGGGAGTGCGGCTGATTTACCTCGAAACGGAGGAGCTAAGTTGTGATATATATTTATATTACAATCTTCCCCTCATGATCAAGGCTGAGACTTGCAGCCAAAACGCGTAGATGAATTTGTTGTTTCCTTAAATAAATTTGTGAATTCTATTGGAGGGCCGACATCGTTCTTGACTGAGAACTTTCAAGCAGAATATATTGCCTCAAAGTTCATTTATGTGTTCCCTTTTTTGAACAATTAAACATTTTCACTGGGATCGCTCTCTATGGGTTTTATTTCCACTTCTTATCTGATGTTTTTTTAATCTACCCCTCTTTTTCCGTCTATTGAGCAAAATTCACTTTGATTTTCCTCACTTGAGTCATAGGTGCAATGGATATTTCAGTCTAAGTGGCACAATGTATTTTAGTGTTCTGTGAGTGCAATGGTAATGTTGGAGATATCAGTTGGGGGTAGATTCCTGAAGGAATAAGTGATGTTGTGTCTTGGTGCTGTGGAGTACCTAATATATTGGGGATCCTGGAAAGGTTTTGTCTGTTGCAACCTACAACAATTTAATAACCACATTCTCTATAGCTGAAAATGAATAAACCCATCATTTCATTGTTTCTCTACAGAACTTCCTCTGCCTTCTTGCCGAGCTACCTTCACATTTTATTGTTCATCAATTACACTTCTGCTTACAGCAATTGCTCAACAGAAAACTGGCACATTAGAAAAAGTCGACGGGATGTAAATGATAAAAGGCAGATGCTATAATTCATGAGGGGGGAAGAGAAGTAAATGAAATTAATAGGGATATTTGCAAAAACAGAAAGAAGAGGGAGTCTTATTTATATTACTTTACACATGTCCTCAGTAAATACGTTCACATTGATTTCCATAATTGAGTCATCTTTAACTTGAGAATCAATATTGGGTAGGTCACTTTGCACAAATGGGAGTATGGCTGACCCGTAGGTGGTGTATTGTGAGGCCAGATGCTTAAATGAATGATTTCAACTTAGAATGTATATTTGTTATTATGTTTGTGGAAAAGTCCTCACTAGGAATTGAGAGAATGAGGAATTTACTTTTTATTTGTGGCTTCATCTTGCACCACTTTGTTTGAGTTTTTGGGCATCATGAAAAGATAGTTGGGTCTAACGATTTTTTGCTATTTATTTCAAGTTGACTCGTGCTGTCTCTTGCTTTCTTTAATTCATCTTGGACGCTTCATATCTCCCTGCCCTCTTTTAGCACTTGCATCCTGCGATCATTATAGAATGCAGTTGGCTGAACTGTCAGGTGAGCGTTTCTCTTATCTGATGATGATTGACTCTACCAGAATTCTATTGTCCTTACTGTGGCACTTGTCCAAGGGAGTGGCATGTTTGTCATTGCATGGTTGTTATGGAAGTCAAGACAAGTGATTTAAAAAATCTTAAGCTTTTCGAATAAAGGAGACAGTGAAGTGGCTATGAATTGCTGTATGATCGTAGCCTCCACGGAAGTGAGCTCTTTCAGGAATTTGCCTTGCTCCTATTTTGGGTGGATGCTGCAGAATAGACTATCACCCTGTCCTCAAGCACTCTCCAACTCTTGTCCAGTAGAGAGGGAAGTCTCTGTTTGGTATGTTCATTTTTTGTTTTGTAAGAAGTGCCCAAAAAGTCTTGGGTCAGTGGTATCTTCTATGAGTTCTTGAATGTCTCACATTTGCTGCTACCGCTTTCCATAATGACAATCTCTGGCTCTAATGCTCTCCTTTTGAGCCATCAGGAATCCTCTTTATCATATGTGCATCTATGTTATTCTGTAGACCAGTACTTTCCATCGTTTAGGTCCTTAATCTTGATTGGTCTGGCCTTTACATGGGCATTTATCACAACAAAATGTTCTTTTCTGGTACTTTTCCTTGTTAGACGACATATTTCCTTTTTTTAGGCTACTTTTACCGGGGTTGATGTGGGAGTGAGGTTTTGTGATAGACAAGATCTCACTTAAGGACAGGAACCCTAAACATCTTGCTATGGATTCGTGTTCCTGGTGATTTATGAGGTGGATAATTTATTATGCAAATTCAGGAAGGATATCTCAGTTTATGCACACCTTTCTCCTATGCCCCTAACACCAACTAGTTTCAGAAAGAATTTGCCAACAGTAACTTGCAAATATGCACACAGTACAGTGTGTGCTGATACCAGCGCTGCAGTAGTATTAGGGGAAGATGCAGTTTATGAGCATAATAAGCAGTGTATAACATCTTGACAAGCCTGTGTAATACTTCTGAAAGTTTTTCGTGCTTATCTTCTACAAGTGCTCTAAAAATCCTTTATCCTCCCACATGCTCCCCATGACAGACAATATTCAAGGGGCACAGAATCTGTGACCAAAACCATCACAATTCTCAGGCCTCAGATCTATACCTACCATAGCAGCTTGGTAACCTGCATCATTAGACTTACAGGCAGATACAGAAAATCACAGCAAAAGTGTCATCCCCACTCATCGGGATTTCTAATTCTCCTCCATCCAACAGCAACTATCCTGAAATATACTCTTTCAATTGCTGTTCTCACTTCTATCTCTCGCTGTCACCTTTGGAAATATATTTGACCCATATTTTTGACCTATTTTCCCCTTATCGCTCAATAAATTGTGATTATTCTTCAGTTTTCTGGATATCACTCTTCGTATACTTTTGTTCTCTGTTTTAGATTGCTGCTCCTCTCATTTACTTTCTCCCATCATTCTAGTCATCTGTCTTTATTCACGGCTTGTGATTTGTATACAAACTTGTTTTCTCTTCTCACATCACTCCTCACCTTAATTCACAATGCTAGCTAGCTTTACATTTCAACTGGACTTCCTTTTTATCCACATTTTAACACTGAGCACTGGTGTCCCAGTCATCCCTGGGAAATCCGCCATGCATGAACTCTTGGGGCCAGCTCACAAAACCTTTTTGGCGGGTGGTATTTCATGTTCTTGGGGGTACGATAAGACAGTGCTTGGTGCAAATACCTGAAAGCAGGTGTTTGGTGGTTGTATTGTGTGACAAGAATGTTTGAGAATTTTGATGTCTTGTTGCGTTCTGTTTTGAATGTTTTGTTGCATTATACACTATTTTGTTTTGAATGTGCTACTAAGTTGCTTTGTGCATGTTGTTGTGTTACATTCTGTTGTTTAATTTTGATTTGTCAACAAGTGCAGATACATTACCAGCCAAAAGCATCAGATACTTTTACAGTTCCCATGACAAGCAACCATTTAGCACACCGTACAGTGGTAAAATAGCCAGTGGTTGGTTGCCTCGGCACAGGGATGGTGGGGTGGGCAGGGATGGATTAACAAAATATAGAAACTTACCTTCTCCGCCACACCGCCACACGCCTCACCCGCTGCTACATGCCTCTACCGCTGCCACATGCCTCTCCTCCGCCCCCGGTCTGCTGGAAGCACCGGAAGCACCCAGGCTTCCGGACTCCGCCAGCTAATCATGACGCTGCAGCAGCAGCATCGTGATTGGTCTGAGCGTCCTGTTTGGGCACTCAGGCAGTGCCTGGTAGCCTGGGCATGTTCTCTATGGGGCTGTGCAACACAGCCCAATGGAGTACATGCCAAGTGCACATGACGGTTTGACTGGCCCTAGAGGGTTGGCCAAACCGTCATGTGCACTAAGGGGAGTGCAAACCTCTCCTCCCCTGCTCTGGAGTTAAAGAGCCCAGCCCGCCTCAACTCCCATATAGAAAAATAAAATGACAATAACGTCCTGTTATTATCATTTTATTTTTATTTTTTGCACTGCTGAAATAGCAGTGGGGCAACGCTCCTCTGCCTTAGCGGAGTAGCCGCTACTGAAAATAGCACTGCCCCAGCTCTCCAACTGTTTAAAGCCAGTCAACCTAAAGCTGTGACAGAGAAAATGTTTTCATTAAGCGCTCCCTGTGCTCAGTTTATGTGATATGGCCATTTGTACCTCCAATAGGCACTCCCTGAGCGCCTTTATATTCAATAAACACATATATATGTAAGAGATTTTGAGGCAGTGTCAGCCTACCAGGTAGAAAAAACCTTGAATATTGCATTTATATTTTATGCACGTACACAAAAAATGTAATGATCAACAAAAGACACGTGTATAAATGGGCATCAGTTGGATGAGAAATGGAAATACTAATAACTAACAAAGCATTCAGTGTAATCTGTGTTAATGTGTAAGCAATGTTTTGTTTAAATTGAAAAGAATGACATGTAATCCAGAATCAGTAATGCAGATTGGATCACAAAACATGTTGTGTTGGATTACTTCTTACTGTGACCCTTCCCCACATAGCTGTATTTGGAAAGGAAAATGCTAACACACTGAGAGTACTCCTAACTATTCTTTTTTCCGTAAACCCCGCGACATGTTCTTTGGCTCCATCATAAGAAAACCCTAGCCTTCTTGGCCCTTGTCTGTCGCTCTGCCTTCTGAACCCTCCCACATCTGGTCTGCCCCCTCCGATGTGTTCATTGACCTTGAGCGTAGTCCTCTGAGCTCTATTGTGCCTAGTTCGTGTTGGTTCCTGACATATACTGGACTTGAAAGACCCACTTTGAAGACACGAACTGACCTTCAGTCATATTTTCATTGTATTCTACAGATTTGGTTGTCAACCATATTGCTCTACAGACAGGGCCGGCTCTAGGACAGTGCCAGTGGTGCAGATGCCCTTGGCGCTTACCATTGGGGGGCGCCATGTTTAGAAACAACATGGGTTTAAAAAGTACATGTGTGTCCAGCAGTTTTAAGGCAACAATAAAAATGTGAACATAACTCTGGGGATTAATGTCCCTGCTGGAAAGAGATCGGAGTTTGTCTAATAGCAGTTCCCACTCCTGATAAAGTAGCGCAGAGGGTTAAGATGCCGCGCAAATCACCCAGTTTTATTTTATGTGGATCTGCTCAGTAGGTGACTGCTTTTGCCTCGGAGATCCTTTTGTTACTTGCAGATCATAAGTTACAATCCTAGTATGTGACAGTGAGCTGTGAACTGTCTTCAAAGAGCTGCATGCAAATGAAAGGTGTAGGTTAGAACGTTGTGTTTTTTCAGAGTTTTTCATTATCCTAATGTTGCTAAAAATGGTTTGTTGGGGTAGAAGTACAATCTTATTCCTAAAGTCAACCACTGTTGTACGTTTTAAATCCTGAGTTTGTGTTTCTCCAGACCAAACACACTTAATATATACTTCCTACCACTATCCCTGCCATGTGAATCCATCTTCGTGTAATCCTCATTGTCTTGTGTGACATTTCCTATACACTGATTTACACACGTATGATTAACGGGCTCGGAATACTGTGTAAGTTATCTGACACCCCAAACTGGAATGAGTAGAGCTGTAAAACAAATGAAGTGCATGTGAGAGGGGCTATGGAGAGATGAGGGGCCCTTGCGGAGCGTGGTAGTGAGGGAATTCATGGAGAAGGAGGGTTTTGTGTTTGCAGCGCCAAAAGAGATTGTCACACTGGGGGCCACTGGCACTAAAGCTGTCCCTGTCTACAGAGATCAGTGACTGGCCATTTGAAGCTGTTTTCTTTTAAAAGGAACACAAAAGTGAAGAGCTCCCTGCGCACATTTGCAGTAGTAATACATACATGCAATATAAACACGAGTTAGACTTCTAGCGATGATACATTCACAGTGATGTTCCTATACACTTCCTTTAACTCAGCGTGATGATCATTTGACTGGAAGCGTGCTTCAGTTGATCGGAACTTGGCATAATAACTCCATTTCTGCAAATATATCACACATTGCTATCTTACATTTTGTATTCTCTGCACAACCTTCATACTGAATGTATCTATAGCAACACAGAAAGGTCATTGTGGCATCTTATCGATGGCACGTGCTCTCATTTCACTGGCTACAGTGCTCGCATAAAGAGAAGTAAGGCATATGCCACGTTACCCGTCTTCCTCCTTCTTCTGTCTTCATTTCATCAATTGGTTCAGGAAAGGATAACGCGTGCCAGGGGAAAAGAAAGAGATGTATGTGAGCTGGAGAGCATTTCAGCCATACATCAAGAGCACAGAGTGACAATGTGTCTGTCTATCTTTCATCTGTTTTACAATTGCCATAGAAGGTAGGAGCCTGACAGCCATGAGAGTTTCCCTCCCACCACCACTGACAAATCACAGTGTTGCGATCAAAAAGAGAAAGGGACCCGCACTGGGGGGCCCAGCCTTGCAAGGTTCTTTGTTGGCACTGCCGCCATCATTCTGTGACAGTGAACAGGCTAATCCAAGTAGCTTGATGTATGCTCATCACAATGGTTATTGCTCGTTGTGTGCTGAGATAAAACCTGGTGTTGGATGTCAGCAGGTCATTACAGATTGGCCTCGCCATTAGAATCAACACAGTGACGGACTGGTGACCCCAATGCTTCACATATTGGGCCACATGGAGCAGCATCTGTCTAGGTTTCTGTCCGTACATCTACCTACCTCTCCGTGTAAAGCAATCTTGCTTTAGATTTGATTAAAAATAGTTCAACACAAGTAGGCTGACGTTAGGACAAGGAAACAGAGAACTACATCTTACATTGGCTAATTAGATCATTTATTTGCAAGACTTCATGATACATGGATTCACGAGGCTGTCCGAGAATGAGGCTTTGAAAGCAACTTGCTCAACTTTTTTCTTGGACAGGTCGTATCTTTGCGATCAGCCATTATAATTTTACTGAGTAATTAAAGACAATTAGACTTGGTTTAACAATATACATTCTCACACAACTCACACTTAGGTAAATCAGACTTCTCTCAGTTCAGCCTGCGACTACACCCCCAGCATCGACACAGAAAGAAACAACACATCATTGATTTAAATACAAAGATCAACGCACGTCTGTGAAACGCACAAGCATCCAGGAGACGTCAGGGTGTGAGGTCTAGAGGTAACAGTTTCACAACTGAGAAGCCGAAATGGGTAGGGAAGAGTCAGTTATAAGTATTTTTTTTTGCAGTTTTATATAGCGTGAACTAGACCGAAGATGGAGCTTTTTACATGAGCACCAGTTACTTTACACAAGCACACATTCATGTATTGTTCTTTTTAGGCACAGGGAGAGTAAGTGTTTTCCCAGACTGACGGGCTGTTCAGCCGAAACAGACTCGAACCTGGTTTCCAGTTCCAAAGTCGGCATCTCTGGTCCATATGCCACATCAGCTCCCTATCTAGGTGTCTTGACATATGACATATGTCTTGCTAATTTCTCTGAGAGGCTGTTCATTCTGTCTCAACTCAGTGTTATGCCAAGCTCGTGAACTTGGAGCTCTACGGATCCAGACATTTATAAAAACCTCAGATCCGATTCGAATAGAAAGCTCTTTTGCTCGTCAACCATTTGAGGTTTGCGGATCTGGAGTTAGATCCGTGAAACCAAAACAATCAGATTGGCTGGCTGCAAAATATGGAAATACACTGAGGTGTCTGTTACAGAATAAGGGAAATCGGCCCTCGCAGCTTTAGAGACGGTCGCTCCACCCGCCGCGTGTCTCCTGCTTGCGTTGACCCGGTCTCCCTGCTCCCTCCGCTCACCGCCGCTCCTGTAGGCGTGACCCCTGTGCCTCTACCCGACTTGTGCTGTTGTGCTATTTCCCCAGTGCCCTTCTCTGATATTACTGCTGTTGTCTATCAGCCCCTGTGCCTCTCTGCTTTTCCTCTGCCTGTTGTGGTATTTTCTGTTGTGCCTCTCTCAGCTTTCCTTCTGTGCCTGCTGTTTTCCTCCCGTGTAGTGACTCTGCACTGCCGCCGTTTTTCCCCGCCTTTCAGCCGTCGCACCCCGCTCCCTGCCGCTGCTCCCCTGCGGCCCGCCCCCTTCCCTCGTTAGACCTCTTCCCTTCCCATTCGCCACCCCGCTCCCGCCTCCCAGCTGCTCCTCCCTCCCACTGGACACTTAAGGCGCCTCCACGCGACGGGGAGCGGTGACCTGACCTGACATCGTCAGAGACGGTCGCTCCACCTGCCGCGTGTCTCCTCCTTGAGTTGACCTGGTCTCCCTGCTCCCTCCGCTCACCGCCGCTCCTGTAGGTGTGACCCCTGTGCCTCTACCTGACTTGTGCTGTTGTGCTATTTCCCCAGTGCCCTTCTCTGATATTACTGCTGTTGTCTATCAGCCCCTGTGCCTCTCTGCTTTTCCTCTACCTGTTGTGGTATTTTCTGTTGTGCCTCTCTCTGCTTTCCTTCTGTGCCTTCTGTTTTCCTCCCATGTAGTGACTCTGCACTGCCGCCGTTTTTCCCGCCTTTCTGCCGTCGCACCCCGCTCCCTGCCGCTGCTCCCCTGCGGCCCCGCCCCCTTCCCTCGTTGGACCTCTTCCCTTCCCATTCGCCACCCCGCTCCCGCCTCCCAGCTGCTCCTCCCTCGCTCCGCACCCCCACTACGCCATTTATGGCGGAGTCCACGCGTACGCGCAGTGTTCACGCGCAGCGGGCGCACCCTATGCGCGCCGAAGGTGCGCCAAAGGTAAGCCCGTCTGCGCCCGTCCGCGCCTGGACCGCGCCCAGCGCCAGAGCCCCTGGCCCCCGCAGATGCCATCCCACCCGCCGGACGTACGACGCCGCCATCCTCAGCGCACTCGCCACCACCCCCACCCACTACGCCGGCCACACGCTTGACCCCGTCTTCTTCTCCAGCAAGGACGTTTCCTTTAGCCACGCCACCGGACTCCACTGGACTGACCACAGCTGCGTCCACTTCAGCTTCAGAAGGACCACGCTCCACCACCACCCACAACAGTTCCCCCGCAGAAGCTGGAACAAGATCACAGCCGACCAACTCACCACATCCCTGAGCCAGAACCCTCCCGCCAGCTCAGCGAACCCCAACCAAGCAGCCAACAAACTCACGAGGTGGATCAGCAACTGGGCAGACGACCTCGCTCCACTGAAGACCCCCCCGCCAGACCCGGCACCAAGAAAGCATCCTGGTTTACCGACGAACTCAAGAGCTCCAAGAAGAACTGCCGGGCCCTTGAGAAAGCCTGGCGCAAAGACCCTACTACAGACAACATGACCACCCTCAAGCTCGCCACTCGTAAACATCACCAGCTGATTCACGCCACCAAGAAAACCGCATTCAGGGAACGACTGGACAACAACGCTCACAACAGCAAGGAACTCTTCAACATCGTCAAAGAGCTCTCGAACCCTAGAGCCGGAAACAACGACATCACTCCCTCGCAAGACCTCTGCAACTCGCTCGCCTCGTTCTTCCACAGCAAGATCGCAGACATACACAACAGTTTCAGCGCACTGCCGACGTACCCTACAACCGCTCCAACGCCCCCCACCACCACCCTCCGCGCCTGGACCCCGATCAACGCCGAAGACACCATCCGCACGATGAACTCCATCCACTCCGGATCACCAACCGACCCCTGCCCTCACCACGTCTTCAACAAGGCTGACTCCATCATTGCACCCCATCTGCGGGACATCATCAACGCCTCCTTCGACACTGCCACCTTCCCAGAGAGCTGGAAGCACGCCAAACTCAGCGCCCTACTGAAGAAACCATCAGCGGACCCCACCGACCTCAGAAACTACCGCCACATCTCGCTCCTGCCTTTTCCTGCCAAAGTCATCGAGAAGACCGTCAACAGACAGCTGGCCGCCTTACTCGAGACGAATGGATCCCTCGACCACTCACTGTCCGGTTTCAGAGCCAACCACAGCACCGAGACCGCCCTCATCGCAGCCACTGACGACATCCGAGCCCTGCTCGACAACGGGGAAACAGCGGCACTCATCCTCCTGGACCTCTCCGCGGCGTTCGACACGGTCTGCCACCGCACCCTAGTTCAGCGCCTCAACAACATCGGAATCCAGGAGAAGAAACTGGAATGGATCATCTGCTTCCTTGCCGGAAGAACACAGAGAGTCCGCCTCCCCCCGTTCAGATCCGAGGCCACCGAAGTCATCTGCGGCGTACCACAAGGATCATCACTCAGCCCCACGCTGTTCAACGTCTACATGAGCCCCCTTGCGGCCATCGCACGTCAACACAACCTCAACATCATCTCCAACGCCGATGACACCCAGCTGATCCTCTCCCTCACCAACGACCCCGCCACCGCCAGAACCAACCTACACGAAGGAATGAAAGACGTAGCCGAGTGGATGATGAACAGCCGCCTGAAACTGAATTCAGACAAGACGGAAGTCCTCATCCTGGGATCTTCGCCCTCCGCCTGGGACGACTCCTGGTGGCCCCCTGCCCTGGGTAGCACACCCAAACCAACAGACCATGCACGTAACCTGGGCTTCATCCTGGACTTCTCCCTCTCCATGACCAGACAAGTCAACGCCGTCTCCTCATCATGCCTCAACATCCTACGCATGCTACGTAAGATCTTCCGGTGGATCCCCACCGAAACCAGGAAGACGGTCTCCCAGGCCCTCGTCACCAGCCGACTGGACTACGGCAACTCCCTCTACGCCGGAACCACAGCCAAACTCCAGAAAAGACTACAGCGCATTAGAACGCCTCAGCACGCCTCATCCTGGACATTCCCGACACAGCCACATCTCCGCACACCTGAGAAACCTGCACTGGCTCCCCGTCAACAAGAGAATCACGTTCCGACTCCTCACCCACGCACACAAAGCTCTCCACAACCAAGGCCCTAGATACCTCAACGACCGACTGACCTTCTACACCCCCACCCGCCAGCTTCGATCGACCAGCCGCGCCCTCGCCGCCGTCCCCCGCATCCGAAGAGCCACTACGGGAGGAAGATCCTTCTCCTACCTGGCTGCCAAGACGTGGAACTCCCTCCCCACCCACCTCCGCCTGACCCAAGACCACCTCGTCTTCAGGAAGCAACTCAAGACCTGGCTATTCGAGCAGTAGCGGACCCCCCTCCCCCAAGCGCCTTGAGACCCTCCGGGTGAGTAGCGCGCTATACAAATGCTTTGATTGATTGATTGACTGATTGATTGATTTTGTAAGGAAAAAAAGAAGGACCAGGCCATAGACGAGGCTTGTGCTGAACCCCTAAAAGGGGTTTTGTGTGGGGGTATGGGTGTAGGACCTGTTTGAAAGGCAAGCAATGGGAGGGTTGGTCATCCAAGGCCCCGTACTGTGGCTAACTCCCATGTGCCATCTAGCTTTGGAGGTGGCTTGTGCAGGCCTGCTCGATGCCCAGGCCCTCTGCCTGGCCGTGCACAACGGGTTTGGCCGTCCACAGTGGGTTGGTCACAGGGCCTGGTAAAAGGATAGGCCCTTAAGCCAACCCCCTCTGTGAAGATCCGAAGGTTGTGACAGTGGTAGATGGATGGTTTTGGAAGGCTGGTGTAGGACCAATTCAGATACCAGGTGATGCAGCCAATGCACACTTTTACCATGCTCAGTGGGGTTGGCCACCAGTGGTGAATGGTCCACAGGGGGAGGGCCAGAGTCCAGGACCTGCAGACAATCCATGCTGAGCATAACCAAAGGTCATGTGCATCTGGTGCTGACCACTCTTGTTAGGTTCGTTAGAGGGCCTGGATAGAAGCCAGGCACTGTGACAAATCTTGGTTGGCTGCCAACAAAGGCAGACCTGACTTTAGTTATAATATACCAATGTATGTCTAAAAAAAAACAGAAGTTCATCTAAAGGAATACAGTTAAAATGCAGTTATGGTTACACATTAAAACAAAGAAACACTAAAATTCACAAGCTATATTTAGTACCAAAATCCATAACTCAAACTTCAGCCATGCAACACCTAACTTGCACACAAAAATGCATTGCTTCTGACCTCACCATATTTATATTTAAGACATAACATCTATAAGTGTTCATAGACGTCTCGGAGTAAGTAGTAAGAGAAATGTATATGTAATTTCATCTGTAAGATTAATTAAAATCTTTGCAACTGTATCTGTTCCATTAGGAGTGAAGTCACATGATTGCTTTTGGGATGTGAGTTATGGTTTGCATGGCTTTTAAGATGAATTAAAATCTCTGCAACTACTTCTGTTTCATTAAAGGTGAAGTCCTGTGAATTGCTTTTGGTTTGTATGACTGTTGTGCAAGTTATGTACTTTGGTCCTAACCAAAGCAAATATCAATGGATTTTCAGTTTTAATTTGTAACTATACCTGCACTTTAATTGTGTGTTATATATGGTTTTGTCATTTTGTATGTATGTATTTTCAGGCCTCTATGTTATATGTATTTGTAAAGCACATTATCAGCTGCAAGGGTATCCTGGCGCTGAGCAGGTGTGTGCACTTAGTTCTACCTTTGGCAGATTAGTAAACTAAAAAGTGAGCTCTTCAGCTTCTTGCAGAATTCAAGAAGAGAAGAGGAGGAGGCTATGAAGCTGTGAAGCTCCCGCCAAGCCTGAGCACACACAGCTATGTCCTGTGGGTTGGCTCCCCAGGACATAGCAGGAGCTGGTTCTGTGTGGTGGCGTTCCCCAGCGCCATCTAGGGTTCCAGGACAGGGCCCACGTGACCCCCTCCATTGCAGGACAGAGCCCCAGGGAGGTGGTGTTTTGAAGGGCCGCGGGCCGCTTGGCCCCCATCTTTAAATGTTTACATTTGCCCCGGGGAAGTGATGGTCCCTGGGACTACAGGGGTACCCCATTACCCAACCTGTCCTGTTTCACATCACAAGGATTTTAGGATATCCTTTACATGAATAGGACTCTAAAAACATCCCTGAGCTCCTCCCTCACAGGGAGGGTGTTGTAGCCCTTGGCGGAGCTAGTTGTCTCCGCCAAGAGGAGAATCCCAGATGATGAAGCATACGACTCCGGTGGGTGATGGGATTTTTTCCTAATTAAAGGACTCCCCCACTTGCAACAAGAAATCTTTTCTGTAGTCTCTTTATGCTGGTTTTCCAGTCTTTCACTGTATCCGTGGGAAGGTGGATGTCTCCTGGGCTGCAGGGGGGCACGTGGCACCCGCAATAATTTTATATTTAGCCCCAGGGAGGTGGCGGACTCGGGGCTGCGGGGGCCAGAGCCCTCAGGCATCGATTTTACATTTAGCCCCAGGAAGGTGATGGTCCCAGGCTATGGGGGACTTTGTGGGCCCCCACATTAATACATTTGCCCTGGAGAGATGGCATTTCCCAGGGCACGAAGGTTGCCCAGGCAATTGCTGCATACATTGTAATGAATACCCAGGGAAGGTGGCGGTCCCCGGGGCTGCAAGGGAGGCCCTATGGGCCTCCCCTGCACTAGTGTTTCATATAGCCCAGGGGAGGTGGTGGCTCCAGGGCCTGAGAGGGGTATGCGTGACCCCCTGTTTTCAATAATGCATAAAGCCCAGAGGTGGTGGCGGTCCCCGGAGTTGTTGGGTGAGCCACGAGGGCCACTCACATTTCATTGATAATTGCCCCTGCGAGTTGGCAGTCCCTGGGGCTTCGGAGAGATCCGTGTGGCTCCCACATTTATTTTGAGTAAAGCTCTGGTGAGGTGGGGGTCCGCGAGGCTGCTGTACTATTTACATTTAAAGCTCTAGGGAGGTGGTGGCTTCCATAGTTGCAGGGGGGTCTGCGCAGGCCCCCAGTTTTTAATTATGCATAAAACCATGTAGAGGTGGTGGTCCCCTGGGCCTCGGCATACGGTCACTCATTTTTCACATAGCCACTGGGAGGAGGCAGTCCCCACAGCACAAAGGTTGCCCAGGGTGAACGCAGCATAAATTGTAATGAATATCCCGGGAAGGTGGCGAGCCCTGAGGCTGCAGGGAAGGCCATACAGGCCTCCACGCACTCATTTTTCATATTGCCTAGGGGAGGTGCTGGCCCCTGGCACTGCAAGGGGTATGCGTGGCCCCTTGCTTTCAATAATGCATAAAGCCCTGGGGAGGTGGCTGTCCCGGGAGCTGCAGGTAAGCTGCGCAGGCTCCTTTATTTCATTGTTTATTGCCACACAGAGCTGGCAGTCCCTAAGGCTGCAGGGGGTCCATATGGCCCCATAATATTTCAATTCAAAGCCCCAGAGAGGTAGTGGGCCCCCGGGTTGTGGGGTGGGTCTACATGGCCCTTCTGCCTTCGATAATGAATAAAGCCCCGTGGATGTGGTGGTCCCCTGGGCTGCATAAAAAAGATGTGCAGTCTACATGTGAAGTAGCGGCAAAATGTAATAAAAAAAACATTTTTAAACCCCGGCGGGATCCCTATAGCATGCCCCCAAAATATCTGGGGGGGTCACGTTATTTCTACCCTGCCCCCTTTTCATTATTTTTCACTTTTTTTGAGGGACACAGCTTCAAGCGAAGTCCGAAGATACCTGCCAGCACCTCCTAGTTGAAGTGTTGCAGCCAATCACATTTTAGTAGGATTCGAGGGTCCACGGCAAGGATTGCTTCCCCAGATATCTATATATATTTAAACTTTAATATCTCTGAAACTAATGAAAGAATGTACACCAAATCACAAAAAGTATGCTTTCTGCACCAACGTCTAGCTTTTTGCCAAATTTGTTGTAATTCCATTCAGCAGTTCAGGCTATAGTCATGTTCAAACATGAACAACTCTCATAGAAATAACATGGGGAAAACACCTTAAGGGACCCCCCCTTATTTCTCAGCAGCTGAACCAAAGAGGGGAAGCTTTTTGGAAATGGTGTGAAGATTCGTCAAGCTGCACGAAAGATTTTGGCAAAACAAAAAACACTTTTCCCATGGAATCTTTGTTCCGAACTATAACTCACGGAATATAAAAAGTGTAATACACAATACTTGAAAAAGTGAGGCATCAGCAATTCCATGCCAGGTTTTCCCATGTCTGATATCCTCTTTGTACTGCTCAAATATTTAAATTATTAAAGGTGACCAAATTGCATGTAAACGAACTAGACTGCTCTCAAATATAGATAAAAGCATGAAAATATTACATCACAGGAATTCGAAAAAATAAAAAAGTAAATAGAAAGAACAAGCATTTGCAGTGCAATAGGTCTCACATTTGCAAGACTTTGAGCTATTGGCATTGTAAACGAGAATGTGTTTTACCCATGTTTTTTTGAAGTTGTTTTAAAAAATAGCCAAGATTTGCTTGCGCAGTGTACATGTACTTACCACAACTTTGCGCTATATAAGTTATGATTGTAAATGCACTTTGAGAAAGTTGTGCTCAGAGAGAGAAGGCATGCAGAGGAAAAGGTCATTTGAAACCAAAAAAGGAAAAGGAAAAGTCAATCCTCAGGCCAGAATTAGAAATATAGAGGGTGCGTTTTGAGATGCATGGCATTGTGAATGTGATGAGGAAGTGTTTCATCTTCATTACGGTCCATGCTAAATTGCTTACAGATTCTACCTTCGTGTGGCTTTCTGGTCTGTGTCATTCTGTGGTCACTAAGGGGCCATATTTATGACCCCCTTGCTCTGCTATAGCATCACTTTTTGTTACGCTCCTGTCGAGCAAACATTGAAATCATATCTATGAGACCACGCAAAGTCACTTTGTGTGGCTTTGAATAGCCTCATAGATATGGAGCATGGCAAGGCAATGCAAATCGCTGAGTTGCCTTCCTCTGTCCTCGGGAGGCGCTCCATGGGCATTGCGGTGGGTGTTCCCATACGTCACCCATGGATTTTGACGGGTTTACAAGACCATGTAAACCTTTGAATGTATCAAAACTGTATGCCTCCAGAGGTGAAGCATAACAATGAGAAATAACTTTATTTCTCCTTCTATATTCCTCTTTCCATGTGTGCTGCATTCTGCAGCACATACAGAAATCTTTTAGGATTGTTTTTTGTGCAGGAAGGTGCTTCTTCCTGCACAAAAACAATCCTGCCGATTATGCAGGCACCCTTGCACCATGGTGCAAGGGAGCCTGCATTGGCGCCAGGCTGCCTATACGGCGCCAGTGCATGGGGAAAGGACAAGAAAGCATTGGTTTGGATAAATTCAGTGCATTCATGCCCTTTCACTTCAAAGCAACGCGGCAAAGTGGCATACAGTGGTGCCCTATGCCAAAACACAAAAATAAGTCACAAACTCTATTTGGTCCTTATTCGGAAATGTTTAAAAGGTAGTATATCCATCCTGTGAGGTCCAGACAAACACCTGCTCTGCTTCATGTGGTGCTAGAGTACGTGTTACTACTTGATGAAAATGACAAGTGTTCATTTTAAACTTGATGTGCCTTTGTTACCGAAATGAACAGCTAGTATACGGCAAGAAACATTTATAAAAATGTCAACCTGACTTTTAAGGACAAGATGATTCCTTTAGCATCGTATAGTTAATGTACTAATTTTAATTATAATTAGTGTTGTTAGCTCCTGCTCATGATATTTTCTTGGCGCCAGACGTCCTTGAAGTTGATGAAGACTTTTATGAAGTTATTGTCACTACTGATATCAGTGACCTGCCATTTGGGAGTGTTGTAAATATATAAATCTGCCTGCTGTCTGAACTTGTAATATCTCTGTACATGTGTAGTAGGTGTAGGCACCAGGAAAGGCTCAGATTTGTTTAGCACATCTCGATTCCCATTACAGCTGCAGAAGGGGACAAATCTTGAAATAGTTGCAGCCATGTTCGAATTCAGCAGTGCAGGCTCCTTATATAGCATGGCTGATGAGTAGGTGATCAGAGTAGAAAGATCACCACAATTGATGCTACAACTGTGATGCTGACTCCACTGGGACATCTAGTAACAACCTGAGGTACTGCACCTTGTACTGCTGACTCCACAGGGACATCTAGCAATGACCTGCGGTACCGCACCTTGTTCTGACTCTATAGGGACATCTAAAAACGATCTGCAGTACAGCACCTTGTACTGCTGAGTCCTCAGGGATATCTAGTAACAACCAGCAGTACTTCACCTTGTACTTCTGACTCTCTGTATAACCAATAAACCAAGCAAGCTAAAGTTGCATGTATTCACCAATGTAAATCAAGACTACCAATGTGAGTCTAATTTAGGCTTCGGAGCCTAAGTGCTCAGGAGAAAAATCCGTAAACGCATTGCCATGAGCATGTTTAAGATGAGTGCCATGCATATTTGTTACAGATTGTTGACTATGCTGGCAGACTCTAAGCAAGTCTCCCTGAGTGAATATACAGTAAATATCATGCATTGTGTAAAATGTTAGTGGCTGCACTGATCGGTAAAACGTATGAGGGTGCACAAGGCATTCTGCAGTTAAGCGGTCTCGATTATATTAAACAATAAAAAAAAATGCGATTTGACAGACTTAATAAAGGTTCTTACTGCAATGGATTGTCGGTTAAGAGAAATATACGTGTCCTGGTAATCCGCCATAACGATGTCAACATGCGGGCGAGGATGGCTTTCAAAAGTAACCAAAATAGCAACAGATGACCGACTCCTAAAATGTGCTTCGGGGGCCATCTTAGAATGGTGAAGAATAGTGAGATTGATAAACATGGTAGTATCAGCGTGTGTAACACAGAAGTAAAACAATATCTCAAATGCCATTAAAATTCGCAACTCAAGCAAAATAATCCAAACGTAAAATTATGAAATATGAATGTACACCAAGCAATGTTCACTCTAGTTCTTACTGGTAGAAAAGTCTTGAGAAGGTTAATACTGTAAGAAAAGTACAATTAAAGTAAACAAGCAGTAAACAATCAAAAAAAGCAAGTGTTGTGCTAAAGCGCTGCGCCTGTGCATACTTAAGTTATGTGCATGGCGGCCCGTAAAGCATGACAAAAAAAAAAACTGGTCAATGTGCTAGGCACCGTGGTGGCACGGTACACAAAAATAAAAGAAGTAGCCCCTAAACAGTGCAAATGACAGCTTACAGCGTAACAAAACTGTAGTTGGTCGGTGCTGCCTGTGATACAAAGGAAGTGATGTATCGGGAGCACTAGCTGCCAGCAAAGAAGACTGATGCAGAAATTAGCCTATTGTAAGCATCAGGCGGGATTACATGCCATTTACCGACTACAACAGGTCTTGCAGACAGCGCATGCGTGCTGACGCTCGAACTACAAAAGGTACTGAATAGTAAATACCAAAAAATAAAGGAAAAAAGGAAAACGAAAGTGAGAGGTGGAGTTTGGCATTGAAATTCACAAATCAGTGTAGCATAAAAGGGAAGATGACTGAAAGACACACAAGATTGAACGGAAAATTAAAGAGCTGTTTGATAATGACACAGATGATCCTGCAGGTAGCTCAAGAGTAGTTGATGGCACACCCCTAAAATTGGTAAAAGAGCTAGACCAAATGAGGATTAGTGAAAAAAATAACTGGTGGGAGATGATGAGCCTAAAGAAATACATAGATTGCAAGAGGATTCCAAGAGATCTATGAATATTTGTGCTTCCAACTCTAAGTGATTTGGATTCGGATCTTTTGGATCAATGGCAGGATGATACAAAAGAATGTTCCAATAAGTTGCTGCACACGTTAATTCAACATGCAGAGAGAAAGTTATTAAAAGTGATTGAACAAATTAAAGAACTATAGAAAGCTCTGGTAAATGTACAGGAGAAATAAGATAATGAAACGCATTGATTAACATGGAGAAAAAGCTTGACAAGCAGGAACAGGAATTGGAAACGAAGAAGGCAGAGAAATTCAACAGTTTCAAGAGAGACTATGTAGCAGGGAGAATATATACCTTTACCAGAAAATCTGATCACCTTTACACAAAGCAAACAGTAGATACAAGAATGGTTGGAGTGATAGCAACTACATCGAGTGTTGAAAGCTCCTAAATCAGTTTGGGAGACCCGGATCCTATTACCCCATTTCCCAGACTAGATTTCTAAGGGAACATGAGGCTTTACCAAATGAGCACCAGAGAAAGTGGAAGGAAAAAGAATGAACAAAGAACAAGAATTCCCCCAAAACAAGAAGATCATAGGGGAGAAAAAAGAGGTTGAGGAGTAAAAAGCAAAAATCAATAGAAGAAGAAAAAAGTAATAACTCAATAGTTATCCTTTCATCTAAAATATTGAATGATTATAATGTTAAACTTTTAAACAAAGGATTAAGCTTTTGCCCGGATTCCATATTTAATCTTGTAAATACAAGGACAGATCTCAATAAATTTACATGGAAAATTAAATTAAAGACATTCTTTGCACAGAAACAACAGAAAGGAAAGAAGGAAGAAAATAGACCAGCTTTAACAGAAATAACAGGAAGGGAATTGCATCCATTATGTGCACTTTTGAGGTTGGAATTGGAAGCCTTGGGGGAAAATATGTCTGTAATGGAGAATAAATTGGATCTAAAGCAATGTGAACTTTAAGATATCGGTAGGAAAAATGTATCCCTTGGTAGAAAGTTTAATAAGATCACTTAGTGCAATCCTTGGGTACACAAAAGAGATTGTTTTGTCATGTTACCCCTGCATTACACCACCTCACCACACCTAGTCAAGCCCATATGGTACAGCCTAACAACTACATAAATGACATAAAATGTTTCAAGAATTGTGTTGGACTTGGCCCTTTTTGCAGGGTAATCCCTTAACTTTTTGCCTTCCTCCTGTATTTTTTCTGACCTGTTGTTGGCTGTTTTATGACTCTGGGCATTTTACCACTGCTGATCAGTGCTAAAGTGCATATGCTCTCCCTATTGTAAATTGATGTATGGATTAGTGATTCCATGATTGGCTGATTTGGGTTACTTGTCAGACCCTAGTACAGTGCACCAGGAGTGCCCAGGACTTATAAATCCAAATGCTGCTGGTGGGCTTGCAGCACTGGTTGTGCCACCCACCGAGGCAGCCTGTAAAAGTTTGTCTAAGGCCTGCCATTGCAGAGCCTGTGTGCAGTCTGGTACTGCCATGCAGACTGCACAAGTGCACCCACTTGCCAGTCCCTAAACCTTCCCTTTTCTTCATATCAGACAGCCCTATGGTAGGCCCAAGGGCAGGGTGCATTGTTCCCCATCGGCTAGAATGGGCAGTTTGATTATTACATCTTATAATCCTAACTGACTCAGGGAACATGGTAGAAATTCGAGTTTAGTATGCCTGAACTCAGAATGATAAAATACATCTTTTAGTGAAGTTGGTTTTAACATTCTATGTTTGAAAATACCACTTTTAGAAAGAAGGTATTTTCTTGTCTAACCATCCAAACCTGCCTCTGCTAAGCTGTGTATTCCTTGTCTGGAGTTTGAGTGGCAGGGGCTGGGGAAATTCCAGGAGACAGGGTGAGTCAGCACAGGGCTGAATAGAGAGATCTGCATCTAGATGGGTGGGAGGGGTTGCACCTAGGACCTGAATAGGGCTGTGCCTTCCCTCCACAATGCTGGCTCCACCTCCTGTGGTGCATCTGATGTCTCTGCCCTGCACTCTGAAAGGAAAGAAGAAATCTTGTCAACAAAGTGCACCAGGACTGACCAGAACTGGTTTGGACTAGGCAAATGCCTCTCTGCCTCCAGAGAACAAAGAGAAACTGGGTATAAATATTGGGACACAAACGCAAGAACTTTAGATCACTTTGGGAACAAGAAGAAATCTTTGCTGAGGAGTAGAACCAGAAGAAACTGAGGAGAGACTATCTGAAGCTGAAGTGCTGCTTGGGGGATTGGCCTGTAGTGGTTGCCTGACTTCTAAAAAAAAGGAGAAAGGACTTTGTGTGCACTTTCATTCAACTTGTGTAAGGATCTCCAAGGGCTTGGAAAAGAGCTTGCCTCCTGCTGAAGTCTCAGGGACATCAGACTTCATCCACCAGAGAAGTGTCTTGCATCGAGGAAGAAGCATGTCGCCGTCGCAGCCGCTGCCGTCGCATCTTGGATGTCGCCGCTGTAGCTGTCATATTGCACCGCATCAAGATAAGCGCCTCACATCCACGGTGAAGCGTGCCGCCATCGGAGCTGCTGCCGTCGCATCCCGGAACAAGGGTGTCGCTGCTGCAGTTGTCGCATCGAGCGGAAGCGTCTCGCACCGTCGGAGAAGAGTACCACCGCCAAGGCCGCTGTCGTCGCATCACGGAACAAGGGTGTTGCCGCTGCAGCAGACGCATCGAGTCGAGTCTTCTCGCAACATCGGAAAAGCGTGCTGCATCAGGAAGATCTTCACGTCTTTATTTCTTTGCACCAAACTTTCATCGCATCACCATCGTTGCAACACTTTCGTTGCCCTGCGTGTCGCATCTAAAGGTACATTGAACTAAGAGTGTTGCATTTTAAGAACTAAAAAGAACTAAGCTAAAACTACCATTTTAAGTAACAGTATTGTGGATTTTTGTCGTTTATGGTCTTGTGTTAAATATATATAAAGAATACTTATTTTTAATATACAATTGTGTGGTGTTCATCTGTAGTGTTGTCACTTGACTACTGTATGTGTTCACAAATGCTTAACACACTGCCTCTGAGATAAGCCTGTCTGCTCGTGCCAAGCTACCAAGGGGGTGAGCAGGGGTTATTTTAGGAGTGTACCCCCTTACCCTGACTAGAGGCAAGGGTCTCTATTTGTCACAAGTACCTACCTGTGCCAACTAGAGACCCCCAAATCTAACAAATAACATTTAATTTATTTTATTAAATCATCACATAAATCACTGTATCATAAAAACACCACATAACATCACAATAGTACAAATATAAAATTCATATAACATTCCTTGCACCAATACAAATACTAGAGAGAAACACCAAGACAGTACACTTTGTAATAAAATAGCATATCCGATAGGAACACTTTTCTAGCTACTCCTGGATACACTGTATTATCTTTTGTCCGCAGAATCACAAAAGGACAACATTCCTTTTGGTGAATTTTTAAGGTTGCGCAGGAACTGTACGAATCTCACTGATTTCTATCACCATGCCAGTATAATGGAAAAAAACCTGAAAAATAGGGGATATCCAAAAAAACTAATAAAACACTCCCTGAAACGTGCTAGGTTCTATGATAGGGACCATCTGCTAAGCAGTAATAAACAAAAAGTGAACAAAACCTTAGAAAGAATAGTGTTTGTGAGCCAATACTCAGGCATGAGTAACAAAATCAAAAATGTAATTAATCGTAATTGGAAGATTTTAAATAATGGTCTTCCAAAGCCATTGACAAAACCCCTCTTCTCATTTAGGCGCAACAAGACTATAAGAAATGCATTAGTCCAAACATACAAGAAGATTTATGTACTGTCTTGGTGTTTCTCTAGTATTTGTATTGGTGCAATGAATGTTATCTGAATTTTATTTTTGTACTATTGTGATGTTATGTGGTGTTTTTATGATACAGTGATTTACGGGATGATTTAATAAAATAAATTAAATTTTATTCTTGATACATTTTATGTCGTTTATGTAGTTGTTAGGCTCTACCATATGGGCTTGACTAGGTGTGGTGAGATGGTGTAATGCTGGGGTGACATGACAAAAAAATCTCTTTTGTGTACCCAAGCATAGCACTAAGTGATCTTATTAAAATTTCTACCAAGGGATACATTTTTCCTACCGTTCAGTAGCACCCTATTCCCCTGGTTTGGCATAAGGGGTCCCTCTCTCTTTTCTTAACTTTAAGATATCACCAGATGGAACATTAGTAAGTGGTTGTAAATTAAAGTCTAAATTTTGCCCCAACTCCCTGCAGGGAATAGAATTGATGTATTTCAGGAGCTCATGACTAAAGGTTTTAATGGAATGTTTTCTAAAGGATCACTGAAGAGAAATCAACCCAGGAACATGAGTGGACTCATAATAAAAACAAGTGATAAAGGGGACAAAATTGTGTTACTCAGCTGTGAAAAATGCATGGCTGAGGCAAACAAACAATTGGGAAATGAAGATCATTACAAATTGCTCCCACCCAATCCCATTGAGGGATACAAAAGAACTTTTCACATGATGCTAAGAATTTGGTAGGATAGAAATCTATTTGAAATAGACGAATACAACTACCTGAAGACAACGCATCCTTTTATGCCCACAAATACTTTCTCCAGAAAGTGCATACGAGCATCACTGATCCTCCAGGGAGACCACTAGTGAGATCTATAGGCTCCCTGCTTGAGAACACTTCAAGATGTATTGATATATTTATGTTCCCATATGCAGAGAGTCTTCCATTTTATATATGTGATACATTAGACTTCTTGAACAGAATACATGATTTACCATGGAAGCCTAATCATTACATGGCAACAGTAGTTGTAGTCTCCCTATATACATCTATTTAACACACTGATGGAATAGAGGCATGCAAATATGTCCTACAGATTGGCTCTGCCTCACTCCTGGAACATTCTGCAATGCTAACAGAAATGATTGAATTCTGCCTCCACACAAATGTTTTTTTATTCAACAATAAGTACTACCTGCAAGTGCAGGGACATGCTATGGGTACTTCTTTTCACCAACCTACACTAATCTATTCTTATATTTCAATCTGACAGTCTTCCTTTTAGGAAGTCGCTTAAAACCTGGCTTTTTTCCTCTAAACCTATGTAATTTTCTCCCTGGCTAGTTTGTGAGGCACTACTTTTAGCACCAAAACACCTCACATGCATTGCACTTTACAAATATGTTACTTACTAATTTACTAATCTACTAATGGGTCGGTGGGAGGCTGAGACAGCATGAAGTGAGGAAAACAAATTGAGGATTGGGCAGATAGTCTTGTGGGCTTGTTTTCTATTTACAATTTGGGAAGGTGATAAATCTAATTTGGAGTGTTTTCTGAAATCACTGAACAATAACAAACCTGAAATTCACCTTTGATCTTCAAGATGAAGAGATCAGTTACTTGGATATTGGGATCTATATTGACAATGAGAAATTTTGAATGAAACTATACAGGAAACCCACTAGTACAGATTGCATTTTACATGCCATTAGTGGATTCCCCAAATCACTAAAATTGAGTGTTCCCTATGGGGAGTTCCCTAGAGCCAGACGGAGCTGTTCAGAGGTACCGGTATTTGATCAACAAGCAACAGCAATGTATGAAATGTTTAAAATATGTGGCTATCCAGATGTTGTATTGGCTGATGCTCTGCAAAGAGCCAAAGCAAAGAAATGTGAGATGCTTCTTCTAGCTAAACCAAAGGAAGTCTTGACAGCTGGTGATGATGATATCATCAGATACATCACAGATTATGATATGGCAAATCCAGATATGAGGGAATTATTAAAACAAAATTGGAAACAAAAAGGATGGGGACCTCAAAGGTATACTATCTGAATCTCCCAATATAACGTACAGAAAAACAGCATCATTGGGAGTTCTGTTAATTAACACCTATATGAAACCTGAAAACCTGGAGCTGAATAGACGCACCAATTGGCTAACAACAAGAAAAAGAAAAATGGATTTTGGAGATGTCCTAAATGCAAAGCTTGTCCACATGAATTAAACTTCGCTGAATTTGGAACAGTATATGGAACTAGGAGTCAAGAAAAGGATTGGCCCGCTTGTGAAACGGATTTCGTGGTGCATGTCCTAGAATGAACATGCAGTGAAAGGTATGTGGGAAGTACTGTAAATAAACTCAAACTCCGCATTTTACAATATTTGCGATCGATAAAAAAACAGAATTTCGAGATCTTATGGCAAGGCACATCTGTGAGGAACATAATGGTGAACTCTTTTGCATGAAATACTATGGAGTAAAACATGTGGTAAAACATGCAAGAGAGAGGGGGAAACAGGGAAGTAGAGCTTTGGAGAGTGATATTTAGAATGATTATCTTAATATGTTCAGAGATTCCATGGGGCTTGAACACAGGTGCGGAACTATCTGCGCATTTATAATGAATATTATCAGACAATAATTATACACAATAAGAAACATAAATGAATCTAGAAAAAATATGCAAGGTCTCAGAAAAGGTTGCAAAAAAATATAAAGTTTTCCTATTAGGTCTTATGACATTTTATAAGTTTTGTAAATAGGTTATTATGTTCAGAGTTTAGAACTCAGCTTATGAACAGTTGAGTAGTAAAACATCCTTTAAACTACTGAATAGATTTAATGCATAAGATGATTGTTTACAAAGCATTTGCACTTTATACAACTTGAAATTAGCGGAAATTTAATGGAAAGAAGACAAAGAATGTCTTGGACTGTATAGAAGAATGATGCATTTGCACACAGAAAAACATATGAACAATGGTGCATAATATATTGGAATGAGATCAATAATTTCTTGTACTGTATAAAAGAATTATAAGAACACTGTAACACGTTCAGGAGATTGCGAGTTTTGCACATTTGTAATAGTTTACAAAGCAATTGCGTTTAAGGAGACCTATACAACTACATTGCATGAAATCCATTTAGTACTTGCACACAATTATGCATCTGTTCTGAGACTTATGTGTTATAATTATGTTAAATTAGTATAATAGATATATTCACTTATTTTTAGAAATTAATTTATTTAATAAAGAGGCTGTTGACTTTTGCATATAGGTTGTTGGTTACATGATTGTTGTTTACAATTGTTGCACTTTATGGGAAATACTGCCTCGAGTCCGTGCCTTCTTCCATGGATAACTCTTTGGGAGCTGGTTGTTTGTGTTCATATATATATGTGTATATATGTATGTACATATATATATATATATATATATATACATATATATGTGTGTGTGTATATATATGTTATATTACCTACTGGCGGTCGCCAGTAGGTAGTTATAGTTAGGACCTAGTTTCCATAGGAAAAGCATTTTTTGTTTTCACAATAACGTTGGCGCCGGATGACGAATCTTCGCGAACTTTTCAAAACTCGTGGGGCGCTCTGGTCAGCTCCTATCCTGAAAGTTTCGGGGTGATTCGGTAAGCGGCGGCTAAGAAAAAAGGGGATCCCAATACCGTGTTTTCTCCATGTTATTTTCCATAGGAAACTTTAGACACGGCTACAGCCCAAACTGCTGAACGGAATTAAACCACATTTGGAAAAAGGTAGCCCTTGGTTCAGAAATATCTCTTTTTGGTAAATGATGTAAATCCGTTTAGTAGTTGCTGAGAAAATCAAAAAATAAAAGTTTCGATATCTATGGCCGCGGTGGATCCGCGGACCCTCCCGACAACGAACTTTATTCTAATTGGCTGTTAACACTCAAAACACTCAAAAACACAAGAAAACAGAAAAACAAAGTCTTTTTTCACTTTTTTCAGTGAATTTTAATGGTTTTTTAAATGCTAATTTCTAACTATACCGTCTGTAAAACCTATGGTTTTTTCAGTGAATTTCAAAGGTTTTTTAAATGCTAATTTCTAACTATAACGTCCCTGATACCTATGTTTTTTTCTGTGAATTTCAAAGGTTTTTTAAATCCTAATTTCAAACTATAACGTCTGTAAAACCTATGGTTTTTTTCAGTGAATTTCAATGGTTTTTTAAATATTAAACTACTATTCTGCTATTTGTCATTAGTACAGTTTTTTCTAACTTTTCCAGTACAGAAAACAAAATAAACTATAAAACTGTTGTGCAATGTAATATATTTCAGAAATTACAGTGTTACTTATCAAATAATACACCATAATTTAACATTTTGAATCAGGGCTTTAAGTGGGCCGGGTCTCACCGGGTCTGAGCACCGGCAGTTTTTTTAAGGAGGCCTCGAAACGGGTCTCTATCGGGCTCTGTTTTGTGCCCTGGCACAGGCGGTCCGTTTTTTCGAGTGTTATAGGGGAAGGGAAATCCTTTAAAGAGAGTCATTTTCTCTCTGGATTTCTCTTCTCCTTTCGGAACTCAGGAGCAACAATATTGTCGCGGTGTCACCAGGGCTTTATGTGGAAGCTTTTTCAATATTATAAACAAGCCACAGTTGCTGCTTATTTATCTTATACAACGAACAACCATTGACAAAGCCAATAGTCCTGACTTGTTGTAGGTATGATGTTACTTTTTGTATCATATATCTGGATGCAATAACAGAAACAGCAAAATACCAGTAGGGCGGCACACTATCCTAAGCACACATTTTTAGCTTATGTATGTTTAAGCCACGCCCTTCATTATATTGGCCACGCCCCCTCGAGAGACCCCCTAGTATTTTTATCCCACTTAAAGCCCTGTTTTGAATACATATTTTTCTCCCTTTTTCTGCTGTTTTCAGATTCTACTTAACTTCACTATTCACAGTGATGTCAGTGTAGTATCATCATAAACAGCTGGGAAAAAACTAGATTGTTAAAAAAAAACAAATGACTAATTCTTGCAACTACAATATGAAATCAACACAAATAACACATTCAATACTAGTTCCAATTTTTAAATCTGGCTGGCTCTTAGAGAGAGAGAAATGGCCCGTCGGCTCGCAGAGGGAGAGCGGCAGGCCGGCTCGCAGAGGAACAGCTGTGGGCTGACTGGTATAGGGAAAGGTGCGAGCCGTCTGCTTGCAAAGAAATAGCTGCGGGATGGTGAAGTGGGGAGAGGGAGCGTGAAGGGGGTATCTAGCAGAGAGAGACCTGCAATATATTTCCAGTCTTGGCTTGCAGAGGTACAACTGCGGGCCCGAGGACTCACACACGAAGAGCTGTGAGCCGACCGGTGGTTCGCAGATGGAGAGTTGCGGGCCCGAGAAGGTTGTTTGGAGCTATGCTCCAGAGAGCTGTGGTCTAACTCGCACAGAGAGGGACAACGGGCCGACGGGCCTGCTAGCAGACACACAGCTGTGAGCTAAAGGGCTGGCTCGCAGAGGTAGAGCTGCGGATCTGACGGCTCGCAGACGCAGAGCTGCGAGCCGACGGACTAGCTTCTAAAGGCATAGCTGGTGATGTGGGGACAGAGAGCGTGAAAGGGATATCTCGCACAGACAGAGCTCCGGTATGATTTCAGAGTTGCATCGCAGAGGTAGAACTACAGACTCAAAGTCTTGTAGACAGAGAGATGCGAGCTGACGTGGACTGAATCACAAAATGGCTGCCAACAGTTCCTAGTTTCAACAGTTTGCACCCAGGCTCGCAGATGGAGAGCTGCGGCCCGTGGGCTCAACTCGCAGAGGGAGAGCTATGGGCCGTCTGCTCGCAAAGGCACATTAGCGTACTGGCTCGCAGAGGTAGAGAGCTGCGAGCCGACGCAGCAGCGTACTGGCTCACAGAGGTAGAGAGCTGCAAGCCGATGGACTGGCTTCTAAAGGCATAGCTGCGAGCTGGTTATGTGGGGAGAGGGAGCGTGAAAGGGGTATCTCGCACAGACAGAGCACCGGTATATTAAATTGCCCCCGGGACCTTTGTTTTATTTTCACTCGATGCGAGGCACAAGATGGCTGCTAACACTTCCTGGTTTGAAGTGTTAGCAGCCAATCAGAGGCAAGCTTGTGCTCGGAGTTAGGCTCCGCCCGGATATATATATATTTTTTCCTTTAATATCTCAAAAACTACTGAACGGATTTACACCATTTCAACAAAAGCATGCTATGTGGACCAAGACCTTTCTCCCTGCCAAATTTGGCGTAATTCCATTCAGCAGTTTGACCTGTAGCCTTGTCTAAAGTTTCCCATGGAAATTGCATGGAGAAAACATATTTTGGGACCCCCCTTTTTTCGCAGCCCCCCCATGATGAATCACCCTCAAACTTTCAAGATAGGAACTAATCTGAAAAGAGGAACTTTTTGGACAAGTTCGTAAAGATTCGTCAAACGACGCCATAGTTATAAGCACATCAAAAAATGCTTTTCCTATGGAAACTAGGTTCTAACTATAACTATCTACTGGCAACCGCCAGTAGATAATATATATATATATATATTCACTAAAAAAAACCATAGGTTTCAGGGGCGTTATAGTTAGCTGGACATTTCCCTCGTACAAAACCCTAGAAATTCCCCCGTTATAGTTAGTTCAGCTAACTATAACTCGCGCCCCCGCAATGCACTGCTGATGACGTCACATATTACATCACTCATGACATGGTCAGTGACATCACTGATGACATCACTGATGACATCTCAAATGACATCACTGATGACGTCATCCAGTGAGTCTGTGTTTCTGTAAAGTTTTAATATGTTTAATATATATATTGAAAGGCCTGTTGAAGAATGAGTGGGTGTACAAGTGTGTGAATGGATAATTTTCTAGGTGCGTAACTGACTCTATAAGTGAGTCATTAAATGTATCTTACTGCAGACTAGTGACTAAACTGTGTGAATGTCTGTATGTGTCTGTGTGTTGGTGTATAAGTGGCTGCATGGTTTTGTGAATACCTATATGAATGTGTATATATGGGTTATTGATTGGTTGTCTCAGTATCTGTATGGGTGCCTGAGTATTTGTGTGGGTAGGGTGTGTGTGACTCTGTGCATAGATGTGTGAGTGGGTGATTCTATGTTGCATGGTTTTAAGAGTGCAACTGTGATGGACTGTATGGTTGGGTGAGTGTATGTATGAGTGTGTTAGTGATTGAATGTATATCTCAGTTGTACATGTGTCAGTAACTACATATGTGAAACGCAGTGTATATGTGTGTAAGAGTATATAACTATCTATATGTGAAAGTGTGTGATTTAGGGAGTGCCTGTATTGATAAGTCTGTGCTTGTATTAGTAATTGTATAAGAGTGTCAGAATTTGTTAGTATTTTTATGAGTAAGTGAACTTGAGTGTGTTTAACTGTATAGGTGGGTAAATTGGACTGTGATTAATTATTTGCATGACTGACTAGGTGTGTCAGTACCACAATGGATAATTGGCGGTGTGTGAGTGTCTATATAGGTGTATAAATGCATATGATAGTCCTGTACGGAGTGACTGTAAGTATGAGTGACTGTACAGGTGAGTGAGTGGAGATGTATGTAGACCTAAGAGTCAATGAGTGGGTATGTAGTTATTGGTATTGGAGTATCTATAGTTTTCAAAATGGCCGTCTGAAATTTTGAGTCGGTGTATCAAAGGTTATATTAGGGTGTGAGAAGATGCACTAATATATCACATGGATGACATCATGAGTGATGTCATGAGTGATGTCATATGAGATGTCATCAGTGATGTCATCAGTGATGTCACTGACCATGTCATGAGTGATGTAATATGTGACGTCATCATCAGTGCATTGCGGGGGCGCGAGTTATAGTTAGCTGAACTAACTATAACGGGGGAATTTCTAGGGTTTTGTACGAGGGAAATGTCCAGCTAACTATAACGCCCCTGAAACCTATGTTTTTTTTTGTGAATTTCTAAGGTTTTTTAAATGCCAATTCCTAACTATAACGCCCCTGAAACCTTTGGTTTTTTCAGTGAATTTCAAAGGTTTTTTAAATGCCAATTCCTAACTTTAACGTGCATGAAACCTATGTTTTTTTCAGTGAATTTCAAAGGTTTTTTAAATGCTAATTCCTATCTATAACTTATCTCTGAAGATATCATGTTTAATGATTTTGATTGGATTTCTATATTTTTCAAATTCAGTGTGTCAATTTCATTAATTATCTTTTTTATAAAATACTTTTTAATCACCATTTTTTAAACTTATTTTTTCAATTAATTCTTTTAAAAATTAAAAAATGTTATTTGAACTTAATGGGTTTTACAAACATATTTTTTTAGATTTTTCAAAATATTTTTTTAACTATATGTTCAAAACTGTATTTTATATATATTTTTCAATGTTTTTGGATCCGTGCACCCTATGCGCACCGTTCTCGATCCCTACGTGATAGCATCCGCGCATGGAACTAGTCGGGTACATGTTTAGTGCGCGATCGCAATGCGACAGGTTCGCGACTCCCAGCCTATACGCGACACGTTCGATGTACGTAACGCGACGTTTACGCGCTTCCGCGATGCGTCATCTGCATCTATGACGCGGTGGGTGCGCGGATCCCGCGAAATATTTACCATTTAAAAAACATATATATATGTATTTCATGTGAATATTAATTGAAGATAACTCTAAACTAGTCTTAAAACTAATATATTTTTACATCTAATCCTAGATTTCTTTTTAATTGAATTTCGCGGATTCGCGCTGGGTGCGTGCTGCGTAAGCGCAGGGTGCGCGGATCCTATGTGACCTGCAAAAAAAAGAGATTTGATTGGTTCATTACACTTCCTCTTCTAACTATTGAAAGACCCCAACCATTTCAATTCTTCTTCTTTGACCTTCTTTAGAGTACCATCTCCTTGGAGAGAAGAAGATTTTTTAGACTAAGTTTACACTTAGCTCTAACTTTTTTCAACCAAAAATGGCTTCAGGGCAGCAGGCATCACCTGCATCACCTCATACTTCTAAGGATGAATTTTTGCCGGAGGCACCACCCAAAAAACGTTTTTCTTCAGTGGTGTGGACATTTTTTACTTTTCCCGAGGGGCAGAATAAGACCAATGCCACTTTGGTCATGTGCAAGATTTGCAAAAGAGTCCTATCGAGAGGGGATCCTAACAAGAAATACTCTTGCGGCATGGCAAGTATGACGAAGCACATGAGGACCCTTCATCCGAACAATCTTGCACGAGAAGAGTGCCGACGGATGAGAAACACTCCTGCTACTGCGCCATCCACCTCATCGCAGCCGTGCACATCAAGAGTGCATCCATCAGCCCAAACCTTGGACATCCGTCCTCAATTTCAATTTTTAAAGGTGCTCTTCACTAACTGCAATAAGACTTTGTGCTATGGTGAGCAGTCGATCGATCTAATCTGCCGCCGGCAAGAAAGTCACATTTGCTAGTTTGTTTTTTGTTTTTTATTGTTCCCTGAAGTTCATTGTTTGGTTTCTCCTGTTTTTTTTTTTGCAGAAAAACCCAAAAAAATTAAAAATTGTTCAGAAACCCCCCAAAAAAATTATAAAAGAAGAAAGAAGAAAAAAAAAGAACTAACTTTCCTGGTTTAAAAAAAGAGCTACATTTCTTTGTTAGTGTTAGTTTAGATGAATGTATGTGTAGTAAGTAATTGACTGAATGAATGCATTAGTAGCGTATGGCGAATGTTTAAGTGCAGAACTATGAGGAAGTGCTGCAGCATCACACAGTAACCTCTTTAACTGCAGTGTGCTGTAGTACTTCCGAAGCACAGGGATGCAACATATGTACATAAATATGTTGCAAATCTATGCTTCTCTCTGCATGGCTGCTTAAACTGCAGCCATGTGGTGACACAGGCACCCTTGCACCATAGTGCAAGGATATCTGTGTCATGTGCTGTTTGTTTTTCTGCAGGAAGACACACCTTCCTGCACAAAAACAATGAGAAAATGCATTTTTCTTCTTCAATGTATGCTTAACATTTCAGCATGCATTGAAGATATAAAACAATTCTCCTTGTTGTGCTTTCCTACACCAATTTTAGAATGGTGCAGCATTCACACACATATCGAGATTTATAATTTCTGATAAATCTAGACATGTGTCTTGTTCTATGAGTATTAAGTGCAATCATGCACAACAACACTTATAGAACACCCTTTCAACACAAAGTGGTGTGCATGATGAGGTTATATTTACATGGAGTATAAAAAGTGCACAGAGTGCCTTTTCCTCTCTTTGTAACTATAAAAGAGTATCTTGCACAATAACTATGTTACAAAAAGTGACATATTTCCGTTTTTAAATTTCCTTGCGAATGATAGAAGGTAAGCACAGAGTTTGTCTTCAAAGATGTTCAAAGAAGAATGATTGAAATGATTGCGGTCCTTCAACAGCTAAAAAGGTGAAATATTATGAACCTCTCAAATCTCTTTTTTTGCAGGTCACATGATATCTGATTATGGTCAGATTTCAAAACTACATAAACAGAGTGTTTTTAGAAATGTGTTTCAACTTTGTAGCTTCTTGCAGGCCTCTTCATTCTGCATATTGAGACTTAGTTAAACTTACCTTCACAGTAATAGGAATAAAAAATGGTATACATTTTTTTCTGTTTTTCCTTCAAATATAAATTCATATAAATTGCTTATTTTAAAATTTGGATCTGTGAAAGAAAAGGAAAAAAAAAATATAACATGTAATAATACATTTTATACAACACAGCATAATTTCCACAAAGTAATTTTTTTGCCTTTTTTGCTGTTCTCAGAATATATTAAATTTCACTAAAAATAGTGATTTCAATCGTACTCATCACTTAACAGCGGGCAAAAAAGACACAATCTCAAAGATTGTTAAAAAAACAACAACATGCCATTCTCAAAATACAAATCACAGAAATATAAAATGCACACAGCTAACAAAATCTTTTAACTTTAACTTACAAAAACTGTAAATGATGTCGCTAGAAAATATTCACCAAATCTAAAGTTGAATTTTTGGAGGATGCACCACGCCCACAACGTTTTCCTTCAGTGATGTGGAAATGTTCTACTTTTCTCGAGGGGCAAACAAAGAGCAATACCACCTTTCTCATGCACAAGATTTTCAAAAGAGTTCTGTTACGAGGGGATCCTAACAAAAAATACTCATGGAGCACAGTAGTATGATGAAACACCAAGGACCCTTCATCCAAACAATCTTGCACGAGAAGAGTGCAAACAGATGAGAAACACTCCTGTTCTGTATCTGTAAAAAAGAATCACAAATAAATGTATATTAATAACTTTCAAAATTATACTATTCCATTACTGTACAAGCACATTTTATATAAATACTGACTAAGAAACTATGTCCCTGAACCACAAGTGTGACGATGGTTAAAACACTACATGCATAGTGCATACTACTTTGAAGCAGTTCATGCCCTAAAGCCTACCTCACTAAAACTCTACATGCTAACTGACTAAATGATTACAGTACTATAAGGAGACACACTGGGTGAGTGACAGGGTGTTTGCTAGAAGAGTATGAATACTAACTAGGGAATTGAAGGTGTGAAACACAACTGTGTAGGTGATTAGAGGACTGCATCCATACTGCATAGGCATTTAAAGCAGTCCATGTGCTAAGGCCTGGCTCACTGCATGACTACTTGGGTACTGACTGAATGATTAGAGTACAGCAAGGAGAGTGCCTAGGTGAATTTATAAGTGCTAGGTTTTTCGCACAGGGAATGGATTAGTACTTGGTACTGAATGGGTCACTAGAGGAGTGCAAAGGCAGTGACAAGATGTTTGCTGGACTGTATGGATACTGACTAGGAAATTGAAAGTGTGAAAGACAAGTATCTAGGTGGTTAGAAGACTGCATGCATAGTGCATAGGGGTTTCAAGCAGTCCATGTGCTAAGGCCTGGCTCAGTGCATGAATACTTAGGCACTGACTGAATGATTAGATTACTGCAAAGATAATATCTTGGTGAATTTATAAGTGTTTGAGTTTTCGCACAGTGAATGGATTAGTACATGATGCTGAATGGGTCACTAGAAGACTGCAAAGGGAGTGACAGGGTGTTTCCTGGAAGTGTATGGATACTGACTAGGGAATTGAAGGTGTGAAAGACAATTGTGTAGGTGGTTAGAGGACTGCATGCATAGTGGATAGGGATTTGAAGCAGTCCATATACTAAGGCCTGGGTCACTGGATGAGTACTTGGGTACTGACTGAATGATTAGAGTACTGCAAGGAGAGTGCCTGGGTGAATTTATTAGGGTTTGGCGCAGTGAATGGATTAGTACATGATGCTGAATGGGTCACTAGAGGAGTGCAACGGGAGTGACAGGGTGTTTGCTGGAAGTGAATGGATACTGACTGGGGAATTGAAGGTGTGAAAGACAAGCATGTAGGTGGTTAGAGGGCTGCATGCATAGTGGATAGGGGTTTGAAGAAGTCCATGTGCTAAGACCTGGCTCAGTGCATGAATACTTAGGCAGTGACTGAATCATTAGCGTACTGGAAAGAGAGTGTCTTGGTGAATTTATAAGTGTTTGGGTTTTGGCACAGTGAATGGATTAGTACATGCTGTTGAATGGGTCTCTAGAGGACTGCAAAGGGAGTGACAGGGTGTTTCCTGGAAGTGTATGGATACTGACTAGGGAATTGAAGGTGTAAAAGACAAGTGTATAGTATGTTAGAACACTACATGCATACTGCATAGACATTTGAAGCAATCTATTTGGTACTTAGAAACTGACTAAATAATCAGACTACTTCTAGGACAGTGCTTAGGTAAAACTTTTACATTTTCAGTTCTGCCACAGTGAACAGAATAGTACATGGTACTGCACCTTAGTGTCAAACCCTGACTCATTTTATCAATGCATAAGCAAAGACTAGCTTCTAATGCTACTAAAACTTGACAACATGACAGGTTTTAAAAGAGTTATCTGCTAAAAAATACACGATGTTACCAAATGCTTCTCTCACAGTGGTTCCCAAATGCACACAGACTCACAGTGTGATTCTAGACAACAACCACTATACCTAGGAGTTTACCAAAAATCATTCACTACTGTGGAAGTGGTAAGGGAACTGCACACAATCTTCATATTTCAGGACTGCACTTTTGTGTCAAAGCCTGACTCATTTAATCAAAGCATAAGCAAAGACTGGCTTCTAATGCTACTAAAACTTGACAACATGACCGGTTTTAAAACAGTTATCAGTCAGCAAATACACAATGTTACCAAATGCTTCTCTCACAATCCTTACCCAAATGCACACAGACTCACAGTGTGATTTTAGACAATCAACACTATCCTAGGAGTTTACCAAAACTCATTCACTAGTCTAGAAGAGTGAACACAATCTACATATTTAAGTACAGCACATCAGCGTCAAAGCATGACTCATTTAATCAATGCATAAGCAAAGACTGGATTCTAATGCTACTAAAACTTCACAACATGACAGGTTTTAAAAAAGTTATCTGTCAGCAAATACATGATGTCACCAAATGCTTCTCTCACACTGATCCCAAATACACACTAACTCACACTGTGATTCTAGACAAGCACCACTATCCCTAGGAGTTTACCAAAACTCATTCACTACAGTGCAAGTGGTAAGGGAACTGCACACAATCTACATATTTCAGGACTGCACTTTTCCGTCAAAGCCAGACTCATTTAATCAAATCATAAGCCATAACTGTCTTCTAATGCTACTAAAACTTCACAACATGACAGGTTAAAACAGTTATCTGTCAGCAAATACACGATGTTACCAAATGCTTCCCTCACAGGGGTTCCCAAATGCACACAGACTCACTGTGTAATTCTAGACAAACAACACTATCCCTTGCACTATACCAAAACACATTTCTTCATCTAGAAGTAGTACTGCAGTTTAGTACAGAAACATAACATAACTCATTTCACAAATTCATAAACAATGACTGGTTTCTAATGCTACCAAAATATAAAAACAGCACAGTTATCTGTCTACAAACACATGAAAAACACAAATGCTTATCACAGAATGGTTTCTACATGCACACACACTGTCAATAAGATTGTAGAGAAAAAAAGTACTCCCTACACTTTAGCAGGAGAAATACATTAGTCTGATTAAAATCAAAATAGTCTACATACATCCCCTCACAATTAAATAACTCATCTTTCAAGTTCTTTTGTAGATTAAGGAGTATATCGGTCACTCACCATATTTTCTTTTACAGAATCTCTGCACTGTGCACCTCTCAGCAAAAACAAAGAATGGAAAAGTTTCCCTTTCATTTTCCACACATATACATGTAAACATCAAATCACAATCCTTCACACATAAACTCAAAAGCAAACACACATTTCTATTGGGTAAACATTTCAACCCTTTCCAACTGAAAGACATTTCAACCCTTCCCCCAATCTGCCTTCTGCCTGTTACCATAGAAACAGGTCATGGAACACTGCACTAAGCACACAGTTCAGAAGTTCAGCACACAATGTTCCTACACAAGAGAGGAAGTGTGCTTCACTTTTCAACATATCAGCTAATCATATATAATGTTCGTTACAATCTGTTTTTGTTAACGAATAAGAATCATACCTTTAAAAAACAGAAATATACGCGCTACCTTTCAGTGAACAAAGTAGTCAATTCAAAAATCTTTATTTCGGTTATTGCTAACCATAAAAGACATACAAAAAATATACAAGTCATTATCACATAAAACAGACAAACATTTCAATGCAAAAAAAGAGTTCAATCAAAGTATGGACACAAAACGAGGTGCATGGTTTCACTGGTCCAGGCAGTTTCTCAATCTAATACATAGTTTTAAAAATTCCTTAATTTGGAGAATACTGTCACTGTGCAAAAGCTGCAAGTAAAAAAAAAGACCGGTGTGATTTGTTTAAAACCAAGTTTTTTTAAAAGAGTCACTAAATATAATTTACGAGGAAATTCATAAAATTTACATAAAAAGATAAAATGCAGCAAATCCTGCGGAGACTTTCCGTCGCAGCCGCAGGGCGCTGCAAGTTTATTAAAAATGTCACATTTAGGTCGAATAAGCAGGTGATGAAATTGATTAAGCCTAAATCTGGTCAGTAAAAATTTCTCATGTGAAGACAAAGACCCTTCCAAATATGGTTCTATGGCCACGGTGGTCTTAAGCATAACAAACTTTCTCACACTTGGCTTCTGGAGCTCCACATCTTCTCTCGTAATCCTCTTATCCTGCAGAAAAGATTGTTTAATTTGCTCCAGATCTCCCCTTGTTATTAATTGTGGTTTGGAGAAGAGTTCAGGGCGACCAAGTTTATCAAAGTTTGATTTTAGGTAGCTTAGCCAAGGAGAACTCAGTGCCTTGTCCAGTGACAAAAAGTCCTTCATGATTAAGTGTGTTAGGGGTATGTTCTCATTTAGCCAAATTTTAAGCCAAAACATCAAAGGGCGTAAGGAAAGCAAATCACATATATATTGGGACCCCAGCTCCTCATGAACAGCAAAATTAGCCGTACCGGATGGGACACACAATAGTCGCTTCATAAAACGATTTTCAACAATCTGTAATTGCTCTCCATTAACATACCCCCAAAGTTCACTGCCATAGGATACAGTTGCCACAGACTTAGCATTGTACAATTTCAACATTGCACAGATTGGCTTTTTCCCCAATTTGGTTGCAAAGTTGAATATTGACGCGTTAACCCTCACCATTTCACCTTTTTTCTTCACAAGATGAGGTTCCCAATTTAATTTTGTATCGAAGAGAACTCCTAGGTAAGAAAATGTTTTAGTTAAAGGGATTATTTCTCCGCCAATCCTAAATTGGAAGGGTTTTCTTGGTTGCTGACCAACTTGCAATACAAAAGATTTAGAGTTATTTACCAAGAGGTCTCTATCTCTCATAAATGTATCAAATGCTGTTAACAATGATTGCAAGCCCCTCTCGGTCCTAGATATAAGTACTGCATCATCTGCATAAAGAAGTATTGGGATTCCTCGCCTACCAACTCTGGGACAGTCAGCATGAACGTCTTGTAACACCCCATCTAAGTCATTAATGTAGAAGTTAAAAAGAAAGGGGGCCAGGATACAGCCCTGCCGGACCCCCTTTCCAATACTAAAATTATTAGATACACTCAAGTCCAGGGAATATCTCACATTGGCGCTGGTGTTATAGTGTAGGGCAACCAAAAAAATCAACCAGACCGCTATCAACCCATTTTGACCTCATGGACTGCCACAGCTTAGACCGGTTGACACAGTCAAACGCTGAGGACAAGTCCATAAAGGCAAGATGAATGGTACCTTTCTGTACTATAGTATATTTACTTAAGATCAGGAAGAGGTTAAGGCATTGAGTAGTTGTTGATCGGCCTTTACAAAATCCGTACTGCGAGGGGGACATAATGTTATTTTCCTCCACCCACTCTACCAATCTTTGCAAAACAATTCTTCCTACAATCTTGACCATAGAATCTAATAAAGAAATCGGTCGATAGCAATGTGGGCTGCCCTTGTCGCCCTTTTTAAAAACTGGGACAATTGTGGAAACACCCCATGATCGTGGACATCCTTCTTTTGCAGCAGCATTAAAAACTGACTCTAAAATCGGTGCCCAAAAGCTAGGATCAGATTTATACAAATCAGGGGGAATCCCGTCCGGACCGGGAGCTTTTCCACCTGTGATTCCCTGTATGCCCTCCAAAACTTCAGCTCTATTAAAAACAATCTGTACACCAGTTTTACTGCAATCAGTACTAATAACCATGTCCTCTGTGCAGCAGTAAAGTTTTTTGAAGTGCACTTCCCACTCCTCCTTAGATATATAACTTTCAGTACCATTTCCCGGGTCCTGTGTCAAAAATGGTTTTCTCATCAAAGCCCAGAAAGCTGTACTACTTCCAATGGTGGCAGGATCTAAGATCGCTAACCACGCCTCTTCCCTGAGAGATTCCTTATGTCTTGCAATAGTTTTTTTGTAGATCATTCTACATTGCTGGACATCAGCTTTTATCCTAGGCTTGGATGACAATGCTACTCTTAGATTTTTTGCTGCTAGGGAACAATCCTTGTTAAACCACCTTGGACCTTTTAAGGAATCCAAATTTTTTATGGGTACTGATAGTAATTGAGATACCTTCCCCGCTAAACTGTTGAAGGCATTTAGGATAGTGTTTGGGAGTGTATCCACTTGTGTGCATAACGAAATTTCGTCAGCACAAGTAGTTTTTATTTTAGTGTACAGCTGATCAGGGGTTACCATGGACCATCTCAGACGGCGTCTGCCATCAGTGGTATTCACCCTACCGATAAGGGGTTCCACTCTTTCTTTTGCTATCAGCGGACCCCTCATAAGAGCAGTGAGAGGATTATGGTCACTGAATTCACTGACTTCAATAGAGAAGAATCCCACAAAAGACTGCATTACAGGTGTTAGCAAAATGAAATCTATAAAAGTTGCCCTACCATTCCCCTTAAGTGTTGGGGTGTCAAAGCGCTTATTTGGGGCCATCAATGCCATCATAGGAGTTAATTCTAACTCATTAAGCATATCATTGAGGTGTTCCCCCTCAGTTGTGTGCTCAAAATGGAAATTCTCATAGTCCGGGCAATTAAATTCTGTGATCAGTTTAAAAAGAGGGTCTCCACAGGGATGAACATTAAAATCTCCGACCACCATGAGGTTATGAAGACAACCCTTCATGGAGTTACTAATAAAGGAATGCAATGTAACTATCTGACTAGAGTTGGTACTACAATTAGTGGAATTATAAAAATTGACCAAACCGGCCGTACAGTTATCTCCATTTAAAACTAAGCCAATAATGCCAGTGTGGTTTGTTGTAATTCTCCGAACCTTACAACATAAAACTATGGATATAAACACAACCAAGCCCCCCTTAGGTCTACCCCTGTTAGTTGCTACTGCCGGTACGTAGTAGGCCTTATACCCTTCCAGGAAGTAATTACAATCGATTGACCAGGTTTCCTGTAAACAGATAACTTGGTACTTTTTAATATACTCAGTCCAATTGCAATCCCCCATTTTGGAACCAAGACCCGCAATGTTCCAAGAAATTATGTTATTAGAGTTGTTGACAGCCAAAATACATTCCGAACGATCAGTATCCAATAGGCCACGAGTTACCTGCCCACCGGATGCCTCCTGTCAGTCACATAACTCTAATCCCGAGAGGGCATCAAATCTGTTGTGGGTTACAATATTGAAACCATTACCTCTCTGTAACCCCCCATTATGAGCATATTCCTCATTAGGAGGCAATGACTGTGAGGGTATACGTGATCTAAATGGGCCAGGGGTTGGTGGATTTCTAATAAAGTGGGAATAGAAAAACCCCAGTGGGCGTATGCAAATACAGTTGGGAGTGTTGGCCAATGCAGCAGCTCTGAGTAGAACTGTAGCAGCATGCTGAGGATGCCTAAAATTAATAATAATGCAGTCACCATTTATTGTCTTGCTAGATGAACCAATCCAGCTCACCCTCCTTGTTGTTAATATTTGATCTGCATACTTAACAGGGAACCCACAATTCTTGTTAAGCCAGAAAACCGTCCTGTTCTTTAAAGAATCATGATTTTCTTCAGACGCCTGATGTGCTTGGGGCTGAATGGGAGGGACATTCGTAAGTACAGCCACATAGGGTGCACAATCAGGGGGAAGATTTACATGACGATTTTTCTTTATGTGGGTATAAGTCAAATTTCCCTCTAGAGATCTCGTGTTAATGGTATTCTGCATTGTTAATGTCGTGGGATCCGATAAGACAGGATCGACAACAACCACTGTGTTCTGTGTGTTAATCTGCCTGTTTAAATGAGTATTAGATATACTTCCCTTTGATGATCCCGGGTCATCCACAGTTGGTCTAATATTTCCTGCATCTGATTTGCCTGATGCCCCAGCCAGGTGGGATTTTATCAGGCCACCTAGTCTTTCTACTTCTGAGGCCATGATATCTAATTTGGCTAGCAAAGGTTGCATCAATTCTGCAATTTTTGCCTCTAATTTTCCCTCCAGTGAGTGAAATAGAAGTGTTAATGGTTCAGGGGCGATGTTAGAACTCGATCCGCCCATACCACTATCCTCTCCTAGATTCTTTTGCAATCCCCCACTATTAGAGACTCTATTACCCCTCCCGGTTTTACTTTTGCAATGATTACCCATGCGCTTAGCTTGCACCTTCCTGCACAGTCTCATTGGTCTATGCTGGGGCGATAGGGGTGATAAGGGTGATGACTCTTCCTCTATTAATTCAGATGCAACTTCAAGGTCATCTGTAATCAAATCTGTATGTGTTTGTGCTGCAATGAGTACAGCAGCCCCGCTTTCCCCGTCCAATCCGTCTATAGGAGCTGTGACTACCAAAGGGGACGATAATTCAGCACACCCAACATCATCATTTCCCCGCCCTAGGGAGGCTCTGCGTGAGTTGTTGATTTGGGTCACCTTTTGCACCAGATAGTTATCCATAGAACCAACCCCCTTAGTAGGTTTATTCGTCTTAACCTTAGACATATTAGTAACCCTGACGGTAATCCTTGGAGCCAGGCACCTTTTTACCCAGGACTATACAACCGGCTACGTAGTCATACAACCAATGATTTCTTGTCTTTTTTAAAAAATATCCGTGGATCCGCATACCCAACGCGATAGGATGCGCGCACTGTGCGCGCATTTCGACGTTTTTTTTTTTTAAAAAAAAAGGGGCCCCAGGGTGTCCTTCTGGGACCCCCTAAGCACCTCTAGAGGGTCAGAGTATTTCCACTCTGCCCCCTTTATATGTTTTACAGCACACTTATTCCCCTTGCTTCTTCAGCCTCCCTTCTACCGAGGCAGAAAATGGCCGCCAACAGTTCCTGGTTTCGAATGTAGAGAGACACTCGACAGCCAATTAGCATTCAGCGCGCGATCGGGAGGCTGCGTGCTCGGTTCGGGGAGGGTGCGCGTACGGTGCATGTATGGTCCGCGGATCCTCCGCGGCCATAGATATTTATGTACTTTTAACTCTAATTTTCTCAGGAAATTACTGAACGGATTCACACCATTTTTGCAAAAGGCACGAGTCTGAACTGAGGACTACCTCTTTGCCAAATTTGGTGTCATTCCGTTCAGCGGTTCGGGCTGTAGCTGCGTCAACAGACCCTATGGGAAATTGCATGGGGAAAACGCATTTTGGGACCCCCCTTTTTTCTCGGGCCCCCGCTTGACGAAGCACCACAAAATTTTCAGGGTAGGAGCGGAGCGGAGCTGGCCAAAAGTTTGGAAAATGTCGCGAGGATTCGTCAACCGGCGCCAGACTTATTGGGAATAGAATGTTGCGGATTTCCTATGGAAAATGGGTCCTAACTATAACTACCTACTGGCTGCCGCCAGTAGGTAATATATATATATATATATTTTCACTGAAAAAACCATAGGTTTCAGGCACGTTATAGTTAGAAATTAGCATTTAAAAAACCTTTGAAATTCACTGAAAAAAACATAGGTTTCAGGGGCGTTATAGTTAGTTGGACATTTCACTCGTACAAAACCAGACAAATTTCACCGTTATAGTTAGTTCAGCTAACTATAACTCGCGCCCCAGTAATGCACTGCTGATGATGTCACATATTACATCATTTATGACATGGTCAGTGATATCACTGATGACATCACTGATGACATCTCAAATGGTCCTCCCTGGACTGGAAACAAACATCCTAGGACCGGTTTCGGGGTTTCACCCCACTTCAGCTAGGATAGCTTGATTCCAGTGGCAAGGAGAGCACGGGACTCACGTCTGAGCATACTCCTCCCACTCGGGGTGAGAAATGCCTTGGCCACGTGGGTTGGGGTCCATGGGCCTACATCAACCTGGGGAGCAGGGCTGAGTGCCTCCCTCCCCTATTGCAATACGGCCTGGCCCCAGGGAATAAGGTCCTTGGGGCCAAAAGGGCCTGGGGGGCTGCATTTGCCCTCCTAATTTTTGCAGTATTGCAGGCACCTGGGGATGGGGCCACTGAGGCTGAAATTGAGCAGTGTAGGGTCCCCAAAATATTGCAACAGGCTGTGGGGAATGCAGTTCCCCGGGCCAAAATCAGCACAGGGAGGGGGCATGCATCTCCCTGCCTCATTAATTATAGTGCTTGGCCCCGGGGATGGGATAGATGGGACCAAAATGGACTGGGGGAGCTGCTTGACTTCTTCACCAATAAACAGGTTTCCAGTCCCCTGGGGATGGGGTACTTGGGACCAAAAGTGGGCCAGGGAGGTGGGCCCATCACACTAAAAAATGCACTTGGGGTGAGGTCCCCGGGCCACAAGTTGCACAGAGAGGGAGCCCACGAGCTGACTGCCTTTGGGGGTTGGCTAACCCCCACTGCACCCTGTCAACAGCCAAGCATGGTGTGGGGTAGGCTGCATGCATGGGTTGGATGCAGGTCCTGTGGCTAGTCCCAGCTGGTAATTAAATATTACTTTACATAAACAAAACTAGTACTGAAATGAAGAAAGCAAAGGTTACAGGGAAATTATTGTTAGGTTCAGATTTTACATACTTAAAATGATATCAAATTCAGCAGTTATAGTTATCTCAAGAAACTATAACTCGTGCCCTATGGTAATTATAACTCGCAATCAAAATCTCAAATGTCACTTACTCACTCACACAGTGGCAGCATTATAGTTCAGATGGAGGGTTATTTTATTTTTTAAGCTACTCCCTTGCCTGAAAGTCAAGTGCTGAGAAGAAGTACTTAGGGGGTCATTAGGATGGTGGACAGACTTGAGTCTGTCCGCCATCCTGTGGTAAACCGGGACCATCCACGGCAGTCTCGCATACCAAATCAGGATGCGACCGCCACCATGGCGGTCGCATTTTGGTTTTTAACATTGCGGTGGACACTGCTCACAGAAGCACCCACCGCGAAGCGAAACACCATGTTGTGCATTTCACTGCACTACGTGGCAGGCACCACACGGTGCCTGCCTAGTAGTGCTGTGAAATGTAGGAGGGTACCATGGTACCATGGGTCCCCCCAAGTGCACCCTCACCTCCCCCAACACATGGGGGCCCGCACCAGGCCCCCTTAAGTAATCCCCACATGCCTTTCCATGGCGGCATTACTGCCATGGAAAGGCATGACATTTTTCTCATCATAATTTGGTGGGTGCCTGCTAGGCACCGCCATCATTTTATGGTCCCTGGACCATCCGCCAGGTAATCTGAATGATTGCTTCTGGCGGACAAGTGGCGAACGGTCTTTCTGTCTGCCACGGTCAGGAAGCGATTCCCCCGCCATCCTAATTTGGCAGGGGGAAACTCGCGGTCGGCGGACGGAAGTACTGCCACCGCATGGCTGGCGGAGGCGGTCCTTCCACCATCCTAATCGAACCCTATGTTCCCAGTTTAGGGTTGAGTAATACAGGGGCCCCAGGACACCAAAGGCAATAAAACCACATTGTTACAGTTTTGACCCCCTACCTTCTGACTGCCCCACTCCAACATGTATTTCCAACAACATTGAGCACCCACTAAATTATAACTTTATGGGTATTTGCACATTTCTCCAATACTTTTACAGCCAACTTGAAGACCCACCCATAGGACCTGGGTGTACGTAATGTAGGAATAGCTGAGAAGCGTCCCTGCACCCAAATGTACTCATACAGTGCATATAGGTACTTCTGGGCAGCAGGAATTTTGAGCATTTATGAGATTGCTCTTGAGAAATGGGGAATGAAAAGAATAAAGGTTTTTGTACCGATCCCCACTTATTTTGACAAGTTTCAGCTTATTTTCACCCGTTTCACAACTGGCCTGCTTTCAGCAGTTGAAATGGGAGATTGTGAAAATGTTTTCTGATAATTTCAATTCTGATGGTAACTCCTACGGCTGGCTGAATTGCGAATTAACGCAAAACTCGGCTATTAAAAATTAGCAAAGGAGTTTTATTGACCCTGCATGGCAAAGAGTTTTCCATAGGAGAAAATATTTACATTGTAGAGAAAATACGAAAAATGTATTCATACTTTAAGTGTAATTGTAAAACCATTTGGCGTCCACATTGATATCTACTAATTGCACATGGTGTTCTGGGATGTTTCCTTAATCTTAGAGATGTGCATTAAGGAGACATGCATGGGCAGTAATAAATTCCTATTCAATCAATCAATCAATAATAACTTTATTCGGAGGCCGTAAGAACAATTTGAAATTTAATAGCAGTACCATAGTATATCAGTAAGAAAAGGCCAAGTTTGCAACAAATAAAAATTATTAGAAAATTAAAATTGCATGTATACAAATTATTTCTCCAAGTTCACATAAGATTCATGTAACGTTATTAGCTAAAATTCCATAACAGTAAAGCAGGAGATGGATACAAAAGTCTTGTGTTGGGTCCGTCATGCGCCCCATGCCCCTCCGGTAGGCATGATTAAATCTTTTTAGGTATAAGAAGATAATAAGTGATGTGTACATACGGCTCAAGTCTTAAAACCATCGGAAGTCTGCACACTATGGCCCCTTACTGGGAAAGAGGCAAGGAAATTTTCTTTCTATCATAAAAAACAGCCCATAGAAAAGATGCCAAACTTCTGCAAATCTCCAAAGAAGGTAGAGACTGTAGATATAAATATGCAGGTCCACATTGGGGAAAGTGCTGAGGTCTTATGTCGGTACAATATAACGCTTCCTCAGATGGTTCTAAAACTTTTTTTTAAAACAACACATGTGTGGTATTCTGGGCCAGCGTATCTTCACAAGGACAGTTAGTTAGAGTTATGACCAGTCATTTATAAGTGGGAAACTAACCAATTGGTGAAAATTGCCCAGACTTAGACGTGTCAAGACATACCTGTGTCTTGGATTTAAAACTGCTTTAAGATCAAAAGTTGTTGATATCATTTGGTTATTTTGAACGCTGGGTTTAGAGATTTCAAGTGTAAGCCTAAGGCTCTCCAGTATGCCATTGCTTCTTTTTTTAAGAAATCCTTGCTAATATTAGCCAGTGCACCAGGCTTCTTAAACAACTCAGGGTGACCCAAATCATTACAGAAACATTGAATATAAGCAAGCCACAGTATACGCTGATAGAGACTAGAATTGAGGCAATTCCTGATTATGACACGATTCAGCGCAGTGTGTTCAGAAGTCCATACTTAATATTAGAGTAGGATGAGCTATAGCATAATTAGATGGGGCTCCAAGTTCAACATGGCATACATGTACTGGAGCACTGTTAGAGGTGGCAAGGAGATATCTAAAAAACTCTTTCTCTACCAGCTGTATATCACTACATTTCTTGTGTTCCCCACACACCAGCCCTATATAGCGTAACACTCAGACATTTAACTTTATAGATTAACATCATCAGCTCTAATGGATTAGAACCCAATACTCTGGAAAACCGTCTAACTGCCACACAGGTTCTACTAAATTGTAATTTCCTATTGGAAATAGACTTGTTCCATAGGCACCCTTTATCGAGTAGGATCCCCAAATAGGAAGAAGTGTTAGTGAAACCAACAGTTGTGCCATGCATTTTCAAATCTTGACAGTTAGCGGTGTCCTTCCCACATTTCATAACAAAGGTTTTTGACTGGTTCACCAAAAGACCAAGATCCTGAATATATTCTACGAAGATTAATAGCAGGGTCAGGAGGGCAAGTGGTATATGTGCCACAAGAACGGCATCGTCGGCATAGAGGAGGGCCGGTTAAAGAGCGAGTTCCTACTTGTAGGAGATCTTTAGTAGATACCGCTAGTGCCGCACCCACTCTGTTTATATATAGGGAAAACAGAAAGGGAGCCAGGACATAGCCCAGTCTCACTCCCCTCTCCACCCTAAATGCTTCAGTGCATTCGCCTTTAATGCCATAACTGACTCTGGCTTTGCACCCTGAGTATAAATCCCTCAGGAAGGTAATAGTCGCAGTTTCTAACCCCAAATCTTTCATAATTGCACAAAATTTGGCATGCATAACAGAGTCAAAAGCTGAAGAGAGGTCGACCAAAGGTAGGTACATAGCCCCCTCTTTAATGTTAAGGTATTTCCCAAGAAGCATGCTTAAATTAAAGCTCTGCTCTATTGTTCCAACCCCAGGGTTGAATCTGTACTGAGAAGATGTTATGTGTATCTACCCCAATCTTGCAGTTTGTTCAAGATAATTTGACCTGAAATCTTCACTAAGGAATCGAGCAGACAAATTGGTCTATTGGAGGCCGGGTTTGATCGATCTCCTTTTTTATAAATAGGGACGATAATTGATTCGGCCCATGTTGATAATAAACATGCTGCACAACATGACCTAAGTATTAGAGCCAGTAGGATCCCCCATAGAGCGAGGTTAGCTTTGTGCAGATCTACGGGGATTCCAGCTGGGCCTGAGGCTTTACCGCCTTTACTAACCAGAATTGCATCATTAACTTCCTCCATGCTAAATGGGACCATGGTTATAGTCTGTGGAGAATCTACTATTGTGGTGTTACTATGTTCTTGCTCTGGTGCAGGTGCCACATTAGGTAGAGAATAAATGCTAATAAAATGCTTTCTCCAATCTTCCTCCATAATGGCCATCTCAAGCCTGGGAACTCCGTCTGCTGTCAGTGGTGCAGAGTTCATTACCCTCCAAAAAGCTCTGTTGTCTTTAATGGCACACGATTTGCATAGGGAGTCTGTACCTCTAAATCACATCTAGGGGATTTATGTAATGCCTCCTTTAGATGTTTGTAAGCCTAGTGCATGTTGTATCAAACCGACCCTTGCTCTCCTGTCTTCCTTTTTTGTTTATGACAGAGAGATTAACTTTCACCCCCTGTGTGATTGACAAGAAGGCCTTGATGGTATCATTAGGGTCTGCAGAATCATCTAAGAAGGTATCAAAGGCCACTCTTTTACTAGATATCAATTGCTTAAGAAATCCCTCCGTAACAATATGTGTCCATTGCACGGTGTACCCATTGAAGCTTGCTAACTTGATTCCTCCTTTTTGTGAGATGGTATTATGGTGCCTCTTTTTAAGAAATAAATTAGACACCAATTCAATACTCAAAGGGTAATGGTCGCCTAATGAAATCGAGTGGGTAGAAAGAAAGTACCTGCTCAACTCACCTATCAGATAGTAAAATATGATCAATAATTCTGTGACCATTTCTGACATTAAAAGTGCACTTGCGTTGGGCATGAGGAGAGGAGTTCTCATTTGCAAAAGCAAGGTCATATTTAAATAATGGTTCATTGATCTTATCCCCGTAGATGTTATGGTTGAAATGGGTTTGATTGACGTCTTCTACATTTATTATATCATGAATCTTGCTTGGCTGTCCATTACACAACCGTAAATTAAAATCACCTCCCTATATGTAACCAGTGCACTTACTGTTATTTATGTCATCATTCAATTTCTGTAATGTGTCTGTGATATCTATAGTGGCAGCATTATTGTAAAAGTTTATTATGGCTAACCCGGCAGAACCAAATGAATCACATGATATTAGTTAGCAATAGGGATAATGTGTCACCAGAGAAATGTTGGTAAATTGAAGGCTATTAGATATGTATGTGCAAAGACCCCCCTTTGATCTGCCGTGAAGTGATGGAGTGGCAGGGGTAAAATATGTTTTATACCCATTCATGTGAATGGGCTCCATGAGGCAGGTCTCTTGTATGCAGATAATATGAAAATCAGCTACAAACTCTAACCATTCTGGGTTTTGTCCCTAACTCCACAAACCAGCCACATTCTAAAATACAAAGCCTAGATGTTCATAGGTGGCTAATGCAAGGGTGGGATTATAATTATTGCCCGAAGCAACTGGAATATCATTACTGGGAGGTTGTAGAGTCGTGTCATGCCTTATCATGGGTCCCTCTATAACTAAGTTGCGGATGGTCATTAGATTTTTATTCCAATCTATAACAGGCTCACCACTAAGTCAGTCCGAGCCATCCAAATTTGTCAAACTGTGGAATCGGTTATGAGTTGGTACCATGAAATTAAAATTCTGCGTGGGCCCTAAAAAGGTGGTAAGCCGCGTTCTATCCCTTTCAATCTGTTTTGCCGGATGGTAGAAATAGCCCAGTGGGATAGAGGAAATAGAGGTTGATTAGATGTTAGGGGTCCTAGTCCTAGACAGAATAGTTTCCACCAGCTGTGGAGTTTTAAAGGACAGGACTATACAGTTACCAGGCAGAGTTTTTTGCCTTCCCCACCCGTTTAACCGTCCTCACCATTTTTATATTGTTAAATAGCTGATCAGTTAGACCCAGCCAGTTAAGGGACTTATTTATTAGTGCAAACCAGTTCTCTAAGCTTGTTGTAGGTCAGTGGGGAGCATTTTCCAATACAATCACATATGGTGTGGCAGCCGGTAGAAGATCAAGGTGATCAGCTGGCTCATGCATAGGTTTGTGTAACTTATTCTGTGATTAAGGCTATTACAATAGGACCCAAACTTCTGCCCCCATATTCCCTGGGGCCTGACATTACCTGATTTAGAAAAAAACTATTATCTGTTAAACCATTATGGGTGTTTTTAGTTAGTACTCAAGCGATATGTAGGGTAAAAAATGGAGCTATCACAAGCCATTTTGTTAGTGGAGAGGAGAGTTGGGGCATCATTAGGGGGCGGGCCAATCGTAGTGTATTTTGCATTTGGCCTATCCTTATTTACAAAGGAGTTGAACAAATCCAAACAGGAAATAGTTTTAGATTTCACTTTCATTAGGCAAGACTGTATGTCCCTCAATGCACGGCTAAAATTATGCTCAAAGAACTTAAGTGCCTTGTCTGGGGCATCCAGTTTACTACTTAGTAAATTATTGGAAGACAAGTTGGTAAGAGACAGATATTTCCAGGATGATTTGGGGATTTTCTTACTTGTTTAAGTGGCGGTGATGTATTGGGTTCAAAGAGGGAAACTGATTCTGAGAAAAATTGAATACACTCATTATCCCCTTTACCTTCAATTGGCTCATTATCCTTCCTTGAGCCCCTACATTCATTAGTAGTTATAAGACTCTCTACAGAGTCCTTTGGATTGTTAGAGGTGGTATGGGTCGGAGTCGCTAAAGATGTTACACATTCCCCACAAGTTAGCAATGACTCTTCAACTGATGATAGTTGCTTATCTATGGCCCCCATAGTTCCTGTAATATAGTTTAGTAGCGACAACTGTGAATTATCTGGGGATTGAGTCTGAGACTTGCTCACGGAAACAGGGTGCTTTCTCTTTCCCATATATATATATATATTTTTTTTTTACAGAGTTTTATATAGCGCAAACTTGACCCGTAAGTATCGGGTATCAGAGCGATTTACACAAGCACCAGTTGCATTACATGAGGACACATTCATTTTCGTTAGGCACGGGGAGGTTAAGTGATTTGCCCAGAATCACAGGATGTTCAGCCTCATTGCCGAGACTTGAACCCGGTTACCCAGATTCGAGGTCGACTGCCCTAGCCGTTAGGCCAACTCCTCTCCCCTATTCAGGGGTTACTTTACTTAGGAGAAGGGTGATATCAAATCAGATTAGATAGTGTTGAGAAATTGTCGTAGTTCAGTGCAATGAGTTAAAATAATGATACAATATGGCAGCACAATGTTCACCAAACTGTTATTAATAGTATTCACCAAAATATCAGTGGACCCCTACCTGCCTCTCGAGTCATCACCAAATTACACTCTCCTACTAATCAGTACCCAATAATCAAGTATGAGTTTCCTTTACAGTACAACAATTCTCCTCTGCTAATTATACTGTCCTTAAGTATAAATACAAAAAGTCTTCAATGGGTGCTACAGGTATATTTTTTAAAAGTCACATTTGAAAGGGAAATGAAGGGGGCAGAAGTGAAAGCCTGAAACAGTATTGTATCCTTTGTGCGGTCTAAAAACACTTGCTGTGTGTTTTTCGAAGAAGTGTTTCGGCTATACCTTCCTCGAGATCAGTGCAGACTAAGCCAAGCTACATACACTAGTATACCGGGTATAGGAAGGAGACTGCCTCTCTCAAAATGAACTAACTAATAAAGGTCCATTCAAGGTCAGATCTAATCTAATTTGCAGTTCTTTTTGCAGCCCACCCTGCCTCCTCCTGTTGCCGACGGGCACAGGACTGACCCACCCTTGGCCCGGGCTTTACCCAGGTGCGTCCCGCGCCACGAGGGTCGAGGCAGTGCTTTAAGTGCAATGACCACACCTACCCTCTCGGCAGCTGCGGGCAGGAAAGTCTTTGCACCCTGAGTCTCCGAGTCTCACCAGGATGTTCAATAAGGCTGGAGACTGCAGGCAAAGTAGAGAAAAGGCCCCTCAGTACGTTTCTTATTCTAAGACAGACCGCCCAGGGGTACTAGGCATTAGATTAAGATTAAAGCACCAGTTAATGTTATTCCAGTTTGGTATTATGGAATCCAAAGATTTTATCCCATCCTGAAAAAAACTACCACAGAATTTATCATGTATACTTTGTGGATACAAAAAAGGAACATTACTTCATATTTTATGTGTCTGTCCTGTACCTTTGGCACAAAGGAAAATTCTCTTGAAATCACTATTTAGGAACATGGGAATACGCTCATGTAGGAAAGCCGTTTTCACCTGACTAAGTGGAAGCTCAGAGAGAACTGAGCTTATTAGTGGTATCACACATACGCATCATAATATTGACTTAATCCTTGTTCTATGTATAAATTGGCCTTGAAAGCAGTCCCTTCCACGCTCAGTAGGATAGAGGTTATAAGGACTACGGCACAATGTAGCTTGTTTATCATTTTAAGAAGAGGACAGAAATAGCTACAATCTTATGTTTATATACTTGGTGAGAGATGATAGAAAAAAAGTTAAAGCTGCTAGCTCTTGGAGATATGAATTACCAATAGTTTTAAAATATTCTATTTTTATAGCTGTGCACATTACATTTGTGATTATGAATGTTCATTAAGAAAATGTTTATAGTGCACATAATGACCATTTAGCTTTAGAAAACCAGCAAATGGCACTTGTTGCAGCCTGGAGGTATCTAATGAATAATTATATTTTTATATAATTCTACACAATTTTATATAATTTATATAAATTGTTTTATGCATTTTTTATACTGTAGACTTACAATAATGATATTTATTTTGCATTGTTTTAAAGGTCTCAAATAACCATATACAATAAAGAATTACTCCTCCTTAGAGATGTGTTTTTGTGTTCTGGCCAGGCTATAAGTGAGCGAAACGAGCAAACAGCCTATGAAGTGTATTTCATGTATGGTCAATGTGCTAATCATGTAATTCTCAATACAAAATGCCTGTTTGCCCGTGCTTGACTTATCACCAGAAATGTAAGTAAGTGGTGTTATTGGAAATGGCCTTTTGCAGGGTTATCCCCAAACTTTTGCTTCTTACTCCTATTTTTCCTGACCTGTTTTTCGTGGCTTTAGGATTCTTGGCCCTTTACCACTGCTGGTAAGTGCAAAATTGTTCAAGTAGCGAATTCACCTGGATAAGGCCATGTTATAAAGTTCCCTTAGCAGCTTTCTCTGCTTATTTTAACCCTCCGTCTCCTTCTCACACCGAGAACATAGACCATGTCGCAACAGCTTTTGAAGAAGCAATTACATCGGCCCTGAACAAAGTGGTACCTCTGTCGAAGGTTAAGATTAACACAGTGAAGAGTATATTCCTAGGCAATCAAAATTGATACAGATATCAGCCACTAGGTCAATTGATATAGAACTAAAAACATTAGAAAGACTTTTAATAAGAGCCAGTGTACCATATAGTAATAAAGTTAAAAAATCATTTTTTTATTGTTGTCAACATATAATAGTGTTTTATATTTAAATCAACATATGACCAAAACACAATACACTTTCTAAAAAAATATACACATATTTTATAAAAATATATTAACAAAACTTAGCAAAATACAGACTAAAATACAGATACAATGACATAAAAAAATTATTCAATGAACACAATATAAAATAAGGAAGATAAACCAAAATGTAAGCATTCAAGATATACAAAGTTGCGGCAATAGGTTATCTTCGACGCGCGTTTCGGCGCACTAGCGCCTTCGTCAGGAAAGCCACACAATTTTTCCTGAAAATCAAAAGTACACTGGCTTAGACAATAAAATAACATGATTATAAAGATGACATAGTAGCATTATAGAATTTTTGCTGTGGATAAATTCAGCAGACCCTAATCTCAAATTCACAGCCCACAATAGTACACAACAGGTGGAATTTTTGGACATCCTGATAAAACATAAATCTGGGAAATTAGAAGTTGAGCTATTTACCAAACCAACAGCTAAAAATACTCTCCTTCATTTTAATAGTTTCCATCCAGGATCTCAAAAAGACAGCATCCCGTTTTCACAATTCCTTAGAGTGCGCCGCAATTGTACTAACCTCAAAGAACTTAAGTGCCTTGTCTGGGGCATCCAGTTTACTACTTAGTAAATTATTGGAAGACAAGTTGGTAAGAGACAGATATTTCCAGGATGATTTGGGGATTTTCTTACTTGTTTAAGTGGCGGTGATGTATTGGGTTCAAAGAGGGAAACTGATTCTGAGAAAAATTGAATACACTCATTATCCCCTTTACCTTCAATTGGCTCATTATCCTTCCTTGAGCCCCTACATTCATTAGTAGTTATAAGACTCTCTACAGAGTCCTTTGGATTGTTAGAGGTGGTATGGGTCGGAGTCGCTAAAGATGTTACACATTCCCCACAAGTTAGCAATGACTCTTCAACTGATGATAGTTGCTTATCTATGGCCCCCATAGTTCCTGTAATATAGTTTAGTAGCGACAACTGTGAATTATCTGGGGATTGAGTCTGAGACTTGCTCACGGAAACAGGGTGCTTTCTCTTTCCCATATATATATATATTTTTTTTTTACAGAGTTTTATATAGCGCAAACTTGACCCGTAAGTATCGGGTATCAGAGCGATTTACACAAGCACCAGTTGCATTACATGAGGACACATTCATTTTCGTTAGGCACGGGGAGGTTAAGTGATTTGCCCAGAATCACAGGATGTTCAGCCTCATTGCCGAGACTTGAACCCGGTTACCCAGATTCGAGGTCGACTGCCCTAGCCGTTAGGCCAACTCCTCTCCCCTATTCAGGGGTTACTTTACTTAGGAGAAGGGTGATATCAAATCAGATTAGATAGTGTTGAGAAATTGTCGTAGTTCAGTGCAATGAGTTAAAATAATGATACAATATGGCAGCACAATGTTCACCAAACTGTTATTAATAGTATTCACCAAAATATCAGTGGACCCCTACCTGCCTCTCGAGTCATCACCAAATTACACTCTCCTACTAATCAGTACCCAATAATCAAGTATGAGTTTCCTTTACAGTACAACAATTCTCCTCTGCTAATTATACTGTCCTTAAGTATAAATACAAAAAGTCTTCAATGGGTGCTACAGGTATATTTTTTAAAAGTCACATTTGAAAGGGAAATGAAGGGGGCAGAAGTGAAAGCCTGAAACAGTATTGTATCCTTTGTGCGGTCTAAAAACACTTGCTGTGCGTTTTTCGAAGAAGTGTTTCGGCTATACCTTCCTCGAGATCAGTGCAGACTAAGCCAAGCTGCATACACTAGTATACCGGGTATAGGAAGGAGACTGCCTCTCTCAAAATGAACTAACTAATAAAGGTCCATTCAAGGTCAGATCTAATCTAATTTGCAGTTCTTTTTGCAGCCCACCCTGCCTCCTCCTGTTGCCGACGGGCACAGGACTGACCCACCCTTGGCCCGGGCTTTACCCAGGTGCGTCCCGCGCCACGAGGGTCGAGGCAGTGCTTTAAGTGCAATGACCACACCTACCCTCTCGGCAGCTGCGGGCAGGAAAGTCTTTGCACCCTGAGTCTCCGAGTCTCACCAGGATGTTCAATAAGGCTGGAGACTGCAGGCAAAGTAGAGAAAAGGCCCCTCAGTACGTTTCTTATTCTAAGACAGACCGCCCAGGGGTACTAGGCATTAGATTAAGATTAAAGCACCAGTTAATGTTATTCCAGTTTGGTATTATGGAATCCAAAGATTTTATCCCATCCTGAAAAAAACTACCACAGAATTTATCATGTATACTTTGTGGATACAAAAAAGGAACATTACTTCATATTTTATGTGTCTGTCCTGTACCTTTGGCACAAAGGAAAATTCTCTTGAAATCACTATTTAGGAACATGGGAATACGCTCATGTAGGAAAGCCGTTTTCACCTGACTAAGTGGAAGCTCAGAGAGAACTGAGCTTATTAGTGGTATCACACATACGCATCATAATATTGACTTAATCCTTGTTCTATGTATAAATTGGCCTTGAAAGCAGTCCCTTCCACGCTCAGTAGGATAGAGGTTATAAGGACTACGGCACACTGTAGCTTGTTTATCATTTTAAGAAGAGGACAGAAATAGCTACAATCTTATGTTTATATACTTGGTGAGAGATGATAGAAAAAAAGTTAAAGCTGCTAGCTCTTGGAGATATGAATTACCAATAGTTTTAAAATATTCTATTTTTATAGCTGTGCACATTACATTTGTGATTATGAATGTTCATTAAGAAAATGTTTATAGTGCACATAATGACCATTTAGCTTTAGAAAACCAGCAAATGGCACTTGTTGCAGCCTGGAGGTATCTAATGAATAATTATATTTTTATATAATTCTACACAATTTTATATAATTTATATAAATTGTTTTATGCATTTTTTATACTGTAGACTTACAATAATGATATTTATTTTGCATTGTTTTAAAGGTCTCAAATAACCATATACAATAAAGAATTACTCCTCCTTAGAGATGTGTTTTTGTGTTCTGGCCAGGCTATAAGTGAGCGAAACGAGCAAACAGCCTATGAAGTGTATTTCATGTATGGTCAATGTGCTAATCATGTAATTCTCAATACAAAATGCCTGTTTGCCCGTGCTTGACTTATCACCAGAAATGTAAGTAAGTGGTGTTATTGGAAATGGCCTTTTGCAGGGTTATCCCCAAACTTTTGCTTCTTACTCCTATTTTTCCTGACCTGTTTTTCGTGGCTTTAGGATTCTTGGCCCTTTACCACTGCTGGTAAGTGCAAAATTGTTCAAGTAGCGAATTCACCTGGATAAGGCCATGTTATAAAGTTCCCTTAGCAGCTTTCTCTGCTTATTTTAACCCTCCGTCTCCTTCTCACACCGAGAACATAGACCATGTCGCAACAGCTTTTGAAGAAGCAATTACATCGGCCCTGAACAAAGTGGTACCTCTGTCGAAGGTTAAGATTAACACAGTGAAGAGTATATTCCTAGGCAATCAAAATTGATACAGATATCAGCCACTAGGTCAATTGATATAGAACTAAAAACATTAGAAAGACTTTTAATAAGAGCCAGTGTACCATATAGTAATAAAGTTAAAAAATCATTTTTTTATTGTTGTCAACATATAATAGTGTTTTATATTTAAATCAACATATGACCAAAACACAATACACTTTCTAAAAAAATATACACATATTTTATAAAAATATATTAACAAAACTTAGCAAAATACAGACTAAAATACAGATACAATGACATAAAAAAATTATTCAATGAACACAATATAAAATAAGGAAGATAAACCAAAATGTAAGCATTCAAGATATACAAAGTTGCGGCAATAGGTTATCTTCGACGCGCGTTTCGGCGCACTAGCGCCTTCGTCAGGAAAGCCACACAATTTTTCCTGAAAATCAAAAGTACACTGGCTTAGACAATAAAATAACATGATTATAAAGATGACATAGTAGCATTATAGAATTTTTGCTGTGGATAAATTCAGCAGACCCTAATCTCAAATTCACAGCCCACAATAGTACACAACAGGTGGAATTTTTGGACATCCTGATAAAACATAAATCTGGGAAATTAGAAGTTGAGCTATTTACCAAACCAACAGCTAAAAATACTCTCCTTCATTTTAATAGTTTCCATCCAGGATCTCAAAAAGACAGCATCCCGTTTTCACAATTCCTTAGAGTGCGCCGCAATTGTACTAACCTCAAAGAACTTAAGTGCCTTGTCTGGGGCATCCAGTTTACTACTTAGTAAATTATTGGAAGACAAGTTGGTAAGAGACAGATATTTCCAGGATGATTTGGGGATTTTCTTACTTGTTTAAGTGGCGGTGATGTATTGGGTTCAAAGAGGGAAACTGATTCTGAGAAAAATTGAATACACTCATTATCCCCTTTACCTTCAATTGGCTCATTATCCTTCCTTGAGCCCCTACATTCATTAGTAGTTATAAGACTCTCTACAGAGTCCTTTGGATTGTTAGAGGTGGTATGGGTCGAAGTCGCTAAAGATGTTACACATTCCCCACAAGTTAGCAATGACTCTTCAACTGATGATAGTTGCTTATCTATGGCCCCCATAGTTCCTGTAATATAGTTTAGTAGCGACAACTGTGAATTATCTGGGGATTGAGTCTGAGACTTGCTCACGGAAACAGGGTGCTTTCTCTTTCCCATATATATATATATATTTTTTTTTTTACAGAGTTTTATATAGCGCAAACTTGACCCGTAAGTATCGGGTATCAGAGCGATTTACACAAGCACCAGTTGCATTACATGAGGACACATTCATTTTCGTTAGGCACGGGGAGGTTAAGTGATTTGCCCAGAATCACAGGATGTTCAGCCTCATTGCCGAGACTTGAACCCGGTTACCCAGATTCGAGGTCGACTGCCCTAGCCGTTAGGCCAACTCCTCTCCCCTATTCAGGGGTTACTTTACTTAGGAGAAGGGTGATGTCAAATCAGATTAGATAGTGTTGAGAAATTGTCGTAGTTCAGTGCAATGAGTTAAAATAATGATACAATATGGCAGCACAATGTTCACCAAACTGTTATTAATAGTATTCACCAAAATATCAGTGGACCCCTACCTGCCTCTCGAGTCATCACCAAATTACACTCTCCTACTAATCAGTACCCAATAATCAAGTATGAGTTTCCTTTACAGTACAACAATTCTCCTCTGCTAATTATACTGTCCTTAAGTATAAATACAAAAAGTCTTCCATGGGTGCTACAGGTATATTTTTTAAAAGTCACATTTGAAAGGGAAATGAAGGGGGCAGAAGTGAAAGCCTGAAACAGTATTGTATCCTTTGTGCGGTCTAAAAACACTTGCTGTGCGTTTTTCGAAGAAGTGTTTCGGCTATACCTTCCTCGAGATCAGTGCAGACTAAGCCAAGCTGCATACACTAGTATACCGGGTATAGGAAGGAGACTGCCTCTCTCAAAATGAACTAACTAATAAAGGTCCATTCAAGGTCAGATCTAATCTAATTTGCAGTTCTTTTTGCAGCCCACCCTGCCTCCTCCTGTTGCCGACGGGCACAGGACTGACCCACCCTTGGCCCGGGCTTTACCCAGGTGCGTCCCGCGCCACGAGGGTCGAGGCAGTGCTTTAAGTGCAATGACCACACCTACCCTCTCGGCAGCTGCGGGCAGGAAAGTCTTTGCACCCTGAGTCTCCGAGTCTCACCAGGATGTTCAATAAGGCTGGAGACTGCAGGCAAAGTAGAGAAAAGGCCCCTCAGTACGTTTCTTATTCTAAGACAGACCGCCCAGGGGTACTAGGCATTAGATTAAGATTAAAGCACCAGTTAATGTTATTCCAGTTTGGTATTATGGAATCCAAAGATTTTATCCCATCCTGAAAAAAACTACCACAGAATTTATCATGTATACTTTGTGGATACAAAAAAGGAACATTACTTCATATTTTATGTGTCTGTCCTGTACCTTTGGCACAAAGGAAAATTCTCTTGAAATCACTATTTAGGAACATGGGAATACGCTCATGTAGGAAAGCCGTTTTCACCTGACTAAGTGGAAGCTCAGAGAGAACTGAGCTTATTAGTGGTATCACACATACGCATCATAATATTGACTTAATCCTTGTTCTATGTATAAATTGGCCTTGAAAGCAGTCCCTTCCACGCTCAGTAGGATAGAGGTTATAAGGACTACGGCACACTGTAGCTTGTTTATCATTTTAAGAAGAGGACAGAAATAGCTACAATCTTATGTTTATATACTTGGTGAGAGATGATAGAAAAAAAGTTAAAGCTGCTAGCTCTTGGAGATATGAATTACCAATAGTTTTAAAATATTCTATTTTTATAGCTGTGCACATTACATTTGTGATTATGAATGTTCATTAAGAAAATGTTTATAGTGCACATAATGACCATTTAGCTTTAGAAAACCAGCAAATGGCACTTGTTGCAGCCTGGAGGTATCTAATGAATAATTATATTTTTATATAATTCTACACAATTTTATATAATTTATATAAATTGTTTTATGCATTTTTTATACTGTAGACTTACAATAATGATATTTATTTTGCATTGTTTTAAAGGTCTCAAATAACCATATACAATAAAGAATTACTCCTCCTTAGAGATGTGTTTTTGTGTTCTGGCCAGGCTATAAGTGAGCGAAACGAGCAAACAGCCTATGAAGTGTATTTCATGTATGGTCAATGTGCTAATCATGTAATTCTCAATACAAAATGCCTGTTTGCCCGTGCTTGACTTATCACCAGAAATGTAAGTAAGTGGTGTTATTGGAAATGGCCTTTTGCAGGGTTATCCCCAAACTTTTGCTTCTTACTCCTATTTTTCCTGACCTGTTTTTCGTGGCTTTAGGATTCTTGGCCCTTTACCACTGCTGGTAAGTGCAAAATTGTTCAAGTAGCGAATTCACCTGGATAAGGCCATGTTATAAAGTTCCCTTAGCAGCTTTCTCTGCTTATTTTAACCCTCCGTCTCCTTCTCACACCGAGAACATAGACCATGTCGCAACAGCTTTTGAAGAAGCAATTACATCGGCCCTGAACAAAGTGGTACCTCTGTCGAAGGTTAAGATTAACACAGTGAAGAGTATATTCCTAGGCAATCAAAATTGATACAGATATCAGCCACTAGGTCAATTGATATAGAACTAAAAACATTAGAAAGACTTTTAATAAGAGCCAGTGTACCATATAGTAATAAAGTTAAAAAATCATTTTTTTATTGTTGTCAACATATAATAGTGTTTTATATTTAAATCAACATATGACCAAAACACAATACACTTTCTAAAAAAATATACACATATTTTATAAAAATATATTAACAAAACTTAGCAAAATACAGACTAAAATACAGATACAATGACATAAAAAAATTATTCAATGAACACAATATAAAATAAGGAAGATAAACCAAAATGTAAGCATTCAAGATATACAAAGTTGCGGCAATAGGTTATCTTCGACGCGCGTTTCGGCGCACTAGCGCCTTCGTCAGGAAAGCCACACAATTTTTCCTGAAAATCAAAAGTACACTGGCTTAGACAATAAAATAACATGATTATAAAGATGACATAGTAGCATTATAGAATTTTTGCTGTGGATAAATTCAGCAGACCCTAATCTCAAATTCACAGCCCACAATAGTACACAACAGGTGGAATTTTTGGACATCCTGATAAAACATAAATCTGGGAAATTAGAAGTTGAGCTATTTACCAAACCAACAGCTAAAAATACTCTCCTTCATTTTAATAGTTTCCATCCAGGATCTCAAAAAGACAGCATCCCGTTTTCACAATTCCTTAGAGTGCGCCGCAATTGTACTAACCTCAAAGAACTTAAGTGCCTTGTCTGGGGCATCCAGTTTACTACTTAGTAAATTATTGGAAGACAAGTTGGTAAGAGACAGATATTTCCAGGATGATTTGGGGATTTTCTTACTTGTTTAAGTGGCGGTGATGTATTGGGTTCAAAGAGGGAAACTGATTCTGAGAAAAATTGAATACACTCATTATCCCCTTTACCTTCAATTGGCTCATTATCCTTCCTTGAGCCCCTACATTCATTAGTAGTTATAAGACTCTCTACAGAGTCCTTTGGATTGTTAGAGGTGGTATGGGTCGGAGTCGCTAAAGATGTTACACATTCCCCACAAGTTAGCAATGACTCTTCAACTGATGATAGTTGCTTATCTATGGCCCCCATAGTTCCTGTAATATAGTTTAGTAGCGACAACTGTGAATTATCTGGGGATTGAGTCTGAGACTTGCTCACGGAAACAGGGTGCTTTCTCTTTCCCATATATATATATATATTTTTTTTTTTACAGAGTTTTATATAGCGCAAACTTGACCCGTAAGTATCGGGTATCAGAGCGATTTACACAAGCACCAGTTGCATTACATGAGGACACATTCATTTTCGTTAGGCACGGGGAGGTTAAGTGATTTGCCCAGAATCACAGGATGTTCAGCCTCATTGCCGAGACTTGAACCCGGTTACCCAGATTCGAGGTCGACTGCCCTAGCCGTTAGGCCAACTCCTCTCCCCTATTCAGGGGTTACTTTACTTAGGAGAAGGGTGATATCAAATCAGATTAGATAGTGTTGAGAAATTGTCGTAGTTCAGTGCAATGAGTTAAAATAATGATACAATATGGCAGCACAATGTTCACCAAACTGTTATTAATAGTATTCACCAAAATATCAGTGGACCCCTACCTGCCTCTCGAGTCATCACCAAATTACACTCTCCTACTAATCAGTACCCAATAATCAAGTATGAGTTTCCTTTACAGTACAACAATTCTCCTCTGCTAATTATACTGTCCTTAAGTATAAATACAAAAAGTCTTCCATGGGTGCTACAGGTATATTTTTTAAAAGTCACATTTGAAAGGGAAATGAAGGGGGCAGAAGTGAAAGCCTGAAACAGTATTGTATCCTTTGTGCGGTCTAAAAACACTTGCTGTGCGTTTTTCGAAGAAGTGTTTCGGCTATACTTTCCTCGAGATCAGTGCAGACTAAGCCAAGCTGCATACACTAGTATACCGGGTATAGGAAGGAGACTGCCTCTCTCAAAATGAACTAACTAATAAAGGTCCATTCAAGGTCAGATCTAATCTAATTTGCAGTTCTTTTTGCAGCCCACCCTGCCTCCTCCTGTTGCCGACGGGCACAGGACTGACCCACCCTTGGCCCGGGCTTTACCCAGGTGCGTCCCGCGCCACGAGGGTCGAGGCAGTGCTTTAAGTGCAATGACCACACCTACCCTCTCGGCAGCTGCGGGCAGGAAAGTCTTTGCACCCTGAGTCTCCGAGTCTCACCAGGATGTTCAATAAGGCTGGAGACTGCAGGCAAAGTAGAGAAAAGGCCCCTCAGTACGTTTCTTATTCTAAGACAGACCGCCCAGGGGTACTAGGCATTAGATTAAGATTAAAGCACCAGTTAATGTTATTCCAGTTTGGTATTATGGAATCCAAAGATTTTATCCCATCCTGAAAAAAACTACCACAGAATTTATCATGTATACTTTGTGGATACAAAAAAGGAACATTACTTCATATTTTATGTGTCTGTCCTGTACCTTTGGCACAAAGGAAAATTCTCTTGAAATCACTATTTAGGAACATGGGAATACGCTCATGTAGGAAAGCCGTTTTCACCTGACTAAGTGGAAGCTCAGAGAGAACTGAGCTTATTAGTGGTATCACACATACGCATCATAATATTGACTTAATCCTTGTTCTATGTATAAATTGGCCTTGAAAGCAGTCCCTTCCACGCTCAGTAGGATAGAGGTTATAAGGACTACGGCACACTGTAGCTTGTTTATCATTTTAAGAAGAGGACAGAAATAGCTACAATCTTATGTTTATATACTTGGTGAGAGATGATAGAAAAAAAGTTAAAGCTGCTAGCTCTTGGAGATATGAATTACCAATAGTTTTAAAATATTCTATTTTTATAGCTGTGCACATTACATTTGTGATTATGAATGTTCATTAAGAAAATGTTTATAGTGCACATAATGACCATTTAGCTTTAGAAAACCAGCAAATGGCACTTGTTGCAGCCTGGAGGTATCTAATGAATAATTATATTTTTATATAATTCTACACAATTTTATATAATTTATATAAATTGTTTTATGCATTTTTTATACTGTAGACTTACAATAATGATATTTATTTTGCATTGTTTTAAAGGTCTCAAATAACCATATACAATAAAGAATTACTCCTCCTTAGAGATGTGTTTTTGTGTTCTGGCCAGGCTATAAGTGAGCGAAACGAGCAAACAGCCTATGAAGTGTATTTCATGTATGGTCAATGTGCTAATCATGTAATTCTCAATACAAAATGCCTGTTTGCCCGTGCTTGACTTATCACCAGAAATGTAAGTAAGTGGTGTTATTGGAAATGGCCTTTTGCAGGGTTATCCCCAAACTTTTGCTTCTTACTCCTATTTTTCCTGACCTGTTTTTCGTGGCTTTAGGATTCTTGGCCCTTTACCACTGCTGGTAAGTGCAAAATTGTTCAAGTAGCGAATTCACCTGGATAAGGCCATGTTATAAAGTTCCCTTAGCAGCTTTCTCTGCTTATTTTAACCCTCCGTCTCCTTCTCACACCGAGAACATAGACCATGTCGCAACAGCTTTTGAAGAAGCAATTACATCGGCCCTGAACAAAGTGGTACCTCTGTCGAAGGTTAAGATTAACACAGTGAAGAGTATATTCCTAGGCAATCAAAATTGATACAGATATCAGCCACTAGGTCAATTGATATAGAACTAAAAACATTAGAAAGACTTTTAATAAGAGCCAGTGTACCATATAGTAATAAAGTTAAAAAATCATTTTTTTATTGTTGTCAACATATAATAGTGTTTTATATTTAAATCAACATATGACCAAAACACAATACACTTTCTAAAAAAATATACACATATTTTATAAAAATATATTAACAAAACTTAGCAAAATACAGACTAAAATACAGATACAATGACATAAAAAAATTATTCAATGAACACAATATAAAATAAGGAAGATAAACCAAAATGTAAGCATTCAAGATATACAAAGTTGCGGCAATAGGTTATCTTCGACGCGCGTTTCGGCGCACTAGCGCCTTCGTCAGGAAAGCCACACAATTTTTCCTGAAAATCAAAAGTACACTGGCTTAGACAATAAAATAACATGATTATAAAGATGACATAGTAGCATTATAGAATTTTTGCTGTGGATAAATTCAGCAGACCCTAATCTCAAATTCACAGCCCACAATAGTACACAACAGGTGGAATTTTTGGACATCCTGATAAAACATAAATCTGGGAAATTAGAAGTTGAGCTATTTACCAAACCAACAGCTAAAAATACTCTCCTTCATTTTAATAGTTTCCATCCAGGATCTCAAAAAGACAGCATCCCGTTTTCACAATTCCTTAGAGTGCGCCGCAATTGTACTAACCTCAAAGAACTTAAGTGCCTTGTCTGGGGCATCCAGTTTACTACTTAGTAAATTATTGGAAGACAAGTTGGTAAGAGACAGATATTTCCAGGATGATTTGGGGATTTTCTTACTTGTTTAAGTGGCGGTGATGTATTGGGTTCAAAGAGGGAAACTGATTCTGAGAAAAATTGAATACACTCATTATCCCCTTTACCTTCAATTGGCTCATTATCCTTCCTTGAGCCCCTACATTCATTAGTAGTTATAAGACTCTCTACAGAGTCCTTTGGATTGTTAGAGGTGGTATGGGTCGGAGTCGCTAAAGATGTTACACATTCCCCACAAGTTAGCAATGACTCTTCAACTGATGATAGTTGCTTATCTATGGCCCCCATAGTTCCTGTAATATAGTTTAGTAGCGACAACTGTGAATTATCTGGGGATTGAGTCTGAGACTTGCTCACGGAAACAGGGTGCTTTCTCTTTCCCATATATATATATATTTTTTTTTTTTTACAGAGTTTTATATAGCGCAAACTTGACCCGTAAGTATCGGGTATCAGAGCGATTTACACAAGCACCAGTTGCATTACATGAGGACACATTCATTTTCGTTAGGCACGGGGAGGTTAAGTGATTTGCCCAGAATCACAGGATGTTCAGCCTCATTGCCGAGACTTGAACCCGGTTACCCAGATTCGAGGTCGACTGCCCTAGCCGTTAGGCCAACTCCTCTCCCCTATTCAGGGGTTACTTTACTTAGGAGAAGGGTGATATCAAATCAGATTAGATAGTGTTGAGAAATTGTCGTAGTTCAGTGCAATGAGTTAAAATAATGATACAATATGGCAGCACAATGTTCACCAAACTGTTATTAATAGTATTCACCAAAATATCAGTGGACCCCTACCTGCCTCTCGAGTCATCACCAAATTACACTCTCCTACTAATCAGTACCCAATAATCAAGTATGAGTTTCCTTTACAGTACAACAATTCTCCTCTGCTAATTATACTGTCCTTAAGTATAAATACAAAAAGTCTTCCATGGGTGCTACAGGTATATTTTTTAAAAGTCACATTTGAAAGGGAAATGAAGGGGGCAGAAGTGAAAGCCTGAAACAGTATTGTATCCTTTGTGCGGTCTAAAAACACTTGCTGTGCGTTTTTCGAAGAAGTGTTTCGGCTATACCTTCCTCGAGATCAGTGCAGACTAAGCCAAGCTGCATACACTAGTATACCGGGTATAGGAAGGAGACTGCCTCTCTCAAAATGAACTAACTAATAAAGGTCCATTCAAGGTCAGATCTAATCTAATTTGCAGTTCTTTTTGCAGCCCACCCTGCCTCCTCCTGTTGCCGACGGGCACAGGACTGACCCACCCTTGGCCCGGGCTTTACCCAGGTGCGTCCCGCGCCACGAGGGTCGAGGCAGTGCTTTAAGTGCAATGACCACACCTACCCTCTCGGCAGCTGCGGGCAGGAAAGTCTTTGCACCCTGAGTCTCCGAGTCTCACCAGGATGTTCAATAAGGCTGGAGACTGCAGGCAAAGTAGAGAAAAGGCCCCTCAGTACGTTTCTTATTCTAAGACAGACCGCCCAGGGGTACTAGGCATTAGATTAAGATTAAAGCACCAGTTAATGTTATTCCAGTTTGGTATTATGGAATCCAAAGATTTTATCCCATCCTGAAAAAAACTACCACAGAATTTATCATGTATACTTTGTGGATACAAAAAAGGAACATTACTTCATATTTTATGTGTCTGTCCTGTACCTTTGGCACAAAGGAAAATTCTCTTGAAATCACTATTTAGGAACATGGGAATACGCTCATGTAGGAAAGCCGTTTTCACCTGACTAAGTGGAAGCTCAGAGAGAACTGAGCTTATTAGTGGTATCACACATACGCATCATAATATTGACTTAATCCTTGTTCTATGTATAAATTGGCCTTGAAAGCAGTCCCTTCCACGCTCAGTAGGATAGAGGTTATAAGGACTACGGCACACTGTAGCTTGTTTATCATTTTAAGAAGAGGACAGAAATAGCTACAATCTTATGTTTATATACTTGGTGAGAGATGATAGAAAAAAAGTTAAAGCTGCTAGCTCTTGGAGATATGAATTACCAATAGTTTTAAAATATTCTATTTTTATAGCTGTGCACATTACATTTGTGATTATGAATGTTCATTAAGAAAATGTTTATAGTGCACATAATGACCATTTAGCTTTAGAAAACCAGCAAATGGCACTTGTTGCAGCCTGGAGGTATCTAATGAATAATTATATTTTTATATAATTCTACACAATTTTATATAATTTATATAAATTGTTTTATGCATTTTTTATACTGTAGACTTACAATAATGATATTTATTTTGCATTGTTTTAAAGGTCTCAAATAACCATATACAATAAAGAATTACTCCTCCTTAGAGATGTGTTTTTGTGTTCTGGCCAGGCTATAAGTGAGCGAAACGAGCAAACAGCCTATGAAGTGTATTTCATGTATGGTCAATGTGCTAATCATGTAATTCTCAATACAAAATGCCTGTTTGCCCGTGCTTGACTTATCACCAGAAATGTAAGTAAGTGGTGTTATTGGAAATGGCCTTTTGCAGGGTTATCCCCAAACTTTTGCTTCTTACTCCTATTTTTCCTGACCTGTTTTTCGTGGCTTTAGGATTCTTGGCCCTTTACCACTGCTGGTAAGTGCAAAATTGTTCAAGTAGCGAATTCACCTGGATAAGGCCATGTTATAAAGTTCCCTTAGCAGCTTTCTCTGCTTATTTTAACCCTCCGTCTCCTTCTCACACCGAGAACATAGACCATGTCGCAACAGCTTTTGAAGAAGCAATTACATCGGCCCTGAACAAAGTGGTACCTCTGTCGAAGGTTAAGATTAACACAGTGAAGAGTATATTCCTAGGCAATCAAAATTGATACGGATATCAGCCACTAGGTCAATTGATATAGAACTAAAAACATTAGAAAGACTTTTAATAAGAGCCAGTGTACCATATAGTAATAAAGTTAAAAAATCATTTTTTTATTGTTGTCAACATATAATAGTGTTTTATATTTAAATCAACATATGACCAAAACACAATACACTTTCTAAAAAAATATACACATATTTTATAAAAATATATTAACAAAACTTAGCAAAATACAGACTAAAATACAGATACAATGACATAAAAAAATTATTCAATGAACACAATATAAAATAAGGAAGATAAACCAAAATGTAAGCATTCAAGATATACAAAGTTGCGGCAATAGGTTATCTTCGACGCGCGTTTCGGCGCACTAGCGCCTTCGTCAGGAAAGCCACACAATTTTTCCTGAAAATCAAAAGTACACTGGCTTAGACAATAAAATAACATGATTATAAAGATGACATAGTAGCATTATAGAATTTTTGCTGTGGATAAATTCAGCAGACCCTAATCTCAAATTCACAGCCCACAATAGTACACAACAGGTGGAATTTTTGGACATCCTGATAAAACATAAATCTGGGAAATTAGAAGTTGAGCTATTTACCAAACCAACAGCTAAAAATACTCTCCTTCATTTTAATAGTTTCCATCCAGGATCTCAAAAAGACAGCATCCCGTTTTCACAATTCCTTAGAGTGCGCCGCAATTGTACTAACCTCAAAGAACTTAAGTGCCTTGTCTGGGGCATCCAGTTTACTACTTAGTAAATTATTGGAAGACAAGTTGGTAAGAGACAGATATTTCCAGGATGATTTGGGGATTTTCTTACTTGTTTAAGTGGCGGTGATATATTGGGTTCAAAGAGGGAAACTGATTCTGAGAAAAATTGAATACACTCATTATCCCCTTTACCTTCAATTGGCTCATTATCCTTCCTTGAGCCCCTACATTCATTAGTAGTTATAAGACTCTCTACAGAGTCCTTTGGATTGTTAGAGGTGGTATGGGTCGGAGTCGCTAAAGATGTTACACATTCCCCACAAGTTAGCAATGACTCTTCAACTGATGATAGTTGCTTATCTATGGCCCCCATAGTTCCTGTAATATAGTTTAGTAGCGACAACTGTGAATTATCTGGGGATTGAGTCTGAGACTTGCTCACGGAAACAGGGTGCTTTCTCTTTCCCATATATATATATATATATTTTTTTTTACAGAGTTTTATATAGCGCAAACTTGACCCGTAAGTATCGGGTATCAGAGCGATTTACACAAGCACCAGTTGCATTACATGAGGACACATTCATTTTCGTTAGGCACGGGGAGGTTAAGTGATTTGCCCAGAATCACAGGATGTTCAGCCTCATTGCCGAGACTTGAACCCGGTTACCCAGATTCGAGGTCGACTGCCCTAGCCGTTAGGCTAACTCCTCTCCCCTATTCAGGGGTTACTTTACTTAGGAGAAGGGTGATATCAAATCAGATTAGATAGTGTTGAGAAATTGTCGTAGTTCAGTGCAATGAGTTAAAATAATGATACAATATGGCAGCACAATGTTCACCAAACTGTTATTAATAGTATTCACCAAAATATCAGTGGACCCCTACCTGCCTCTCGAGTCATCACCAAATTACACTCTCCTACTAATCAGTACCCAATAATCAAGTATGAGTTTCCTTTACAGTACAACAATTCTCCTCTGCTAATTATACTGTCCTTAAGTATAAATACAAAAAGTCTTCCATGGGTGCTACAGGTATATTTTTTAAAAGTCACATTTGAAAGGGAAATGAAGGGGGCAGAAGTGAAAGCCTGAAACAGTATTGTATCCTTTGTGCGGTCTAAAAACACTTGCTGTGCGTTTTTCGAAGAAGTGTTTCGGCTATACCTTCCTCGAGATCAGTGCAGACTAAGCCAAGCTGCATACACTAGTATACCGGGTATAGGAAGGAGACTGCCTCTCTCAAAATGAACTAACTAATAAAGGTCCATTCAAGGTCAGATCTAATCTAATTTGCAGTTCTTTTTGCAGCCCACCCTGCCTCCTCCTGTTGCCGACGGGCACAGGACTGACCCACCCTTGGCCCGGGCTTTACCCAGGTGCGTCCCGCGCCACGAGGGTCGAGGCAGTGCTTTAAGTGCAATGACCACACCTACCCTCTCGGCAGCTGCGGGCAGGAAAGTCTTTGCACCCTGAGTCTCCGAGTCTCACCAGGATGTTCAATAAGGCTGGAGACTGCAGGCAAAGTAGAGAAAAGGCCCCTCAGTACGTTTCTTATTCTAAGACAGACCGCCCAGGGGTACTAGGCATTAGATTAAGATTAAAGCACCAGTTAATGTTATTCCAGTTTGGTATTATGGAATCCAAAGATTTTATCCCATCCTGAAAAAAACTACCACAGAATTTATCATGTATACTTTGTGGATACAAAAAAGGAACATTACTTCATATTTTATGTGTCTGTCCTGTACCTTTGGCACAAAGGAAAATTCTCTTGAAATCACTATTTAGGAACATGGGAATACGCTCATGTAGGAAAGCCGTTTTCACCTGACTAAGTGGAAGCTCAGAGAGAACTGAGCTTATTAGTGGTATCACACATACGCATCATAATATTGACTTAATCCTTGTTCTATGTATAAATTGGCCTTGAAAGCAGTCCCTTCCACGCTCAGTAGGATAGAGGTTATAAGGACTACGGCACACTGTAGCTTGTTTATCATTTTAAGAAGAGGACAGAAATAGCTACAATCTTATGTTTATATACTTGGTGAGAGATGATAGAAAAAAAGTTAAAGCTGCTAGCTCTTGGAGATATGAATTACCAATAGTTTTAAAATATTCTATTTTTATAGCTGTGCACATTACATTTGTGATTATGAATGTTCATTAAGAAAATGTTTATAGTGCACATAATGACCATTTAGCTTTAGAAAACCAGCAAATGGCACTTGTTGCAGCCTGGAGGTATCTAATGAATAATTATATTTTTATATAATTCTACACAATTTTATATAATTTATATAAATTGTTTTATGCATTTTTTATACTGTAGACTTACAATAATGGTATTTATTTTGCATTGTTTTAAAGGTCTCAAATAACCATATACAATAAAGAATTACTCCTCCTTAGAGATGTGTTTTTGTGTTCTGGCCAGGCTATAAGTGAGCGAAACGAGCAAACAGCCTATGAAGTGTATTTCATGTATGGTCAATGTGCTAATCATGTAATTCTCAATACAAAATGCCTGTTTGCCCGTGCTTGACTTATCACCAGAAATGTAAGTAAGTGGTGTTATTGGAAATGGCCTTTTGCAGGGTTATCCCCAAACTTTTGCTTCTTACTCCTATTTTTCCTGACCTGTTTTTCGTGGCTTTAGGATTCTTGGCCCTTTACCACTGCTGATAAGTGCAAAATTGTTCAAGTAGCGAATTCACCTGGATAAGGCCATGTTATAAAGTTCCCTTAGCAGCTTTCTCTGCTTATTTTAACCCTCCGTCTCCTTCTCACACCGAGAACATAGACCATGTCGCAACAGCTTTTGAAGAAGCAATTACATCGGCCCTGAACAAAGTGGTACCTCTGTCGAAGGTTAAGATTAACACAGTGAAGAGTATATTCCTAGGCAATCAAAATTGATACAGATATCAGCCACTAGGTCAATTGATATAGAACTAAAAACATTAGAAAGACTTTTAATAAGAGCCAGTGTACCATATAGTAATAAAGTTAAAAAATCATTTTTTTATTGTTGTCAACATATAATAGTGTTTTATATTTAAATCAACATATGACCAAAACACAATACACTTTCTAAAAAAATATACACATATTTTATAAAAATATATTAACAAAACTTAGCAAAATACAGACTAAAATACAGATACAATGACATAAAAAAATTATTCAATGAACACAATATAAAAAAAGGAAGATAAACCAAAATGTAAGCATTCAAGATATACAAAGTTGCGGCAATAGGTTATCTTCGACGCGCGTTTCGGCGCACTAGCGCCTTCGTCAGGAAAGCCACACAATTTTTCCTGAAAATCAAAAGTACACTGGCTTAGACAATAAAATAACATGATTATAAAGATGACATAGTAGCATTGTAGAATTTTTGCTGTGGATAAATTCAGCAGACCCTAATCTCAAATTCACAGCCCACAATAGTACACAACAGGTGGAATTTTTGGACATCCTGATAAAACATAAATCTGGGAAATTAGAAGTTGAGCTATTTACCAAACCAACAGCTAAAAATACTCTCCTTCATTTTAATAGTTTCCATCCAGGATCTCAAAAAGACAGCATCCCGTTTTCACAATTCCTTAGAGTGCGCCGCAATTGTACTAACCTGTCGGATTTTGACATCCAAGCAGAAAAAATGAAAGAAAAATTCCTACTCCGTGGTTATCCACGGAGATTGATTAGAGAATCCTATAAACGAGCACGTTTTTATGATAGAGACCATCTGCTCACAAATAATACACGTAGAAAGAAAGACCAACTAGTCTGCATCACTAGACATTCCACCCTAAATGCCACTGTGAAACAAATAATAAACGCCAACTGGCACATCTTAAATAGCCACCCAGAAGCAGAAAATAAGATAGCTAAACCTCTATTTGCGCACCGAAGAAACAAAAATCTCAAGGATATGATCGTGCACTCTAGGTTTAAGTCAGACACTCCTTTCATCCAAAAAACTATTGATGGCATGAAACCAGTCAGAGGTACCGTGAGATGCTCCGCATGTAAATCATGTGATCAGGTTTCAGAAGGTGAAACCCTAATACACAATGACTATAAGATCCAAGCATCACAACTATGGAATTGCAAGACACAGAACGTGATTTATCTCATTTTGTGTCCATGTAATTTGGGCTATGTCGGTGAAACATCTAGAGCAGCCCATATCCGCATAGCTGAACATCGCTCTGCCATCCGCAATGAAAAATTGTCTGCGCCTCTGGTCAAACATTATTTGGACGCAGGACACAAACCAGAAGAAATCAAATGGAGAATTCTAGAAAAAATTCACATTCCTGAGAACAGTGGTGGTGGCAAGGTACGCAAGAAAAGGGAAGTTTTCTGGATTTTTGTCCTGAATACATTCCAATGCGGCCTTAACAACGAATTGCCATGGGAAAATGCCATTGGATAAGGTTACTTCCCTTATTATTTCATTTACATTTTCAGCCCCCTATATTACACACTGAAGATAATTTCCATTCCCTAATATCTGCATACAATTATTGCCCCGTACATTAGATCTACATATATTGTATTCCATCAAAAATAGAATAAGATAGCAACCTTCCCTCCCAATCCGTATCATATGGTCTCTGGTCATAAATTAAAATGCTATATTCTGTGTACCTACTAAGTACACGAGATCATTGTCGGATTACAGAAATAATGAATTGTGAAAAATAAAGCTTTATCGTATCCACTCCGCATCATATGGTCTCTAGATACAAACTATAATGATATATTCTGTGTACCAACTAAGTACACGATATCACTGTCGGTGTATAGAAACAGTGAATTGTCAAAAATAAAGTTTTATCGTATTTGATAAGAGAAAAAAATTCACGCCCCCTTTTACGTGCTATACGCACTCCCTTTATATCCAGGTCTTTATGTATTTTTTTCGTCCTTTTGAGACGTAACTACATCAGTACATCCATTACGTACGTGACGTACTGCCCAAATGGTTAAAACCCCACCCTAAGCCCATCCCACACTGATGGCAAAAATTTCCCGGGAGCAGCAAAGAACGCGGTGAGGCACGTCCTACTTCCTACGAGGGTCTTTCATCCATAGGTAAGCTTTGAGGAACCCATTAGCTTTTTGTCATCTCGTTAGGAACGTATATAAAATAGAAATACCACCGTTATGTTAAAATATATTGGCCTACTCTCGCTTGGTACGAGTAGCATCGTGTAACCATGTCGCTAGGAACGTCTTTAAAATAGAAGTAACACCGTTTTGTTAAAGTATATTGGCCTACCTTCGCCAGGTACGAGTAATATTGTGTAATCGTATCGCTAGGAACATATGCAAAATAGAAGGAATATCGTTAGGCTAAATTACATTGGCTTACTTTCGCTAAGTACTAGTTGCATCATGTAATCATTTCGCCTATACTTGATTTCGTAGACCATCTTGGGCAAAAGAAAAAAAGAAGATATATACTTCAGCATATCATTGAAAAGAGTATAATATATATCAAATCATCTGCTAACCACGTCTCCGCATTTAACCGGGTAGGCATTATTCCCTCTTTCTCCCTGCCTGACTGTAATATCAGATAAATGCTGTGAAGACCATGTTAGTTTATAAAAATATTCACAACTATATATTTCCTTAGAAATCACCGGCGTATTTGTTGCTTCATCAGTCCTTCTCTCAATACGTCCCATTTATCAAAGAATATCGGCTGATAAAAGAATCAGTCACAAGGAAATCTGTCGATATTTCTAGACCTATACTAAAATCATAGTTTCATTTTCATCAGTGTCTAACAAGAATAACCCCGCCTTTCCTCTCTATCCCCTCCCTTCGTTTGATCTACTTTTCAGTGACTACTCTATCAGCGAGCATTAGATCTCAACAGTTTTCGACCTTTTTACTCTTATTGTTGTTACGAGTAAGTTTCCCTTTTGACGGTCACATTGTGTCTACTACCCCTTTCACAATTGGTGATTATTATCCACTCTTGGGATTTTCTGGTAATCTTTGATCAAATGGGTCTATCTACCGTTAGTTTTGAAAAAATTCTTTCAATATCAACTTTAATTCACTTTGTTTACTTTGGATATTATTCCTTTCATAGCACCCTTTACTTCAGCCCCTGGTCACTATTATCATCCTTCCTCCACCACTGTTGTTCTATCTCTCGCACTTACTTATAGTATGTTTTTGATAAACTTGGAAGAGCTAATTCTAATTTTATAGCTAATCACATCAGCTACTATGTCATCTTTATAATCATGTTATTTTATTGTCTAAGCCAGTGTACTTTTGATTTTCAGGAAAAATTGTGTGGCTTTCCTGACGAAGGCGCTAGTGCGCCGAAACGCGCGTCGAAGATAACCTATTGCCGCAACTTTGTATATCTTGAATGCTTACATTTTGGTTTATCTTCCTTATTTTATATTGTGTTCATTGAATAATTTTTTTATGTCATTGTATCTGTATTTTAGTCTGTATTTTGCTAAGTTTTGTTAATATATTTTTATAAAATATGTGTATATTTTATTAGAAAGTGTATTGTGTTTTGGTCATATGTTGATTTAAATATAAAACACTATTATATGTTGACAACAATAAAAAAATAAAAAAATGATTTTTTAACTTTATTACTATATGGTACACTGGCTCTTATTAAAAGTCTTTCTAATGTTTTTAGTTCTATATCAATTGACCTAGTGGCTGATATCTGTATCAATTTTGATTGCCTAGGAATATACTCTTCACTGTGTTTGTTGCCCTGTCCTAGGAATTGACCTAAATATTTTACAGGGGGTCCTTGTTACTTCCAAAAGAAGGTTAAGATTAAGCCTAGAGCATCACCCTGGTTCTCATTAGCACTGAAAATCAAAAAACTGTCCAGTAGGACTGCTGAGCGTCAATGGAGAAAAACTAAGACCAATGAAGATCGTAAAAAATATAAACAGATCCATCGAGGATATTTAAATAATATCAGACTGGCTAAAAAGCTGTATCTCACTAACAGGATTAACAAAGCTGCTAATTCCAACAAAGAACTCTACAAAATATTAAAGGAGTTTACTCCTCCTCTCTCTGATCAGCCCATCTATGCTTCCTCGCAAGAATGGATAGACACGCTGTCTACCTTTTTTGATGAAAAGATTCAATCTATTCATAGGTCTTTCCCCCACCACGATATTAAAAATGTAGATTCCCATCTAGGTATCAACAGTGATCCCACCCTGCCTCTCTTACTGGAATTCACTGTACTTACTCCAGAGAAAGTCTCCACCGCCCTAGCTAAGATTAAATCAGGTTTCCCTGCAGACCCGCTTTCACCCCGTTTTTTTGCAAATATAGCTCCTTTCCTCACAGCTAAACTCACAGATCTATTCAACATGTCACTAGCACAGGCCATGGTCCCCGCCAGATGGAAAGCAGCACAAGTCAAGCGAATCTTTAAAAAGCCCTCTGCCGATCCTAAGGTACCTGGCAAGTACCGTCCAATCTCACTTCTTCCATATATATTGAAAGGTACTTGAGTCCTTGGTTAATAAACACTTTACCACTCATCTGGAGAGTCATGGACTCCTGGATTCATCACAGTCGGGGTTTAGGGCGGCACACAGTACCGAAACATCATTGGTGGAGGTTGTCGACAACATTAGGCTGGCCTTGGACAACAGGCAGTCAGCCATGCTAGACCTATTGGATTTGTCAGCCGCTTTTGACACCATCTCCCAAAGCATTCTAGAACAACGGCTCTGGGAGGTGGGTGTCAGGGGCAGGGCCTTGGACTGGTTCAGGAACTATCTAATGAACCGAACCACCACAGTACAAATAGGAAACCTGGCCTAATGCAGTCGGTCTGTAAGCATAGGAGTTCCTCAGGATTCCATCTTGAGTCCTATGCTTTTCAACCTGTATGTAACACCTCTGGCCAGGGTAATCAGGTCCTACGGCTTTGATGTAGTGTCATATGCTGATGACACTCAGCTGTTAATTACTCTTGGCCCTGACCCCACAGATACAATAATCCGTTTTAAAAATTGCATGCCCATATTAACAACTGGATGTGTACCAATCGCTTACAGCTTAATGGAAGTAAGACGGAGATCATTATTTTTGGGAAAGCGGATGAATACTGGTCCAGTGACTGGTGGCCTCAGAATCTAGGCCCATGTTCATCTCACAAACCTGTGGTGTGGAACCTCGGAATAATGATTGACAGTCAGTTGTCAATGAAAAATCATATAAATCATGTAATAGGTATCTGTTATGGCATTTTGCGTAAATTACGCAAAATCTTTCAATGGATTCCTATTAAATCCAGAAAACCGCTGGTACAGGGGCTTATCATAAGTCGTATGGACTATGGCAATGCCCTATAAGCTTCCATAAATGAGGAGCTCCACTCCAAGCTTCAAGTTTTGCAGAACACCGCTGCTAGACTGATTTTAAACCTTCCATCAAGAGCTCCATCAGCTCCCAGCTTGAGGACTCTTAACTGGCTTCCTGTTAAGAAGCGAGGCCTTTTCAAAATCCTTTGTCTCGCTCACAAGAGCTTGTATGGAACCGGGCCAAGCTATTTTGCTAAGAAACTTAGGGGTATATTCTCAAGAACTTGTGCTAAACATCACCAAAAAATGCTAACGCAACTTTGCACATCGCATCCCATTGCAGGAAAATAACCCCGTGTTAACACAGCGGTAGCATGCGATAGTCCGCCGAAAACGCGGCCAATGTCAGCGATACAACCACCCTGATGGAGATAAAAATACAAACCACAACCCCAGAAAATGTGCGATGAGCCCATTCGCGATGAGGTGAGCAGGGATAAGCACCGCCAGGACCGCGAATCTCACGGCAGGCGGGAATAAGCATAACAAAAGCCTAAAAAAGTAAGACAGACCAAACAGAAAACAACAGCCAACCACAAAGGAGGCAACCCGAGCCAGCAGACAACCCCACCAAACCCATTGGCAACAAAGCATTGTACATGGCAGTACAACTTGGGCAAGATGAATGCAGCCTGAGAGCGGAGGAGGACAATGGCAGAAAAATAGAACTCCAGCAATGATGCGAAAGGCACACACAAGCAGAAACACGCCAACAACAAGAAGGCAGCAATGCACACCGGAGGTGGGAGTCCAGCACCACACCAGGAGCTGGATGACATGGAGGAAATAGTGTCCACCACATCATTCTGGAGATGATGGCAGGACTCGGGGACCAGAAACTGCACCAAACAACAGACAAAACAGCAACAGGGAGAGGAACCAGCAGGGACTGGGGGACGGGGGGAGATGGGCACAATGACACACATACACAACTAAGCACAACTGTAGAGAAACCATGCCCAAGAGTAACAACAGCAACCAGGAACACAAGTCACACAACCCAGCAATGTCACACCACTGAACAAGCACAGAAGACAACACCGCCTGAAAGGGAGAAGGGTGAGCCAAATCAGAGCTGAAGGGACATCTCACACATAATGCAGCACACACACATAGGAAGCAGAGCACCCCAACATCCAACACAATGTGGTACAAACACCAACTTGTGCACAACCAAACACATGACACAAGTGCACCCACCTGTGGCCAGTAAACGGCCATACGCATCTGGCAAAGCACAAAACAGGGACATGATAAAGCACACGTACAAACACACAGTCCTGATGGGGTAGCAATGCACATATGGAAGAGAGACAGAGAATCCGTGACACACACATTGGCATACAAATCAAGACACAACACAGTTGGAGACAAGCGAAAGTGAAGAAACTTTATCAACAAGTGCGAGTCAGTGTGGCCAAGAGAAGTGCCACGATATGCAGACAAATGCAGCAGCATGTCTGAATGAGGAACGTAGGAAAGCGCCCATGTCCACATCGGGGGAGTCCCTCACCAACACAAGTCAGTGTCAACCCGCGTTGGTTGTTCGCGCCTGGAACATGGGTCCTGGCCAATGCAGCCATGTCCACTGTCGTGCTGGAACATGTGACCATATCCACAACATGCAACCATGTATCAGGGAACGTGCAATGGCTCACAATCAGTTGTGGCTGCAGGTACCTTGTCACTCGTCCATGAATGTGAGTGCAGCTGCGTAGTCCAACATCTCCAATGAGCAATCGTTGTCCACCACATCTGACATGTCATCGACGTAATCCATCAGCTGACCCGGACAGATGTGCTGACTCCAACCACTTGACCCAATGTGCACCAAAGCCCAATTGGGTAGTGGCTCAATGTGCTCACTGCACACGACTTGTGCAATCTCCCAGGTCCAGTTTCCAGCCTGCATGCCAAACATCCATGCATGCCATAAGCGGTCATCCTGGTGACACTCCTGGTCGTGGGCCAACAGGGGACGCACACACACGTCGTAATCCAGGTCAGCTACCGTTACGTTGGAGAGGCAGACATCCATGGACCACTCGAATATGCATGAGCGACAATGCAACACAGGCTGCACGTAGGTGATGTGTGCAAGGCAGAAGCTCAGCCGGTAACTGATCTGCAGCACTGCCAATGGCAGTGCCCTCAGTACATGCAGCAGACGTGCACTGTACAGCTCCATGTGACTGGAGTCGAGCATGTGTCCAGGATGGTCTGCCATTGCGTCAGTGCCTCTGCTTGAAGCAGCACTGGCTTGCCCTGAGACAGTGCTGTGGATGAAATGGCACAGCTTGGTACAATGAGCAGTGTCTGTGTGCAACGGGTGCAGGCCTTGGGTGGGATGGGAGTATGTGTGAAGGCCATTTCACGCACACCAACTATGACCAAGGACTACTGCGTGTGGCATGTGTACATGTTGGTCTCATGTTGGGCAGTGCATAGTGTGGGAGTCGCAAGCAAATGCTACCGTATCTGTCAGGGGGTGCTGGGCACATGCAAGTCCCTGCTCGAAGCTGCAGATGTGCTACTGACTGATAGTACAGACAAAGGACCTTTCATCCCTACAGTAACTTCACCAGCTGCATGCATACAGAAGACGTACAGAGGCCGGTCGTGGGTGTGGTAGATTCTGTGACCCTGGGAATCATGGATGATATGCCCAGCACGATGCACATGAGCGGACTCACTGTGTGTCACGTTGCCACACAGCTGCTCCTCCCTGCCACGGGCACCCACACTTGTGTGCGCTGCATGGTTGCATCATATGCACTCCTACGGGACACCATTCTAATGCCTGTCCGCGCATGTCCAGCACCATGCCAACAACACCGTGACGCTGGCCTTCGAAGGTGTGCGCCTACTTGGGTGTAGGCCAATGACCAGGATAGGGCGGACACAGGTGTCAGCCCATGGCTGGCTGGGGTAGCACTGCAAATGAGGCCAGGCAAGAGACTCATGCATCCGCAAGACTGATACACATCACACCTAGCATGCATGTGCCAAGTCCCCGAGCGTTCTTGCGCTCCTACATGTCCCCGTACCTGCAGGCCCACCCTCCTGGTACATGCCACATTGTAACATCATGTACTGTGGCCCTGATGGTGACAAAACCCCAAAACAGAGACACACTTACCACACTTCCTGCACCGGGCCAGGTCTGGACAACACCCTGCCCCCCCTGCCAAACCAGTGCACGCAGCCTGTGCATGCACGGGGCAGGTGCGGGGCTACATGTCCAGGGTCACTGCCAACGCTGAGGTGACATGGCAACGTCTGCAGAAGACAGCACACTGTGATGTTGCAGGGTCCATGCCCATCATGCTGACACAATGAACACATGGACATACTTGCTCAGATGGTGTGAATGGCTACTGGCACGTGCGCACGGCCACATTTATTATCAGGCACCCTTACCGAGTGACACCTGTGTTGGATGTGTGTGGGGTGTGTGCATATCAGCCGGCAAGGGCTGCCTGGTGCAGGCAGAAATCGACAACAGTGTACATCGTAAAGGTCACAACCATTCAACAATAAAGGCCCCATGATTTGTGCTGCACAGAGTTAGTAGCCCCGGATGCACAGCATCCTGCATGGGCCTGCCGCCAGTGGCCTCTGACTTGCGGTGCACTGGGGCAAGGGTGCAGAGCAGGTTCACGGGATGACAAGGGGCCTTGTCGTGGATTGTCTCGATGGACAGTGGAAGGTGTACCCCCAGGGCAGGATGTAGAGCGCAGGCCCATGCTGATACAGTCACTATGGTGGAGATGAATGGAACAGACACATGTCGGACACCAAGTCCGGTCTAGCCAGAAGAAGATGCAGAACACCACCAGGCCATGGGCTCTGATGCCACCAAGGTCCAACCAGATGGTTCCCATGACTCATTGCGCACAGAGTTAGTGGCACCAGTGCTGTTAGGGGATGCCGCCTGCGATGAGGCGTGTCCAATGGTGTGGATTTCTCCACATCTTACCCAAAACACAGTTCCACATGTGTGACCTACTGGACCGCAGTGAAGGCCTGAGGCAGCGGTCAGCACAGGCCATTCACCGAGTGTCGCCAGCATAGGTTGGTTGGGCCCACTGGCCTGTGTAGTTCAGGTTCAGTGGCACCACGGGACACGGACTTGCGATGAACAGGGTTGATGGCACCAGGTCATTCGTTGATAGTGTTCGGTCACCTCCGTGACTGTGACCCGGTTTTCGTCCGGACTGATCTTCCTCTTACTCCTCTCTGTGCGACCACTGGTATAGACTCTGCCATTCGTGATTCACGACTAGGTTCTGGATGTGGGACCTGCTGGTCTGCAGGGTAGTCCTGGTCCCTCATCCATGTGTCGCCGGCTAGTGTTGAACAGGGTTAGTGGCACCACGTGTCGCAAGATGCCCATATAGAACTATGCATCACTGATCGAGGGGTCTGGTGCTGTGGCTGCTGCCCCGGCTTTGGGGTCACTGCCATTCAGGACTCAGGACACAGTTTCACATATGGGACCTACTGGGCCGAAGATGATGCTGGTGTAGTATGTGAATGAGGAAGGAGTAATGTGGGCCAGCGTTGGGGGGGCAGCAATGGTCTGCGGAGGCTGCAGAGGTCACGGAACTGGTGCTTGGACCTTGCACCAGCACATGGTGGGCCCTCCTTGACACACGCCGGTGTCTGCAGGTGATCCGTGTGGCCTGGCTGCGCAGGGGCATGCCTGATGGGTTTGGGGTCCAGCGGGCTGGTGCACGGCAGGCGCACCGGTTTGCAGGCAACTCCGCTAATGAGGACGGCATTAGCCTCGTGACGTGGTGAGAGGTGCCACCCTGGCAGAAACGTTGGTCTTTCCGGAAGAGGACCATGCCCAGGGCTACATGCTTTTTATTCACACCCCTACGCTGGCCTGGCATATGCCAGCCATCCCACTCCGCTCGGGCTTACGATGGGACGTAACAGGCAACATTTCCGTGGACTCCCCTACTGGCCGGGGTGACATGGTTATGCCACTGTCTACTACACTCCATACACCAGAGGTGTATGTTGCCATGGATATGGGTGTGTTCTGCACACTGCGGTCTGTCCAGCACATCTCCGCCACTCTTGGCATTATATACTTTCCTAATCATGATTCTCCTGCCTTCTTCACACATGCCTGGTTGCCACTTCTCCCCACATTTGGCTAGTGTGTGGCTGAGGTGCCATGCCGTTGATGGCTCATGTTCACGGCTTGACCAGGTTACCATTGTGAGTTGTTCTGTTGTGTCTGGTGGGTGGGCATATTGTTTTGCATGTTATATGTGATTTTGTGACGTGTGCATTGCCAGAGTTGTGAGGTGCATGGTTGTGGAGTTGAGGTGAGTGGGGTGTTCATTTGGAACTTGCCAAGGGGTTGTGCATTTCCCTTGGTGCCATCCTGGGAACGGTGTTTGCTGATGGACTGTCAGAGGATGGAGGAATCGTACACAGTGGCTGGGTATTTGGAGGCGAGATTGGTGGAGGTTCCACAGTGTTCGGTTGTTGCCTGCCCATTGATGTGAGACGTGTGCTTTCTGTTGCGGTGATTGTGAGCTGTGTCGGCAGGGGGCACAGGTATGACATGTGTGCTGTGGATTGCCCCCAACACCTGCATGCATCCAGCTATGGCGTATGGTCCTTGCTTGGTGTCCAGCGGATCCTGCGCATTGTGTTGCACGTATAGGGACTGGGGTACCAGGCTGATGGTGATGTCCAGGACAGGTGTGAGGGATTTGGAAGTGGCTGGCTGTGTGACTCCTCCGACTGTGGCGGGTGTTGGTTGAAGGTACCAAGGGCCAAGAGGTGCAGCACAGCCAGCAGCTTTGTATGGGGTGGGATGTTGGTTGTCCACTCTGTTAGTGCCATCGGCCTGTTGGGTGTTGTTGGTCAGGATGCGTACGATGGTTGTCCTTTTGGGCCTGTAGTGGGCAATTACATTTTTAGGTGTTGGGTCTGTGTGGCTGGTGCATTTCCTGGGGGTCCGCTGTCTTTTTCTGCGCTGCCTCTGTGGTGGTCCGGGGGGGTGTTCCGGGTGGGGTTGGGGTCCTGGGGTGGTGGTGGTGGGTGTTGTGGCCCTCTTGGGTGGCCGGGATCGCATGACCAGTGGCTCCAATGCATCTGTTGCCCTTCCGGTGTGGCTGTGGGCTGTGCTCCCTTTTTTGGTGCAGGCTGTGGTCCGACTTTGCACCAGGTCAGAGCAGGTGTTATTTTCCTGCTGCTAACACGCCTTATCGCCTGTTTTGTGTTCTTATCGCAGTTCTGGCTGGTCGTTGTGAATGTTGTGGAGTGGTGTTGTCGCGCCTTTGGGCACGGGAACGCCTACTCTGCATCTCATTAGCGATAGTTGGGGTGGTTTTCTATGGCGATGTTTTTTGAGGCTGCTATCGCGGGTAAACTGGTGCTGTGGGCTGTTAACACCAGCTTGTGAATGGGGTGATACATTTATCGCAACTTTGGTTGCGATAAAGTGCCGTTAACTCGGTGATAGCTCCTTGTGAATATCCCCCTTAGTTGGTATCAGACAAGTAGATCACTTAGATCTAGTACTAAATGTCTCCTCACCCCGCGACAAATCCGCACCTCAAGGAACGGTGGTCGATCTTTTTCTTTTCTCGCAAACTGCCCTCTGGAACAAGCTTCCGTCGCATCTTCTTTCCACCTCTGATCATAAGCTCTTCTGCCCGGAATTAAAAACCTGGCTATTCGACCATCAATAATGCCGTCATATCAGAATGTCCGTTCGCACAGAGTCTTCGCAAGCGCCCTGAGACCTTCTGGTGATATGTGCGCTTAATAAGTTCCTTTGACTTTGACTTAAAGTGCATATGCTCTCTGCGTAAATTGTGAACATAATTGGTTATCGATGATTGGCATGTTTAATTTACTGGTAAGCCCCTAGTGAAGTTCATTCACTGTGCCAGGGCCTGTTAATCAAATACTACTAGTGGGTCTGCAGCACTGATCGTGCCACCGAAATTAGTAGTAATATCACAAAAAAGAGAGACTAGGGAGAAAGAGAGCCTTCTCTGAATCCCCTATCAAACGTGGAAACTCACTAAGCAGAGAATAACTACATTCATTAAAAATTATTACAAGGCAATAAGACAGTGACAAAGAAATAGTTTTATCCTTCACTATCTAAAACCCAGAGGTATTACGAGAAGAAAAACTCATTTTTATTATAATACTGCCCTCACACACTTTGCAGTGTCATGCTTCATCATTGGGCCGCGTCAAACGCCCCAGTGCAGACCAACACAATGGGCGGAGCGCAACATTTTTTAGAGTGAAGTTTATAGTGGTGAGAGTACAGAAAGACAAACAATGTCAACAGAAAACGCAAATAATGAAGACAGATACAAGGAGAATTATTCCCTGAAGGAGGGACCACAAAGTGCAGACATAAACACTTAAAACTACCTAGGAGGGGACCATCAGCAATCTTTATTCCTGTCACCCCTTGGTAGGATTAAAAGTAATATCTCGGGACGTTTAGGGGAGGTAAGGACCCCTAAATCCCTGCTGTGTAAACCAACATGTTTCAGCCCCTGTTACACTCTCATCTGAGTCGTTCTGGCATTCATCCCCAGAGGCATATTGTACTGAAATCAGGAATAAAATGTTACGCCACTCAATGTGAGTAGTTTTATTGACTTGGGAGGATGGAAGGTTAAGTGAACCCACTTGGATTCAAATCTGTGACCATGAGGTCAAACACGGATCCCACATTGGATGCATTAGTCCACTGACCCACCAGACCGTCTTTGCTGCAATTGGAATAGTACTCCTAAACATAAAATGTGTATTTGTAAAGCACACATTCACCCAGAAGGGTATCTTGGCGATGAATAACAGTTGTTTAAGGTTACCCAAATCAATGGTATTCATTTTATCTACCTTGGCAGGACGAAAGGGCCCGCCAGGTTTTGAACCTGTGACCATGAGGTCAAACGCAAACCCCTTACACTGGACACATTAGTGCACCGAGTCACCAGACACGTCTAAAGTCGTGGTTATGTGTGAAATAAAACAAATGCGTACCTTCATCTCACACCTGTTGCCTGTGTTACTTTGCCATAGCACACATTCATATGATTTTTCTCTCTTTGGGGATTTATTTATAATAAGCGAATGGAACTTTATTTAAGGCATGGTTTCTGCTGTGTATCAGGCAATTCACATCCACTCTCGGGGGACTGGGTTTCCACGCAGCAATATGCTATATCTCATTTCGCTTTTCTATCTACAGTTTAATGGCAACAGCTTGCATAGCTTGAATGTAAAATAATGTTTAAACCGTCTGTGTTGACCTAGGCTATATTTTGTCTCTCTTTTTTCTACAGTTTTTATTAAGATCTTGTACAAGAAAATTTGTGGTGACTTTGCACATTTACCGAGAAAATGCCGTTGTATCTTTGCATACAAATGAAGGCTCGTGCGTCCGGCCCACACATTACCACAATCATTTCTTTGTGATTCAATTGTTTTAAATCTTAAATCTTAAAACTAAGTTCGCCAAACACATTTCTAAAGCTGAAGGTTGAAAAGAAAGTATTAATTTTATTTAAACAACGAGAGTGTTTCTGCTGTGCTTCTGAATTCATAAGTAGGCTTGTTCAGTGACGCTCATCAGTTATAACAGAGTAAGGCCCTGCAGAATAAGGATTCTTGGAGCAGGATTCCATGGTTTGCTATACACTTCTGCTTCTCAGCACTGGCGTTTGCACCAATATTTGGACTGCATACATTGGCATTTCTTGGCAACATCACTGTGTGCTATTGGTACATCTTGGATTTACGCCGACGATGGTTCCCCTCCCACTGAGGATTCCGATGGACCTCTAACGCAGAAGCATCCTTTCCCAGGACTCATGCCCTCCACACAACGCTGGGTGTATACCTCTTTATCCACCCTCACCGGATGCCTACGCCCGACACCGGTGATACAAAACAACGCTAGACCCCCACAAATTCTTCAGGACTTGACCCTCCTCCAGCTCCCTGATCAGCACTCGGTTGCACCCTGGCTGGTGGTGCTCTTTGGCCCCTCACATTGCTATCCCTTCTCCGGGATTCACATCATGTTCAGCATGAAAAAACGATAACCCGGTCCTGAAGATGACATTAACTTACTACAGGTCGAAACGCCGTTGACCTCCCAGCTCAACTCTTGGTGCAAATCTATGGTTCACAGAATTGTTGATCCTTTGTAAATTAATTTCTGTAAGAAAACACTAGTGAACTAGAAAGTACCTGGTAAATATTGTAATTATTTTCTACCCTGTGCTGTACCTCACTGTGTCACTTGTCACTAACGCTGTTCACTTCATGTTTCACGAGCACTTCTGTGCATATGTTTTTTCGGGTTACGCTCACATCAGTTGTAAACAGTACTGCTACTGTACTCTTGTCCATACCTGTTCTAAATACAGTTTACTCCTTGCATCTCTCTTAAACCCTTTGAGTTTCCTTGTTCTTCCTTTTTCCAACTTAAATGTGCATATTTTATTAATGGTCTCCCAAATATTACCTTATACGGGTGAAATCCTGTTGGTTGATTCCATTTGCACATTTCAGGCATTGCAACTAGTGACATTCAATTGGCGGCAACAATCTGTGCAATCTGCAAACGTTGATGTAATCGATCCGTTGAGATTGTAATTGTAATGACAGTAGATACAGAAGAAATGGACATCCTGTTACACATCCTGTTACACAGAATAGATGTGTGGGACCATATAGCACTGGAGGCAGAGGGGCGAGAGGATGTAGCATAACAGCAAAAGACTTTTAAAAAGGTAAGATATCTCTGAGAGCATTGATCATCCATGGTATAGAATGATGGGCGTGGGTATGGATGAGATGGATAAGCCAGCGACCCAATTAATATATCCTTGCTTTAAAAGCTTTATTGTTAAGTGAGAGTTTGACAACAGTAGGCTCAGAATTTGTGCGGCCATTTTAATTCTAATAATGATTATATGAATAAAGACTCCCATCATAGTAAATGTATGCCAGATGCTCATTAGATTCCACCTGTGAGAACTCCACTGGCTCCTAGTCAACAAAAGAGTCACATTCAAGCTCCTCACATGACTACAATGTCCTTTACCACACCGGAGCAGCATACCTCAACCATAGCCTCTCATTCCACGTACCCCACCAGACACCGCCGCTCCTCCAAACTGGCCCTTGCCACCGTCCCTAGGATCTGCAAGACCAGGACCGGAGGGCGATCCTTCTCCTATCTCGCCGCCAAATCCTGGAGTAGCATGCCTCTCCAACTCAGGATATCCCAGCCGCTGACTCAATTCAATAAGGACCTCAAGACCTGGCTCTTCAGCACCCATCAGGACCTGCAGCACCCTTTCCACCCCCAGCGCTTTGAGACCCTCACGGGTGAGTAGTTCCACTCAATGAGCTCTGATTAATTGATTGATTATATTAATGTCTTTGCTGTAATAGGTGAATTAGTAATCCTAAGCATACATTTATGTGAAATAAAACAAATGCACATCTGAATCTCATGCCTGTGGCCTGTGCTACCAGAAACCTTTGGCAGAACAAAGCCAACTTTCTAAAAATGGCATTTCTAAAATAATTTAAAATCCTATCTCGCCATTAAAGAAGACTTCAAATTAAAACCCAACCGACTGTTATACATATTGTTCTAGGTGCTACTAATATTAATTTAGAATTTAATACATGTACCAATGTTGCCCAATGTTTCCCTATGACAGCAACCAGCCTTACTAAAGTGAAAATCGTTTTTTGGGGGGTATTTCATTGTAAGGACATGTTCAACATTAAATTCTACATGACCTACTTTTAAATATCTGCACCCCGACTTAATAGCCAATATGGCCTGGATATCGGTGACTTATGAATATTTGAAACAAAGGTTCAGACCTGGTAAAAGGGGTATTTTGACAGGTCAAGTTTGCAGTTTAAAACTTCCACAGACAGGATAGCTGTGTCCAGCCACCAGGCAAAGCACAACTGTAGTCCTTCACGTGAAGCCCGTATAGTCTTCATAAGTTATGAGCAAAAAATAGCAGCAAGACACAACTTACTGCACCACCACCAGATTTCAATGGTTTCAATCCACAGTTTCCAATGTGAACAGGAGATTCTTTATTTCAAATTCGTATATATCATACGGGTGCAGCCAGCCAACGCATTTTGCCTACAACAGGGCTTCTTCAGGGAACTGTAAAGTAATATCAATGATTGTAGAACACGGTAAAGCATGCCAGATTACTGCCACAGTTCTTCAATTCCTCTGAGTATTACCAATTCCGAAAGCCCTGCAGCGGGTTGTCAGCAACCGGGCAGGGGGCAGAACCCAAGCAGTCACACACTGGAGATCAGGGATATGTGGTGAAGAATTCACATAGACTAGTGTCATTTACTTTGGAGGCCATGTCTCAGTTTACATCCTGAGAGGGGCAGGCAGTGATAGTAAGGAGCCTGTGAGTAGACAGGCGCAGGGAGGATATAGTCTGTGAGGAGCCAGCAGAGGAAAGAGACAGGACCAGAAAAATAACTCTTTTATGCAAACTCAACAAAGGAACAGAGGAGCCGGGTGCCACAGGGGAACGTTGGAGAGGAAATAAAAGTCTCCAGGAGCTACTGTTAAGCTCTACGGTGTTGCTCCATACACACCTACCTACTTTGTTGCCCCATGATGCTCTATTCCTAATTACATTTCATGATATTGTGTGCCTCAGATTATATTAAATGGAATAATGGCACCAGCAGCCACAGTGCATGCTTTCTTGTGGTATTCTGGCTTGTGCAATTTTGTTGCCTAATAACAACAGTTTCCGTTTATGAGTATTGATCCACTTGAGCAGGTTAGTGAAGGAGTGAGAGGCCTTCTTCATAGAGCCAATAAGTCTGAGTTTGGCGGTTAATCCATGGCATTTTGAAGTGGGTTAAGTGAATGGTTTCTATCAGAAAATCTCAGCTGACTCTGCAGGTGCAAACCCTTGACAAGCTAACCTGTACGCCACTGGACCACGAGGGCATAGAGAAGGTTATAACAATACCTAGCAACCACAATCAAATCATAGGGATACCCAAAGTGATATATATGTAGGTGGGACTCCAATTCTGTCCTCAGATGTTCAAAGCGAGGTCAAGATATTTGAAAAAATAGGTAGGCAAGCCCTCACACACCAACCTAGGTGTCATTACCGGGCTGCTTCAATCGTCAGAAATTCTTATAGTTATAAATGGGCTTCCAATGTTCATAGAGTACTTGCTCTGGTGATAAGAAGTAAAGACTAAAAATCTAGAAATAAAAACAAAAAATCTCCACCTACTTTTCAAAGATACTACTTTAATACTGGGGTACCGTGAACATGACTAAAGGAGAGTGAGGATGCTTAGGTGCATTAGTCGTTCTGCATCATATAGGTCAACATGTTCCGGTCATAATATGGAGTAAGTAGACCCTGGCTTACATTAGGACCGGGATCCCTGGATATTATACCCAATTACTCATACGGCATGTATCCACCATTCAATTTTCATACCTTAAAAGTCATCGGAAACTTGTTTTTGCCTATCTGAAATGGTGAAGTTCTCAAAAATAAAAAGGGGAATGAAAAAATAAAACTGGAATTGGAGAACATATGCTGCAGTAAACCTTGTGTTCATCGCACTGCATGCATGTGCTCGAATGCAACTGCAAAAACAGGTGTGAAGGAGTACACAACATACAGCACTCTTTAGTGCTCAGAATGTTGCAGGCAGACTTTAAGCATTTATGTATGTCTTACACTGTATTAGGGAGGTAAATGGCCCATAAAGTTACACCCTATAGCCCCTTGTAGTCACACGCTGGTGGGGGGGGGATTATGATGACAATATATTAATTGTTTCACACCAGGTCTGGTGTACAGAGGCCCCAGAAGTGAGTTGTGTTTAATTACTTACTTACTCAAAGGGAAATCCCTGCCTGGCAACCTGGTATATTGCCCATACCAAAAGGACAAAACATTTTTAAGGTAGGAGAGAGCTCTTTCAACACGTAACCATGTCTCGCTTCTTCCGTGTCTGATGAAGCAAAGCCTGATGATTTCAATATGAGGCTCCCAGGAATTTTAGTACTTGCACCTTCATTTAGCAGGAAAATATGTAATATCACGAGCAGTGCTACTGAATGATGTGCCGTTTTTCTTGTGAAGTCGCATTAGGGCCATTGTCTTTGTTTTTCAGAAGCAGACTACTGTTTGGAAGTTCATTCTTGAAAAACAAAAAAGAATGTTTGTTGAGTGGGTGCACCAAACGTACTTTTTAAACTCTTCACTCTGCAGAGCAAGTGCCACACTCGTGGTGTCTCTGAGGACCAAGGGGCATATTAACAAGCCGGGCGATAAAATTATCGCCGCTTTAGCGGCAGAAAGCTGCCGCTAAAACGGCGATAATGGGCTTGATAATATGCTCTATGGAATTCCAATTGAAGCCCATGTTAGATGTCCTTCACATCTAACATGGGCTTCAATTGGAATTCCATAGAGCATATTATCAAGCCCATTATCGCCGTTTTAGCGGCAGCTTTCTGCCGCTAAAGCGGCAATAATTTTATCGCCAGGCTTGTTAATATGCCCCCAAGTTGTACTTGCTATGCGATGGTGATCTCTAACAAGCATTTGCAATGCAATAGGTCTCGCATTTACGCTAGTTTAAGCTATTGGCATTGTAAATGACAATGCCTTTTATTTATGCTTTAAAAACATAAATAAAAGGCATTGTCATTTACAATGCAAATTGCTTAAACTCGCTAAACTGCGAGACCTATTGCATTGCAGTGCTTGTTTTCACTCGCAAAGATTGCCTCTAAGCCCTGCCCCCTCACTCAAAGGAAGGAGGGTGCCAATAGAGGAGGCGAGTGCAGACTGGCTGAGGGGAGGGAGTGGGCAGCAAAGAAGCCAAAGCTAATCCTGGTTCAGCGCAGTGCCCCTGAAGCGGGCCCCGCGCTTATTATGAAAGTTTATTAAAAAAAACAGAGAGCTCGGTGTCCCTGAAGCGGGTGCCGCGCTCATTACTAAAGTAAAAAAAAAGAAACACCTGAAACCGAGCACGGTGTCCCTAAAGCAGGCGCCGCGCTCAGTATTACATTTAAAAAAAATAAAAAAATAAACAAAGCGCAGTGTCCCTGAAGCAGGTGCTGTGCTCAACATCAAAGTTTTTAAAAAAACTTTCAAACTGAGTGCGGTGTCCCTAAAGCAGGATCCGGGCTCAGCATGCCAAAACAACAAAATGCAGCTGGCATTGTCCCCATGAGTGTCTATAAGCAAAATATTGCTCACCCACTAGATAAAGCCGGCAGTGTAACAAGCCAAGTAAAAGGTCCAGTCATTATGGGTGGCAACAAATGGACACAAGGTGGTACTAAGGAGGGACTAACAAGCCTCATAATCAATCGGAAGCCAGCGTTTACGAAAAACAATGACACAAAGCCAATGACAATGGGTGGAGAGTGGGCCTGGCTACTAGTGCATACCCTAATACAGCATGCCTCGCAGAGCGAGCAGTGCATGCGCGCTGCCACTAGGCTCGACGGGCCATTGCCTCTGCTACACTGGTCGCCTGGGGGCACCTGCCAGGGTCTAAATGACTCCAATAAAGTCCCAAAGAGACAACTCGCAGAGAAATGTTGTAGGAGAAGAGTTGCTGAAGTTGGGGCATTTCATCTCATACCTTTCCATCTCCTTTTCTCCAATCAGCTCTTCCTAGTTGTGGCAAAGTCTCTGTTCCTCTGGGATTATTCCCACACTCACCAGGGGGAATTTATTAACATTTTGCACCAGGTTTATATCATAAAAGTGATGTGCGCATGATTCAGAATGTTGTGCTGAGATATGCTGCAAAAAATTGCAATTCTTCAAAGAAGGCATAACAGTGGAGTACGTTTTAAAAGTCTACAACTTTGCACGTGTGCTGCATTTTATGACGCACATACAAAGAGGGGAAAATATCAAACTATGTCAAAGCATAGTTTTTGTATTGGAATGGTATCCTTCTAGTACAAAACCTATGCTCGACAGAACACACACCCTGGCACTACGGTGGAAGAGTGGGTGCATTGGCGCATGCCAACCTAAAATGTACCAGAGCAGGGAGGAGAGAAAAACAGAGCTATATTTTAATAGATTTGCGCTGTTTTCTTTCTCCATTTGACACAACTTTGGGGCATATCAGCAACACCCGGCGATAATTATCGCTCAGCGCTCTTAGTGTGAGGATAATTATCACCGGGTAACGTGGATTTTTATCGCTGAGATAGCGTGCTATTATCAACGCTTATCTCCTCAGTGATAAAAATCCTCACGCTAACTGCCTAACGTGAGATTATCGCTGGAAACCCAGCGATAATCTCACGCAATGTGGCGTTAGCTTGCTGATAGGGGCTCACAAACTTAGCCATGATATCCACCTTCCATAGGATATCATGGCTAAGTCAGTCCTGAAGCAAGCGTAAGGAAAGTAGCGATAACAGGGGTTATCGCTACTTTTCCTGACGCTATGCTTCATAGCGTGGGGCTTGATGATAGGAGAAATGTCGCTTAGCGACATTTCTCCTGTCATGTTAGGTCAGGAACGCCCACTTTGCATCTCATTAGAGATGCAAAGATGGGCGTTAGGAATCCTGACTCCTGTCCCTTTTTCTCTATATTAAGTACCATTCTCCCATATGAGTCTTTGTACCTATACAAAATCATCCGCCCTCTTAAGGGCTTCTCTCTGTCCTGGACCTTCATAGGCCATCCAGAACCATTGTTCCCTTCTACAAATTATTTGTTCACCTTTACTTTTCTCACCCCATATTAGTTTTTTCAAATTCTGATTTAATGACTTTAATTTTCCCATATGTTCTGCATTTCTCCCTGTTTTGTTGGCTCTTGTGATGATCCTGTTTCGTTCTTTCTTTAGTGATCTTATTGTTAGCGGCATATTCAAAGTAACTTCGTTTTCCTTTTATTTTCCGTCCTGTAATTTGGCCTATTTGGTCTTAATTGACCTTCTGTTTTAGTTAGGATGCCGATCAATTTTTCCCATTGCTCTATCGCTGTTTTTGATGTAGTGTCTTTCAAGGTTTTATCCAGGATCATTTCTAGTTGTTCTTTCATTTCAACCTTTATTTTCCATGTTCCAGATCAATTTTTTATAATTAATAGTACCAATGTGCCCTTGAACGGTCCGGTAGGGCTTTTTCGTCGTTACTCCAATATCCATTAGAATTGACTGCTGGGCATGATCACTTTCATTTACCTTTATTAATCGATATGAAATGATGTCTTGGAACATACAAAGTGATGTCATTGTATAGTCAATCCTGGAATTTCCCTTATGACCACAGTAGCTGTATTTAGGTGGAACATCTGGTTTTACTCTTCCGTTTAGTAGTCGAAGGCCCAAAGCTTCCGTGTCCTTTAAGAAGGTCAGTCCTATTCGATTACAGTTGGAAAAGGTCGCCGTCCCTATATCCTGCTCAGGAATTAGCCATTGTAGGTCTCGGATAAGCGTGGTCTCATCTCTTACATGAGTGGTGCATGGGCATTACCGTGCATCCACACACTGATTTTGAAGCAAGCCCATATCTACAAAGATTTACTCTAAAATGGTGTGCCTGCCTCAGGCTGGCGTAATGAAGAGAAATATATTTATGTCTCCTTGTTATTTTCTCTTTGCACGTTTGCTCCATCCTGTAGCACTCACACAAATAGGAAATAGCCTCAAAGGATAGTTTTTGTGCAGGAAGATACTTCTCCCTGCACAAAAACTATCTTGACCACAGCGCAGACACCCTACGGTGCAAGGCTGCCTGTTTTGGCACTAGGTTGTACAAAGTGAGCCAGCGCATGCACAGAGCAGAACTGCACCATTTTTTTGAAGATAAAAAGCAGTTCTGCTCTCTCCAGCTAATACAACACATCACAGCAAATCCCAAACATATTTAGAAAAATTTAGAACATTTTAATGAATAAAATGCCACCAAAATGACAAAAAGTTCAAATAATAAATCGCGCCAAAAGCACAAAGCACTAGCCACTGGTATCTGGTCATGCTAGACCAATTCACAGTCAAAAGCTCAGGCTGCTGATGATGGTTCTCTAGTCAGATACAGGAGCCAGCTTCACCCCAATTGAAAGATGACTTAAGAATCTTTTATGGAGAAAAGTGGTTATCGACGTGTCATCGACGGGGCAAGCTGTAAGCTTGATCTGATGCATCGCTCATTGACACTGGACTGCTGAACAGTGGGGCCTCGGTGCACTTGTCCACAAAGGTGGAATAACTTTGAGCGGGGGAGTTCAGAAGTCCCTGCCCATGAAGTTCTCTATGTCGGATGCTCTCTGCATTGGTCTCGGTGGAGAATTCTATATTCGGCCTAAGAAACATTTTAGGAAGTTGGATCTCCTTCAGTGGGGTAAACTTGCAAGTTGAGGCCGACTAGCAATTCAAAGTCCACTGCTGCGGGTACAATGGCAAACCTGGTCTCAGTCAGGCCATAAGTTGGCAACAAGTCCCACTTCTAGCAGGTAGGGAACAAAAGGGCTGGGCATGGGGGCACCACTTGGGGGCTAGGACTTAGGGCTCAAGCAGGTGATCAGCCAACTGACCCATTGATTCACTTCTGGGCTTCAAGGCATGCAGGTTCCAGTCTTCCTTCAGGTTCTTCAGACACCACAGCAAAAAATCTCTGGGTCTGGTGGCTTAGTGGACCAATGCATCCACTATAGGAGTCTGTGTTCGACTCAGGTCATAGGTTCAAATACAGGCAGCTCCACTCAGCCTTTCATCCTTTTGAGGTCAATAAAATGATTACCATTGAGTTGGGCAACAATAAACATTTGTTATGCAGCACCAAGATACTCTTATGGGTGAATGTGTGCTTTATAAATACACATCATGTTATGTTCTTCTGATTCTTCACAGGTCCAGGATTGTTCTGAGGAGAGGTCTGGGTTGGTCACATTTATGCCCAGTGCAAGCCTCTGTGTAGAGGGCAATCTATTGTCCACCCCTACAGAAATTCTGGTCAGTTTCTACCCTCCAACTGAAAGTGGTGTCAGACTGAATAGAGAGACAAAAGGGAGACAGGCCCAGGTGTGAGCTTAATTTGCCAGTGACAGGGTAGGTATCCTTTGAAGCTGAAGAGGGGCAGGGTACAGCCCCCAGGTACTCCTTTAGAACCTTTCCCCACACTCATAGCCCTTTCTCCACTGCCTTGGAGCAATACACATCTCAACACAGGGCAGTCATCAGGGATCAAGAGAATGCTGGACCCTAGCAGGAAAGCATTTTGGTTTAAGAAGGAAAATTACAACGTTCTAAAAGTGCCATTTTCAAATAGTAAGCTCATCTCTGACTTGGGTTTTAAATTACTATTAAAATGAGTCTTTGAAATCTTTTACTGCCTTCTCCAAATCAACGTTAGCACTTATTAAATGTATTAGTGTAAACAAGTGATAAGCTATTAGAGAGACAGCCTTGCCAAAGTGATAAATAACTTTGGAGGTTTCTCAATGCCAGGATCTCAATGCCAGGACACATAAACCACTAAATATACATGCAATACTACGCACACTTCTCTATGGGCTCTTAAGGCCAACCTCAGGAAAGACTTATAAGTATTAAAAGGGAAAGCTTAGGCCTGGCAAAAGGTTAATTTTGCCAGGTAGAAAGGTCAGTTTAAAACTGCACCAAGCAGGCCGTGACAGACCTGGAGACATGGCTACAGTAGTAAGTGACACAATGATTGCCCGCTGTTGTGCAGCACAGAGGGGGACTCCCTGTTCCACTTTCCATCGCACCAGGAGGCGATTGCATTGCTGATAGGGGAAGGGGCCCCCATGTGTTTATAGAGCCATCAAGAATCCCGCTGGGCTGGACCCGCTGTTGTGATGCACTGTGGGTGACTCACTGTCCCAGTTCCTATCGCTACAGGAGGCGCTTGCATTGCTGATTGCGGAGGAGCCCCAAACACTTATTGCGCCATCAAGAATCCCGCTTCATGGGACCCGCTGTTGTGCTGCACTGAGGGAGACTTACTGTTTCAGTTTCCATCGCACCAGGACGTGCTTGCATTGATGATTGGGGAAGAGTCCCAACGTGCTTATAGCCCCATCAAGAATCCCACTGTGCAGGACCTGCTGTTCTGCCACATCGAGGGGAACTCCCTGTCCCAGTTTCCATCGCGCTTATAGCACCCGCAAGAAGCTCGCCGAAAGGCCCTGTGTGCGCTTGGGCCCATACTCGCCAGGTGAGGTTGGGTAGGGGCACCCCCCTTAGTTTCAGCTTTTTCTAATCATCAAAGTATGTCTTGGATTGGCGTTGAGTGTTCTAATGGGGCAATGAATTACTATTGACTTTCTCTTGAGGAGCTACTGAAGCCAGCTGGCCTTATCTTTCCATTCTTCTTGGCATATGTTCCTGCTTCAATCTGCTTCAACGTCTTGGGCAAGAGGAAAGTGGAATCCTCAAATGCGGTGGACAAGCGGCCCAGAACCAGTATGACTATCTTGTTATTTTATAATAATGCACTGGGCGTGCTTACTGAGATTTCCAATGTAGAGGGACAATTATTGAAAACACATGAAGACTCAGACTTGACTAAGGGTTCTTTGCCTGCTGCCTGTAGAGACACTCTGATGACAAACTTTAGGGCTGAAGGAAGTGTAGGGAGTGCCATGCCCAGCCCAGATATCCAGGGGTCATGGGACAAAGATGTCTCCACATTGTCGTAGGGCTGGGCTGCTCCTCTGAGTTTGGCTGGCAACATAGGGTTGGGCCCAAATGTAAATAAGGTGTATCCCCTCACAAAACTATCCTGGTAATAAAACCAGTAAGGGTAAAAAAGGAGAGAGGAGGCTTGTGGTAGCCAATGGTGGATGGTTTACATCAGGACTTTTTCTCTAACCTTGATTCTAAAATTTCACATGTGTTTAGTGCTCTTTAGGCAAGAATTACCAGGCTGGAGGAAGTTGTACACAAAATGGATGAAACATTGGGGCCTATTCGAGAATGTACCGTTAACATTCTTAGTAAAATGTCCCTGTTGACCCCATCTCCCCCTGTTATCTCTAATAATCCATTCCAGGAGGTGGGTCACCTCAAGCCCTTTTCACTACCTACAATAGAGCGCAACAGAGGAGAGAGAATCCCAAGGAATACAGCCACAAACCCTATCACCCCTCCCACTGTAATGTATGGGTCCCAACTGTAGGAATCACCTGATGAGGAGGGGAAGAGAGCCCCCTTCACTATCCATCTGAGTGCGCACCCAGCACAGGCCAACACTGGTCCTGCAGGTAAGCCTGGTTTGCGTCTGTCCCCTTGTGATGTGACCATCCAACTCTCATCTGCATCCATCCCATATAGTGTGGCTCTTCTGGACAAGGTCCCCCCCTAAATCAGAATGAAGAGTAAAGTCATCAGCGACTAAAAAACAATGTTGTACACTGGTTGTCACAGAGGGTTAATCCTAATATCAAACAGTCCCTCTTTGATGAGATCATTTTGACACAGAGTGTGGGGTGGATCAGGAACTTCTCAAAAACGTGTGAAGGGGACTGTATTGCGGTACATTTCCACAATCCCAGGAGGCTGGGCTCCATACGGAATGATCTCATGGCCAACTGTGGAATCCCCAGTAGAATCATTGTATACCCCTAATTTATTTTTATAAACCTTTGAATTGGAGGTAGAGGGAGGGGGAAAAAGAAGGCCAGATGTCGGCATCTGGGGAGGCAAATTCCTGTGGGCAGCTAACTAAACTTGCTTTGGACAATTGTTTTGATAACTTGAGTGGGCTTAGTGATATAGATAGACTGGGACATGATATCAGCACCCCAGACAATAGGGGAGCTACTTGCCCTGACCGAAACTTGAAGGTGCTAAGTTGGAAAATAGCAGGGTAGAAGGGGAAAATCTGTGACGATGACTGAGTCACCATGCTAAACTGTTTTGATATTATCAGTCTTTGCTTCTTTTAGTTCTAAGATCATTTCTTCTTCCAAGAGAAGAGCCAGGGGGAGTCTTGTTACTCTGGTGAAATTGGACTTGAAATGTAACATGAAGAGGACTTTATCCAGCTTGCATTTTTTCATTGGCATTCTTTTGACTCTTGAAATTAAACTTCGGATTCTGATTATTAATATTTATAATGCTATTTTTGGAAGGGAGTCAGATGAGATGATCTGGTAACCTTTATACTTTTTTACATGATTATCTCGTGCCGAGTCCGTCACCATAAACAGCTTTGATCATGATGGGAGATTTCAATATGCACCCTTTCCTGGACTGCTGTCTGCATTATCATTTGAATAATGATGATGCTCTTAGTGGCAAGGTACACTTTAAGCACATTGTTGAAGAGGACTTGTAAACAATTTAGTCTTAGATTGTAATCTTGTTCATGTATTGACAGAAATTAGGCCAATGCCGATAAGGCTGGGCACACATTCAAAGGCGCAGGGGCCTGATCCATCATTAATTTCATCCTTGTATCAGCTGCCTTTTTTACCTCTTTTTAGAATAGATTGGAATGTTTTAAGTGACCATAATCTCATTGTGACTGATACTTGAAGTTTGTGGATCATGTGCCTTATTACCGGTAGTCCCTCTCCCTTAAAGTCGAGGGGCGCAGATTAAAGTGGACCAAGGTTATTCCAGAGGCCTTTAATGCAGACTTGTTGTCTGCATGCCAGAGAGATATTTAGACAGGTCTCGATGAAACTGCCTCGGGCGATTGTATCATGACAGCTTATGCTTGTTTGTCTGGTTGCATTAAATCTGCCCTTACCAAGCTGGGGTTGGTGTCACCTCCTTCCTTATGCAGATGGTTTAATAGGAGATGTTCTAACACATGTGAAGTGTTGATAGTAGTCCTCAGAAAGAAACCCCGGAAAAGAGTTGAGGGATAAACACTGAGGGCATTGAACCAGCGGACTCTCAGAGACAGAAAGCATCACCTAAAGAAAGAGATATGGGAGGACTTGCTGGAGGCAAGCATCCAGTGGGATAGTGCTGCCTTCTGGAGGGTGGTGAACCATTCCTTTTTTAGCACGAAGACGGACCGGCCAAGGGAGCCATGGTGTACACGGACTTCATGAGTCTCACCTCAGCCTTTGTTAGGGTGAATAGATCTACGCTCTTGGATGAATATTAATTGTTTGGATCAGGTTTTATGTGAGTGATGTCCTGTAGGTGGGTGGCAGACCACCTCCCACTCTTGTATACGCAGATGACGTGGTTTTAATTGCACGCAAAGAGTCTACAGCACACTTTAGATCATTTTATTGATTTCATGGACAATATGGACCTGGCGACCAATTTTTAAAAAGCCCAATATTCTAGTTGTTGACCCTAAAACCACTAGATCTTATGGTTTTCTCAACCAGACACAATATTTTGAGCAAAATAGGCAATTATTTATATTTTGGCATTTTAGTAGATTCAGCCCTTAGTTGGCATTCTTTGATAAAGAAGAACATGATCAACTTTAAGAGAGCTATCTTTAGCCTCCAGGATTGTTCATGGTGGTCAGTGCAAACGTCGATTAAGATTCTTCTTGACATATATAAAGCTAAATGTATGCTGACTGCCAGTTTTGGTTGTGAAATCAGGGGATACGCCACATTTGCTGCACTCTAGGTTGAGGAAAACATTTTCATGAGAGGTCTCTGAAGTGCAGTGCAAGGTACTCCATCAATGATCATTCATGAGGAGTTGGGCATGGCCTATCTTTTGGTTTATACTGCTACGTCCACTCTTACTCTGACTCTCAGTATTAGTTACATTTAAACAGACTCATCATCAGGGACTGCATGGGTCTGGATATTATTTTACACATCTCTTGGTTGGGTTACATAAAGACCAATTTTAAGGACGTTGGTAGGCTGGAGCTCTTCTGTTCTCTTATTGTTAAAAAAGGTCTGGTGGGCTGAAGGAGACTTTTTCGCTCAGAGTAGCAGTGTAGCGCAAGGCCTCTGCTCTAATTAAACAGTCCGTCCTCCAGTACATTATGTTCAAGTCGGTACCCGGCATTGAACTATAAATGTAATTGGAGATGTCCAATTACCACCGACATTTACTGACCCATTTTAGGCAGGGGGTTTTTCATCAGTTGATGTTTACTAAAGGTGCCTGAATGAAAGCATGGACCTTACAGTATGACAACCTTGCTGTATGTAATACTATGCACATCATACTCAGCTGCCTGAGATTCAATTCTATTCAACATAGATTTATGAGGCCTCTTTTAATTCCCATTCACTTATACAGGCTAGATCTGCATTGTTTGCAACTTTAATCATCGAGTAATATCTGTTTATATGTGATACCGTTTTTAGCGGTAATTCTGTATTCTCACTAATAGGATGGCAACAGCTGGAGGCATTGTTTTTTGCAAATGTACTGGTCTTATTTGGGAAAGTCATTAGTATGCACTTTATGTATCACTGTCATGTTTTTATCTTTTCATCAGATGAACAGAATACACCTCAGTGATTGTCGTGTTGTACTAGGTTTCTATTATTTTGTATGAACCTAGATGGTCTGTATACTTTTATCATTTTCAAAACCAAATCAAATAAAGTTTGTTGAATTTGAAATTGAAATTGATACAATGATTACTGCAGCCCCCTAGTTGCTTTTCATTTACAGGCCGTACCATATACTAGGGACTTATGAACAAATAAATTGGGCTAATTACAGGTATACCAATTTTACCATGCTTAAAAAGGAGGGCACACACAATTTTTGACTGGTTAGCAGCAGAAAAGTGCACACAGTGCTATAATCAACAAAAATAGGGATCATCAAAAAGACAAAAATTCCTGGTTGACCCAGAAGGAAGGGTACATTTCCAGCACATGCCTCCCCCAGCCAAAAGCTAGGTAGATGTTTCAATACCTTGGTGATCTTCCCTGCTCTGGTGATAGAACATGGACACTATGCCTCCTCTCTAGTAGCATTGGTATATTCTGTACCCTGCTGAACATCTCTGTAGTCATCTGCCACCATCCTCATGGGCCACTAGGTTGTCCCAGGTAGAACCCTTTTTCTCATCTGCTGGCCTCATCTGTTAGACACCTAACCTTATATTGCCCACAGATGCATCCTAATAGACAGACAGTACCACCATGACCAATAATGTGATGTGGCCCATTCCGCCTCCTTAAATTAGGCCTTTGCCCCAAACCCAGGGAAAGCTCTGCCCATAAGACCAACAACCAACAGAGGCCACTGACAGCTGTCAGTGTCTAGAGCAGTAGTCTCCAACAGGTCGATCTCGACCTACCAGAAGCTCGTCGCCTGTCTTTAGCTCACTGAGTCTGGGAGCATGCAGCTGCATCTCTACATATGCTGCAGTTTTAAATTCTTCGCACTTGTTCTGTGATACAGCGAAAATTTACAGGAGCAGCACACACCCCACCCCTCTTAAATACAAAATTCTGCTGCCTCCGAAAAGAGCCTGCTCATAAGTAAATATTCCAGATCGGAGCAGAGTGTTTGAAAAATTAAACCTTGAAAAAAATTGCCTTCTTGAACTTTTATTTTGTGAAAATCATTGTAAAATATTTGAACTGTTATTACACTACCCCCAACTCACACTCTTATTTTTTCTTTCTCTTCATCTTTCTTTATTTCTTTCCTTTTTTCTCATCTTCCTTCTTTCTCTCATTTTTCCTTCTCTCCTTTTTTCTTCCTCTCCTTTTTATTACTTTCTTTCTTAATTTTGTATCCTCATCCTTCTTTCTCGTCATTTTTTGCTTCAGCTATCTTACGCTCCTTTTCACTCTTTCTGCCTTTGTCTCTTTCTTTCTTGTCATTTTTTATGTAATCTTTTTCTTCATCTTTCTCACTCTCCTTTTCTTTCCTTCTCTCTTTCTGGATGTCTCTTCTTTCTCTACTTTCTTGCAGACTCTCCATTCTTCCTCCGCATCTTACTGTCTTATTTACAATCTGTTTCTTTGTTTCTCTCTTTCATATCTTCTCTCCTTTGTTCCTTTGTTGCTTTCTTTTCCTTCTCTCCTGCCTTAAGTCTTTCCTTTGTTTTTCTTATTTTCCCTTGCTCTTTCATTATCTCCATCACAAGTTTGTTCCTTATCTTCAGTCCTTCATTCCTTTCCTAATCATCTGCTTGGTTCCTCATTTCCATTTCCTTCTCTTTCACTTTTCCATTCCTTATTTACTTTTCTTCTTGCCTTCAGCCCTTTATTTACTTGAAGTATTTTCTTTCTTCTTCTTTGTTCTTTCTCTTTGTTCTTTCCTTTCTTTGTACTTTTTCTTCCTCTGATTACTTATTTCCTTGCTTTCTTTCTTCTTTACCTTCTTTTCCTTCTTCCTTGCTCTTCTTCCTCCCTCCATTCTTTCATCTCTCCCTCCTCTCCCCTATCGGTTTTCCTTCCTCTCCTTTGATCCTTCTCTCCTTTTTTCCTTTTTCCTTTCTCATTTTGTTTTTTCTCTCATTTCTTTCTTTCTCTCACGTTTCTCTTCATTCTTTATTTCTTTGCCTCCATTTCATTTTTCAAGACTGCTTCAATTTCTAAAGCAATCTCTTTGTATGTCATATATAATCCCATAAACATGGGTATGACTGCAGAAATATGTTTACTGGTAGAACCCTATGAAGCAAGCAAGTATATAATTTGTGTGCGCCTGTACATTCTTTAAAGTACTTGGGCATTTTGTCCTAGACCAGTGAAATCTCAATGGCTGACCTTGCAGGACCACATTTTCTAGGGCAGTGTTTAAGTTGCTTGGTATTTATATACCTTTATATAATAACTAGGCAATGTCTCCGTCTGGGTTTATTGGATCAGAAGTAGCTCTCACTATTGAAATGAGTGAAGAACCCTGTTCTTGAGTAGACCCATGGCCATCCACTGCCCACTGGAGCCTTAAACCAGGGGACTTGCAAATGCATCACGTCCAGCCTTAGGGCAGGTAAGAAGTTCCCCACTTCATGAGGACTTTCTATCCTCTGTAATCACATGGTAAATGTACGCTAGCTCACGTGCAGCCTAGTAACTGTGCACAAGCAGCTTGGCACAAGAGGGCAATATAGGGAAGGTTAGAAGTTAACTAGGAGTAGGCGTTATAATATTAGTGGACACTCATAGGCAAGGTTTATGTGGTTTACTGGCTTATCTGCAATGTCAATGTATCATACAAATAGGGGGAAATCGGCCTTAAAACGCAGTTTTGCTTCCCTTAAGCCTACAGTCCTATGACGTATCAAACTGGGGTGAAACATGTACCCTAAGTTTGAATGTGCAAGTCCCAAAAACCTACATGTACACCTTAGGAGTTGTCCTGGATTGTGATATTTCTGTGGCTTAGCTCAGGATCAGACTCTAAAACTCTAGTCAACCTGCAAGGCCAAGCTAATTACCCTGCTCCACAGCAGAGGGAACAAAGTCCTCCTCACACAAAAGGAGCAATTAACCGTGCTTCACTGATCTCCTGAGGAGGAAGGGGTGGGAAGAAAAATCTGCATTTTGTAATTAGCTATCACACTGTACCAAGGTCGGAACAGCCCTGGCCCACTTAACAAAGAAGGAAGCCCAGGCACCTGGAGTAAACTCAGGAGGAGACTCCCCTTTGAAGTTTTGGTGGGAAAAGTCCCTGGCAGTGATATCATCTAGAGGTGGAGTGGAGGCCCTAATGGGCGATGTACATAGAGACCACTTGACAGTGTTATCTTGGATTGTTCCTGCATGCTGTACAAGAAGGTGGGACAAAGGTAGGAGGGTGGTATGGCACCCGAGGATTGGCCAGGACTTACTGGAATCTTTCTAACCCCACTTAAAAGTCATTGTGCAGGAGAGAGACAGAGTGTTGAACACTGGAACTAGATGGTGGCAACAAAATGGATAGCTGGAAGGACATGCTCCCTGATGCCTTAATGGACTAAGGACTTCGTCTGCAGCTGACCCCAGGACCAGTGTATCTCTCCAGTGAGTCTGGTTCCCTAACATCCTCTAAGGGCCAGTTGGCGGAAGAGCTGGACTTCTGTGTACCAGCAGGAGGAGAAGAGCACCAGCGACAAAGAAATGGAGAAAAGCTGGTGCAGGTAGCCTGTAGAACTAGCTTCATGCAAGGTATGCCACTTTAGAGGCCAGGAGGCCTGTTAAAAAGGCTTCTGGATGCTAGGCTCACTACCACCAGAGGAAAAATGAACCCAGAAACAAGCAAATTGGTGCAACGTGGCCCAAGATATCCAAGTGGAAAGAAAGAATATGACCGTTGACCTCCAGCTCGAGCAGCGGAGTGTGTAGGGCTCCACTACAAGTTTCCAAAATACCCCAAGGGTGGGCCAGGTCCCAAGAGTCTGTGCAAGTTTAATATATAATGTATGCTGCAGGAGAGGGCCTGCTTTGGGGCCCCTTCCAGAGAGCTCTAGGTGGCCTGGTGGATGGGGTATGTAAAGAAGAGGCCTGGGACCCCATCGCAGGGCTCTCCAATGAGGAAAAAAGAGTGGAACAACATTACCCTAACCCCTAACAATGCAAGTAATGGACCTGGGAGCCCAATGGTGGGGGGGGGTCTCATCCCAGCTCCACATGACCATATCTGTGTGTTTCGGGCAGCCACCATGAGTTTACCACCATGCCTACCCGAAGTGGGCTAGGAAAATCCAGTTGCTGGCTCCCATGCAGGCAGACAGCGGAGCTGGGTGGGAAAGGAATCTGCTATGCAGCACGGGCATAGGATGCCTGTGCACCCCTGCAACAATGTCCATTGTGGTGTCCCAGAAGGGCACCCCAAGAGAATGATCTCAAAGAAACACAAAGGGAAAAGGCATGGACTAGCAGGTTGCATGAGAATAAACAAAGTGGCCAGTCTGCTAATCAAGTATGTGCACTCCTCAGAGAGAGTGTCCTATAATGCCCTATGTTACCCTACAGGGCATCGTTTTACTAAAAGTTTCCTTTCTCTTGGTGGCCCCAGGAGCAACGGTTTAATGGAGAGTTGTAGGGGACTACAGAAGATGCACCAGCCCCCACAAAGGAATTTAAGAACCAACCCTAAGTTTCACAGATCAAATAATCTATAACCCCTCCAAACCTTTCCTCAAAGTTTCCTCAGGTTGGAACTTTTGTTTTACAGCCTGGGAGTGCAGGGACCTCTAGTATCTGGTTCTATGGCTGCATGTTTTGTGGCATAAAGTGTTTTAAGAAAGACACAGACATGTTATATTGCTAACACTCTTTTGTTAAAATATATTGTTCACAGTGATTTTTCAAAAATGTTGCAATGATTTATTGATAGTAATGATTGCACATAACACATGGCAATTGTTGTCAGTGATGGAGAGTAGGTTTCCTAACATGTGATTCTTGTTCTTTTAATGTGGAAACCCTGATTGGCCTGCTTAATTTAAAGTGAACCTCCTATATGGTAATCTGCATTTGGAATAGGTAGGGGTATTTTGATGTTTGAGGGTCATGACCCTTTAGGGAACACATGTTATTTGAGAATGTCACCAAGGGTATTTCCACAAACCTTATGTGTTTTCCTTTTCCAAAGAAAGAGCAGAGACTGGACAATCATTTATTGAGCGTTATTGTGTGCCAGCCAATGGTAATTACTAGCCCTGGAGCGTTATTATTCTGTGCCAGCCAATGGTAATTAGTAGCCCACACCACCTTCCCTGTGTAGACCTTAGATCGCATTAAACGACCCAAAGAGACTAGTTTGGCAAGAACAGCAAGATACCGTAAGAGCAAAGCATGTGTGGTTACAACACTAGATGGAGAAAAGGTTAATGATAATGCAAATTGGACCTAAATTAGCTACATGTTGGAAGAAGTTAACATTATTGAGAAGACTACGTATAAAGCTTCCCATTGAAGTGCACTTGTAAACAATTTGTCAAAATAAGGATTCTTAATAAAGCACAGTATTGTGTGCTTGGTCACACCAATATTTGTTATCATAGTGATCGAAGGCCTTGACTATTTAGAAGCCATACGTTTAAAGGAATAAAGCAATAGGATCTGAGTACAAGAACGGTATTGCTCACGGATGCCATCTTACTGCCAAGGTCTGAATCCAGCACATCTTTTCTGGCAAAATTGTATCTGCTGAATACCAACAGCGGTTCTGAGTGTCCTCTTAGCGGAGAAATATCTAAAACCTTGAAAATCAACACGGACGTTAGCAGTACCTACCTATCTCTATACAATCTGACAGAGACGCATGATTTTAATCTCTGGGATTTATGATTAAGGCTGTCATGAGCCCATCACTTAGCAGCTTTGAGAGGGGACAGGGGTGTCACTGGGAGTTCTGTGTAGCCTAAACATTACATTGATATTTACAGCACAAAAGGATGGGTGGACGAGTGGAGGCGAGAGGAGGATTGGTGGATTGGTGGAGAGAAGGTTGGGGAAGAGAGAGTTGAGAAACAGATGGGTCGATGGATGGAGAGAAGTGTGGATTGATGGAGGGGGATGGATAAAGAAGAGAAGGATAGATATTTAGAACAATGAAGATTAGGTTATATGAATGGTAGACTTCGACAGACAGATGGAAAGGGATGGATGATGGTTGAATAAATGGATGGAGGGTAGGAAGACAGGAGGTAAAACTACATATAGAAAAAGGATTAATCGAGAGAAAGATGGGTGATGGATGCAGGCAAATAAATATGTTGAGAAGGAAGGATGAGAGGGTGGATGGATAGATATGAAAAAAGGCTGAAAGAAGAACTGAGATGCAAGAAATGATGGAAAGAAATATTCCCTTGAACATTTTCCTGGGTTGCTTACATGACTTGCTCGCTCGCCCAGTACTATTTGGGACGAGGGGCGTAGCTAAAAATGGTGCAGCAGGTGTAGGGGCACAAGGGCCCAGGGATGTTCTGGGCCCCCTGCACTCCAATTACGATTTCTTCAGTACTTATCAGAGGAATATGAGAAGGGAGATCAGCCATCCTTGAATTTCCGGACAGTCCCGGAGTTTTGACTGTCCTGGAGTCCTTAAACTTTCACCTAAAAAAAAAAAATCCTGGTTTTTAAGGGAGGGTCGCGTGAGCTTGCATATTAATCACGATGTTGTGCAGGTTCACATTTCAACTGGCCCTCCCGGAAACAGGGACAGAAGTTAATTTGTTTAGACTCTCCTGTTGTGCTGCCTCCCTTCATTTAAGGAGCACAGCAGGAGTTCAAGAGGTGTGAATCAGGACCACAGAGCCTTTACTTCAATCGGGCCTAGCAGCAGCCAGACTCTGGAGCTCTTCACAGAAAGGGGTGGGAATGTGAGAAAAAAGACTATATATATATATATATATGTATATATATATGTGTGTGTGTGCGTGTGTGTGTGTCTCCCCTTTAGATTCATTTTGCACTGGAGTATTTACAACGCCAAACTGAACACAGACCACCGGTTATGCTTCTTTTTCTTTATTTAATGTTGCACAGTCGCCGTGTCGCATTTTGGCCGCTGCTGCGACATTGCTCACAGTGACATGGTGGGGCCTTTGATGGTACTTTTTAAGACATCGGGTCAGCACATCCGTAAACATAAACAAAATACTTCTTTCATATGTCTGTTTTGTTATATCCTCACAGAATCATAATGGTTTTTCTAAGCAAAACATGCTAAATAATAACTTGCATTGTATGCCACCGTAAAATCCAAACTAATTATCAGCAAGAGTGCTTAGATTGATTTACAGCTTCTGTGGCTTAAACAATAAACCTAGTAAAGATAACATTTGTCGTGTATGTAAACCTAAAGGTGCTTTACCTCAAATAATTAATGCACTGGTGGACAAGAAAAAATTATATATAGATATATACATGATGATGCCCTGAGACCTAATAAACATTCATGGCCTGACTTTGGTAGTAGGGCCGCCAGGCCACAGTGTCGGCGGTCAGCATCTTGAGTTTGAGTCTTGCGGCTTTGGCATGCTTCTGCTCACAAAGTGAGCCTGAAGGAAATACCGCCACACTGCATCACATGCCCTGTCATACGTGTACTGTTACCATGCATCATGTCGTGCACGGCACACAGTGCGCACACGGCAGTGCAGGAATGAGGGCACAACAAGTGCCCCCAACCAAAATGCTCAGTTGGCTAAAACATCCTGGGGCCCTGTTTGGGGCCCTTTTTGGCAGGTCAGAATAGACACGACAGTGCTGGCATTGACACCGCCTCCATTCCCCACAGCTCTCCCCACCACTGCGGGATCCAGGACCTGGCGGTAGCAGCGGTCTTCTGTTATTTGACTGCCATTGTCATAATTCGGCGGTCAGACCTGCGAGGATGTGGCGATCGGACCGCCACCGCAGGTACGGTGGACTGGGGACCGCCATACTCAGAATCAGGGCCCTAGTCCTACTTATAGGTCTGTGCCCGTTCCAGGATTTTGATCTGAAAATCTGGTCACCTAAAATATGGGTCAATTTAGAGGTTTGCCTTGGGGCACATGGCACACTCCCTATACTGTTGCTTCTTATAAAGTTGAGAGTGGGGAGTATTTTATTTTTTAAGCTACCCCCTTTTTCACGATTCATAAGATGTATGAAGAACATCTTATCTCTTAATGTTGATGTAGAGTTCTCAAAGATAAAAGATGAAATAATTAGATAACGGCCTGGTTGAAAATGAGTCGGGCTTTGTACCAAATATTTTATTCAGGTTTGAACAATTTATGTTTAAACATTTCAAATACAGTTTATGCTCAGTTTAACAACCTGCTTGCTCATCCTGTCGTAAAGAAAGACACATTCAAGTATTACTTAAAAGGCTTTAGACACAGGCAGCAAGAAGCAGGTTAGTGCTCAAGCCTTCACAATATTCTCCCATTACAAACATCCAAATGTTTATAAACAAAATATTTGTTGAATAAAAAATGGATTCACCTGCTATTAGGTCTTTAGGGCACAAGGCAATTGACCAACTTTTGAAGACATGGGAAGTGCAATACATCAAAAATATATTAAACTACAGTACTAACCAAGGGTTTACTGCATACAACTTGAACAGAATAATTGCGAGATAGATAACTGTAAAGGTACATTAATGTGGAGTAACGATTACATTTAACAAATGTGAAAGTTGTATTTTGTGAACAGCGAGTAAGGTAATGCACCCCCGTCGGAGTACAGCTGAGACACAAATGGAAGAGCATTTATTTTCATCTGAGTAAAAAGAGTGAATTAATTACGCAATTAAGAACTTTGTAAGTAACTTAGACTGAAGAAACAATTTTAATGTCTAGCAGAGCAGTTCACCTAGTGAAGCTTTGAACCCCAGCCCCACACACGCTTCGGCTCACAATGGTGGGAGACGTGTATCACATAATATGCAATCACGGAATTTGAAATTTGGAAAGGGTGCATAAAATAATTCACAAAAACAATAACTGACAAAGTTTTCAAAGGGTATTCAAGTTCCTTCATACTTTACAAAATGCATGCGTCCCTACAAGAAGAGAATACGAATCTAGAATATGACAATAAACTAGGGGACATATTTATGACCCAGTTTGCATCGCTTTTGCATCAAGCAAGATGGTGCAAGAGCAACGCATACCTAAAGTCTTATTTCTGAAGCCAAGCAAATCCACCGTGCGTGGCTTTGAATGGCTTCAAAAATATGGAGCAATGCAACGAGGTGCAAATTGCTGAATTGCATTATTCTGACAAGGGAGGCATTCCAGGGGCTTTGTGTGGGGGTTTCCATGCAACTCCCAAGGTTTTTGCTGTATTGCAAGATTGACCAAACCTGGTAAACCTGGGAATGCACCAAAAAGATAAGCCTCCCTAGGTGAGGTGTAGCAAGGAGAAATATCTCTATTGCTCCTCATTTGTTCCTCTTTCTATAGCAAGAGGAAAAGGCCTCTAAGCATTGTTTTTGTTTTGTGTGTTTTTGTGCCTACAACACAGGCATCCTTGCACAATGGTGCAAGGATGCCTGTGCATTGGTGTTAGGCTGCCAAATCGGTAAAAGCACAAGGGAAAAGGACAGTAATGTGCCATATTGGATAAATACGACACAGTCCAGCATTTTCCCTGTGGCGCTGGGCAGCGCAGCTCTGTGCTGACCTGTGCCACAAGGTTTATAATTATGGCCCTAAGAGATTCAAATAATTTTCAGTTAAAATGACATTATTCCAAAGAAAAATAGTGACAGGCAGCTACTTGTTTTGCAGCAAACAGTTTTCATCTTAGTGCATAGAATCAGATTATTATATTGAGTTTAATGCTGGAAATACAACGGACAAAAGGACATATTGAACTTTTTGAATGACGTTATTTTGAGCATTAGGAAGGTAACAAATTCAGAATTTGAGAGATGGCAGGAAAATCTTCTTCAACAATATTACAACATCCTTCAGGTCTGTTTCGCGCCGCCCTTATGCCATGCAAGGGTGCACAGGGCGATGCAAAACCTATAAGGACATTTATCAAGTTACTCAAGGCCAGTTTTACATGGCCCTGCGTGGCTTGGTATATTTTGAGTAACGCAAGGCAGTGCAAGTTACTGACTTGAGTTACTCGGTCCTGGGGAAGTGTTCCATGGCTGAAGTGTGGGTGTTACCATGCTTCCACCAATGACTTTTTGTGCATTCCGTTACAAGGAGAAATATTCTGCAGCACACATAGAAAGAGAAAAATGCCTCTGAAGATTGGTTTTGTGCAGGGATCCAACCTGTAACACAGGCACCCACAAGGGTGCCTGATTTGGTGCTAGACTGTTGATTGTGTACAAGTACAGACAGAGGACGTGAATGCACCATATCTTGATAGATATGGCACATTCCTGCCCTCTCCCTTTCATGATCGTCTGTTTTAAAATGTAAACTTAATAGTCGTTCAAGGCCAGCAAGTAAAACTTAATCAAATGAATGGAATTGATTGAACATAAAAACATAATTACATAGAGGTGTGGACTGGTAACCTATTCATGACACTGCTGGACCGATTTCAACATAATCACCCAGAAGTACTAATACCACATGAAACGACACTTCTGAGATTCAGGAATACTGGCACAGTACAAGTTGAGCACTCACAAATGAAGACTGATGTGTTGGAATCGGTTTTTCTACACAGGTTTCTACATGTTGTCAACTGTGTATTTTATCTGCTTTTCCAGGTGAGTAGTCTGAGAGAAAACAAACTGAAATCACACGGTACTTCATAATTCTGTTTTTAACACCAGTTACCGGCCACATTAAAAATAAAAGTCCATATGGAATGAGATAGCACCAAAATGATGGATGTAATACATGAATGAATATCAGCAACTGATATTTATTCTTGGCCGTCTCGCAATCTATCGTTGTTTAGCTTGTCTATGCTTGCTATTATAAAGAGGAGCCAACATGTGTAAATCGATTTTCGCCTCTAACATAAGGATGGTCCAGTTTAAACAGCCAGGCCAGGTCTCCTCTGAACATGAATACGAGACTAGTTCTCCCTAAGTAGACAGACTAGTTTCAGCTGTCTTGGGCATTGTGCTTGATACGCAGTTTGAATCCTGTGACGTACAGTCCTCAGGACCCACGTCTGGGCAAACACTGTCTACTTAGGGAGAATCATTTAGATTTAAAAAAAGTGATGGATGGATTGGAATTATTCTCAACCACTGGTAATTACTGATCCATCATTGTTTAGTTATTCTGTACCATAGCAGGCAAGAACAAACCATAGGCAAATCATTGTTGGCACTAGCCCACTAGGGACAGTCCAGACCAACCTGACTGGTCCAGTCCCTGTTGAAGTTTTGGCCTTGTTGGACTTCATCAATGAGGTACAGCTTGAATCCTATGGCAAAGCGAGCTTGGGACTGATAGCTAGACATAATCCCTCCTAACTGAAGGGATTCACTTGGAGAGCAGAAAAAGTGAAGTATTGAATACTTGAATTAATATCAGCCACTGGTACACTCACTTTCCCCTACAGGAATAGTATTGTATTCATTATTATCATTGTGTATGCACAATTTCCCTTGGTGTTGCAAATCTAATGGCAATGTTCCAGTGCTCCCTGCAGCTTGATGATCTACCACTTCCTGTCACTAACTCGTAACAGGAACTCCTTTAGCTGCATTAGTCTTTACTACTCTATATTTATCTTCTACCTGTTCCAGGAATTTCTTTTTGATGTCAGTAAGGACACTGGTCAAGTTATACCTATGTGCATAAGCAGTATCTAACATTTTAATTGTGGCAAAATATCTACTAACATTTTCTGCAACCTGAGCATAGGAATGTTGGTTCAAATGTTTGAAAAGCGGGACTTCGGAAAAGACCAAATCGTTCTTAAAGTAGTAATATTGAGAGCAACCCTGACCATAGAAAATACATTAAGTTACATGCAATGCCATTTGTCAATGGCATGTGATGGTATGTAATGCCCTCAGCCACTGAAGAAGGTAAATGAATGAAAAAATTCCCTTGCTTCTATTGTGTTAATGTACTCATGCAGCAAATTAGTGTAAGCCTTGAATGCGTAATCTCATCTAGATAAATCAGTATGTAGATTCTGTTTTTGTAATGAATACAACCCTACATCTACTTTGGGTGATGGTTTCTGTGCAGATGTATGTTTCTCTTCTTTGACCTTTGTCAAACTCAAACTTAATCCTACAATTAGTGTTATCAAGTCTAACACTAAAATTATGAATATTGTGCCTATTATGGACCTTCGTCTCAGACAAGTATTATTCAGTTCCATACTATTTAGATACAGACCAAGTGGGTAAAGAAATAGCAGCAACAGAATCTTATGTGTCGGTCTCCACCTGTGCAAACAGGAAAACAGTCTTTCATTGTGCTCAACTTTAATTACAAAATATATACAATCTTCGTGAGTCTTCTGTAGCCCTACTCTGTGTTCTTCTAAATGTTGAAACTAATTTCATTCTTCTTCCACTCAATCCTAATTCTTCTTCTTATTAAGACACTCAAAAAAGTTCATTCATCACCTCTTATAATGTAAGGACCAAGTTAATTAATAAGCATCTCCAAGATCATTATTCTCAGTCTATCAACAAACATAGGAAACTGGGAACACAAGAGAAAAGGGTTTATTGGGGTGTGGTAGGAAGTGGCGCCAACATAAGGTGTGCATATTGTTTTTCTTATACCACTTTGGATGTTGCTACAGATGAGGGATAACCCCTGAACCCCCTAGGAGATAGATCAAAGGTCATTCAGAAATAAGAGCAAGCCTATGCACACGTAAACAGTATCTAGAACTCAATTTCTATGTTGTATCTAGTCGCAAAGCAAATATAAAACTACACATGAATACTGTAACAACGAAACAAGTAATCATAAGTTGTATTTTTCTTTCTTTTATTCCAGAACCGTTATTACTGTGTTCATGTGTTGTTTTATATTTACTTTGCAACTAGATAAGACATAGAAATTGAGTTCTAGATACTGTTTACATGTGCACAGGCTTGCTGTTATAAGCATAGGAAACTCTTCTGAATTCAGAGAGGGAAAATTAGTCTCATTCAGCACTAAGTTCTTCAAAGCACTCAGTCTTGTCAGGTAAGGAAGTACAAATGTAAAAAGATAGTTCAAATCAAGTTCTGAAAGTTTCAGATGAATTTCCACTATTATTCCAGAACATCCAGAAATTGCTCTCATTGTCATCAGTAGAGAGATAAGTCCACTCAGGAGAAGAGTACCTCCGACAAGGCACCCTCAATCTTTTAGACATGAGATTTGATCCTTCACTTTTGTTTCCACTCAGCTATGATTCACCAGGTGCCTCAGTTATAGGTGCAAGAGTTCTTTCAGAAGACAATTTCAACCTTCTCCTCTCCTTACTCTCTGGCCAACTTTTTCTACCACTACTCATGACCCCACAGCACTAATTACTTCTTTGGGGTCAGAATCCGATTCATTCACCAGAACGGACTTCAGCATTATCGAGTTCAGATTCAGCTTCAGATTTGTTGATCATCCCTCAGATCGTTCAAGTGCTACCTTTAGCTCTGTCTGGTCCCCTACAGCTTCGCTGACCTGTTCCCATGGACGTTCGACCACTGCTGCGTCTCTTCTGTGAGAGATGCTGTTACTCATTTAAGGGGACACCGGGCTCTATAAGTGTGGGATGCATGCACCCAATTAGGAAGACCACCACACTTTGCAGCAGTCGTAGTGAGCAAGATCACCTGGTACGGACCACTCCAACGAGGTCCAAGACAGTTCTTTCTCACATGTTTCTTCACCACGACCCAATCACCAGTACTTAAGTCATGGCACTGCTCTTGATGTGGTGGTGCTGTTGCTGCTTCAACCTGGTGAGACACAGAACGAACCAGGTCAGCCAATCCCTTACATTAATTGAGCACCAAATTGTCTGTGATGTTTATAAGCACATTTGCAGGCACAGCAGGCAACCGCATAGCCCTATCCATTATTATCTCATGGGGCGACAGTTCTGTTCTTCGATCTGGGACACTGTGAATGCTCATCAGCACCGGAGGCAAAGCATCAGGCCATTTCATAGATGTTGAAGCAGGGACACTGCGAAGACTTATAAGCACGAGAGGCAAAGAATCAGGTAATTTCAGAGATGTCAAATCACACACTTTAGCCAACCTGGACTTCAAGGTGCTGTTGACTTGTTCCATGATACCTGAAGCTTCTGGTCAATAACTGAAATGTAATCTCTGCTCCACTTATAACGCTGCACATAGCATTCTCAGAACCTCATTATTAAAATACGTTCCTCAGTCTGACTCTAAAGAGGTTGGAAATCTGAATCTTTGAATGGGTTCCCTTAATACCAGATTAGCTACTGTGAGGCTTTCTCATCTTCTAGTCCGGTAGGCTTTTACCCCACGTGAAAAGATGCCCCCACTACTAGAATGTACCTCATGCTGGCATCTCAAGTAAATCCAGCTGCATTCTGTTGAAAGGACCTCCAGACATCCCTAGTTTACTCCGTGTAACAGCAGTTTGCTTTCTCACATTCATTTGCGAGCAAATAACTGATCGGTAAGACAATGCCTCAGCCATCGCTCAAAACTTCGGGTTAAACTAAGTCTGCCTAAACAACCTCACCATGGTATCCCTTCCTAATTGCATCGGCCCATGATAGTACCACGTCATCGGTGGCAACAAACTATTAGGCTGTACTGGTCTTCCATCTCCTGAAACCCAAATATCATCATCTCGTTTCACAAATCCTGTTCTGATCCAACCGTGCTGTTCCTCCCCAGTAACTTCCTCTTGCAACCTCTTCACTTCCACCAAAGTGTCAGCAATTGTAATCAAAAGGCTGAAATTGATTTCATCTGCCGTCAATTGTGTATTCACCATTGAAAGTGCAAATGTTTAGTGCAAAATAAAGCGCAACTTCATCTGCACTGCGATTTTCAATCCTCACAAAATCGTTTAATTTACAATGGGCGGAGCATTTAACACCAGAAACTAACGCTGGCATCTGCAGGGCCTCCAACCGTTTTCTCATGTTTTCTCCATTGAGGATCAGGGACCCTGATGAGGTCACAAATCCCCTTTGAGACCATAGCTGTCGTAAATCATTAATGACACCAAACCCATCATGAGTATTGGTGAATGTTGCCACTTTTTACAGGTCTGAAGCGCAGCATGCTCTGGTAAGAGCGATCAGTTCTGCCATCTGCATGGAGAATATTCCTTGAAGCCAGGAAGCTTCCGCCACTCCTGTAACAGTAAAGACAGCATAAGCAGCCCTCAGGTTTCCCTCATGGTCCCTGAGAAAAGAGCCATCCACAAACAGGATTTAATCAGATTCAGGCAAAGGCTCATCAGAAATGTCATTACGGGGTTTGGTGCATAGTTCAGTGACATCGAGATAGTCATGCTCTACTTTGGTCTCAACCGCATCACAATCAGGTAAAGGAAGTAAAGTAGCAGGTTTCATACCTTGTGAGCCTACTATTGGTTAGGTGCTGAGTACGAGTTTGAGTCAACATTATTTCAACTGAGTGGGCTACATAGACAGTCAATGGGTGACCCATTATGAAGCTCCTGCATCTTTTTATTTCTACACCTGTTACAGATACGGATTTGAGACATTCAGGCACCACTGATGCTGATGGCTCTAGTGTAGCTGAAAAAGGTGGCTGGTCGAAAGGCACTTCCATAGCTCTGTGCCAATACTGAGAGAGCACAACTTTCTCGTTCATTACAAAAGAGCAAAAACGCTTTGTTGTAATTTGTCAGTCCTAATGCAGGAGCACAACAAAGGCTTTCTCTCAGCTCCAGGAATGTGTTCAAGCAATCATTGTCCCAGGGCACCGGATCAGACACATCTTTGTGTGTCACTCTCTGTGGAGGCTTGACCACTTGGGAAAAGTTGGGTATCGACTAGTGACAGTAGCCCACCATTCCCAGAAATATCCTGGCTTCTTTCTGCGTGTGAGGCAGATTCATTTGTTTGATCGCGGAGATTCTTTCTTGTGACACCTTTATCGCACCCATGACAATGTGATGTCCTAAGTAGAGGACTTCTGTCATACAGTACTGCAACTTACTTGGAGATACTTTATGTCTATTTTCAGTCAAATTGTTCAGTAGGGCAATTGTATCAGTACTACATGCTTCCTAAGTATTCGATGCAACCCAAAGGTCATTGATATACTGGACTAGGACAGAATTACAGACCGTGACCAGAGACCAGATTTTTCTTCAAGATCTGGTTAAATATGGAAGGACTCTCCGTATACACTTGAGGGACATGGCACCATGTTTAATCATGTTCCCCAGCCGGAAAACAAGCAAGAATTGGCTCTCCTCATGGAGGGGATTGGAAAAGAAGGCATATTGAACTGTTTAGCCTCAAATGGAATCTGAAACAATATCACAGATGGATTCGGTAGCACGGGACAACAAGGAACCGCTCGGTTAATAATTTTCCAGAGATCTTGTACTATGCAGTACTTACCGATTGGCTTCTGCAAGTCCTTAATGGGTGCGTTACATAGACTCTCCAGGATCTCTTTTGAAATGCCTTGCTCAATCATAGTCTCAATCACAGGTGTAATTCCAGCAACTGCATCAGGCGCCAGTTTATATTGTGGTGTTCTCGGGTATTAGGAATTTGGCTTAACTTGGATACGGACTGGCTCAACCACTAAGATAAGTCCGACGTCCTTTCCAGAAAAATCTCAAACTAGGTCTTGCACTGCATCTCCGAGATCCAATGGTAAGTCTTCTTCTGTCAACATGGGGAACAATGAAATGCACAAGTTTGAAGGCACTGTCCTCATCTTTTGTCTGAAGCTCAATACCCCTTGTTGTGCAATAGATGGTGCAATTTAACTTGCACAGCAAATCACATCCTAACAGGCACACAGGACTAGAACCACACACTACAAATTGATGATTATATTCAAATGTCCCTATCTTCACAGGCACTTCTTCAGTAAGGGGGTTTGCCAATCTTTTATTTGCAACTCCTACACTTGGATCATTTTTTTCAAGAAAGGTAGGTGGGGAACCTCTGCTGTTCTCACAGTAGAGCGTGTAGCACCAGTATCAATTAGGAAGGTGACATTGTTGCCATCTATATCAGCATTAATGTATGGTCCACTCTGGTTTACCTCTCAGACTGCACCAAGTGCACAGTCTTCCTCCCCCATCAGGCAACGTCATAAGAACTGATCTGAGCCATACTCATTAGATACGTCTAATACAGGAAACTGTTGGTATGGGCCATTATGATGGGATATATTCTGTTTCCCATTCATGTAAGTGTTATGATAAAATTGGGCAGAATTTACAGCTTGTTGTGGCATTGGGGGCTGTGGTAGTTGCATCATAGGCCCTTGGCAACCAGCCACATTTTGAAATCTCGACCTGGGCACATTCTGGGGTTGCATTACATTACCCTGGGGTTGATTAACCTTTCATTCTGTTCTTGATTTTCAGAATTATAGCAACATTTGTGCTTCCAATGCTTCAACTTGTTACAAAAGTGGCATGTGTTTGACTTCCTTAAAGTGACAATATCAACTCCAGTCAACACTTCTTCCCCTTCCTTGTTCTTGAAATCCTCCACCTTCTTGCATCAGAACCCCAGACTGATAGACTCCTTGCATAGGGGCAGTATTCTCTACAAAAGGCTATCCCTGACCCCTTCGAGCAGTTTTTATTGGCGCTACCATCAACTTCTCCTTCAACTTCTTGTGCTTCATCTAATTTTCAGCACAACAATACTTTGAGTAACGCAGAATTTCATCAACAGACTTATTCTGTCAACAAATCAAATGTTGTTGTGTCATCATACTATTTTCAGGTCTAAGCAAAGTCACAAATCGGGACACAAACTGTCCCATATCATCGGGTTCTGGGGTATCCATCCCACTATACTGTTTAAAGCCTGCAACAACATTTCATAAAACACATGAATCATCTCCTGAAGTTCTTGAGTCATCCCGTCAATCTTGACACAATCAATACCCCGTGGTGGCACTTTAGCTTTCAGCCAACTAATCACCTGCTTGTATTTCTTCATCACTACATGTGACTGACTGACCATGCATCATGGGATCTCCCAGGATCACCTTTGGGCCATTCTATAGCTAGTTTACATGTTGACTACAAATCACTGGGGACTACAATTTATTCAGATTGATCCACAGTACTTTCAAAAGTTTCACAAATCGATCAACCTGTTTATACCACTTACAGGCTTTTCTTTCAACCTCAGGAAATCATTGGTAAAAGACACAAGGTCACCTCTACTCCAAGGTACATGCACATAACCTCCACACTTGACACCCTTTCCCGTTTCCCCAAAAGGAGGAGGTTCTCCCGTTGTTTTTAGGAGCTCTATCATTTTGCCCATATTTCCTTCCATTTGTCCAAGGTACTCCAAAACGGAATGTTTAGCATTAATTCTTGAATTTCGGTCTTCAATCCTGTTAATCTCAGATTCCCTGCAAGTCTATGATTTTTTGTAATGCCTTTGTTCATTCTATATCAACTATTTGAAATCAAGGATGGGGAGGAGGTAGAATTAGCTATGATCCATTCAGCTTCCTAGTAAACAGTCAATATCATTCCCTATTGATATTGACATTCTATATCAACATCATATCTCTAGGCCAAATCAGATAATTTCTTGTGAGCCTGTCTCGCTCTCCTAGTGACATCTTTACTCATGAATAACAAATTATTCAGTTAATAGATATCTATGCGTGGGTCCCGTAAGAACATTAGCTGAGCTTGGAACCCCCAAGTTACAAGCAGCAGGGGTGGATCAGGCCGAGAGGTTACTATAGCTATGGAGGTCATATGAGGAAAAAAAAAAAATAGATATCTGTGCGATTAAGCTCCAAGCTCCCAGTTATCATTTCATCCAATTCGGTTTTTATTTTAACCACATCTATCAAATCAAAATTTTCAGCCAATTTTATAGTTCAAGGGCTCACCTCTGCACTCTGATATTCATTTGAATTATTATTATTATGATCCTTTAACCATTGCTCTAAGACTTGGACATCGAATAGATGTTGACTCCCAGAAGTCCTTTTTTGTGTAGTGCTGTGTTGGGGTGTACTATTTTGTACATGTGGGAATGTTTCCCATACATGTGAATCTATACCTGCCAATCCAGGAAAAGACTTTATAGGTCTGCATCAATTATACTGCAGAAGGGTCTGCACTTGCTGCACATAGTGAGTTCGCATTCATTGGAACCAACCAGACAAATTGCATTCTCTGGTTATCTGCTCTTCTTTCTGGTACCTTCACTTCTGTAGAAGCAGGCACTCTCTAACTTTCATTCTCAGCAGGACTAGGATTGTACATATGGACCATAGGTCCAATAATAACCGGTACTGTAAAAGCATCCAGACATTTTCGAGCAACATTAGCACTACAATTTAAAAAAGAGCCTGAAATGTACGCTCTAATATTTCTTCCTGCTATAATCTGTGTTGTGCCAGTTGATATAACTCTGACAACATGAAGACTAGAGGCAACCGATGCTAAAGCACTTCTAGAACTGCCAGTAACACTCATATTTCCCCCACTTCCCATGTGTGTTTGATTATACAGGGGTGGGCGTTTGGCTTACAGTCCATCTAAAAGGCTGTCACTTGCATCACTGTAACTGTCTGCATGACTCTCTCCCTCCTTTTTCTTTTCCATTCTCCTTCTCTCAGCGTCATTTTCCTTGCTTGTTATGGCATGGTATAATCTAGCTTCCTCAATCATGTCTAGTCTCCATCTCTTTTGTTGGTCATTCCATCTGGTGTCTGCGTATGCGCGCATCGTTTTGGTCATCCTCCCTTGATATTCGTCTCTTTGTTTAGCATGCACTTCATGTTCCCGTGCTTTAAGCGGTTCAAACTGTGTGGGACTAGGTAATGGTTTCATTGGAAACAATATCCCCCTCAAATGGTCAATTGTTCCCAAAATTAAAGTACTGTAGCATGGACAAATCAATGCACCTTCTTTCTCTGTGACCATGTGCCAATTCTTAAGCCAAATAATGGTATAGAGCCATACATTCATCGCCATATATTGAGTTGATGTATCCTCCAGTGGGGGTTCCTCGCCAATTCTATTAGGCCCACCTACGTCTGCTCGTATCATATCTCCTATTGCTTTAAAAGATATAATTTTTCAATCCTTTATGTAAACTATTTCAACTCAAATCCTAAACAACAACTAACAACTGTCTGCTCCTCTAAAAGAATCGATAGAATTCAACCCAACGAACACACATTCGCAAATGAAACCTCAAACAGAGGGGAATCACTTAAATCATTATAGTTTCCCTTCTACGCAAAAAGGTTCACCATACTAATTACAACTCTATCATGCACATAATTCCAGCAAACACTGTGTGTGCTGCAACTTTACTATATATCCCAGGATCGTAGGTTACATCGGAACCAATAACAACTTCAACAACTTCTTCAACTTCGACAACTGAACACCACATTCACACAAATCTCCCAACATTTCTACCAGACATCACACAATCAATATTGTACCGCAAGCTAAGCATAATCCTCATACACACACAACCCCACTGATACCCACTCTTCTGCCGCTGCTGTTTCAACGCATGCTACTGAAACTCCAACTATTCTCCACATCTTGAGCCTGGATTCTGGACTAGGGCCAATGGGGTTGGGGTCTAGACTGTTCTAGAATAGTTTCTAAAAGGGCCGGGTCTGTAAATTCTGTCCCTAGTCTAGAGACACAATTCATAGGTTCTTTTTAGAAGCATGGAAGCATAAAGGGGAGAAAGCGCCATGAAACCTCTGGGTGCCCGTGCGCTTAATAAATTCAGAATAACATAACATAACATGTGTTGATAAAAAAAGTAATTCTAAAATTTCCTTCAACATAAAATGACCACAGACAACTACGTAATATTAATTTGATCTATTACAAAGCCAGAAATAACTGAACAGGTAGGCACCTCAAGGCAAGAGTATAAAAATACATCGAAATAAGCATAAATTCAAATCTGCGTATCCAATTAGGACGGTGAAGCATGAACAACCTAATTAATTCCAGAAGCAGGATACAGAGGATCAGAAAGCATGAGTCCTACTTTCCCTACATTGAGGATTGGTGAATAAGCATTAATCTATCCTTACACTACCATTAAGATGACAACCCTATATGAGCATCTTCAGGAGTAAGGATAAAAGGTGTCAGCATGTGGAGTCTTCCTAAGAAGTCTCTCCACAGTCAATGGGTCATGTAGCATAAAGCTACTGAGACAGAGCTTGCTCTCAGATGCTCTCTCTCCGAACCAAAGAAGAAGTGGGTGCTTTCCCACTCCCATCATCATAATATTTGTAGATAACTTTCCCAACATTCATTGCAGATCACGCCATCTATTTTGGGTAAAATCCTAAGGTGTTTTCCATGGGACAGCAATGCTCTTTTCTTTCAACATTTTGTCTGTCGTTGGCAGGCCTTCTCCTGTGTGAAGCACAACAACCTTCCTTTATCAACACAAGCCACACAAATGTAACTTCTCCTCTCATTGCCTAACTACTAAAACAAAGACATTATTCTACCTAACAAGAGTGCTTTCACCTGGGACACAAAACGTGAGAAAGAACAAATCCCACTGCACACATGAAATGAAAACTTTTAATTCTAAAGCAAGAGTTTCAGCGGAACTGCATTTTAGGCCTACGAAGTTCAGCTAACATAAGAAAGCATCATATGAGCTTTACGAAATTGCATAGGAAATAAGAGACATTCAATTGATGCACTCACCTACATCTAAATGAGAAGATTAATAAACACATTTAATACATGAATATTTGTCAGTTCACAACAAGAGTTTTTCAAGTTAATGTTTTCTGCTAGTTACTTTCATTTTCTATGTCAATTCTCCATGTTACTTTTAAATGGCCAAAGCACATCACAGTTCAGGTTAATACATTCCAAAATTCTACCACTATATTTTATTACAACAAAGGTTATATGCTGGTGCACAATACACATGATTATAATGCATTCCTATAAATAAAATGTGATTCTCGCTACATCAGTTCTACCTCCCTTTACTTAAAGAGCTAACAAATCGACACTGCTATATTGATGTTGGAGCTTGGGCCCACTTAAACATTTTTCTCCCGGCCGATGGTCTTGATATTGGTGTGGGAGGTAAAGGTAGAAACCAATCGCCTGTTAAAATCTCAAATAGTGTAACCAACGTGGTCACAATATGATCCACTTGACAACTTAATCTAAGTTTAGTAGGGTTTAAATATAAATTTAGAAACAAATCAATATACACCAACTGCAGCATTATCAAATAGAAATACGGGCCGAAAATAAGTCCAAATCTCCTGAAGAAATTCACCCTGTATAATACAAAACAGACAACTAACTCTATGATGGCGATGCAAATAATGAGGAAAAAGAATTGAGTATTACACTGCAGCAAATGGTTCTCCAAAGTAGACATGGACTAGCTATCTCTCCCTACACTACCTTAACGGGGTAACCCTAAACTAAGAATCACTGAGTAAAGGTGAAATCAGAGAGGTGTCAGCTCTCGGAGTCTCTAGTAGAAGTAACCCCAACCATGGGTCAAGTATCATCAAGTCACACAAGCAGACGCATAGATCTGCTCCAAATAAAGTCCTAACATATCTCTCTTGTTCCCCACTACGTTTCAGCATAAAATTTCAATTGCATTCAGGGTAGATAATCCCATGTGACTCTTGCTAGTAATTTTCCAGGGCTCTCACACAACTGGATACTTGCACCACCTTTCCCAGATTAGAAAGTTGCAACTCCATTTGTCCTTGGCCTTTCTTCTCCTCTTTCATGAGAACTCGCCTCTTTGCTCATTACCGTGCTTCTCCTTGCGAACTACATCTTCTCATACCTTGCTATATAATGAAAACAAAACCCATCTATGCTAACGAATGAGGCTTTGTCCATACCTGCTGTGGAAACAAATACATAAGCAAATGCATTCTACATTGAAGTTTAAACACAAATTACATGTTAGACTTTAAACATGAGCTTGAACTAAACTAGTTTCTTCATGCATACTCTGCTCTACTTTAGCAGTGCACAGGCTTACAAAATACGTGCCCATTTCTACACACATAATAAAAGCTTCTTAATATATGTATACATTGTAAAGAATTATAAATATGTATTTCAAAATGCACCTGCATCGTAATAATTATTGTTACACATATACATGTTTAAACATTAGTCTACACCTACACATTCTAGTTTATTAACCTGCCAATGGGACACATTTTATATCAACATCTTCTGTCACATTAATATATAAATGATACATAGACCTTTATGAGTCATGCTTTATAAACAAAATTCTTCGAGCAGAGTACTTTAAATATGCAATATTCCTTTCTCCTTAGTAACAGTAATCACACAGAATATATTTGAGTGCTGACTACTCATGATTATGATGCACTCCCACAGTATTTCAGATGGGATAAAAATTACCCTTCTCCACATGACCTGCCCTTACTAGCTTTCATATGTTTAGGAAACATACTGCATTGCCTTGTTATGCCTGGCTTTCCCCAGGGATATGGCATGATAAAAAGGGAGCAGGATTGGCATAAAACATTTTAAAGTCCATTGATGACACACTTAAAGTTCATGTTTCTTTGTCATTCCATAGTCACCTGAGAGGTTTGTGGATGGCCACTAAACTATAAATAACCCCGGAAGTCATCACAAACGTTCGAGTAAGATCGTTTTTAAAAGGTTTTTTCAGTTTTTATTGGTGTGGACAGTGCAGTGTCGTTTCCGTTTTCAGTTCATTTTAACAGAGCGAAGACTATCATTTTCGGTGTTCCACATGACTAGCGAATAGCATAAACGATTAAAAGAATCAAACAATAATATATGTTAATCCTGGGTAATCAGTTAAGATACCTCGCATTTTTGGGTTCAATAACTCATTAAGCTGGGTCCAAACTTCTGTAGGCGTTAGGTAACAGAGCTGTCATGTAAATTGCAAAAAATAGGGGTCAATTAAGACAAAAGTAGGCTTCCTCAAAAAAAAGAAAAAATCAGTGTAAACATCGTGGTTAATAGTTAACCTGAGCTAATGATGACTGCGTTTATTTTAAAACACATAGATGAAGCAATGTTGAGCTGGTGCTTATACCGAACACATTACGGGGCATATTAACAAGCCAGGCGATAAAATTATCGCCGCTTTAGCGGCAGAAAATTGCCGCTAAAACGGCGATAATGGGCTTGATAATATGCTCTATGGAATTCCAATTGAAACTCAGGTTAGACGTCCTTCACGTCTAACATGGACTTCAATTGGAATTCCATAGAGCTTATTATCAAGCCCATTATCGCTGTTTTAGCGGCAGTTTTCTGCCGCTAAAGCGGCGATAATTTTATCGCCTGGCTTGTTAATATGCCCCATAGTCTTCTATTAGAATTCTCTGCGGCATATTATCAAGCTCATTATCGCTGCTTTTAGCGGCAGTTTCCTGCCGCTAAAGCGGCGATAATTTTAACGCCGTCCTTGATAATACGCCCCTACGTGTTCTGCAAGAACACTGTTATGAATATAATTGAGTGTTCCCTTTGCTCTTGTGGCCTTCAATTACCGAAGCACCTGCACAGTGATACATAAAGAGCAAAAGTGTGAAAAGCAACAGTCCGTGGAGAAAATGAGATCTTTTTGTTTATTTTTCCTCAGGCAGCACAAGAGAATCGTTAATAACAGTCCTGCTGACAAGTGAACAGATCACTCTGATGCGTGTATTTATGCACGTCTCCTTGAAATAGCTTTTCATTAGATAACAAAATACTTAAAAGCATTGTTTCTGGGCAGCCAAATTGATTTATACCACCTCCATCTCCATTTGTGTCTCTATGATGTATGAGTCAGTCATATTTGAAGGGTTAAGTGCTATCCTTTAAGAAAAAGAACCACATTATAGTAACTATATGGCTTATTCACACTCGTCTGTAAGTAATGATTTCACTCACACCTATGTGACCTATGCGAAGGTGCTCAAAATCACAAAACCGATTTGCATACGAATATTAACCCCTAGACGTGTGCACATCAGAATTTGTTCAGATTTTCACATTAGTTTCTCAAAGGGATAGGTAGGGTAAATTGGCAATATTGTCAACAAGTGTTTTGCTAGATCCGTAAAGTTGTAAGGACCTTGTAGAACTTTAAAAGGTGCAAGTGCTAGGGTTCCCTACTATTTAGGATATTGAGGGGCAGATTTTTCTTAAGAAGTCAAGCAACACAATGCAGCAAGACAACTTGCTGTGCTGCATTGTATGACAGGGAGAGAGCAGAAATCCACCATATCTACTGAGATAGGACTCAATGCTTCCTTGTGCTGATTCACGCACCCTTGTGCTACGTTGCAAGGGTGCGAATGTTGCAGCTACAATTGTTTTTGTTCAATAAGGGACGCCTTTCTGCACAAAATCAATGATTTGAGGCATTTTCTTCTTTCTACGTGTGCTGCAGAATGCATCACAAGTAGTAAATCTGGGGTTGCGTCAGAATCATTGGTTGGGTGCATGGGAATGGCCATGCTTTGCCCATGGAATGCCTTCCCAATGCAGAGTAAGGTAAGACAGCGATTTGCGCTACCTTGTGTTACTGTAGATTTAGTAAGCTATGCAGGGCCATGCAAGGTGGCTTTGCTGGATTAGTAAATCTCATTAAAGGGCTTGCTTTGCCTTGCGTTGCACTGTGTGATGCAAGGGCACTGCAAGCCCATGGTAAAGCTGGGCCTAAGCCCCTTTGACTATAGAGGTAGTTATAATACCCCCATAGCTGCATAAAGTGGTAAAATAATTTATCTTGGGATTTAATTGAGAGACAAATGCATAGATACTGATTTTGAACATTCTCCTGAAAGACTGACTAGTAACCCTCCAACCTAAAGTCTTAACAGTTTATGATGACATTTGCACTATGTGCCTGACACAAAACTGTAAATTCACATTGGACAAAAACATTTACTTCTATATGTCAGTACTCATTGGTTATGATACCTGAGCATCCCGTGTCCACATCTTGGAATAGTATCTAATAGTCATATTCCTGTAGACCAAAGGAGCCATGAACTACCCAGCTGAGTATCCCCAAACTTTTTTAATCCCTGTAATTTGAGGTGTCTGTTAAAATCAACAAATTCCATTTGATTTAGACCACAGCGACCAGGTATGTGTGAGAAAATTCCCCTTTTTGTGTGGTTACCACCATTTTGTTTTCTGAATTGAATTGCTGGTTTTCGGAATCTGCACACTGGGGTATGACTGTCTAGCTCCCAGTGTATGTGCTCTGACTCCTAAAACATGTAAAAACTGTGTAATCACTGATTTGCATATTTAACTCTCATATAAGGCTATACGATATGGTGTAGAATGGGATGGGAAGTTAAATGTCACCTGTGGATTGAAGCACTTATTATGCCATCCACTAGTGTGACAAGGAAAACATGGCTTCAGCCTTACCCTCATATCCTGACTGCTGCAGTTTGTACCTGCAGTGCAGCCTAATAACATCACCCTTTATGACATACAAACCCTAGAGTCTTGACACCAATCCACCCGAACTAATACAGAGCGTTCTCACTGTATAGATCATCTGGAAACATAACTTTTCAAAGTTGCAGGGCTAATGGGTAGTAGTGACACCGGGTCAATGGTTTTAGGTTCAAGAAGAATAAATCTTGCAGATGAAGTGGATGGGCTCTAAGCTTCAGATCCCAATCAGATGTGAGTTTACAAGAGCAAAGTTCACACAATGGATTTGTAGGAGATTAGCAATGAACAGATACAGATAGTATTCAGGTTCTCTGCGTCCTGGTCTTCTCCACATGCAGATAGGTTCAAGTGGCCCACAATTGTGACTCTAGTACTCTTCTTAAGTGTGACTCTAGTACTCTTCTTCTCGAACTAAGGCAAAGAGGCTGGTGGTGGGCCCTTGCTTATGTTATCCTGGTGTAGGCTAGTCACTGTGAGGTGGGGCAATTGAAGACATCCAAAACATGTCCCTAAAGTGTGTTGGTGAGCGAGGTCATTCTAGTCTCTGGTGAGGAATAAAGTGAACCTCTAGGTACTCTGAACGACTTATCTGGATACCACGGCCAGACAAGAATGCTGCAGGGCAGACCAGAAGAAGTGTGAAAGAGTCTTAGGTCTAGTCCCAAGTCCTGAGGAGAAGAGCAGCTCACAGCTACAATGTCCATGAAGCACCAAAGCATAATCCACATAGGTTTGGTGACAAAATATCTCTTTAAATTCTGAAATGAACATCCAGCTCATATTAAAAGCCCTTGGCAGTTAGGGAGAATGAGGTCAATATTTATGAAGTATTTGCATGGTCCTTGTATCACACAAGGCAATGCAAGGACAAGGCAATGGCTTCAGTAATATTTACAAAGCCAGGCAAGGCCTGAATTATGAGGCCCTTGTGTGGCTTTGTAAAGAAATGAAACCCAAGACAGCTACTTGTGTTGAGTTATGTGACATTTCATCTAGGGAGGTGTTGGACTTGGCCCTTTCTGCAGGGTCATCCCAGAACCTTTTGCCTTCCTCCTGTATTTTTTCTGACCTGTTTTTGGTGGTTTTATGACTCTGGGCACTTTATCACTGCTGATCAGTGCTAACGTGCATGTGCTCTCTCGAAAACTTGGTAATATTGGTCTACACCTGTTTGGCATATTTAATTTACCTATTAGTCCCTTGTACAGTGGTATCCCATATACCCAGGGCCAGTAAATTAAATGCTACTGGTTGGCTTGCAGCGCTGCTTGCGCCACCCACCTAAGTAAACTTTCAAGTCTGTCTCAGGCCTCTGCCCGTGCAGGGCCTGCACGCACAGTTTCCTGCTGCTGTGACATGGAGTATAAAGTGGTTGCCACATATGCAACTCCCCTTGTACTACACATCAGTCACCCCAAAGGTAGGCCCTAGCTAGCCCTATGGGCAGAGTGCGGTGTAGGTCAAAGGTAGGACATGTGCCTTAACTGTGTGGCATGTCCTGGTAGTGACAAACAGCCTATTTGGTTTCTCACTGCTGTGAGGCTGCCCTCTCATCGGTTTGTATTGGGGATTCCCTGATATGTTCTTCAGTGATAATTCCTGACATGAGAGGGATAGCGTGACCGTGCTTGGTATGTTTGGAAAAATGCTTATTGGTGAAAGCAGGTTTATTATTACTATTTTAGAAATGGCACTTTTAGAGGTGGGTATTTTTGTGTGCTATGTGTTTTTGTGGCCTGCCTGGATGTGTATTAACCGTCTGGTTCTCACTGACAGGGGAGAGGGGATGTGCATTCACTCCAGTCAACCCCTGGGGGGGGTTCAGGTGTGTCCTGCCCTGTCTGGGTGACTCTGCGCTAGGCTGAATAGACCTTGGCTGAATTTAGAGTAGCAGGAGGAGTTTCCCCTTGCACCTTAATAGGCCTGGTCTTCATTTGGAGTGGTGGGAGAGGTAGCACCTACACCTGAATAGGGCTGTGCCTGCCTTCCACAATGCTGGCTCTGCCCCCTGTGGTGTGTCTGGGGCCAGAGCTTACACTGTGAATGGGGGATGTTGCGCAGTTGTAAATATGTTTTAAAATGCCCCCAGAACAAAGACATGGGCACAATAAGTAAAGGAGCTGTGACCCAATGTGAAAAACAAGACACTGCGTGGACTTGTAACCGGACGGCTGCTGGACTGCCAGGAGGAACCGCCTTGGGACTTGAGTATTCTGGGGGACTGACCTGTTGGCTGGAATAAGGACTGCCGCTTTTCACCATGTTCTCTTGTGCTGGCCTTCCTGCCTGCACCTTGCTGGGGACCCCAGTGCTCTCCCAGGAGTGCTGCTATGCCCCTGGTCTTGGCAACCTCAAGTGCTTTTATCCTTTTGGGCTCTTGGCCCTGAAACCTACATAGGGCGTGCTGTGCCTTGTGTATTTGAGCCCCAGGCGAGGGCTCTTGCTGCAGTAAAGTACTTGGTGAGAACTGCCCTAACGAAGTGTGTGAGGATTGCCTACCTCACTGGAGTTCTGGGCGGAGCCTCACCCGCTGCTGTCCTGACGGTAAGAGTGTGGGGATAAATGGCGGCATGGCCCCAGCAGGTCGTCACAGCGATGAGGGAGCCGCGAAGGAGTATGACCTGTCCCCAGTTTGCCAGGGAAACCTTCGAGTCAGCTGATGTTCAGGCGCCAACCATAAGAGTGTGCGTCACTGTGTGGAGGCAGCTGCAGGAAGGACCCTGCGAACCAGTGTGGGGAGCTGCCGGGAGTTACTCCACGGAACACCCACAGTAAGGGCATTCCACGGAAGTCAGCGCCCCGGTCAGACGCGACCTCGGGCTGGCCCGACTTTCATTCAGATCTATTTTTGCAGCCGCTGCAGGCCTGAAAATCCTGTTGGAGTGCACCCAGTGAGGTCTTCCCTCCATGGTGGACCTGGCGGCCGCGGTCCTTTCTGCCATTTTCTAGAGTGGATAAAACTTTGGGGGGACCCAGAGAGGCCTCCATACTACCCATTGCCGTTTGTGTGTTCTCATCCCAAGGGCAGAAAAGAGCAGGCCGGTCCTTTGCCTGCCCAGGCAGACCAATTTGCCCCGCAGGCAAGAACGAGGAAAGTGGCATTAGTGCTTCCTCGAGAGATAAGCTGTGTCTCACAGAGAGTGAAGCCATGTCTGCCTGCTCTGCAGCCAGAGTTATGCACAGCTTTGCATGCTTTGAGAGCACCAGGAGGTGTTCATAGTATGTGCCGAGGGGCACAGTGACCTATGCATTTTGGTGATAAGTGCCTGGAGGCCCCAGAGACTTATGTGATGGTGGCCTACTGTGTTTTCATATTACAAGGTGATGTCCTCATCCCATGTTGATAATATGTGCAATTCTACCGATAGTTACTGGTTGCACTAACGGTGAGGTTAGGCCTAATGTTTTCAGTGTGGTATTCACTTATGAGTATTTACTAGAGTGCAGTAGCTGAGATATTTATGACAGTTGCCCAATTGGCAAATGTGGTATATGACTTTATGTGATGCCATGACAAAGTGCCTAGCTGCACGGTGATTTATGTGATTATGGTCTAATGTGTTTCATGTGCAATACTAAAGATATTTTTATATAAGCTTGCGTGGAGTGTTTCTTTGTTGTGTGCCTAGTGTGTCACAGATGTGTAATGTGTGTTGCTCAAACACTTTACACATTGCCTTTGGGATAAGCCTGACTGCTCTGCCAAGCTACCAATGGGGTGAGCAGGGGTTATCTTCAGTGTGTAAGTCCCTTGCCCTGACTAGAGTGGTGAGTTTTGCCTGGCTTAAGTGCATACACTAACCAACCATAAACCCAATTTCTAACAGGAGGCGGTTCATAGGTGGAGCCTGGGCGTTGCCATGCAACCACCCATGGATTATGATGCCTTCCCCGATTTACAAAGGCTTGTACACTTGGGAAGCGTCAAAATGCGACGCCTTCCCAAGTGAGGCATTCCGAGGAGAAATATATTTTTTCTCCTTGTTATTTCCTCTTTCCTTGTGCCCTTCCTCCACAATACAATCCTTCCTGTAATGCCGATATCCTTGCAGTATGGTGCCAGGGTGCCTGCATTGGCACCAAACTGCACAGAGTGAACCAGTACAAGGAGGGAGCAGAAATGCTTCATACATTGGTATATATGGAGCGTTTCTATGCTCTTTATATAATGCAATGCAGCACAGCAACGTTACTTGCTACTCTGTATTGCCCGAAAGCCTAGTAAATGTGGCCCCTAGCGTCAACCACTTTCAATGCCTTCTCCAAGTTTGAAACCCCAGTCAATCGGATTGGGGCTGGGCTTTCCACTAGCAGGAAGGAGAGATTGCTGTTGGGCAGCACAGGCTTTTCCTGATCCCATCATGCATTGCTGAAAATATGAAGCCTCAGCCAAATTGGACCCTGCACTAAAAGTTAAATGGTACCCCTGTCCCCTAGAGGCTAATGTCTGACAAGGCAACCCTTATACTTTCCTGGTCAGCAGTACATTTTTAACATCTACCTCCATTACCTTTTAAAGATCATAGGTGACCATAATCTGCTGTACCACTCGATGTTGATAACACTTAACTCTACCCATGCATCACCAATAAGTAAAAGGAATGCCAGACTCATGTATCTAGCCAGTGTGCCATTGAACGATAAGAGGTTGGGATTTTTCTTAAGCTTATGTAACCAACTAACATACTGTCCATCAGCACTAAGTGTAGCATGAATATTCCAACACTATCAATAATTCTGGATCAATTTTCGAACCCAGCATCAGAGGCATATGCCTGGGATTCATTTATTAACTCATGACTCGAGTATAGAGCTTAATAAAGCACCTTATACAATGTGGATTTGCATGCAACAAGAATTAAAATGGAAAACGTTTTAAAACCTGATTGCAGGTAAAGAGGACTGAAAGGTTTGTGATTATGGTTTGCGACAGTAATTATGATGATCGCAGACTGTCAGTATCTTTCATTGTGATTCAGTAGACGGACGGGGCCATTCTTTTCAATTGTGCCACTCCTACACATTTGCAGTCAGTCACAAAAGGCATTTTCAAGTCATTCCAGACTTGCAATGTCGCCTTCCTACACTGCATCTTGACTAAGTACGTTTACAAAGCCTGTGAATTTCCGAATCACACAATATATATGCAACCACAGAAGGGATGATACATCAGGCCTTAAATAGGGTCTCAGTTTACCAACATATAACTGAAGAAATATATTTCAGATTCTCCAAACAAGAGCAAACAAAAGTCCCAATACTCAGACCAGAGCACAGTAGATCACTGGGTAATGAAGGATTCAAAACCTTCAATAAACATCACTAAAATTACATAAAATATGCTGTGAATGACAACAGCAACAAGAACACAAAACAAGTTTCTATAAATATGCAAGAAAGAACACATAAAACTGACAGATCAAGTAGAATGCCTTCATAAAAGCAGCACACACTGATGACAAAAGAACATTGTGGCACACTACAAGCAGAGAGGACTCATAGGCACTCAAGTACCAAGTTTCACGCTCCCTCCTTTCCTTTCAAGAGTCTAATGTACTGTACGACCTGAGGCTGACACACTCCTGCAAGATACATTAAACACAGTATTACCTCTGGGATTCCCTCGTGACCCCCGGGATATTCAGACCTTCTCACCAACCAGCTGGGCCTGGTTAAAACTGGTCAGGCTGATGGGATCACCGACTCTGTACTCTCCGAGCTTACCGCTTTCAAATCAACGCTTGTTTCCCATTACCGGGGAGAGGGTGGTTCAGCGCACCTTATCTCGGTTTGGCTTGGCCACAGTTGGGGACCTTTACACCAATGGTCAGGCTTTGTCGGTCTCAGATACGGAAAAATTCCCTGATGCGTCATTCATGGGTAAATTTGTACTCACCCGTATCCGTTCCACTTTACGCGCCAAGATCCCCGGGTTTGCCGTAGAACCCAACCTGTTCACTCCGCTGCCCACAGTAATAGGAAGCGACACGGGGACCCATCTGATCTCCAAATTGTATAGATCATGCACAGAAACTCTCCCAATCAACGATGCAACCGTACACGCTGCCTGGGAGGCAGATTTAGGCCACCCAAATACAGATGACCAATGGGAAGCATGCTGCCAACAGATTAAGTCAATCTCCATGAACAGTTGCCACAAACTTATCCACTTCAAGTTCCTCTGAAGGATATACATTATGCCTGAGAAAGCGCACTAAATAGACGCGGATAGACCACACTGCTACCTCAAATGCAAACCCCGCACGCAGACTTTGCACATCTCACTGGGATCTGTAGCAAAATCAGCAGTTATTGGACCGCAATACACCACACGCTGGGGGAAATGATAGGGCTAGACCTGGTTCCCACCCCGGAGGTGGGTCTGATGGGGTACGTTAACAACATTCCAAAGACAGTCAGGAAATACACAGCGCTAAGTCTATTACTTGCCAAATGGGAAATAGCGTTAAAATGGAGAAGAAGGGCTGCGCCGCTACATAGCGACTGGCTTACAAGTTTAGCGTACTGCAACCTCAACCATGATTTATAAGCTTCCACGCCTCCCAGCACATCTCGCTCACGCGACATCTGGGGCCCTCTTGTGGGGATAAATGTCATATATTGTCCGACAACATGTATCTGAACCTGATTATTCTTCCTTGCCATTATACTGGAGCTGGTGCATTGTTGTGAACTGTATAATGAAAATGGTAAAAAAAGTTTTAAAGAAAAAAAGTCTAGTGTACTGTGTGAAAAAATGTAATATTAAAACAAACATTTTGGTACACAGTCCATGCAAACAACATATCAAAATATTTAAAGATCCGCCAGTTCAGTATCAGGTATTGAAGTCAAGGTGCACATAGATACCTTTCTGCAAGTTAAACAAAATTAATGAGCTACCTTCCCATGGCTCTGGAAATCTTTTTGAAACCAATACAAATATTTATTGTCCTAAGCAATTCTATTGAGGGTTTGCTTGTAGTTTGACACTAGCGAGATGAGGATTGAGTAGGACTAGCAATTCTATACAGTCATAATTTAAGGGTTATAAAATAAACATGAATAAGTAAAAGAGCGAGGCAATGAGAATGCCGCACAAGGTTCCTGCACAGCATGGACTGTAACGTCCATGCTGTGCAGGAACTGGTGTGCATAGCAACTGGTATGCATGCACACAGGAGGGCACATCCTGTGCCCCCCTGTGAGCATACAAATGGAGTGAGGCACCTTTGTTTCCTATCCACAATGGGTTTCATGGCTGTGAACCACCATGAAAACCATGGTGGAGAGGAAACTCGTAATATGCTTGGCAGGGCCAGGCGGTCCTGCCAAGCAAATTTTGGACTCAGGACCACTGAGCCACCTCCAGGGAATGGCCGTTTGCTGGTGGTGGTCCCAGAGCGGCCTGACTGTCCAAGTCATAATGGGACAGTCGCACTGTCGGTGCAGCGGTGGCTGGACTGCGACTGCCGTGCATCCACGAGTTTGCTTCTCCTCAGACCACCAGACTCGCAATTGGCCCCTAAATGTCTGTCTCCTTGGAAGGTGTATATTTCCTTGATTGATTCAATTTTTCTTAATAATACGACTTAAGATCTATTATTCCATACCCTCAAAATTAAATGCGATTTGAAAGTGTAGGTCTCACTTTTAATAGCAGAATCATCAGGTAGTGTATCATAAATATGGTTCACATTTCAATCTTACTGACAGTGCTTGAAATCAGGGAAAAGAAGTGCAGGTATTCAGGTGGGAAATTAATCTGAATGTAAAAGGGCAAAGGTCTGTGGCGGGGGAAGGAAATATCGAAAAATACTGATTTTGTAGCATTTAATTGTTGCATTTTCGTATTGCTGTCACCGTTGTCATTGTTGTGTACATATACCTTGTGTTTTAGCATATTCAAAACAGTGATCACTAAAAAAAATTCTTGCATAAATCTAGACGTTCTGGAATCTTGGGGACTACAAGTGACACCTTTTCATGCTTCGTCTCTCTTTCTCTCTCTTATTTTCTCTTTAATCCTTCATGGCTAAAACCCAACCACTCTTTTCCTGTCTGTCTTCCCTGTTTTCTCTGTTCATCACTTGGTTCTCTGTCCTCCACTCTCTCTCTATCTCTCTCTCTCTTGTCTTTTACCTTATTCTTCCATACTCATTCCTCTCTCATGCTTATTATCTATTTTCTTACCAGTCTTTCCCAAACACAATTTTTATCTTCTGATCTTTCAGTCGCTCTATTATTCGTTCCTCTATTCCACTGTATGGAATCTAATCTACTTTTAGTGAACCTCAGAGTAACTGCTTTTTTCCACTCTTGTTTATGGACCTCCTAAAATGAGTATTTTCATTAAAGTGAACTCAAGAAAAGAAAGATTGTGCATGTGTACAGAACTGCCTATATGCAATGTGCTGCCTTTAAAGATGACTCGAAACAAATGCCACATTTTCCTCCACTGCCTTCACCTAGATGTAATGCCGAACCTGATATGGCTGGCGCCCAAGCAGTGTACAAGTGACTTTGGGCCTCATGTAGGTAAATAAATTTTACCGTTTCTTAAATACCGAGCCGTACCGAATCGTTAAATTAGAATCGTTAAGTTATATGTAGGTAAAAATTCGGTAACAGTTACCGATTCGGTAACATTCGGTAATCACGAATCGGAATTCACCGAATCGGTAAATACCGAGGTGGTATTTACCGAATCGGTAAATACCGAGGTGGTATTTAGCGATTCGGAAAATACCGAGGATACTACCACCTTCCCTTAACTAAGTAGCTAATATCATAATTATGTTATAATAGAAGGTCTCTTAGGCTTGAATAGGGGACCCCATACCTCAAAAATCAGCTCAGTGAAATCACATCACAGGAGCATCAGGAGCCGTCTCGCAGGAAGGCTCGTCTTCGGTCTGAATAATAAACATGATGTCTGTGATATGAAAAGCACCAACTGTCAGGTATTTGCAGCTGCGCGTGTGTCATGGCTAAATAGTGGGTCGAACAACCTAGAGTGGAAAACATGCATTGTGTAAAATTCCAGACTGTGTGTCACAGCATGTACAGACCAAGGTCGCTGCGCAGAGCTTGGGATGGGAACAACAGAATGCACTCGTCTGAAGGAAGTCTCGAGTCAGCAGTTTATTCAAGAAAGAACATGTAAACGCAGTGTCGTGTGCAAAGACAAAAAGATGGCTACATAACATTCAACGTGGTCATGCTAACTGAACAATGTATGTACGTATTCAGGGAGAACTCACTACACGCCCCCTTGAGCGAAGCAATATTTGATAGGCAAGAAAAGAGAGAACGCAGAGTTCAGTATCGTCAGAGCAGAACAAGGCGTAACCAATGCAGCGCCAAAGTCCTAAAGTCCAATTAATTGCAGCATAAAATTCCAAATAACACAATGCAAGTATAGTAAAAAACTCAAGCCGACCATCAGGAAGAGAAAAAAGAGAAATAAAAGAAATAAATGTTGCGCCAGGGTGCTGTCCAGTAGCACAGGCGCAATGGACGACAATCCAGTTAATCCATGAATGTATAGGCAGCATATGTGGCCACGGCTTCCAACAAAAAATCGTTTGCAGGGCCACTAAAAGTCTCAGCCATCCAATTAAGTAAAGAAAAGGAACATACGTGTTCTCCAACCAACGGAGCCTCTAGCACAATCAGAGGGCACCCGGAATGTTCCTCCAAATAGCTCATGGACAAGAAGTCGTAGGCTGCCGCTGAGATGTCCCAATTACCCAGGATACCATGCGCCGCACCACACGCCATGATCCGGACACCAGAACAGGACAACTCGTGAGACACTAAGGGCCTCATCAGTCGATCGAAATCCGGCACCGGAGACACCATGTTGGTCAAGCACAAATCCAGAGGCCATTCAAAGGGACAATCCAGGCAGTGTAATACAGGTTGTACGCAGGTGAAGTAGGAATACCTGAAGGATAATCCATAAGCCAGGCTCAAAGTCGCCAATGGCAGAGTACCATAAAAGTCAAGCATCCTATCACGAAGAAGATGCAGACGGGACAGGTGCTCGTGTGGCACAGAAGGAGCAGCCATTCCGGAGTATGAAAAGGAAAAGCAGCACACCTGCCACTAGCGCCAGGAGCAGCGGGACACCTCCAAAGATGCTCGAGAACAGTGAATGAACAAATGCCGGAATTACACCAAAAATAGGTTGGAAAGAGGTCACGAGACCCGAGCCCACATGTGTAAAAAAATGAGCCAGGCCGGTCGTGGACGAGGCATTGAAAATAGTTTGGATCAAAGAGCCGAAATGCAGGGGGAGGTCAGTATTCAGAGGCGCCTGTACCTCAGTGCGCGTATTAGCAACGTGAAGGACAAATGTTTCACGAGAGGAAGTCAAAGGCACCTCTTTGTGGGACAATAGCGCTCTATTCTGCTCAACTTGTTGAACTCTGCTTTCAAGGTTGGAATCGAAGGTCAGATGGAAACATCCAGCCGCACATGCGGGGGTGGAAGAAGAACAGTATTGCAGCAGACAACTTTATGCGAGACAGTTATGTACGGGATTCCCACTCACATCCCGCAGCAAGCTTCATTATTCAACATTAAATAAATACCGTTTGCAAGCAGAGTGAAAGGAGGTGTAATCACAGGCACTGGGATACCTCGTAGGACGCACGCCAAATTCGGGGCTTGTACATTGCATGCGCCGTGTACTTGCATGTGCCTATTGTCTCATGTATGAATCCTAGAAGAGAGAGTGCTGAAGCTATTATCTATAACGGCTAAAGCCTTCTCCATGTTTGCTTGGTCAATAGCTCTCAATCTGGAAGCCGCCTCACTGTGCGACAACTTGCAGACTTCGTTGTAAATAGCATACGCCCACCTTTTGGTTGTGCCACCCACAGGACCATTCACAAAATCATTCAATTCGGTATGCACATTGATGGAGTGGGTGGACTTCCTGATCCTGTAGATGTGCTCTGTGTCAGCTGGTGGACAGATTGGGATGTGTGTACCATCAATGCAGCCAATGAAATGGGGGAACTGTGCCATGTGAGACATGTCTGTTTTTGTTTACTGCAGTGCAGCCTGTGTGTTGTGGAAGCTGATGTAGTGGTGCATTCTCTGCATCATGGCATCCAGGAAATTCCTGACGGAACGGGACAGGCAACTCTGGGATACACCACCCACCGCAGCTGTCACCACCTGATAACTGCCGGATGCCAACAGATGTGGGCTGCAGAGCACCTGCACATGTGGGGGTATGGCGTGCGCCCTTCTTATTGGCTGGTCCAGGAGTGGGTGCAGGTCCCTGATTAAGGCCATGATGTTTTCGGGGTGTAGCCTGTACCTCTCATGTATCTCTGCATCAGTCAGCTGGAATAGTGTGATGCGCTGTCTGTAGATGCGTTCCTCCCGTCGCCAAACCCTCAGTCCTGCTGCCTGTGGATGTGGGCGCCTTGCAATGACGTACATAGCGGGCATGTTGTCCACGCTGTTGCATTTTGGGATTGCTTATCTGCACTGTTGATGGTTACCACCTGCTTTCAATCCGTGTTAATTACCGACTCTTAGTTACCGATTTTCTTGGATTTCTTAATTACCGAGTGCTCCTACATGTCATTTTCATTTTTACCACTTCATATTTACCACTTCATATTTACCGATTCGTTAATTATGTATTCGGTAACTCTGATTCGGTATTTTGGAATTCGGTAAATATGAATCGGTATTTACCGCCTCATATTTACCGAAAAGTGGTTTTTGGACTCCTACATCTCACTTGTCTGAATACCGGTCGGTAACGGCATATTTACCGAAAATCGGCCGTTACCGACCGGTATTTGGCTACCTACATGAGGCCCTTTGTGCTGTAAACTCTAAAAAGAAACTTAAGTAAGTTTAAGGTAAGACTTTTCCCTGTGTATTTTCGTTTAAAATTGCTACTCATGTCCAATAAATCAGAATTGGTCATCGCTCACTTGAGTAGTTTCTGAAGAGTCTCTCTGGAGATGAGGACTCACAAAGGAAGGATCAATGGGTTATGAATGTCCCTCTCCAAATAATAGTGCTTTTTGTGACCAACAAAAGAGCAGCAGTTTTAAGTTCCCTCATGGTCTTTGCAAGCACAGTCTTATTTGGAGGTTTAAACCTACTCCACTGACGTCCAAGTCAGTCTAACTTTTCCATTGTCCCTTTACGAAAATATATAACGACACTGAGATTTTCCTTACAATTTCAAATTTTCCTCATACACTTACATTGATTACTTCGGTTAAAAAAGTTTCATTTATTTTGGCCCTATTTTTTGTTTATGACTTTCGCATATTTTGATTCTAATTGGCTAATACATTTGCAATGTTTTGTAACTTGATGTGGACCTTACATTATTCATTTAAAAGTAGGTTTTGGGCTCAGCGTACCATATTAATGGGGTAATAGAAGGACACTTTATTGAGACTTTGTCTTGATCTGTGGGACATTCCTAGAAAGGGTTTTATGAAGAACAAGTTAATGCTTCTATTCATTTCCCGAATTCACCCTCTCTATCGTACTCTTTTCAGCTTGGACTCTCTCTCTCTCTCTCTCTCTCTCTCTCTCTCTCTCCCTGTCTCTCTCTAATGTTCTGCCGATTTTATCCACATATACTTCCCTTCTCTTTCTATCTCTCACACACAGTCATGCTCTGACTCTTTCTCTCCCTCACAATGCTCTTCAGCACTTTCCTTTTTATGTCTCGCCTAGGGAGCGCATGCACACACTTAGTACGGATAGTCCTTGTTTACGAGAAGCAAGGCTGGCAGTAAAAGAGGTGCAGTTACTGCCAGCCTTGCTTCTCGTAAGCAAGGACTACAAGTGCAAAGTGCGTGTTTAAGCACAGCTTGCAGGTTTTCAAAATGCATAAATAAAAGTCATTGTCATTTACAATGCCAATGGCTCAAACTCCCTCAAATGCGAGACCTAGTGCATTGCAAATGCTTGTTTCTGTCTCTCTTCCCATTTTCTTCTCACACGGTTTGCCTATCTCTCCCCTTTCATCATTCTCTCATACTCACTAGCACTCACTCTTTCTCTCAGACTTTCTTGCTTCCATCTCTCTCACGCTCTCTCAATGTCCCTTAATTACATTTTCCCTCTTATTCACTCTTCTTATCCCACAGACTCTATACAAAAGATAATGCATATTATTAATGTATAGTGAGCAGAGAAATATATTTTCGGACCTCAAACACAATTTAACAGGACACTCAGTGGTACTGACCCTAGGGCCATCAGGCACCAGGCAAAGGAAATTACTAGACTTGGAATATGGCTACGCCTGCATTTTTCAGGGGCTGCCTAAGGCAGCAAATGATAGGGCACACACTGTCGTCTCAGGTAAATCCTATGCAGGAGGTGCAGAGTGTGTCATGGCCAGCTCATGCCTTCGCCCACTTCATAGAAAATGTCACTGAGAGAGCAAGCACTAACCCCACTCTAGCTAATCATTACTCCTGAGAACGACTATGGTGTTTTAGTGAGAAAGCACCATGGCCCCGTGGCCACTCAGGAGGTCTGTCAATGCTGTAGTTAGTTTGTAGCACTACAGAAGTGCCTGTACAGAGAGTTAAACAGTGTCCACCTAGTAAACGGACTGAATATGGATAACCATGAAAAATCAGGTTAAGATAATCCCAGGAGTTATACTTTAAAGAGAGAAGTATTTTCTTACTAATGATAAATACAATCATACCAGCTGCATAAATTCAGACAGGCTGGACGCTGCAGACAGTCTTACTTGACTGCCTTAGCATAATTTCTCCTTATTGTCACTATTTAAATGACATCCGTAGAAAAAGCTGAGCAACTAAATAATGGCATGATTGTGCGTAAAACAGATTGGTGAATGATGGACTAGTTTGTGCGTAAAACAGATTGGTGAATGATGAGCTAGTTTGTGCGTAAAACAGATTGGTGAATGATGGGCTAGCACTTCAGTTCCATGGAAGGAGCACACATTTTATGCCAGTCTTCAGGGGAAAAGGGGAAATTATAAGAGAGCAAATCAGGCAGTGAGGGGAAGCCATATTGGGAGGTATTACTGCCACCAGGAAAGGTTTAAAATCACTCCTCCAACTGCTAAACGCATACAGATATTTTGTATGGAGAAGGGAGATTTTTATGAAATCTAAAAGCTCCAGTCTCAAACTCTTTCCCATGGTTATCTTGGTCCTTTGGATAGAAAATATCTCAAGCTGTGGGCTAACCAATATAGCATTACAGTTTGTCAAAGTCGGCTATACCAGCCATTAACTCCAGTGTTAAAGGCCCGAGTTGTTGGCTCAGGCTTTAACTGGCAGGTATAGCCCATCTACGGCGGGCTATAAGGCTATTAGAACTTTTTGCCACTAAAGGTTAGAATGTTCTAACAAATAAAACAAAAGCCAGAGGGAGCCCAAGAGGATTTTAATCCCCTCGGGCTCGGTGAGGCCTTTGATCACAGTAGCAGCTGTGAATGATGAACATTGGAATGCTGGAGTTCTGGGCTTTCTACCAGCCATTAGAAGCCTGGAGCATTCCATTGACTTCAAAGGAGCTTCCAACATTCTAATGTTCTAAAATGTGATTTGCAAACACAATTTTGCATTCAAATGTGTTATTTGCTTGTTTGCAAATTATGCTACCTTTGTGAATTTTCTGTGTTCAAAATTGAGATGTGCTCACTAGTTGTGAATATTCCCATAGGAAGATTGACAGGGAGAAGAGTGTAAGTGAAATGCAATGCAATTGAGGCAAACATTCAGAGGAGGCTATTCACAAAAGTAATATAAGATTACTCTTAGGCACTCCTTACGAGTGACTCGTACTTTTCTGATCAATGCGAAAACTATTGTTTCCATAAGTATTGGAATTACATGTTTTGTGGTAGTTGTCACATGCCTAGCAGTTTTCCCCAGGCAAATCTCAGCAGGTGAAAACTGCTGAATTTTACCAGGGAAAAATGCATGGAATTTACAGGTACATGTGAATTGTGGTGCAGAAAGAACCAAGATCCACATTAAGCCCCATTTTAAAGTGCAAAAAGTATAGTAGACGATACCAATTGGATCTTTTTACATTTCGATCCTCATGAAATCAGAAAATAAAAGGTGCAATAATAATCCCCTTCCCAGTTTGGCCACTCATATTGCGGGCTTTACACTTTTGCATAGTTGTATTACTTTTGGCTATTCACCATTTGCAAGTGTGTTGGGAAACGGCCCCCTTGGAACCTGATTCAGGGCATGAGACGCTACCTCACAGGACCGCCCCTCTCTTTTCTTTGCAGCCTCCAGGCCCTGACGTCAGCATCACGGACAAACATTTCTTCTGGCCCTTTAAATCCCAGGAAGAAGAAAACCTCAGCCCCACTCCCCGGAGGTGGGAGAACACCGCGACAGAGGAAGATAAGGAGGAGGGAGCCAATGAAGAGATCGTCGAGTACTGGAAGGAGAAAGCGACTAGAAGCAGATAGGAAGAGTAGGAGAGGAGCACCCTAAAATCCAGCTGAGCCGAAGACGAACCAGAAGACTCGAAGGCCGGTGACGAGCTTCGCGAGGGAAAGCCAGGAGGCCTCGGGTTTCACGACTCACCCCGCCACGTTCCAGGAGGGACGTGGCTTTCACAGGTGCATGAAAGATTCCTGGGAACAGGGAGGCGGGTGGAAGGAGCATCCCCAGGAGAGGATTCACCTAGGGTCTTCCCCCCTCCTCTAAACAAACCGCGGGCACTGTTTGCGTTTCCTGTGTGTTCTCTTTTGTTTCCACGGTGACGGTTCCCCTACCCTACACCCAGTATCATATCGGACGGGTGCTAAGTCCCTCACTCCCTTCCCTATTATGGTGGTTACATTGTGCACTAATATACGTGTATTTCTTAATTTTTTCCGGTTCCTCTGGTCCTGCCGATTCCCTGCAGAGCACGATCCCTGAGAGAGACGGAAGATGAAGACAGGATTCCCTGATCCAAACGTCCAGCATGGCTTCTCTTTGCACTTTTATTTCTCCCTTGCTTTGTTTACCATTAAAAGACCTTAACCCCTTCAGTGCCCATGACGAGATGGTCTCGTCATGGGCCGCGGTTGTGCTGTGCCCATGACGAGACCATCTCGTCATGAACTCCGTCCGCTAATAGAAAGCCCGGCACAGGGCGGGGAAAGGGCGGGGCACACAAGGGGTTAAACTCACACTCTGTTGTTGAGTCATCCCTGCCCCACTTGACAAAGTGTAAAATTACTAAAAAATTTAGGCTTACATGTCTCTATCCCCAGAAGCAGGGAGTGAGTCAAACATAAAATTGTAAGGAACTACTGCCAAAAAGGAGCAGTAGTAGTAGTAGTAGACTTTATTTGATCAATCAATCAAAGTCATTACACAATCATATAAAATCACACAAGCACAATCGGCAATCTTAGTGGCTTGATTCTTCCACTAAGTCAATGCAAACCAAAACAGGATCATAAGAAGAAAGTTAGTTCCTTGGTTACTTTAGGACAATAGTACAAATAGGCTACAGTAAAGAAACCAGTCCTTAGATTCTCCTGATCAGAGACAGGAGACTGCTTTCATGCAGTCCATGGCAACATAATGATTTGCTTGCATATTGCTACATAGAGTATACAACCCTTATGCAAAACATACTATAAAAAAGCTGCTAACTACAGACAGATACGAGCAGTAGTACGTCCAGCAACACACATGGCTAACCACCAATACAACAATAACCTCCCTTAGAAAATAATGGTGGTAGGGACTTAAAATAAAAACCCATATAAAGTAACATGAAATTAAAGTAAATAAATATGTATTTGCCGGAGCGAGCGACATTCCATGGCTCAAGAGCAATAGGGCAACAATTTTGAATATTGGCCTCACTCGTCTTTGAGCGGTCCCAAATGAGTGTAGTGAAATATCTAGGGCACAAATAAAGATTACCTATTGGCAACACAAGCTAAATCTTTTGCATGCATAGGTACAAGGAACGCTGACTATGGCCTTTCTCCAACATAAAGATAATTATGATTTAGAAAATGTCTTCGATGATATTGAGCGGACAACATCAATGAAACTTTGTATACAATTTAGATACGGGTCCCTTCCCCTAATTACTTTTACATCTAGGTGGGTGGGTAAACAGAGGGTACCTCATGAGGAATGTCCCTAATGCCTTTCAGCGAATGAATCGCTGGAGCATGTTTTATTCTTTTGCTCAGCGTATCGTGGCCCCAGGAACCTGTACATCTGCCCACTCTGCTGTAATTTGGGGCTTAGGAGGTGCAGAGCAGCACTGAGAAATTTCAAATGTGACACTAGTCGGTGTGTAGTATACGTAGTTTCCCAGTATTTGTTGGCTGTGTGGAGGATTAGGCACACTAAAATAGAACAGAAACTGACTGATTAGTATCATTTGTGGTTTTAAAACTTTAGACTTGTGAAATTGACTCATCTATTACCTTCTCCAGTGTTTTGTGATCACTTTTCAATGGTCTTAACACATGATTTTAATGTATTCTTATTCACTTATTTTATAATGTTTGTAATTGTCTGCACTTTAATGGAATAAAGATAAGTGAACAATAAAAATATTTATTTATTTACTTTAGGTGTTAAAACAATTTAGTTAAAAAAATATTTAAATGAATTATATTCTTTAATTCAAAATGGAGCTAATAGTGCTGTAGCTTTTGTGTTCTACATTTAAAATACGTATATAAAATGTTTACTTTTTTTTTCAAGCTTCATAAAGGTTTTTATTTTCCCTATACTTTACCATGGGGAGATCTGCCTCACCAGGCCAGAGAACTCCCTAAGGTAAGGTACTGGGATAGTTGAAAATATTTAGTAAACTTGGAAAAAATATTTAAAATGATTTTTATGTTAAATATTAATATAGATTAACTTTACAAATTTATTTTTAATGTAAAAGAAAATACAAGAAATGTAACATCATTAACTTAATTGTGCATAGAATATTTATTTAATTTAAATATATTAAATGAATTTGAAATTATTTTCCTGAAGTTTAAAGTAAAAAAGGAACTTTTTATTCACTCGTGCAAAACAAACGCATTTCGGCAGTCGCCTTCTTCAGGCGCGCCGGAAACGATCATGATTTTAACATTTAATTTAATTAACATTGAAAACGGACCACTTTGAAACTCCTTGCTTTATACAGTCAAAGGGCAGTGCCATCATGGCGCAATACAATGCCTAATTCATTAAATTGTTGCCATATATTCATTACAATTATTCAGTGGTTGTATTAGCCATATTATCTATTTCGCCCTGAATGGGCCTTGACATTCGAAATTATAACTATTACTCTCCCACTGTCCTTCAAAAAAGCATATATATATATATATATATATATATATATATATATAAATATATAATTAATTTAAATGAATTTAATTATGTTTTAATAAAAAATTGTTACATGCATTGTTTTTTTTTAAAAGGTTCTTAAATAGCCTAAAATCAAATCAAATTGTGTTCGTTTTAGATAAAATTGAGTTATATTTGTTTATGTTTAGCTGTATTATATATTGCAATTTAATTTAACATTATTTCCTTTGGCATTGTATTTTAAGTCAAGTTGATGAATAGCAATGGGCTCACTCTTTTGTGGGTAGGTGCATGCCCCTCGATAAACCCCTCCACAATCCTCCCAATATCCCACCTTAACCCCTTTCATTCAAAAGTATTGTCCATTACTACTAAACACACTACAACATTCAGTTTGTGAATCGACCCCAGAGAGTCCTAATGTTGTGGGTATTCAGTGTCAGTTGTAACACCTTTGTCACCATATAATAAGTTCAAAATTATAGCTGATTGAACCAAATGACAATAGTGCACGAAGTGTGAGAAACTGGGCAAGTAAAGACATTTCTGGTCCACGAAAAGTAGTGATTATATTTAAAATGTCTCTGATTCTACATCCCTACCACAAAGATGAAGGTCCAGACAGTCTGTGCTGCTGTAACATCTGTGTCATTGTTTTTGTGATTTATGGTTGTGTCCCACTGTGGGTTCACCCATCATTCCCTTGCGGGTCAAATTGCCCCCTTCCCCTCTGAGTTGGTCACAGGTGAGGTTGAAGCTGTGGACCTGGAGTGCCTTGGACGCTGTGGTTGAAAGGGAGTCACAGTTTCAGGTACTGACTACCACTAGAAATATACTAGGAGATAAGACTATCTACTTTGATTGTCATTTGACCACACTATGAGATACTGCACATTGTCTCTGTAGAGTTACTGTTTCGTTGTTGTCACTCGGTTTTCTTTGTTTCAGCCTTTTTTCAGTGTTCATGTCTGTGAACCTAACAAAAGGTGATCAGGCTTTGGCAAGAGTAATACTGTAACTGCGTGCTACTGCTTCTGCGTTCTCATTTTCAGGAATATTCGATAATCCCTGTCAATTAGCTACAAATGCTGTTCAAGCGTTGGATTCTAGACCCCTAATTGATCACTGAGTTGACTATGCAATATTTATTTATTGTGTATTTGTGTATATATTTCTTTCTGATTTAAATTTTTACTATATATTTATGTATTTTGAAGTATTATTAAAGTACTGTGAACTTACAAAAATCCAACCAAGGCTAAACATTCACATTTTGTTCCAACTTTGATAACTTTGTTGTACTGTACACTGACTCAAACCCACATATCCATCCTTGAGCTCAACCCTGACATACTCATTCACATCTAAGCAGTAAGTCAAGAAGGCTTGTGGAGCGAGCTTCCTGTTGTGCTATATGAACCAAATGTCATGGCAAATTAACGATATGAACCTTGTCACTTACAATGGAACTAGAGTGTCACACCTTCAAGGATCTAAGAAAAGTTTGAATGCTTATAGAGCATTTTTTCAACAACACTGAAAGTATGCAGAATTAGGGCAAAGAAAAATCGACCTAAACCAGGAAGTACATGCTTACGATACATTTCAATGCACAGGCTCTGAAACTAGGTGGGACTTAGGCCCTGATGTACATATAAGTGGTTCAGAAATAGTGAGTATAAATTGTGCACCCACTTTTTGCGACGTGATGTTCATTTTCTGATTCTACCTATGAACCAATAGGTAACAACACAAAATGCCCATTCGGCTAGGGTCGCAAAATGACCTGCCTCATGAATATTAATTTGTAAGGAACAGTAGTTCCTCATCCAAGTGTTTGCATTCCAAAATAGTGAGGTTCCTCGTTTAAAGAAATGTTTCCCATTTGGAGAGAAATCTGAGGAACATGTAGTGGACCTAGGAACACTCACTGTTGCCCCAAGGCTACCTACCTGTTTACATCAAAGATTTACAACTTCCTCTGTGAGTGAGTCATGTCTATGGTGTTTTCTATAACGCAAACATGTAATTTAAAGGTGACTTGAAAACGTACGCAGTTTTGTCTGTGTTAGAGAGGACGGGAGCATAGTGGCTTCACAAGCATCATTTAAGGTCAATGCAGTGCACAAGTGCTAGTGCTGACACCTCTACTTTGAATGATTGACCCTTGATATCAGAAGTAAACACACACTTCTTTTATGCGAGAATCATCTAAAAACTCACCTTGTGTTCCTCTCCTTGAACTGAGATGGAAGCTCCCGCACAGTCTGTGCTTTTAGCGACCGTATGTGTATCCAGCCACCCTGTGGCATCTAGCCTATTTTAAAAGCTGCTCCTCCTCATTTCTATTTTGTCACTGACTAGTATTATTATTACCTGGTGCAGAGTATTTTCAACTAAGTTGTTCTATGTAAAGCACACTAATCCTCGCTGTGGCGCAGGTGTGCTATATAAAACAGTTAAATAAAGAGAATATATGAGACGGCAAGTCTCCACTTTCTTCTAGTAGCGACTAACTTTTTTTAAACTCGGCATTCCTGCTGCTCCAAGCTGATACAGAAGTCAGTTGCTTTCCAGGTGTGCCAATTGGCTGTGTAGATTTTGTGAGTAAGGGCTGTGGTAGAGGAGCAAAGCAGAACTAAATAACTTATTTGTGAATGAAGTCTCAGTAGGTTTCACACTCTAATCAGACACCGCCAAACAAAAGGCTTCATAGAATCATTACCGATGGTGAATGCTGGCGATTCAAGATTGGTAAAAGAGGTACTTTTTGCTTCATAGGTTGTCTCCTTTACTACTTCGATTGATGTGCATGGCACGCTCACAGGGCATTGAATTTACGCTACTAAACCTCCGTCAATTAGTGCTCGGGAAGGAAAATTCACTGTTCAAGGACGGCATATAGTCCTGCCCAGCTTGTAGTCAGTAATTGAAATATTGGAATGGCATGGATGAAACACCAAGACAATCATGGAATCCCTGCGGTAATCATCATGGCAGTCAGCCAAATGACAATACCATATAGAATTATAGATGGGTAACAGTGAATTACGTGGATGTTTTTCACCGCAGGGTTTTGAATGACATCAGCGAGACAACAAGAGCAAAGCTCGAGTTGTCTAGGTTATGTTAGTTGGACTTAAAAAGCACAAACAATTACCTAAAGGTGCCAAGGGGCTATGATGTCACTTTGAAATCCCAAGGTGAAAAAAATTCCCATTACTCACTTTGTACCCATCTATAATGTTATGTTATGTGTGACCCCCAAAATCATCTGCCCCTGCCTTCAACTACAACTACTGTGCAGGGGCTGAGGATAATGGGAGATCTATACATAATATGCTCTTCCTCCATGATACAAATGTGAAAAATAAATATCTTATGTCTTTGGTTATCCTTAACCCAAACCCACCTTCCCTTCGTTACCCCACCTGCAGCTGTGCTTTCTGCTTTCAGTCATAGCAGGCATGCAGAGCTGCACTGACAGGCTCCCAGAGAGCTCTGTCACCTGGCCTGGAAGGCCTTTATGGCATCACTATAACTTTCAGAAACAGAAATAAACAACAGGGGCTCTCTATGAGAGCCATATATAACCATGTAGTATAACAACATTCACATTGGACCACAAAAATAGGTGACATGTTTGCATTAGTGGAAGGTCTCATTGAGTTATGCCAGCCCCAATAACACTGTAAACGAGTCACTCATAAAACGCTCAACGTGGAACATAAAGCTGTTACTCACCTAAACCTTAGCACTCTGATTTCTTTGAATCCTGGCAGTTTCTGAAAAACTTTCTGCATCTAAACATAGAAAAACATCTTGAAATGTGCACACATTAAAAAACACATCATGCCTATAAATGTTTCATGTCATGTTTTTCATGTAATGTATTTGATTCAGTGACATGGATACCAAGTTAGGGCCTCATTTAGAGTATGGTGGGAGGCCTATGGCCTTCCAGTTCATCAGGGGCTGCAGCAGACAATTGCAAGCCATATTTAGAGATCCCCTCCGGAGAGGTGAGGACCCTTCTGACTTCAGCTGAGCCACGGCAGCTGCTCCACTGAAGGCACTGAAGCTTTGCCGAATGCGCTCCATGCTTGTTGCACCTGCTCTGCAAATGTTTTTGTTTTTCAATAACAAACTCCCAAATGAAAAACAACAAGTCAATGTTGTTGATGATATGGGAGTTTTCTCCCTGTGTATGGAGACCATTTATTTTTTTTCGAATTTGGGACTCCAAAGCTGTCCCTGCCTGTGCCCAACAGGATTATTGCATGTCGGACCAGCCACCCTAAATATGGTGTGCGTTCTGATATACATTGAAGGAGGCCCATGTGAGAGATGAGGTGTTGATCAAAGGTTTGCACTGGTGCGGTCAGCAGAGTCTCAGCAGGTAGAAAAGGTGTGCTTTGCCCTCTTCTAAATGGGGATGGGGTGAACTGCGAGTCCGATGGTTTTTAGTCGATGCCCCACGTCCACCAAATCCTAAATGACTCCCTTAGTACTTATGTGGGATATGTATTTCCTTTCAAATATTTTGCATGCATTGTGAATGTAGCAGATATTGTTAGTTTAAAATCGAAATATGCAAACAAGTACTGTGAATAATAATCATCAATGATGCAAGAGGGTACCTTAAGGGATCTTTCTCACTTTTGCGTTTGCTCCTTTATCATAGACTTAGGAAGGATGCAGCACCACTTTTTCTTTTGGTCATAAATGGACATTACCTCCTGATCACTTCCTTGTCCCAGGCCTTGCATCATGAGTTAAGTCAGCACTTACTAAACAGACACCCTGCTGCCTAACAAAGAAACACGTTTAAACTGCTTCCTCTCCAGGTGCTCCTAGAAGGACTTTCTCTACTCAGAATCCTTGAGTTTTGCCTTTCTCCTCTCTGAGGCAGTCACAATAAACCTGGTTTGCTTTCTCTCGACTCAGCCGATTTCTTTCTGTCAAGTAGATCAGTCTAAAAGTGAACTGACTGTCAAAAAACACTTTTTGCAGCTTCAAGATACAATTCAAAGTTATTCTTGCCAAACTCAGAGTAGCATTAGTAGCCTTCTAACATCTAACAAGCCTAGCCTGTGCAGAATGCAGATATGTAAGCATAGCTTGCCTTCCAGTTGAAAACAGACAATCTTGACAACTTTTCAAGCTGCGGTCTTTGGCTCCTGGGGATTAGTGTGCTTTAGAAACATATCTTGAGACTCATTGCGAATGTTAAGCTCTAATTTCTTAAGCATGAAAAGAACAAAATACATTATTAATCCAGAAACTTTCCCTCTTATATGCAAATACCCCTCCCTGCTTTTCTGTAACTAAGAGGCAGCCGGCAAAGTTTAGATGATGGTCCTGTCAAAATGCGGTAGTGTTCGCCATAAAAGCAGTGGCTATGCAAAGAAAATAAAGGAAAAACTGCAAAGAAAGTTTATGCAGATATATTCTCATTTATCTTTGTTTTAGAAGCATTAATCAGCCCTGTCAATATTCCCTTTGCGGTTTCGTCGGGAACATTCACTTCTGATTCAGGTTTAAGAAAGGCCGGCCTAGCACGAAGATGCTTGGGAGGAATCGACGCCGGCTTGTGGCTGACTTTACCACAGGGGCCTCCTGGGGACGCTGCTCTGTATCATGCAAAACATGAAAGTGCTAATTAAACCGCGCTTCCTCCCTCTCAGCGGTACTAATAAGCAAGCCTCTGAGGCTGGCGTGTGGGAGAGGGAGGCTCTCGCCACAAAGAAGCCCGCGAGACCGCGGATGCGGATATTGCTCACACACGGGCAACTGCAGCTAATTCCACCTTAACACTTGTGTTAAATTGTTCATTAAATTCGGCCTTGAAATTGAATTACTGTGTAAAACACTTAGCAATTAATTTGTGATTTGCACTCCACATGGCTTTCCTCATGCAGGTCTAATGGTGCGCGGGCTATTTGTTATCCACAGTTGTGCTGATGAGAGGATTTCAGGAATTCCTGTTTATTTAGGGAGAGAGCAGCTGATGCGACTGGATCAGCAAAACCTGCTGCAGATTTCTATGGGACCATCTCAGTTTGGGATGCCAGGCTACCTGTTGTTTTGGGCACACTGTGCAGGATGGCGACTCGCATATGACTCTGCAGCGCCCAAAAAGGAAGGGTTCAGGTTCCTTTGTCACAGTAGCAGGGTGACTGAGTGAGAGTTTTTTGTGAAGTATAAAGTACCAAGGAAGGCATCTCATCAGGCCAGGCTATGCAAGAATGCACCTGGTGCCCTTGTCAATTGAGGACAATTGGGCGCATTCATCACCAGAATAAGGTTTGAGGTCATCCTAATAAGTCACTAATATAGACGAGCTGATGTTAACCTATACACTGTGTTCCACTGCCTGCATACAGAAATACACATAGGAAGGCAGCAAGTGTCAACATCCACACCACTGGATCTCAATTTACAAAAACTATGTAAATAACAATGAACAAATTACATTGTGATTGGTTTTGCATTGAATTTTTCACAAGCAGTCGCACGCTCTGTCTATCAATCTAGGGTGACACTACAACATTTTTCTTCAATAATACATAATAGTGTGATTAGCTTGCTATTCCCTTTTCAACTCTACTAAATAAGTTCTCTGCTTGCACACAGTGGTCATGACCCCAGACGTTTTAGAAACTATGCTATATGCATCTAAATCTGTCTGGATCAATCTCTGGGCAATTGTGAAATTGTCAGCAGCCATGTCATTGATTAGAAATAACACAGGCATACAAGTGGTCTCAAAGATCTGAGAATTAGGTTTGAAATTTAGACTTTGGAAGGAACGTCTGCACCCTGAGGGGAATGAATATCTCCAATCAGACTTAGATATCAGCTTCTCCCTCTTTTCTACCATTCCCCCCAAATAGGAATATAACCTTAGAGTTCCTCATTCACAATATCATTACCAGCCATGGTGGCATCTGCTAGGCACCATGTCTCCTCCACTTCAAAAAACAACTTAGAACCATAATTTAAACTATATCTCAGTGGTAAGCAACCTCGTATATGGTGTACTCATCTGATGAGCAGTGCTTAATTTGAGCAGGTGGGGTCCACTGGCACTCATTTCTGGGGACAAATGCTTATTTATCCTCATCTGAAAGTACTCGAGAGAAAGGGAGGGGAAAAGACACAAAGAGGAAAGAAGGACAAAAAAGAAAGATGAAAAAACGCGAGAAAGAAAGAACCTGTAGGAGTGAGATAAAAGGGCAAGGGGTGTCTGATGGTTGCTTCACGAAGTATGAGGTGAATTTCAGACTAGGCAGCCATTATATTTTGGCATGTCGACCTCTGATAGCACCAGTCTCTGGCCAGAGCTTTGGGCTCATTCTTTTATAAATCAAGCACTGCTGAAGAGAGCCTGCACCTTTTACTCTCTCCCCTCCCTCTGTCCTGCAGAATCCCCACTGAGCTAATTATGCCCCCTCTGCTGTTACATTTCCTATTTCAACCCTTTGTCTTGCGTCTACACTACCTCTGTTTGCATCCCATATATTGTTTGCCTAACCAACACCGGGCACCCTCCCATACCTTCTTCACTTCTCCGACGAGCTAACATAGCCTGCCCTCTCTACCCCATCCCATCCCACCTTACTCGTCTTTCATCCTCCTTTTTCGCCCTCAGCTGATCCCCATTTGCTTAGCCTCCCATTGTACTCAACTGTTCCCTGAGCATATTTTGCCTTGTTGCTAGGTTCATGCTATAAAAATCACTCTATATACATATGTATACATATAAATGGCCACCAGCTATGAAGGAATCAAAATGTACTGGCTTTGAACTACATAGATAATGTGATAAATACATTTGAGGGGCATCTTCTGCAATCGATCCTAGTGTTGTGCAGCCATTATTGCTTACTTCTGCTGTCTCTCACTTTCATCAAATCTACAATTATATGAATTCTCAATACAAATTACTTGAAATACATTTTTTTTAAAAGACTCGTGGAGAGAGATATGGTAAAAGGGTTAAAGATAATGAATTCGCAGAGATATGCAGGACAAAATAGAAATAAGGGATCTGTCTGCAAAGAAGAGATGTACAAACAGAGATAACCCATCTGAGGCAGAATGACAGGCCAAAAGATAAAAAGAGAGTGGGATAGACAGAGAGGGAGGGATGCAAGAAAGATAGAGACAGGAGAAAGCGTGAGATAAGAGAAACAGAAACAAAGTCTGGGAGCCGTGCTTTCCTGCTTTGACGCCAGGGAAACTCATAGATCTATTCCACTGCCTCACCTTGAGTTGAAAGTCTGCTGCCAGTTCCTGGTAGGGCACTGAACTCGGATCATTGAGCTCTGCCGTGAACTTCTGATTGGTGAGTGTGACACTGAACTCCACCATTTGCTCCGTGGGCTGTTCTGGGACTGTGTTGGTGACCTCCAACTCCTGAAATACATATTACATGGGTGAGCGAGTAAACAAAAACATTCTTTAATAACCGTTCCACATAATGAGCTGTCAGACGTCCTGACAGCTAGCTTTTGCACAACGGAATCTCTTTAAAATATGATGCACAGTTTTAAAGCCGTATGCTGGCCTATGGCCAGCACAACCTCCTGGGTGACAGTTTCGATCACAAACTCAAGATGCCAGGAAAGTTCCTGGAAGCAATGAAAAGTGGGACAAAAGGACCTTTCTCACCCCTCACCCGCCGGCCCTGACTATGGCATTCCTATTACGTGCGGGATGAGGCACTCTAGCTAAAATGTCTTTATTGCTGTTTATTTCATTTGTTGCAATTTCGAGTTTACACCGGAACTAAACAAAAGTGACCTAACCAGCACTAACACATTCTAACACTTGTGAATCCTTAAAGAAAGCAAGCAATTTTCGCTACTCCTTACAATTAAGAAAAAAGCGGTACGAATAACAGATGCATTTTCAAAAGTCTGTCTTGTTTAGGACACAACACGCTAACCCAAAGTACATGCAGATGTTGCACCCCAGCTCTGTTGTCATAGGTGAAAGCCACACATGTGTATATGGCTGTTGACCGCGGTGTTGAACTGCTTATGATACTGATGAAACACTGGTTCCAATTCACAGATACATTTTCGCTCACAAAACAGTGTTATAAGAGCAATTTGCTGGATTTACAACTGCCGTGAATTCACAAAAGATGACCTTGCAAAATAATAAATCTAGTTCCTCCTGTGTAATGGCAAAATATTAAACCGGAGAAAATCCCATGCAGAGTTTCAAGATGTGGTTAGCCTTGAGAGCGTGTGAACATCCACAAACAGAGATTCAGTTTGTGGTCATCCACACACTCCTCTGAGCCATTTCTACCCTGGAAATAGTCCAAGATTTACTCCAGTCAAATGCTGTATAAATACTTTTCACAATGGGGAGGGGAATGGATAATGCCCAAAATATGCAGCGTGTAGGAGAAGGGACTTATTCAGAGGTGTCCATATCTCAGATAATCCAAAAAAAAGATATGTGCAAACGTGTAATTGCTCACAGACATTGTCCTTCTCCAATTTGAAATTGTACTAAGGAATTTGTTAGACCTGGCATCATTGGTGTGGGTTTCCCCTGTATTTTCGCCTTTTCCGCCTGTGTTTTTGCTGTGTGTTGGACTTTGTTTTGCTAATCTAGATGCTTTGGGCACTTTGCCACTGCTGTTCAGTGCCAAAGTGCAAGCGTTCCCTTTGTAAATTGTTGTCATTGATTGGTGTTTCCATGATTGGCATATTTGATTTACTAGTCTGTCCTTAGTACAGTACACTGTGTGTGCCCAGGGCCTCAAATGCTGCTAGTGGGCTGCAGCACTGATTGTGCCACCCACATAAGCAGCCTGTAAATGTAACTCAGGCCTGCCAATACAGAGCCTGTCTGCAGTCTGGTACTGCCATGTCTACTTGGCAAGTGCACCCACTTGCCAGACCCTAACCTTCCGTTTCTGTACATGTTAATCACAACTAAGCTGGGCCCTAGGTACCCCTGTGGGCAGGATGCAGTGTATGTGAAAGGTAGGACATGTGTGTGGCATGTCCTGATAGTGAAATACTGCCAATTTTGTTTTTCACTATTGCAAGGCTACCTGTTCCCATAGGATAGAACGGGGAGTTTGCTTATAACATCTTATAAACATAACTACCCCTGGGAAAAATGTAGGAAAGAAAGTTTATTATGCCTGAACTTAGAATGTTAAAATGCATCTCTTAGTGAGAGTGACTTTTACATTCAATGCTTGAAAAAAATACCACTTTTAGAAAGTAGGTATTTTCTTGCTTAGCCCTCCGGTGTGCCTCTGTTAGGATGTGCATTGACTGTCTGGCTTTCGAGTGACAGGGGCTGGGAAGGTGCAGTGGCTCCAGAGAGTCGGGATGAGTCAGGGCTGGGATAAATAAACCTGGGCTGCATTTAGAGTATGGGGAGGGGATTTCCTTTCACGTGATGTCTGCCTTCCGCAATGCTGTCTCCACCTCCTAGGAATCTGCACCAGAGAGGACAGAACAGGGTTTGACTGAGCACAGGGCTTCTTTGCCACCAGAGAACAAAGGAGTTTTCTGTATAAAAAGAGAGGCCGAGACCCCATACTTTTAGATCACTTCTAGGAAATCAAGAGGATCTTTTGACAAGGAGAAGAGCTGGAGAAACTGAGGAGTAATACTGCCCCTGTGCTGTTTGCTGTTTGGGGTTGGCCTGCAGTTTCTACTTTCTGCCAAGGAAAGGGAAAATGTCTTTCCTGTTTGCTATGTCCCATGCTTGAGTAAGATCTCCAAGGTCTTGAAATTGAGCTTGCCTCCCGTTCTAAAGTCTCTGGGACACAAAGACTTCACCTCCAGCTCCACTGAACTTCCTTGATAGGAGGTCTGACCTGCTAAGAGGTGCCTGCTGTTTGTTTTGGACCTTTGGAGGCTGTTTGCCGCTGGGAGCTGGAAAAGTAATGCAACTTTGAGAAGCGCAATGCATGCGCTCCTGATTCTGATGCATCATCTAAGGAATCGTAGCAACGTCTGCCCACAGCTCGAGAAATTGGCTCATGCCGCATCGAGTGCGCTGATCTCCGAAGTCCAAGACCACGGCACTGATTCTGATGCAAGCCCAGCTGTATGCCAGGAATCGACACGCAGCTGCAATAGCAGGTTTAACTAATTGTGTCATTTGTGTTTCTGCACAGCTTAAAAGTATGAATCATGTCTGCATTCCTCAAGACACTAGAACATATGGTTAGCCTGCATATTTGTTCTATTTACTTGGTGCTCTTTTATTTTGTTATTTCCTGTATCCTTTTGCCCTTGTTAATCAATGCCTAGTTCCTGTATAATTGGTTAATGGCACACTAGTATTATTTCTTTTCTCTTCGGATCTTTATTTTCATGTGCTAATGCACGTGCTTTTTAAAACGTGCAACCAAGATGCTTTCTGTGGTTACTAGGTAACCAGCAGAGAAAACGTTTCTTTTAAACTATTTTGACACGCGCTCGGCAACGCCCTATCTCGGCTATAAATAGCCGCGAGTCAAACATTCCATGCTTGACTTCGTTGACTTCACCCGAGGAGCGTATCGTGTCGTCCCCTGGCAATGAGTGCTGAAGCTTTCCTGACGAACAAAGAGCCAGCTCCAACGCGACCCCAAGACAACAAGGAGCTAAGTCCCGAAACGCTTCTAGTGTTCTGGGGTTTTATTGACATTAGCAGACCCTGTATTTATGCGGAAGATATTTGTTGAAGGTTGTGCCACAGTGCAATAACTGGGTGTAGCACTCACAGTTAAAGTCATTGATGGGAAAACGAGAAAGAACATAAGCAGAGTTTTAAAACTATTATTTCCTTTTTGAAAACCATTATTGCTTTTGGGTCAATTGTTTATGCAGCACGCATTTGCTTGTATATGCTAACATTGTGTATTGGGATGATTGATATATGCTGAAGGGGAAACCATTATTCCTTTTTGGTTAATTGTTTATGCAGCACGCATTTGCTTGTATATGTTATCATTGTGTATTGGGATAATTGATATATGCCGAAAGTGACTCAAAAGGACATTCATTTTTGCAAATGCATGTATTAAGAAAGAAAGCACAGAAAGGAAAATCAGAATAGGGGCAAAAGATAGCACTAAGGTGAGAAAAGTAGCAAATATATGTATATTCACAGAAAAAACCATAGGTTTCAGGCACGTTATAGTTAGGAATTAGCATTTAAAAAACCTCAGAAATTCACTGAAAAAACCATAGGTTTCAGGGGTGTTATAGTTAGCTAGACTTTTCACTTGTACAAAACCATTGAAATTCCCCCGTTATAGTTAGTTCAGCTAACTATAACTCGCGCGCCCGCAATGCACTGCTGATGACGTCACATATTACATCACTCATGACATGGTCAGTGACATCACTCATGACATCACTGATGACATCTCAAATGACATCACTGATGACATCACTGATGACATCATCCAGTGAATGTGTGTTTTTCTGAAAATTAAATATGTTTTATATATGTATATCTCAAGGTCGATGGAAGAATAAATGGGTATATAAGTGTCTAAATGGATGATTTGTTTTTGAAAAATTGATTGTGTAACTGACTGATTAAGTGTATCATAGTGAATACATGGCTTAGTGAGTAATGTTTAAATATGTAAATATCTGTATCAGTCTCTCACTTTGTGTATAAGTGGCTGCATGGGTTGGTGAGTAGCTACATGGGTGTCTATATAGGTTATTAGTTGGTTTTTTGAGTATCAGTCTGAGTGTCTGCATGGTTCGGTGGGGGGTATTACGTAGTGCATAGGTGCATGAATGAGTGACTCACTGTTTGTATGGGTTGAACACAGCATGTGTGCAGGACTGTATGGGTGGATGAGTGTGTGTATGGGTGTGTTAGTGAGTGAATGACTGTCTCAATAGTGTCTTTATGAGTAACTACATATGTTTTAAACTAGTATATGTGACTATTGGTGTATATATGTGAGTATATGTGAGAGTGAGAGATTGAAAGAGTTCCTGTATGAATAAGTATGTGTTTCTTTAAGTGATTGTTTAAAAGACTAAGTATGTGTAAGTTTCCGTAGAAGTAAGTATGGTGGTGTGTGTATAACTGTATATGCAAGTAAATGTATGTTTGATTCTTTATTAGCATGAGTGACTATGTGTGTGAGTAACTCTATGGATGAGTGGCATTGTGTAACAGGATGTATAGGTGTATGAGTACATATGATGAGTGAGTACATGTATGAGTGACTGTATAGGACTGTAGGTGAATGAGTGGATGTGTATGTGGATCTTAGAATTACTGAAGAGGTTGTTGTAACTGGTATTGGTATGTCCATTGTTTTGAAAATTTTAGTCTCTATTTTTGAATGTGTGTATCAAAGGTTATATTAGGGTGAGAGGAGGTCTGCCACTCTATCACAAGGATGATGTCATCAGTGATGTCATCAGTGATGTCATTTGAGATGTCATCAGTGATGTCATGAGTGATGTCATGAGTGATGTCACTGACCATGTCATGAGTGATGTAATATGTGACGTCATCAGCAGTGCATTGCGGGCGCGCGAGTTATAGTTAGCTGAACTAACTATAACGGGGGAATTTCAATGGTTTTGTACAAGTGAAAAGTCTAGCTAACTATAACACCCCTGAAACCTATGGTTTTTTCAGTGAATTTCTGAGGTTTTTTAAATGCTAATTCCTAACTATAACGTGCCTGAAACCTATGGTTTTTTCTGTGAATTTCAAAGGTTTTTTAAATGCTAATTTCTAACTATGCCTACAGAGATAGGACATGTGAAGAAAGAAGAAAAAATGCACAGAAAGAAACAAAAGAAGTGCAGAAAGAAGCAACAGAAGTCCTCAAATACGAAGATAAGTGCAGGAAGAAGGATAACGTGCAGAAAGAACAAAAAGAAGAGCAGAAAGAAGCCTTGTTGCAAAATCATCCTGTACCCTCAACTTTTTCAGACGGATACTGGTGGTAACTGAGTCTGACTAACCAGTCCTAGAGCCAGTGCTATGTTAAAAGACACTTAGAATACAGTGAAAACACCTACATACACTAGGGAACATTATGCGTTGGGGTCCCCCTGTGATTAGCATGACCTCCTCTGTAAGCCCCTAGTATATAATAGGGCATGGGGATTAAAACTACCTCTTTAAACAGGCCACAGGGCGTTTTTGCACACGTTAACTCAGGCCCCGTCCCCTCCATTCACCACTGTGTAAACACGCCCTGTGTCCATTTTTAGTTGGGAGATTAAGTTCATTTGAATCCTGAGGGTCCCTAGGGTCCAACTAGCCCACTAGGTACCTCCAGTAAGTGCCACAGAGCTGCGTTGCAGAGAGGTGTAAAAAGTGGCACGGCCTGGACCACCTCTCTGCAATGCAGCTCAGTGGCGCTTACTGGAAGCACTTGGTGGGCTAGTTAGCCCCCAGGGGCCCTCAGTATTGAAGGGAAATTATATCCCCAATTTAAAACGTGCCATAGTGCGTGTTTGCACACGTCACCTCAGGCCCCGTCCCCTCCCTTCACCACTGTGTAAACGCGCCCTGTGGCTGTTCTAAGTTGAGAGATTAAGTCCCCTTGAATCCTAAGGGTCCCTAGGGTCAAACTAGACCACTAGGTACCTCCAGTAAGCGCCACAGAGCTGCGTTGCAGAGAGGTGTAAAAAGGGGCTTGGCCTCAGAACACCTGGCTGCAGCGCAGCTCCCTGGCGCATACTGGAGATGCCTGTTGGGGGCGCGTTTGCAGAGTGCTGCACGGAGGGGGCATGGCCTCCGGCACGATGCCAGTCTTTTATTTATTTTAGTTTTTTAAGAAGGGGGGCTGTTTGGTTCCCCTTCTTATTCTAATTTATTGGCCCTGATGACCCCATCCCCCAGGGCCAGTCTCCTAATTATATTTTTTTGACCCCAATCCCCAGGGCCGGCCACTGTTTTTTATTATTTTTAAAAAATATATATTTATAGACACACCTAGGACATGCTGGACAAACCGTACGTACCTATCACCATGACGATTTGCGTGATATTCATTAAAAGGCGACTATGCATGCAATGAATCCACGTGGAATGTATTTACACCACTAGTGAAGCTCTGACATGTCTGATGCCCTACCGTGCCTAATCCCGGTAGACACCCTTGTCGTTTATTTATACAAACATGGGTAGCTATTGACGGGCACATTTAATACACATGCACACCAAGCCATTCAAAGGGGATTCGACAAAAATTCGACCAAAACTATGCAAGAAACCCCCCTCACGGTTAATAAAACACACATCCACTGCCGGATGTGTAATACTTTTTATTTTACTCTCTGGAAAGGGGACGAACATCACTTGAGAGTCACAGCGTGCTCCTGACAGAGCCCAATGCTGTGTTACACCCACCATTGCCTGCCGAGTGCCACACACCTCTGTGTTGTATTCCACTAGCTAGTGCATATGCTATGACACTCTCTAGCCCATGTGCACTGTAACACCACCCCGTGAATATGTCATGCCACACTTGTCTTTGCACGGGTTATATTGCCCCATCTAACGTGCCTTTCTCGATGCCTATGTTATAACGCACAGTGCTATGCCATACATATTACAATCTGGGATCCATATCTTTGTCACAGTGCATATGCAACGTTACACTCCCCAGCACATATTTTATATTACAACTTTAGAGACTAGTTAGGTTACACAACACCGCCCTGTGCATATTACACTCCAAGGCGCATATCGCATAGCACACGCTAGTGCCTGTGCTATCTCGCGCTCTCCAATGAATCTGTCATTGCGCACAATGTATTGCATATTATATTTCACGCCCGGTTCATCTTATATCACACTTTTTGGTGCATAGTTTATACCATACACTATATCTAGTTTTCATTTTCAATCGTGCTCTCAGGACTATGTTCTATATAACACTGTGTTCACCTACCCTTTTCACGGGCATTACATTTTGCGATAGGGGGTGGAGGGTCAGGGGGTGTTTCTGCCAAGTGAGCCCGGAGTCACAGTCACAAACGTCCTCTTCTTCCTGAATAAAAGTGAGATTATGCTGCATACTTGTTCATATTTTAAGTAGTTCGCACAGACACAATGTTTTAAAAACAATAAAGTTCCTAATACCCGCCTTCTCTGAACAGTTAGCTTGCTGCCCCATCCCCTTCCTCCCTATCCTCTGTTGTGTGAATCCATGGACTAGCCTCCTCCCTCCTGCCATGCATGGTCTGATGTGCTGCCACTGCCCTCAATTTAGTATGATGTACCAGTCCACTCCTCCTGCCCTCCATTGCCCAATTCTATGCCCCATCATTGACCTCCTGCTTAAACTCTGTGCTTAGCTTGCTGCCCCTATTCTCCTTCCCCCTGCCCTCCGATGTCTTTGTGCATGCCCCTGCTCCATCCTTTTTGCCCACCATGTCCCATGGACCTGCCACTCCTATCTACTCTGAGTGTTCTGTTGAGCTGCCACTCCCCTCCCACCTGCCTAGCATTGTCAGATGACTGTAACCTGTCCCTGCCACCTCCACCCTGCCTGTCCACATGCCATGCCCCTATCCTCTTCCTCCTGTCCTACATGGTCCATTGTACTGCCACACCCTTCTGCCCTCCCTGGTCTGTTGTGCTGCAACTGCTCCTCCTGCCTGCCCCGTGTGGTCTGTTGTGAGGTCCCTTCCCCTGAACTTTCTTGTCTGTGCACAGGTCCTGACCCTCCCTTCTATCCTCCATCGTCCTTTGTGCATGCCCCTCCACCCTCCTTCTTGCCCATCATAGCCATTGTGCTGCCACTAACCCTCCCACTTGCCATGCATGGTCTTCTGTGCTGCCATGGACCCTCCCACCTTCCCTGTGTGGTCAGTTAGCTGCCCCTGACCCCCTCCCACCTTCCCTCCATGGTCTGTGTGTATGCCATCACAGTCTCACTGTTGCTCTTCATGGTGTGTCTTGCTTCTAGTGCCCATCCTGCCTGACCTCCATGGCTATCTTGCTGCTCCTGCCCTGCCCCCTTGCCCCCAGCCCTACTCCCTCCCTCCTGGCTTGTCTGTTCCATTGTAATGCCCCTGATCCGTCCCTCCTGCCCTTTATGGTCTATTATGCTGCAGCTTTCTCTCCTGTCTGTCCATTATGGTCAGCTAGCTACCATTGCCTGTTGCCCCTGTTGTCCATGTGCATGGTCCTGTCCCCTCCCTCTTGCTTTCTATGGATTGTTGTGCTGCACTCCCGTCCTGCATGCCCTGTGTGGTGTATTGTGCTGCTGCAAACCCTGATGCCTGCCCTGCAGGGTCAGTTTGGTGCACCTCTCCATGTCCCTCCTGTCCTCTGTTATCCAAGTCCATGTCCCTATCCCATTTCCTTCCATGATCCAATGTACCATACTTGCGAACATTTTGAACTTGGTAAGAGGGAGATTTTGAAAAAAAACTGGGGTATTGATTTTCCCCTTTGAGTTACATTGAAAAAGAGGATATTGTAGACAGGAGACAGATCAAATAAAGCCCATTTGAGCTTAAAAACATTGGACGTTTCCTGGCTGAATCGGGTCTGTTGGCATGTATGGTTGTACTACCATTGCCTCTTCCTTCTGCCCACAATGGTCTATTACATTGCCACAGCCTTGAAGGAGGGTAGATTTTGTATCACAGGGGGCCCCTGGCCCGTTCTGTCCACACCTGAAGTATGAGACCCTTGTCCTTGCCCTGCCAGCTGCATTTGTAGGCCGTATTAAATTGACCAGCGGGTCCTGTGTTGCTATATAATTATCCTGAGACATCCTTACCACTCAGCCAGCATAAAACCCCTGTGTAGGCCCTTCTGTTCAATATGTAGGCCTCTTTGTTAAATTGACCATAGCTCTGCAATTTTAGTGTATAGCAGTCTGAAGGCAGGTCTGCGAGGCCTTCTGATCCAAACTAGTAGCCCCCACCCTACCCGAGTGCTCCGTGCTCGGTATCAAAGTTCAACATCCCCCTGAAGCTGTCGACATACAGTAGGCTGCATCCTGGACTGGTACTTGCTTCCTGGGCAGGTTTCCCGCTTTTAAGGAAGTGGCAACCGCAGAGCGTCAAGTTAGGAGAACTGAGGAGATTTTATACATGAATATATTGAATTCCCGTACAATACCCATTATTTTCTGCTTGCTCTATGGAACTTACGATGAGCGATTGGCCTGAGAGACTGACCTTTTCACCCAGTCCATTGTCAGCATTAAGTGGGTAAATGACGAAATGTCTGGTAAAATCTGCAGACGAAGCTTTTGGGTAGCATACGTAGGTAGATGTAGCGTGCAAAGGAGCCCACAAAATGATATAAAAAGGGAGCACCCACAGATATCGACGGACTACCTCGCCGTCTGTATGTAGGTTAACAGGCAGTGCAGGTTTTCCCCAAGAGCTGGGAGCTCTTGTCTTCCTTTGCTTAAAATGTCTTGCTCTGCTTTGCTTGAAGTATCTTATTCTATTTTACCTATATGAAATGTCATGTTATGTTTAACCATTGTTCTCTTTACTTTTGCATTTAAAAGATTTTGTATTGTAATTGCAGGAATGCTTGCTCTAAGAGTAAACGTGAGTGTTCCTAGGTAACATTTTCCTTGGTGTAACTTGTTTCTCATGATGCATTTATAGATGTGTTTTCTCTCTCTCTCTGTCAGTACATTAATTGAGATACAGAGAATATTATGACAGCTGTATGATTATCTGGATTCTGTATTTTGTACTTTATGTCTCTATTCTGCGGTTTCTTTGAAGTTGCATCTTCTCATTAAACTGCCATTGTATTCTGCCTCCAATTCCATGTCTCATATGTCTGTTTTCTTCATTTTTGGAGCAAGCGTTCCTAGGCACCCCGGCTCAAATTAAGGTGCCCCTTTTGTCCCTGACTCACTCTCCTGCTCAGTTCTGTGGTGGCTCCCGGGGATCTGGGGACCGCCCCTAGCTTCCTTGACCCGTAATAGATCTTCCCTCCAACAGCCTCTCTTGCAAGTCCTGTATTGTTGGTTTGTTGCCCCTGCCCCCCTTTCCACTGCCCTCCATAGTCTGTTGTGCTTCCACGGCCCTTCCTGCCTGCTCAGTGTGGTTAAATTGTTGCCTTTGCACCCTCCTACCTGCCTTCAATTTTCAGAGTCCGTGCCCCTGGCCTCTGCCTCTCAACAGTATCCTAATGAACAACTAGATTGCTAACATTCTATATTTATTACAAAAGTGTGGAACGCCTGACATCATCTTGATGTAATCAAAACTGTAATACCTAGAGCATTTCCTTTAGAAATTACATATATGAGAGGGTCTTATTGGCATCAAAATTATGGTTAGTGCTCTAAAAGACTAAAATAAGGACATATTTTCTGAGTTTTCAAATAGCGACAAAGCACTTTTAAATTATTTGTTATCTTTATGTTTTTTTATCCAGTTGACCACTTGATTAAATGTTGCACTTAGGGGAGAGGATGTGGTGTTACTTCCAGAACTGCAGACTTTGCAACTGGGGAACCAGGTTGAAGTTTCTGCTTCAGCTCGACATTCTGTGATTCTGGTCAAATCACTTAGTCTCCCCATGTCTACAACCAAAATGAATTTGTTCTTGTGTGATGTAACCAATGCTCATGTAAAGCACTCCAATACCTGACAAGTCTGCACTATATAACACTACAAAAACACAAAATAATAAGTGTTTTGCACACTTCTGTCATTGGGCTATATTTGGGCTACATCTGGGTGATTTTGGGCTACATTTGGGCTCTTTTGTCTCCGGTGGCCATCTTGGGAGATTTATTTGTTATGAAGTTTCCTAATTTCCTCATGTACTGCAGTCTCCTCAGTAGGAAATGCTTTCAGTTTTTTACTTTGATTCCATCATGAAGGTATCCAGATATGTCACACATTTGCCATAAATTCTGAATGTTAGCACTCTAGTTGCTCATTAGATCACTGTAGTAAAACTACTGCACCATGGAAGTCTGCTCCTGGTATTAAAAGTGCATGTTTCAGTCTGCATGTCAGAATGTTTTAATGAATTAGAAGAGGATTTGAGAAGTCACTCAAAATGTGCCCTCATTTTCTTTCTTCAGCATTAATCATAATTTCTATGGCAAAATGAACCTCCTCATTGTGTTCCTTTTTAAATTAAATGTTTTAAGTGTTACCAGTTTATTCCAATCAAGATGGCTTCAGGTGTGCCATACTTTTGTCATAATGAAGACAGTAAGCGCTCTAGTTGTTTTTAAGAACATTCTGGGACATTCTGTCATTGGGCTATACTTGGGCTACATCTGGGTGATATTTGGGCTACATTTGGGCTCTTTTGTCTCTGGTGGCCATCTTGGGAGACTTATTTGTTATGAAGTTTCCTAATTTCCTTATTTACTGCAGTCTCCTCAGTAGGAAATACTTTCAGTTTTTTACTTTGATTCCATCAAGAAGGCATTCAGATGTGTCACACATTTGCCATAAATTCAGAATGTTAGCACTCTTTTTGCTCATTAGATCACTGTAGTAAAGCTACTGCTCACCAGGGAAAACTGCTGCTGGTATTGAAAGTGCATGTTTCAGTCTGCATGTCAGAATGTTTTAATGAAATAGAAGAGGATTTGAGAAGTCACTCAAAATGTGCCCTAATTTTTCTTTCTGCAGCACTAATCATACTTTTTATGGAAAAATGAACCCCCTCATTTTGTTCCTTTTTAAATTAAATGTTTTAAGAGTTACCACTTTAATCCAAGCAAGATGGCTTCAGGTGTGCCATACGTTTATCATAAGTAGGACTGTTAGCGCTCTAGTAGTTCTTTGGAACACTCTGGGAAGCTGCAGTAGAACACAAAGGAATCAACTGACAGTCTCTGCCCTTGTTGGATGTACATGTTTTACTGAGAATGTCAGACTTCATTCTCACATGACTGAGAAAGATAATGTGAATTTACAGAAAATAAGCTCTCAGTTTAGCCTATAGATCACCTTCCAAACCTCTGTGGTAAAAGCATGAGAAAATATTTTTCTCTCAATCATGATATCCCAGCAGAAGGCTTTTTCACATGGTGAAATCATCTTAGAACATACCACAATTCCTAAAATGAGTATGGTACCATCAACAAATGATTTATAATGTAACTAAAGTCTTAAAACCTTCTATTAACTGCAATGCTTTTTAATGAGGTGCTATCATGTATATTGGTCCCAAGATGGCTGCCAACACTTCTTGGATGAAGTGCTGACAGCCAATCAGATCTCAGGATGAGATGTGTGGTTAGGCTCCGCCCACATATATATATGCTTTTAAATGCTATTTTCTCAGGATATACTGAACAGATTTACACCAGACCTGCAAAAGGCACTTCCCTGACCTTATGGCTACCTCTCTGCCAAATTTCAAGTAATTCTGTTCAGCCGTTCGGGCTGTAGCTGTGTCTAAAGGTCCTATGGAAAAATGCATGGGGAAAACGCGTTTTGGGACCCCCCTTTTTTCTCAGCCCCTGCTTGACGAATCCCCCCGAGACTTTCAGGGTAGGAGCGGAGCGTAGCGCCCCACCTATTTTGAAAATTTCGCGAGGATTCGTCGACCGGCGCCAAAGTTATTCCAAATAGAATGTTGCGGATTTCCTATGGAAACAGGGTCCTAACTATAACTACCTACTGGCGACCGCCAGTAGGTAATATATATATATATATATATATATATATATATATATATTACCTACTGGCGGTCGCCAGTAGGTAGTTATAGTTAGGACCCCTTTTCCATAGGAAATCCGCAACATTCTATTTTGAATAACTTTGGCGCCGGTCGATGAATCCTCGCGAATTTCTCAAAATAGGTGGGGCGCTACGCTCCGCTCCTACCCTGAAAGTCTCGGGGGGATTCGTCAAGCGGGGGCTGAGATAAAAGGGGGGTCCCAAAACGCGTTTTTCCCATGCATTTTTCCATAGGACCTTTAGACAGAGCTACAGCCCGAACGGCTGAACAGAATTACTAGAAATTTGGCAGAGAGGTAGTCCCTATGTCAAGGAAGTGCCTTTTGTAGGTTTGGTGTAAATCTGTTCAGTAGATTCTGAGAAAATAGCCTTTAAATCAATATATATATCTGAGCCCGCTTACGGTACGCTTACCGTACGCTTACCGTACGCGTACGGTGGCGTGCGCGAGCGCGATTCTGATTGGCTCTTAGATCTTAGTAAACATTCGAATCGGCCGAAACCAGGAAGCGGCGTCCGCCATTTTGTCTCTCGCACTGAGTGTTATTTATCAAACATGATGCCCAAAAACATGTTACGGGGCTGTTTTGACAACTCCCTCCCACATAGTCATGTTGAGGGAGTCCCCAAACATCCCCCAAGAGCAAAAACGGTTTTATTTTTTTTTCGGCAATTTCGCCGAGTACGCTTACCGTACGCTTACCGTAAGCGTACGGTAAAAAATAGAAATAAAAAAAACACTATCCACACTTACCCCACCCCCTGTGCTTTTGGTGGCCGTTTGCCACCAAATGTACAGGGCTTATTACATCAGTAAAAAAACTATATTTTGGCAACATGAAATTATAAAATCGAAATAAAAAAAACACTATCCACATTGACCCCACCCCCTGTGCTTTTGGTGGCCGAAGGCCACCAAATGTACAGGGCTTATTAAAGTTGATAAAAACCGTGCACGGAACGCACTGCGTTAAGTGGGCGCGCACGCCTCGAATGGCGTAAAGTAACTTAGCATTTAAAAAACCGTACAAATTCACTGAAAAAACCATAGGTTTCACACACGTTATAGTTAGGAATTAGCATTTAAAAAACCTTGCAAATTCACTGAAAAAACCATAGGTTTCACACATGTTATAGTTAGCGGAAATTTTACTGATAAAAAACCAATGAAATTGCCCCGTTATAGTTAGTGCTGGCAACTATAACTCACGCGACCGCAATCTTCTGCTGATGACATATGTGTCTTTATAAAAAAAAATATTTGTAATATATGTATAGCTAAAAATGTATGGAAGAAGACATGGGCAAATAAGTGTCTAAATACAGTATTAACATCAGCAGAGGATTGCGGTCGCGTGAGTTATAGTTGCCAGCACGAACTATAACGGGGCAATTTCATTGGTTTTTTATCAGTAAAATTTCCGCTAACTATAACATGTGTGAAACCTATGGTTTTTTCAGTGAATATATATATATATATATATATATATATATATATATATATATATATATATATATATATATATATATATATATATATATATATATATATATATATATATTGTAATAAGAGCTCATGAGGGAAGAAACTGATTATTTACATGTCACATTCCTTTTCTCTCTGCTAATTCCAGTCTGTCCAAGAGTGCTGATTTATGTGAACTTTCTTTATGACAAGAAAGCACAACACAACGCTCTTGGGCTTTGCGCTTCTTGTATAAGGTGATTAACATTGTTTAGCGTAGTCAATATAGTCAGATTTAATTCTGGTATGATTTAGGTTTCATTACAGGTTTATGTTTTATTTCTAAAACAGACAGACGTAGGCGCACTTTGCATTTTAGAACCCGGCTGGTCCAGGAGTGAAGTTGCAGTGTCTTTTCTTTTTCTGTGTTTGTTAGTCATCCTAAACCCCTTCCGTTTCAGAGTATTTGTCAGAATCACTGTTTATAAATCAGTGAGGCTGGGATATAGTCTGCTCGCCCCTGCCGATTACCTGGATTTCAGGTGAGTGGTTAGACCATCATAACACTGTACGGCTGCAAGAACCCACTCATCGTCCCGGATTGTTGCATCGCATTGAGGCGCCAAGTCTGACGCATCGTTGGGGAACACAGTAGGAAACCGTCGCACCACCTCCCCATGCAGTAAGAAACTGACGCATCACCTCCTCTCCGGTAAGGAACCAACGCATCACCTCCCCTGCGCAGCAGTAAGGAACCGACGCATCATCTCCCCCGGATCAAGGAATCGACGCATCACCTTCCCTGAGTGTAAGGAGCCAACGCATCACCTTCCCTGCGACCCTTTTTGTTTATGTGCTTGACGCATCCAAGGTACATTGTGTGAAAAGTGTCGCACCTGCAATTTGCTTTGAATTTAACTCTTTCTACCATTTGAAAGTCATATTTATATTACTGTATTGTGCATTTTTGTCGTTTTGATCTTCTTTGGTTTAGATAAAGGTAACTTATTTTTCTAAACTGGTGTGGTATCCATTTGTAGTGTTTTCACTGTATTACTGTGTGTGTTCACAAATTCTTTACACACTGCCTCTGAGATAAACCTGTATGCTTGTGCCAAGCTACCAATGGGGTGACCCGGGGTTATTTTAGAATTGTATGCCCCTGACTAGAGGCAAGGGTCCCTATTTGGACAAAGGTACCTACTTCTGCCAACTAGAGACCCACATTTCTAACAGAAATGTACAGTGGGTACCGGTTACACCTGACAAATTTGGCATAGTTTCACATAACTTTTTGCCTTCAAATCTCCTGTTTTTGCTGACTTCATTTTTGCTGGCCTTAGGACTCTGTACACTTTTCCACTGCTACCAGTGCTAGTGAGCTTGTGCGCTCTTTCCAAAACATGGTCATTTGGCTTCCAGTTAATTGGCACACTTAATTTACTTGTACGTCCCTAGCAAAAAGCTACTACTTGTACCCAGGGCCTGTGAATTACTGTTATCGATTCTACCTGGTTCCAACACCACAAATACAGGTCATTCTGAGTTTGAGGCCCAGAATGAGGAATAGGCTGCATTTCTTGAAATTCATGGATTGTTTCCCACAATTTTGTCGCATATTTCAGGCCGTTGCCTGCTCACTGTTTCTATCTGTTCTAAGCAGGTGGACCATGTGAGTGAAAACCCTGGTACAACTTGTAACTGTGCCTGAAAACACTTTGGAATTACTCATTGGTACAACTCAGAAAGAAAGCCTCCCTCCATCCATCCATCCATCCATCCATCCATCCATCCATCCATCCATCCATCCATCCATCCATCTGTTAGAAATGTGATTTCCGGTTGGCTAGGGCTTGCGCCTAAGCCAGGCAGAAACCACCACTCTAGTCAGTTATACGCTGAAGATAACCCCTGCTCACCCACTTGGTAGTTTGGCACGAGCAGTCAGGCTTATCCGAGAGCCAATGTGTAAAGCATTTGCGCAACACACACACACAACAGCAACACACTAGGCACACTACAAAAAAGACTCCACACAAGGCTATATAAAAAAAATAGCCTTTGTATTATCATAAACACATTAGAATCATGACCACACATGTACACTGTGCCAACTGGCACCAGGTAACAATTTACAGGGGATTATATACACGACAGGGCCAATCGGGCCACTGTTTAAACCATCACAAGCACAAGTAGTAAAAATAAAACACAACCAGTAGCTACTGGTATAATGATGACCTCGGCATTATCACCTTATTATTAGACACCATCCTAAAATATCTTAGAATTACATTAGGCATAAACACATTAGGCCCAAACCTCACTAGCATAAACACATTACGCAATAGGCCTTACCAGTATAAACACAGTATGCAATAAATCACGGTGCATAAATCACATTTGTCAGAGGCATCACAGTAGGCATAAAACTTCCTAAGCATAAACAGTGCCCCGCAGTAACACTGGGAAAGTGCACACAGCACCTTAGGGCCTTGCGCCCTACCCCAGCAAGATAATGACCCCCAGGCCAACTGGCCTTTCACTGGGGCTCAACATGCCCTTTGTCCATAAATGTCAAGGCTTGAATTGGGGCCTCTCAACTGGCCCCCTAGCTGCCAATGCAGCGAAGATGCTGCGCAATGCGTTGGGGCCCAGGGGAACGTCTCTCACCCTCCTTATCACCAAAAGAAATGCACCCTAAACTTTGCAGCTGCCTGTGCTCTCGCAGGGCAGCTGGAATGGCAATGGCACCACTGTGCCTCTTTGGTCCTTCTCTGGAACTTGGGGAGATAACCAACAAAATTGCCCCCCTTCGTAGCAGCTGCCCGCAACCGCAGTGCGGCTGTGAAGATCGAGGAAGGCATGGGCCACAACTGAGCCTTTGAAGCCCCACTCTGGGACTTCTACATCAAAGAGTGCCTCCCACACGAAATTGGCCCCAGGGGGCTCCGCCCGGTGCACCTCTCTGTGCACCAACTGTGCCTTGGGAGCCCTAAGTCGGCTCCCTCACTCTGCGGTCTCAGCCTCCACTCACCGGGCTGGTCAGGGACTCCTCCGGTCTGGGATGTAGTCTCACCAGCAGGGCTCTGGTAGGGGGCCTTCGAAGCTCCCTTCGGGTTCCTCCTCTTCAGCCTCACTCACCGGGGCTCTGCGGCAGAGTAGGCCACGAAGGCGGGGTGGGCTCGCGCCGGTCTCAGGCCACCCGGAGCGCGGTCTCCGTTTTACTTCTCGGCCCGTCCCAGCATGGGGTAGGCTCCCGCCTGGGTCTTTGCTTATGGCCACCTTCACCAGTCACCATGCGACATGTGGTGCTCTCCCTCTCCTCATGGGAGCCCTGCTCCTGCCGGCACTGACTTCTGACCTTCGTCAATTGCCCAGGCCCTGCCCACAGTCATGCAGCTTGCTTGACGTCCAGGCTGCGGCGGTGATTTTCTCTTCGGCGGTGAAATGCAGGGTGGGCACCCGCTCTGAAAATACACATAAAGCGGGGTGGGCTCCCGTTCCATTGGGCAATAATGCGGGGGAGTCCGCACGTCGGGATTCCCTCTAAATGAAATGCAGCTCTGCGCTGGGAAGCCCCAGCCCTCTCCTCTTGGGCAATCAAAGTACAGCGCTCACGAGGCGCTAGAAGCAACAAGCTCCAGTCAGCAAAGTCCTAGGGGCACAAGGCTGGGCCCAGACAGGCCAGCTCACAGGGCCCTCCAGCAGGGAGGCAGCCCCTGGTGGCGGTTCCTCCTGGACCCCAGCAGCAGCAGGTCCCCTCAGCACCAGGAAGCACAAAAAACATGGGGTCACAGCCCCTACATTTATATCACCTCTCCCTTTGTCTGCAAGACAGGGCTTTGGGGGTACCAGATGCAACTGGTTCAGGGGGGATTTGGAGCACTCTGTTGACAGGGCTCCTCTTCTCCATTGTTAGTTGGTGGCTCGTCATCAGATACACCACAGGGGGCGGAGCCAGCATTCACTAGGGCAGGCACAATTCTATTCAGGCACCAGGGACTTCTTCTCCCACCACTCCAAATGCAGATGTCCCATTCAGTCTAGTGCTGCCTCACCCTGCCCCTCCTGGAGCCACACACACCTCACCAGCCCCTGTCACTCAAAAGCCAGACATACAATTCACATCTGGCAGGCAGACACATAGCACACAGAAATGCCAACTTCTAAAATTGGCATTTCTAAAATAGTTATAATAAATCTGCGCACACCATTGCGTAGCATTTATTATTACTATTTCAAACATACCAAACTTGACCACGCTGCTCCTCTCATATCAGGAATTACCACTGAAACACTTATCAGGGAATCCCCAATGCATTCCTATGGGAGGGCAGCCTCACAGTGGTAAGAAACCAAAATGGCTGTTTGTCACTACCAGGACATGTCACACACTTAAGGTACATGTCCTATCTTTTACCTACAATGCATCCTGCCCATAGGGCTAGCTAGGGCCTACCTTAGGGGCGACTGACATTTAATCAAAGGGGGTCACGAACATGGAACACACTTTAGGTGGCACGTCACAGCGGCAGTTACACTGCGTGCACAGGCCCTGCAATGGCAGAGGCCTGAGATATCTTTGAAAGGCTACTTTGGTGGGTGTTTCAACCAGCACTGCAAGCCCACCAGTAGCATTTAATTTACCAGCCCTGGGTGTATGGGATACCACTTTACAAGGGACTGACAGGTAAATTAAATAGGCCAAACCATATTTATCACAGAGAGCACACACACTTTACACTGGACAGCAGTGCCAAAGTGCCCAGAGTCCTAAACCACCAACACCATGTCAGAAAAAAGGCGAGGCAAAAAGTTTAGGGATGACCCTGCAAAAAGGGCCAAGTCCAACACCATCTGTCCATCCATCCATCTACCTACCTGTTTGTGTATATACTGCTCTTACACATCTCGATCCCTCTATATATTTCTATATGTATATTACTTGAGAAAATATTGTTAAGTAACATTAAAGGTTCTCCTTGAAAATGTAGAAGTTGTAGTTTTCACCCAACTAAAATATACGTTTTTGCGCGCTGCATCGCATTTGGCAATGCAGCACGCGCAACAAAATTAGTTTTATTTATTTATTTGTATACTTACCTCAGTTTGGCCATAATCCGGAGTTTACTACCCTCCACCCTGCCCCTCCCCGGCTCTGCGTCACCGCCCGGCCATACTCTCTCCAGGAGCCGCTACCAGGAAAATTGTGTGAGGCAGCCTATTCCAGTTATGCATGATGTGTCTGAAATTGGTGGAAGCAGGTGTCCCATTCCAAATGAAGGACGTAGAGACTGACCCGAAGGAAGATACCTCCTAGAGCATGATGCCCTGGATGGCCAAGACATTTAAGCACCAAATGAAGATGACAGAGGATTCTGTGGGAGCTTAATGAAAGTAATTATGTTGTACATAGATAGTGAACTGGTGTGGGCAGAGCACCTCAACTGTGTGGTGAATAGCCAACTAGACAGTCAGCCTAAAAAAGGTACCACCATAATGTTATGTTAAGCTAACTGAGAGAAATAATGGAGGTTACTGATTCGATTGATATATATGGATGACACAACAACTTACTGACGAAGTCTACTCTTGTTACTCCCCCACGTGTGGCACTCGAAAATTATTAGAGTATATCCTGATAAAAAGAGAATGACATCATAGATAGAGCAGGTTTGCATACCTGCAGAAGTTCTTGTCTGACAACTCTCCTTTAATGATCATTTGTATGATTTAGGTGGAGAACTAGGAACCCAGCTGGGCAGCTCATATTAATAGCATTGTCTGATGGGGTTTTTGTGAGCTGGCTAGTTAATCACTCTCTATTTTAAGCATTACTGGGGTAGCACCAATAAAAAGGTGACAGAATGGGAGGCAATTGAGGTGGTTTCCGGTAGAGAATAAATGGCACAAATGTATGGGATCAGGTTGCAGCTTGAGTAGATACTAAAAGACCAGGAGACCAGGAGAGAAACTTGCCTTGGTTCTGTTATAGTAACAAGGGAAAGATTATTGGCAAATGCATGTGGCAAACTGGATACATTTATGTATGGAACAAAATAAAAATGAACAGGCTGTTGGCGTGGTTGTTAAAGATGGAACAGCCAGATTTTCCCATTGTACATCGTAAAAATAGATGGGGAAGGACATCGCAACTCAATTAGGCATTAACTCCACCTTTCATTCCCGATTGGCAGAACTTTATACACAGCCTGGCCAAGCAGAGGGGCATCCTATGGGAGGATATGACTGACCTCCCTCTGGCCTATCTCACTGAAGACCAAAAGTATGAACTGGATGCTTCAATTACGCAGGCTGAATTGAATACTGAGATATGTAAGATGCAAATGAGAAAAACTCTGAGCCCTTTCCCATTGACATGTACCAAAAATACACAGAGCTAGTAGTAGACAAATTGGTCGAGGTATACCTAGAGGCACACTCCCCAATGTCAGAAAGGCATACCAGACATCATGATCAGTGCAAATGCAAAGACTCTGAAGAATCTAACAGTTTGACCAACAGACCATTAAACATGAGGTCTTTAAAGATCAGCTCCGAATTTCCCTTGTGTAGATGGGAAAATGAAGTATGGTTAAGCCGGACATATTAAAACTGTCCTGGGGAATTTTTTGCCTGGATCGGGTTCTCCTCCATAGTACTGCAGCGATCGAAGGGAACATGTACAAGCGACAATTATTGTTCTTGGGCCTTACCTTGGCTAAGCGCGACATCGCCCAGAATTGGAAGGCGGCCACACCGCTGCTAATCTGGGTTTGAAAGAAAGCGCTGTATTATTGTATGGGTGCAAAGGTGGCCGTATTCGGGGCATGTGGATGCCCCATAAGCACACTAAGGTATGGCAGAGGTGAGCAGAATATAGAGGTATCGTGCTGGCACCTGTGCAGCCTGTCCAGACACAGCTAGACTGTGAAATACAGACATATGGTACAGAACCGTGAGGATGCACCAGATCTTTTTCCAGAGTATATGCTATTGCTCAGTTGGACATCATGTGGGATTGGGGGTGGGTGGGTCGTGACTGAGCCTTGTTTGTGGGGGTTGCTTTTGGACGTATGTTTGGTGACAAAGAGCCTTCTGATGTTCTCGAAGCTATGTTCATGTGTAATCCAACATGGCCTTGATGTAAAAATAAAACTGTCCTGAGGAAAAGGTAGGATGGAATATCCCATCATGGAATTGTAC